>NC_072893.1:0-625000 GCF_027943255.1 Anastrepha obliqua
TTGCATCCATATCCACTTTTCACCAGGTCCACCATTTTTCACATGCACCCACGCCACCCACTGCCACCCACTGCCACCCACTCCAGTTGAATCCATGTCCACTTTTCACCAGGTCCACCATTTTTCACATGCATCCACTGCCACCCACTTCTGACCACTCCAGTTGCATCCATGTCCACTTTTCACCAGGTCCACCATTTTTCACATGCACCCACGCCACCCACTTCTGACCACTCCAGTTGCATCCATGTCCACTTTTCACCAGGTCCACCATTTTTCACATGCATCCACTGCCACCCACTTCTGACCACTCCAGTTGCATCCATGTCCACTTTTCACCAGGTCCACCATTTTTCACATGCATCCACTGCCACCCACTTCTGACCACTCCAGTTGCATCCATGTCCACTTTTCACCAGGTCCACCATTTTTCACATGCACCCACGCCACCCACTTCTGACCACTCCAGTTGCATCCATGTCCACTTTTCACCAGGTCCACCATTTTTCACATGCACCCACGCCACCCACTTCTGACCACTCCAGTTGCATCCATGTCCACTTTTCACCAGGTCCACCATTTTTCACATGCATCCACTGCCACCCACTTCTGACAACTCCACTTGCATCCATGTCCACTTTTCACCAGGTCCACCATTTTTCACATGCATCCACTGCCACCCACTTCTGACAACTCCACTTGCATCCATATCCACTTTTCACCAGGTCCACCATTTTTCACATGCACCCACGCCACCCACTGCCACCCACTGCCACCCACTCCAGTTGAATCCATGTCCACTTTTCACCAGGTCCACCATTTTTCACATGCATCCACTGCCACCCACTTCTGACCACTCCAGTTGCATCCATGTCCACTTTTCACCAGGTCCACCATTTTTCACATGCACCCACGCCACCCACTTCTGACCACTCCAGTTGCATCCATGTCCACTTTTCACCAGGTCCACCATTTTTCACATGCACCCACGCCACCCACTTCTGACCACTCCAGTTGCATCCATGTCCACTTTTCACCAGGTCCACCATTTTTCACATGCATCCACTGCCACCCACTTCTGACCACTCCAGTTGCATCCATGTCCACTTTTCACCAGGTCCACCATTTTTCACATGCACCCACGCCACCCACTTCTGACCACTCCAGTTGCATCCATGTCCACTTTTCACCAGGTCCACCATTTTTCACATGCACCCACGCCACCCACTTCTGACCACTCCAGTTGCATCCATGTCCACTTTTCACCAGGTCCACCATTTTTCACATGCATCCACTGCCACCCACTTCTGACCACTCCAGTTGCATCCATGTCCACTTTTCACCAGGTCCACCATTTTTCACATGCATCCACTGCCACCCACTTCTGACCACTCCAGTTGCATCCATGTCCACTTTTCACCAGGTCCACCATTTTTCACATGCACCCACGCCACCCACTTCTGACCACTCCAGTTGCATCCATGTCCACTTTTCACCAGGTCCACCATTTTTCACATGCATCCACTGCCACCCACTTCTGACAACTCCACTTGCATCCATGTCCACTTTTCACCAGGTCCACCATTTTTCACATGCATCCACTGCCACCCACTTCTGACAACTCCACTTGCATCCATATCCACTTTTCACCAGGTCCACCATTTTTCACATGCACCCACGCCACCCACTGCCACCCACTGCCACCCACTCCAGTTGAATCCATGTCCACTTTTCACCAGGTCCACCATTTTTCACATGCATCCACTGCCACCCACTTCTGACCACTCCAGTTGCATCCATGTCCACTTTTCACCAGGTCCACCATTTTTCACATGCACCCACGCCACCCACTTCTGACCACTCCAGTTGCATCCATGTCCACTTTTCACCAGGTCCACCATTTTTCACATGCATCCACTGCCACCCACTTCTGACCACTCCAGTTGCATCCATGTCCACTTTTCACCAGGTCCACCATTTTTCACATGCATCCACTGCCACCCACTTCTGACCACTCCAGTTGCATCCATGTCCACTTTTCACCAGGTCCACCATTTTTCACATGCACCCACGCCACCCACTTCTGACCACTCCAGTTGCATCCATGTCCACTTTTCACCAGGTCCACCATTTTTCACATGCATCCACTGCCACCCACTTCTGACAACTCCACTTGCATCCATGTCCACTTTTCACCAGGTCCACCATTTTTCACATGCATCCACTGCCACCCACTTCTGACAACTCCACTTGCATCCATATCCACTTTTCACCAGGTCCACCATTTTTCACATGCACCCACGCCACCCACTGCCACCCACTGCCACCCACTCCAGTTGAATCCATGTCCACTTTTCACCAGGTCCACCATTTTTCACATGCATCCACTGCCACCCACTTCTGACCACTCCAGTTGCATCCATGTCCACTTTTCACCAGGTCCACCATTTTTCACATGCACCCACGCCACCCACTTCTGACCACTCCAGTTGCATCCATGTCCACTTTTCACCAGGTCCACCATTTTTCACATGCACCCACGCCACCCACTTCTGACCACTCCAGTTGCATCCATGTCCACTTTTCACCAGGTCCACCATTTTTCACATGCACCCACGCCACCCACTTCTGACCACTCCAGTTGCATCCATGTCCACTTTTCACCAGGTCCACCATTTTTCACATGCACCCACGCCACCCACTTCTGACCACTCCAGTTGCATCCATGTCCACTTTTCACCAGGTCCACCATTTTTCACATGCACCCACGCCACCCACTTCTGACCACTCCAGTTGCATCCATGTCCACTTTTCACCAGGTCCACCATTTTTCACATGCACCCACGCCACCCACTTCTGACCACTCCAGTTGCATCCATGTCCACTTTTCACCAGGTCCACCATTTTTCACATGCACCCACGCCACCCACTTCTGACCACTCCAGTTGCATCCATGTCCACTTTTCACCAGGTCCACCATTTTTCACATGCATCCACTGCCACCCACTTCTGACCACTCCAGTTGCATCCATGTCCACTTTTCACCAGGTCCACCATTTTTCACATGCATCCACTGCCACCCACTTCTGACCACTCCAGTTGCATCCATGTCCACTTTTCACCAGGTCCACCATTTTTCACATGCACCCACGCCACCCACTTCTGACCACTCCAGTTGCATCCATGTCCACTTTTCACCAGGTCCACCATTTTTCACATGCATCCACTGCCACCCACTTCTGACAACTCCACTTGCATCCATGTCCACTTTTCACCAGGTCCACCATTTTTCACATGCATCCACTGCCACCCACTTCTGACAACTCCACTTGCATCCATATCCACTTTTCACCAGGTCCACCATTTTTCACATGCACCCACGCCACCCACTGCCACCCACTGCCACCCACTCCAGTTGAATCCATGTCCACTTTTCACCAGGTCCACCATTTTTCACATGCATCCACTGCCACCCACTTCTGACCACTCCAGTTGCATCCATGTCCACTTTTCACCAGGTCCACCATTTTTCACATGCACCCACGCCACCCACTTCTGACCACTCCAGTTGCATCCATGTCCACTTTTCACCAGGTCCACCATTTTTCACATGCATCCACTGCCACCCACTTCTGACCACTCCAGTTGCATCCATGTCCACTTTTCACCAGGTCCACCATTTTTCACATGCATCCACTGCCACCCACTTCTGACCACTCCAGTTGCATCCATGTCCACTTTTCACCAGGTCCACCATTTTTCACATGCACCCACGCCACCCACTTCTGACCACTCCAGTTGCATCCATGTCCACTTTTCACCAGGTCCACCATTTTTCACATGCACCCACGCCACCCACTTCTGACCACTCCAGTTGCATCCATGTCCACTTTTCACCAGGTCCACCATTTTTCACATGCATCCACTGCCACCCACTTCTGACCACTCCAGTTGCATCCATGTCCACTTTTCACCAGGTCCACCATTTTTCACATGCATCCACTGCCACCCACTTCTGACCACTCCAGTTGCATCCATGTCCACTTTTCACCAGGTCCACCATTTTTCACATGCACCCACGCCACCCACTTCTGACCACTCCAGTTGCATCCATGTCCACTTTTCACCAGGTCCACCATTTTTCACATGCATCCACTGCCACCCACTTCTGACAACTCCACTTGCATCCATGTCCACTTTTCACCAGGTCCACCATTTTTCACATGCATCCACTGCCACCCACTTCTGACAACTCCACTTGCATCCATATCCACTTTTCACCAGGTCCACCATTTTTCACATGCACCCACGCCACCCACTGCCACCCACTGCCACCCACTCCAGTTGAATCCATGTCCACTTTTCACCAGGTCCACCATTTTTCACATGCATCCACTGCCACCCACTTCTGACCACTCCAGTTGCATCCATGTCCACTTTTCACCAGGTCCACCATTTTTCACATGCACCCACGCCACCCACTTCTGACCACTCCAGTTGCATCCATGTCCACTTTTCACCAGGTCCACCATTTTTCACATGCACCCACGCCACCCACTTCTGACCACTCCAGTTGCATCCATGTCCACTTTTCACCAGGTCCACCATTTTTCACATGCATCCACTGCCACCCACTTCTGACCACTCCAGTTGCATCCATGTCCACTTTTCACCAGGTCCACCATTTTTCACATGCACCCACGCCACCCACTTCTGACCACTCCAGTTGCATCCATGTCCACTTTTCACCAGGTCCACCATTTTTCACATGCACCCACGCCACCCACTTCTGACCACTCCAGTTGCATCCATGTCCACTTTTCACCAGGTCCACCATTTTTCACATGCATCCACTGCCACCCACTTCTGACCACTCCAGTTGCATCCATGTCCACTTTTCACCAGGTCCACCATTTTTCACATGCATCCACTGCCACCCACTTCTGACCACTCCAGTTGCATCCATGTCCACTTTTCACCAGGTCCACCATTTTTCACATGCACCCACGCCACCCACTTCTGACCACTCCAGTTGCATCCATGTCCACTTTTCACCAGGTCCACCATTTTTCACATGCATCCACTGCCACCCACTTCTGACAACTCCACTTGCATCCATGTCCACTTTTCACCAGGTCCACCATTTTTCACATGCATCCACTGCCACCCACTTCTGACAACTCCACTTGCATCCATATCCACTTTTCACCAGGTCCACCATTTTTCACATGCACCCACGCCACCCACTGCCACCCACTGCCACCCACTCCAGTTGAATCCATGTCCACTTTTCACCAGGTCCACCATTTTTCACATGCATCCACTGCCACCCACTTCTGACCACTCCAGTTGCATCCATGTCCACTTTTCACCAGGTCCACCATTTTTCACATGCATCCACTGCCACCCACTTCTGACCACTCCAGTTGCATCCATGTCCACTTTTCACCAGGTCCACCATTTTTCACATGCACCCACGCCACCCACTTCTGACCACTCCAGTTGCATCCATGTCCACTTTTCACCAGGTCCACCATTTTTCACATGCACCCACGCCACCCACTTCTGACCACTCCAGTTGCATCCATGTCCACTTTTCACCAGGTCCACCATTTTTCACATGCATCCACTGCCACCCACTTCTGACCACTCCAGTTGCATCCATGTCCACTTTTCACCAGGTCCACCATTTTTCACATGCATCCACTGCCACCCACTTCTGACCACTCCAGTTGCATCCATGTCCACTTTTCACCAGGTCCACCATTTTTCACATGCATCCACTGCCACCCACTTCTGACCACTCCAGTTGCATCCATGTCCACTTTTCACCAGGTCCACCATTTTTCACATGCACCCACGCCACCCACTTCTGACCACTCCAGTTGCATCCATGTCCACTTTTCACCAGGTCCACCATTTTTCACATGCATCCACTGCCACCCACTTCTGACAACTCCACTTGCATCCATGTCCACTTTTCACCAGGTCCACCATTTTTCACATGCATCCACTGCCACCCACTTCTGACAACTCCACTTGCATCCATATCCACTTTTCACCAGGTCCACCATTTTTCACATGCACCCACGCCACCCACTGCCACCCACTGCCACCCACTCCAGTTGAATCCATGTCCACTTTTCACCAGGTCCACCATTTTTCACATGCATCCACTGCCACCCACTTCTGACCACTCCAGTTGCATCCATGTCCACTTTTCACCAGGTCCACCATTTTTCACATGCACCCACGCCACCCACTTCTGACCACTCCAGTTGCATCCATGTCCACTTTTCACCAGGTCCACCATTTTTCACATGCACCCACGCCACCCACTTCTGACCACTCCAGTTGCATCCATGTCCACTTTTCACCAGGTCCACCATTTTTCACATGCATCCACTGCCACCCACTTCTGACCACTCCAGTTGCATCCATGTCCACTTTTCACCAGGTCCACCATTTTTCACATGCACCCACGCCACCCACTTCTGACCACTCCAGTTGCATCCATGTCCACTTTTCACCAGGTCCACCATTTTTCACATGCATCCACTGCCACCCACTTCTGACCACTCCAGTTGCATCCATGTCCACTTTTCACCAGGTCCACCATTTTTCACATGCACCCACGCCACCCACTTCTGACCACTCCAGTTGCATCCATGTCCACTTTTCACCAGGTCCACCATTTTTCACATGCACCCACGCCACCCACTTCTGACCACTCCAGTTGCATCCATGTCCACTTTTCACCAGGTCCACCATTTTTCACATGCATCCACTGCCACCCACTTCTGACCACTCCAGTTGCATCCATGTCCACTTTTCACCAGGTCCACCATTTTTCACATGCATCCACTGCCACCCACTTCTGACCACTCCAGTTGCATCCATGTCCACTTTTCACCAGGTCCACCATTTTTCACATGCACCCACGCCACCCACTTCTGACCACTCCAGTTGCATCCATGTCCACTTTTCACCAGGTCCACCATTTTTCACATGCATCCACTGCCACCCACTTCTGACAACTCCACTTGCATCCATGTCCACTTTTCACCAGGTCCACCATTTTTCACATGCATCCACTGCCACCCACTTCTGACAACTCCACTTGCATCCATATCCACTTTTCACCAGGTCCACCATTTTTCACATGCACCCACGCCACCCACTGCCACCCACTGCCACCCACTCCAGTTGAATCCATGTCCACTTTTCACCAGGTCCACCATTTTTCACATGCATCCACTGCCACCCACTTCTGACCACTCCAGTTGCATCCATGTCCACTTTTCACCAGGTCCACCATTTTTCACATGCACCCACGCCACCCACTTCTGACCACTCCAGTTGCATCCATGTCCACTTTTCACCAGGTCCACCATTTTTCACATGCACCCACGCCACCCACTTCTGACCACTCCAGTTGCATCCATGTCCACTTTTCACCAGGTCCACCATTTTTCACATGCATCCACTGCCACCCACTTCTGACAACTCCACTTGCATCCATGTCCACTTTTCACCAGGTCCACCATTTTTCACATGCACCCACGCCACCCACTTCTGACCACTCCAGTTGCATCCATGTCCACTTTTCACCAGGTCCACCATTTTTCACATGCATCCACTGCCACCCACTTCTGACAACTCCACTTGCATCCATGTCCACTTTTCACCAGGTCCACCATTTTTCACATGCATCCACTGCCACCCACTTCTGACAACTCCACTTGCATCCATATCCACTTTTCACCAGGTCCACCATTTTTCACATGCACCCACGCCACCCACTGCCACCCACTGCCACCCACTCCAGTTGAATCCATGTCCACTTTTCACCAGGTCCACCATTTTTCACATGCATCCACTGCCACCCACTTCTGACCACTCCAGTTGCATCCATGTCCACTTTTCACCAGGTCCACCATTTTTCACATGCACCCACGCCACCCACTTCTGACCACTCCAGTTGCATCCATGTCCACTTTTCACCAGGTCCACCATTTTTCACATGCACCCACGCCACCCACTTCTGACCACTCCAGTTGCATCCATGTCCACTTTTCACCAGGTCCACCATTTTTCACATGCATCCACTGCCACCCACTTCTGACCACTCCAGTTGCATCCATGTCCACTTTTCACCAGGTCCACCATTTTTCACATGCATCCACTGCCACCCACTTCTGACAACTCCACTTGCATCCATATCCACTTTTCACCAGGTCCACCATTTTTCACATGCACCCACGCCACCCACTGCCACCCACTGCCACCCACTCCAGTTGAATCCATGTCCACTTTTCACCAGGTCCACCATTTTTCACATGCATCCACTGCCACCCACTTCTGACCACTCCAGTTGCATCCATGTCCACTTTTCACCAGGTCCACCATTTTTCACATGCACCCACGCCACCCACTTCTGACCACTCCAGTTGCATCCATGTCCACTTTTCACCAGGTCCACCATTTTTCACATGCACCCACGCCACCCACTTCTGACCACTCCAGTTGCATCCATGTCCACTTTTCACCAGGTCCACCATTTTTCACATGCATCCACTGCCACCCACTTCTGACAACTCCACTTGCATCCATGTCCACTTTTCACCAGGTCCACCATTTTTCACATGCATCCACTGCCACCCACTTCTGACAACTCCACTTGCATCCATATCCACTTTTCACCAGGTCCACCATTTTTCACATGCACCCACGCCACCCACTGCCACCCACTGCCACCCACTCCAGTTGAATCCATGTCCACTTTTCACCAGGTCCACCATTTTTCACATGCATCCACTGCCACCCACTTCTGACCACTCCAGTTGCATCCATGTCCACTTTTCACCAGGTCCACCATTTTTCACATGCACCCACGCCACCCACTTCTGACCACTCCAGTTGCATCCATGTCCACTTTTCACCAGGTCCACCATTTTTCACATGCACCCACGCCACCCACTTCTGACCACTCCAGTTGCATCCATGTCCACTTTTCACCAGGTCCACCATTTTTCACATGCATCCACTGCCACCCACTTCTGACCACTCCAGTTGCATCCATGTCCACTTTTCACCAGGTCCACCATTTTTCACATGCACCCACGCCACCCACTTCTGACCACTCCAGTTGCATCCATGTCCACTTTTCACCAGGTCCACCATTTTTCACATGCACCCACGCCACCCACTTCTGACCACTCCAGTTGCATCCATGTCCACTTTTCACCAGGTCCACCATTTTTCACATGCATCCACTGCCACCCACTTCTGACCACTCCAGTTGCATCCATGTCCACTTTTCACCAGGTCCACCATTTTTCACATGCATCCACTGCCACCCACTTCTGACCACTCCAGTTGCATCCATGTCCACTTTTCACCAGGTCCACCATTTTTCACATGCACCCACGCCACCCACTTCTGACCACTCCAGTTGCATCCATGTCCACTTTTCACCAGGTCCACCATTTTTCACATGCATCCACTGCCACCCACTTCTGACAACTCCACTTGCATCCATGTCCACTTTTCACCAGGTCCACCATTTTTCACATGCATCCACTGCCACCCACTTCTGACAACTCCACTTGCATCCATATCCACTTTTCACCAGGTCCACCATTTTTCACATGCACCCACGCCACCCACTGCCACCCACTGCCACCCACTCCAGTTGAATCCATGTCCACTTTTCACCAGGTCCACCATTTTTCACATGCATCCACTGCCACCCACTTCTGACCACTCCAGTTGCATCCATGTCCACTTTTCACCAGGTCCACCATTTTTCACATGCACCCACGCCACCCACTTCTGACCACTCCAGTTGCATCCATGTCCACTTTTCACCAGGTCCACCATTTTTCACATGCATCCACTGCCACCCACTTCTGACCACTCCAGTTGCATCCATGTCCACTTTTCACCAGGTCCACCATTTTTCACATGCATCCACTGCCACCCACTTCTGACCACTCCAGTTGCATCCATGTCCACTTTTCACCAGGTCCACCATTTTTCACATGCACCCACGCCACCCACTTCTGACCACTCCAGTTGCATCCATGTCCACTTTTCACCAGGTCCACCATTTTTCACATGCACCCACGCCACCCACTTCTGACCACTCCAGTTGCATCCATGTCCACTTTTCACCAGGTCCACCATTTTTCACATGCATCCACTGCCACCCACTTCTGACAACTCCACTTGCATCCATGTCCACTTTTCACCAGGTCCACCATTTTTCACATGCATCCACTGCCACCCACTTCTGACAACTCCACTTGCATCCATATCCACTTTTCACCAGGTCCACCATTTTTCACATGCACCCACGCCACCCACTGCCACCCACTGCCACCCACTCCAGTTGAATCCATGTCCACTTTTCACCAGGTCCACCATTTTTCACATGCATCCACTGCCACCCACTTCTGACCACTCCAGTTGCATCCATGTCCACTTTTCACCAGGTCCACCATTTTTCACATGCACCCACGCCACCCACTTCTGACCACTCCAGTTGCATCCATGTCCACTTTTCACCAGGTCCACCATTTTTCACATGCACCCACGCCACCCACTTCTGACCACTCCAGTTGCATCCATGTCCACTTTTCACCAGGTCCACCATTTTTCACATGCATCCACTGCCACCCACTTCTGACCACTCCAGTTGCATCCATGTCCACTTTTCACCAGGTCCACCATTTTTCACATGCACCCACGCCACCCACTTCTGACCACTCCAGTTGCATCCATGTCCACTTTTCACCAGGTCCACCATTTTTCACATGCACCCACGCCACCCACTTCTGACCACTCCAGTTGCATCCATGTCCACTTTTCACCAGGTCCACCATTTTTCACATGCATCCACTGCCACCCACTTCTGACCACTCCAGTTGCATCCATGTCCACTTTTCACCAGGTCCACCATTTTTCACATGCATCCACTGCCACCCACTTCTGACCACTCCAGTTGCATCCATGTCCACTTTTCACCAGGTCCACCATTTTTCACATGCACCCACGCCACCCACTTCTGACCACTCCAGTTGCATCCATGTCCACTTTTCACCAGGTCCACCATTTTTCACATGCATCCACTGCCACCCACTTCTGACAACTCCACTTGCATCCATGTCCACTTTTCACCAGGTCCACCATTTTTCACATGCATCCACTGCCACCCACTTCTGACAACTCCACTTGCATCCATATCCACTTTTCACCAGGTCCACCATTTTTCACATGCACCCACGCCACCCACTGCCACCCACTGCCACCCACTCCAGTTGAATCCATGTCCACTTTTCACCAGGTCCACCATTTTTCACATGCATCCACTGCCACCCACTTCTGACCACTCCAGTTGCATCCATGTCCACTTTTCACCAGGTCCACCATTTTTCACATGCACCCACGCCACCCACTTCTGACCACTCCAGTTGCATCCATGTCCACTTTTCACCAGGTCCACCATTTTTCACATGCATCCACTGCCACCCACTTCTGACCACTCCAGTTGCATCCATGTCCACTTTTCACCAGGTCCACCATTTTTCACATGCATCCACTGCCACCCACTTCTGACCACTCCAGTTGCATCCATGTCCACTTTTCACCAGGTCCACCATTTTTCACATGCACCCACGCCACCCACTTCTGACCACTCCAGTTGCATCCATGTCCACTTTTCACCAGGTCCACCATTTTTCACATGCATCCACTGCCACCCACTTCTGACAACTCCACTTGCATCCATGTCCACTTTTCACCAGGTCCACCATTTTTCACATGCATCCACTGCCACCCACTTCTGACAACTCCACTTGCATCCATATCCACTTTTCACCAGGTCCACCATTTTTCACATGCACCCACGCCACCCACTGCCACCCACTGCCACCCACTCCAGTTGAATCCATGTCCACTTTTCACCAGGTCCACCATTTTTCACATGCATCCACTGCCACCCACTTCTGACCACTCCAGTTGCATCCATGTCCACTTTTCACCAGGTCCACCATTTTTCACATGCACCCACGCCACCCACTTCTGACCACTCCAGTTGCATCCATGTCCACTTTTCACCAGGTCCACCATTTTTCACATGCACCCACGCCACCCACTTCTGACCACTCCAGTTGCATCCATGTCCACTTTTCACCAGGTCCACCATTTTTCACATGCACCCACGCCACCCACTTCTGACCACTCCAGTTGCATCCATGTCCACTTTTCACCAGGTCCACCATTTTTCACATGCACCCACGCCACCCACTTCTGACCACTCCAGTTGCATCCATGTCCACTTTTCACCAGGTCCACCATTTTTCACATGCACCCACGCCACCCACTTCTGACCACTCCAGTTGCATCCATGTCCACTTTTCACCAGGTCCACCATTTTTCACATGCACCCACGCCACCCACTTCTGACCACTCCAGTTGCATCCATGTCCACTTTTCACCAGGTCCACCATTTTTCACATGCACCCACGCCACCCACTTCTGACCACTCCAGTTGCATCCATGTCCACTTTTCACCAGGTCCACCATTTTTCACATGCATCCACTGCCACCCACTTCTGACCACTCCAGTTGCATCCATGTCCACTTTTCACCAGGTCCACCATTTTTCACATGCATCCACTGCCACCCACTTCTGACCACTCCAGTTGCATCCATGTCCACTTTTCACCAGGTCCACCATTTTTCACATGCACCCACGCCACCCACTTCTGACCACTCCAGTTGCATCCATGTCCACTTTTCACCAGGTCCACCATTTTTCACATGCATCCACTGCCACCCACTTCTGACAACTCCACTTGCATCCATGTCCACTTTTCACCAGGTCCACCATTTTTCACATGCATCCACTGCCACCCACTTCTGACAACTCCACTTGCATCCATATCCACTTTTCACCAGGTCCACCATTTTTCACATGCACCCACGCCACCCACTGCCACCCACTGCCACCCACTCCAGTTGAATCCATGTCCACTTTTCACCAGGTCCACCATTTTTCACATGCATCCACTGCCACCCACTTCTGACCACTCCAGTTGCATCCATGTCCACTTTTCACCAGGTCCACCATTTTTCACATGCACCCACGCCACCCACTTCTGACCACTCCAGTTGCATCCATGTCCACTTTTCACCAGGTCCACCATTTTTCACATGCATCCACTGCCACCCACTTCTGACCACTCCAGTTGCATCCATGTCCACTTTTCACCAGGTCCACCATTTTTCACATGCATCCACTGCCACCCACTTCTGACCACTCCAGTTGCATCCATGTCCACTTTTCACCAGGTCCACCATTTTTCACATGCACCCACGCCACCCACTTCTGACCACTCCAGTTGCATCCATGTCCACTTTTCACCAGGTCCACCATTTTTCACATGCACCCACGCCACCCACTTCTGACCACTCCAGTTGCATCCATGTCCACTTTTCACCAGGTCCACCATTTTTCACATGCATCCACTGCCACCCACTTCTGACCACTCCAGTTGCATCCATGTCCACTTTTCACCAGGTCCACCATTTTTCACATGCATCCACTGCCACCCACTTCTGACCACTCCAGTTGCATCCATGTCCACTTTTCACCAGGTCCACCATTTTTCACATGCACCCACGCCACCCACTTCTGACCACTCCAGTTGCATCCATGTCCACTTTTCACCAGGTCCACCATTTTTCACATGCATCCACTGCCACCCACTTCTGACAACTCCACTTGCATCCATGTCCACTTTTCACCAGGTCCACCATTTTTCACATGCATCCACTGCCACCCACTTCTGACAACTCCACTTGCATCCATATCCACTTTTCACCAGGTCCACCATTTTTCACATGCACCCACGCCACCCACTGCCACCCACTGCCACCCACTCCAGTTGAATCCATGTCCACTTTTCACCAGGTCCACCATTTTTCACATGCATCCACTGCCACCCACTTCTGACCACTCCAGTTGCATCCATGTCCACTTTTCACCAGGTCCACCATTTTTCACATGCACCCACGCCACCCACTTCTGACCACTCCAGTTGCATCCATGTCCACTTTTCACCAGGTCCACCATTTTTCACATGCACCCACGCCACCCACTTCTGACCACTCCAGTTGCATCCATGTCCACTTTTCACCAGGTCCACCATTTTTCACATGCATCCACTGCCACCCACTTCTGACCACTCCAGTTGCATCCATGTCCACTTTTCACCAGGTCCACCATTTTTCACATGCACCCACGCCACCCACTTCTGACCACTCCAGTTGCATCCATGTCCACTTTTCACCAGGTCCACCATTTTTCACATGCACCCACGCCACCCACTTCTGACCACTCCAGTTGCATCCATGTCCACTTTTCACCAGGTCCACCATTTTTCACATGCATCCACTGCCACCCACTTCTGACCACTCCAGTTGCATCCATGTCCACTTTTCACCAGGTCCACCATTTTTCACATGCATCCACTGCCACCCACTTCTGACCACTCCAGTTGCATCCATGTCCACTTTTCACCAGGTCCACCATTTTTCACATGCACCCACGCCACCCACTTCTGACCACTCCAGTTGCATCCATGTCCACTTTTCACCAGGTCCACCATTTTTCACATGCATCCACTGCCACCCACTTCTGACAACTCCACTTGCATCCATGTCCACTTTTCACCAGGTCCACCATTTTTCACATGCATCCACTGCCACCCACTTCTGACAACTCCACTTGCATCCATATCCACTTTTCACCAGGTCCACCATTTTTCACATGCACCCACGCCACCCACTGCCACCCACTGCCACCCACTCCAGTTGAATCCATGTCCACTTTTCACCAGGTCCACCATTTTTCACATGCATCCACTGCCACCCACTTCTGACCACTCCAGTTGCATCCATGTCCACTTTTCACCAGGTCCACCATTTTTCACATGCATCCACTGCCACCCACTTCTGACCACTCCAGTTGCATCCATGTCCACTTTTCACCAGGTCCACCATTTTTCACATGCACCCACGCCACCCACTTCTGACCACTCCAGTTGCATCCATGTCCACTTTTCACCAGGTCCACCATTTTTCACATGCACCCACGCCACCCACTTCTGACCACTCCAGTTGCATCCATGTCCACTTTTCACCAGGTCCACCATTTTTCACATGCATCCACTGCCACCCACTTCTGACCACTCCAGTTGCATCCATGTCCACTTTTCACCAGGTCCACCATTTTTCACATGCATCCACTGCCACCCACTTCTGACCACTCCAGTTGCATCCATGTCCACTTTTCACCAGGTCCACCATTTTTCACATGCATCCACTGCCACCCACTTCTGACCACTCCAGTTGCATCCATGTCCACTTTTCACCAGGTCCACCATTTTTCACATGCACCCACGCCACCCACTTCTGACCACTCCAGTTGCATCCATGTCCACTTTTCACCAGGTCCACCATTTTTCACATGCATCCACTGCCACCCACTTCTGACAACTCCACTTGCATCCATGTCCACTTTTCACCAGGTCCACCATTTTTCACATGCATCCACTGCCACCCACTTCTGACAACTCCACTTGCATCCATATCCACTTTTCACCAGGTCCACCATTTTTCACATGCACCCACGCCACCCACTGCCACCCACTGCCACCCACTCCAGTTGAATCCATGTCCACTTTTCACCAGGTCCACCATTTTTCACATGCATCCACTGCCACCCACTTCTGACCACTCCAGTTGCATCCATGTCCACTTTTCACCAGGTCCACCATTTTTCACATGCACCCACGCCACCCACTTCTGACCACTCCAGTTGCATCCATGTCCACTTTTCACCAGGTCCACCATTTTTCACATGCACCCACGCCACCCACTTCTGACCACTCCAGTTGCATCCATGTCCACTTTTCACCAGGTCCACCATTTTTCACATGCATCCACTGCCACCCACTTCTGACCACTCCAGTTGCATCCATGTCCACTTTTCACCAGGTCCACCATTTTTCACATGCACCCACGCCACCCACTTCTGACCACTCCAGTTGCATCCATGTCCACTTTTCACCAGGTCCACCATTTTTCACATGCATCCACTGCCACCCACTTCTGACCACTCCAGTTGCATCCATGTCCACTTTTCACCAGGTCCACCATTTTTCACATGCACCCACGCCACCCACTTCTGACCACTCCAGTTGCATCCATGTCCACTTTTCACCAGGTCCACCATTTTTCACATGCACCCACGCCACCCACTTCTGACCACTCCAGTTGCATCCATGTCCACTTTTCACCAGGTCCACCATTTTTCACATGCATCCACTGCCACCCACTTCTGACCACTCCAGTTGCATCCATGTCCACTTTTCACCAGGTCCACCATTTTTCACATGCATCCACTGCCACCCACTTCTGACCACTCCAGTTGCATCCATGTCCACTTTTCACCAGGTCCACCATTTTTCACATGCACCCACGCCACCCACTTCTGACCACTCCAGTTGCATCCATGTCCACTTTTCACCAGGTCCACCATTTTTCACATGCATCCACTGCCACCCACTTCTGACAACTCCACTTGCATCCATGTCCACTTTTCACCAGGTCCACCATTTTTCACATGCATCCACTGCCACCCACTTCTGACAACTCCACTTGCATCCATATCCACTTTTCACCAGGTCCACCATTTTTCACATGCACCCACGCCACCCACTGCCACCCACTGCCACCCACTCCAGTTGAATCCATGTCCACTTTTCACCAGGTCCACCATTTTTCACATGCATCCACTGCCACCCACTTCTGACCACTCCAGTTGCATCCATGTCCACTTTTCACCAGGTCCACCATTTTTCACATGCACCCACGCCACCCACTTCTGACCACTCCAGTTGCATCCATGTCCACTTTTCACCAGGTCCACCATTTTTCACATGCACCCACGCCACCCACTTCTGACCACTCCAGTTGCATCCATGTCCACTTTTCACCAGGTCCACCATTTTTCACATGCATCCACTGCCACCCACTTCTGACAACTCCACTTGCATCCATGTCCACTTTTCACCAGGTCCACCATTTTTCACATGCACCCACGCCACCCACTTCTGACCACTCCAGTTGCATCCATGTCCACTTTTCACCAGGTCCACCATTTTTCACATGCATCCACTGCCACCCACTTCTGACAACTCCACTTGCATCCATGTCCACTTTTCACCAGGTCCACCATTTTTCACATGCATCCACTGCCACCCACTTCTGACAACTCCACTTGCATCCATATCCACTTTTCACCAGGTCCACCATTTTTCACATGCACCCACGCCACCCACTGCCACCCACTGCCACCCACTCCAGTTGAATCCATGTCCACTTTTCACCAGGTCCACCATTTTTCACATGCATCCACTGCCACCCACTTCTGACCACTCCAGTTGCATCCATGTCCACTTTTCACCAGGTCCACCATTTTTCACATGCACCCACGCCACCCACTTCTGACCAC
This sequence comes from Anastrepha obliqua, assembly GCF_027943255.1. Classification (NCBI taxonomy): domain Eukaryota; kingdom Metazoa; phylum Arthropoda; class Insecta; order Diptera; family Tephritidae; genus Anastrepha; species Anastrepha obliqua. The sequence goes on from NC_072893.1 coordinate 17,585, forward strand.
TCCAGTTGCATCCATGTCCACTTTTCACCAGGTCCACCATTTTTCACATGCACCCACGCCACCCACTTCTGACCACTCCAGTTGCATCCATGTCCACTTTTCACCAGGTCCACCATTTTTCACATGCATCCACTGCCACCCACTTCTGACCACTCCAGTTGCATCCATGTCCACTTTTCACCAGGTCCACCATTTTTCACATGCATCCACTGCCACCCACTTCTGACAACTCCACTTGCATCCATATCCACTTTTCACCAGGTCCACCATTTTTCACATGCACCCACGCCACCCACTGCCACCCACTGCCACCCACTCCAGTTGAATCCATGTCCACTTTTCACCAGGTCCACCATTTTTCACATGCATCCACTGCCACCCACTTCTGACCACTCCAGTTGCATCCATGTCCACTTTTCACCAGGTCCACCATTTTTCACATGCACCCACGCCACCCACTTCTGACCACTCCAGTTGCATCCATGTCCACTTTTCACCAGGTCCACCATTTTTCACATGCACCCACGCCACCCACTTCTGACCACTCCAGTTGCATCCATGTCCACTTTTCACCAGGTCCACCATTTTTCACATGCATCCACTGCCACCCACTTCTGACAACTCCACTTGCATCCATGTCCACTTTTCACCAGGTCCACCATTTTTCACATGCACCCACGCCACCCACTTCTGACCACTCCAGTTGCATCCATGTCCACTTTTCACCAGGTCCACCATTTTTCACATGCACCCACGCCACCCACTTCTGACCACTCCAGTTGCATCCATGTCCACTTTTCACCAGGTCCACCATTTTTCACATGCATCCACTGCCACCCACTTCTGACCACTCCAGTTGCATCCATGTCCACTTTTCACCAGGTCCACCATTTTTCACATGCACCCACGCCACCCACTTCTGACCACTCCAGTTGCATCCATGTCCACTTTTCACCAGGTCCACCATTTTTCACATGCACCCACGCCACCCACTTCTGACCACTCCAGTTGCATCCATGTCCACTTTTCACCAGGTCCACCATTTTTCACATGCATCCACTGCCACCCACTTCTGACCACTCCAGTTGCATCCATGTCCACTTTTCACCAGGTCCACCATTTTTCACATGCACCCACGCCACCCACTTCTGACCACTCCAGTTGCATCCATGTCCACTTTTCACCAGGTCCACCATTTTTCACATGCACCCACGCCACCCACTTCTGACCACTCCAGTTGCATCCATGTCCACTTTTCACCAGGTCCACCATTTTTCACATGCACCCACGCCACCCACTGCCACCCACTCCAGTTGAATCCATGTCCACTTTTCACCAGGTCCACCATTTTTCACATGCATCCACTGCCACCCACTTCTGACCACTCCAGTTGCATCCATGTCCACTTTTCACCAGGTCCACCATTTTTCACATGCACCCACGCCACCCACTTCTGACCACTCCAGTTGCATCCATGTCCACTTTTCACCAGGTCCACCATTTTTCACATGCACCCACGCCACCCACTTCTGACCACTCCAGTTGCATCCATGTCCACTTTTCACCAGGTCCACCATTTTTCACATGCATCCACTGCCACCCACTTCTGACCACTCCAGTTGCATCCATGTCCACTTTTCACCAGGTCCACCATTTTTCACATGCACCCACGCCACCCACTTCTGACCACTCCAGTTGCATCCATGTCCACTTTTCACCAGGTCCACCATTTTTCACATGCACCCACGCCACCCACTTCTGACCACTCCAGTTGCATCCATGTCCACTTTTCACCAGGTCCACCATTTTTCACATGCATCCACTGCCACCCACTTCTGACCACTCCAGTTGCATCCATGTCCACTTTTCACCAGGTCCACCATTTTTCACATGCATCCACTGCCACCCACTTCTGACCACTCCAGTTGCATCCATGTCCACTTTTCACCAGGTCCACCATTTTTCACATGCACCCACGCCACCCACTTCTGACCACTCCAGTTGCATCCATGTCCACTTTTCACCAGGTCCACCATTTTTCACATGCATCCACTGCCACCCACTTCTGACAACTCCACTTGCATCCATGTCCACTTTTCACCAGGTCCACCATTTTTCACATGCATCCACTGCCACCCACTTCTGACAACTCCACTTGCATCCATATCCACTTTTCACCAGGTCCACCATTTTTCACATGCACCCACGCCACCCACTGCCACCCACTGCCACCCACTCCAGTTGAATCCATGTCCACTTTTCACCAGGTCCACCATTTTTCACATGCATCCACTGCCACCCACTTCTGACCACTCCAGTTGCATCCATGTCCACTTTTCACCAGGTCCACCATTTTTCACATGCACCCACGCCACCCACTTCTGACCACTCCAGTTGCATCCATGTCCACTTTTCACCAGGTCCACCATTTTTCACATGCATCCACTGCCACCCACTTCTGACCACTCCAGTTGCATCCATGTCCACTTTTCACCAGGTCCACCATTTTTCACATGCATCCACTGCCACCCACTTCTGACCACTCCAGTTGCATCCATGTCCACTTTTCACCAGGTCCACCATTTTTCACATGCACCCACGCCACCCACTTCTGACCACTCCAGTTGCATCCATGTCCACTTTTCACCAGGTCCACCATTTTTCACATGCATCCACTGCCACCCACTTCTGACAACTCCACTTGCATCCATGTCCACTTTTCACCAGGTCCACCATTTTTCACATGCATCCACTGCCACCCACTTCTGACAACTCCACTTGCATCCATATCCACTTTTCACCAGGTCCACCATTTTTCACATGCACCCACGCCACCCACTGCCACCCACTGCCACCCACTCCAGTTGAATCCATGTCCACTTTTCACCAGGTCCACCATTTTTCACATGCATCCACTGCCACCCACTTCTGACCACTCCAGTTGCATCCATGTCCACTTTTCACCAGGTCCACCATTTTTCACATGCACCCACGCCACCCACTTCTGACCACTCCAGTTGCATCCATGTCCACTTTTCACCAGGTCCACCATTTTTCACATGCACCCACGCCACCCACTTCTGACCACTCCAGTTGCATCCATGTCCACTTTTCACCAGGTCCACCATTTTTCACATGCACCCACGCCACCCACTTCTGACCACTCCAGTTGCATCCATGTCCACTTTTCACCAGGTCCACCATTTTTCACATGCACCCACGCCACCCACTTCTGACCACTCCAGTTGCATCCATGTCCACTTTTCACCAGGTCCACCATTTTTCACATGCACCCACGCCACCCACTTCTGACCACTCCAGTTGCATCCATGTCCACTTTTCACCAGGTCCACCATTTTTCACATGCACCCACGCCACCCACTTCTGACCACTCCAGTTGCATCCATGTCCACTTTTCACCAGGTCCACCATTTTTCACATGCACCCACGCCACCCACTTCTGACCACTCCAGTTGCATCCATGTCCACTTTTCACCAGGTCCACCATTTTTCACATGCATCCACTGCCACCCACTTCTGACCACTCCAGTTGCATCCATGTCCACTTTTCACCAGGTCCACCATTTTTCACATGCATCCACTGCCACCCACTTCTGACCACTCCAGTTGCATCCATGTCCACTTTTCACCAGGTCCACCATTTTTCACATGCACCCACGCCACCCACTTCTGACCACTCCAGTTGCATCCATGTCCACTTTTCACCAGGTCCACCATTTTTCACATGCATCCACTGCCACCCACTTCTGACAACTCCACTTGCATCCATGTCCACTTTTCACCAGGTCCACCATTTTTCACATGCATCCACTGCCACCCACTTCTGACAACTCCACTTGCATCCATATCCACTTTTCACCAGGTCCACCATTTTTCACATGCACCCACGCCACCCACTGCCACCCACTGCCACCCACTCCAGTTGAATCCATGTCCACTTTTCACCAGGTCCACCATTTTTCACATGCATCCACTGCCACCCACTTCTGACCACTCCAGTTGCATCCATGTCCACTTTTCACCAGGTCCACCATTTTTCACATGCACCCACGCCACCCACTTCTGACCACTCCAGTTGCATCCATGTCCACTTTTCACCAGGTCCACCATTTTTCACATGCATCCACTGCCACCCACTTCTGACCACTCCAGTTGCATCCATGTCCACTTTTCACCAGGTCCACCATTTTTCACATGCATCCACTGCCACCCACTTCTGACCACTCCAGTTGCATCCATGTCCACTTTTCACCAGGTCCACCATTTTTCACATGCACCCACGCCACCCACTTCTGACCACTCCAGTTGCATCCATGTCCACTTTTCACCAGGTCCACCATTTTTCACATGCACCCACGCCACCCACTTCTGACCACTCCAGTTGCATCCATGTCCACTTTTCACCAGGTCCACCATTTTTCACATGCATCCACTGCCACCCACTTCTGACCACTCCAGTTGCATCCATGTCCACTTTTCACCAGGTCCACCATTTTTCACATGCATCCACTGCCACCCACTTCTGACCACTCCAGTTGCATCCATGTCCACTTTTCACCAGGTCCACCATTTTTCACATGCACCCACGCCACCCACTTCTGACCACTCCAGTTGCATCCATGTCCACTTTTCACCAGGTCCACCATTTTTCACATGCATCCACTGCCACCCACTTCTGACAACTCCACTTGCATCCATGTCCACTTTTCACCAGGTCCACCATTTTTCACATGCATCCACTGCCACCCACTTCTGACAACTCCACTTGCATCCATATCCACTTTTCACCAGGTCCACCATTTTTCACATGCACCCACGCCACCCACTGCCACCCACTGCCACCCACTCCAGTTGAATCCATGTCCACTTTTCACCAGGTCCACCATTTTTCACATGCATCCACTGCCACCCACTTCTGACCACTCCAGTTGCATCCATGTCCACTTTTCACCAGGTCCACCATTTTTCACATGCACCCACGCCACCCACTTCTGACCACTCCAGTTGCATCCATGTCCACTTTTCACCAGGTCCACCATTTTTCACATGCACCCACGCCACCCACTTCTGACCACTCCAGTTGCATCCATGTCCACTTTTCACCAGGTCCACCATTTTTCACATGCATCCACTGCCACCCACTTCTGACCACTCCAGTTGCATCCATGTCCACTTTTCACCAGGTCCACCATTTTTCACATGCACCCACGCCACCCACTTCTGACCACTCCAGTTGCATCCATGTCCACTTTTCACCAGGTCCACCATTTTTCACATGCACCCACGCCACCCACTTCTGACCACTCCAGTTGCATCCATGTCCACTTTTCACCAGGTCCACCATTTTTCACATGCATCCACTGCCACCCACTTCTGACCACTCCAGTTGCATCCATGTCCACTTTTCACCAGGTCCACCATTTTTCACATGCATCCACTGCCACCCACTTCTGACCACTCCAGTTGCATCCATGTCCACTTTTCACCAGGTCCACCATTTTTCACATGCACCCACGCCACCCACTTCTGACCACTCCAGTTGCATCCATGTCCACTTTTCACCAGGTCCACCATTTTTCACATGCATCCACTGCCACCCACTTCTGACAACTCCACTTGCATCCATGTCCACTTTTCACCAGGTCCACCATTTTTCACATGCATCCACTGCCACCCACTTCTGACAACTCCACTTGCATCCATATCCACTTTTCACCAGGTCCACCATTTTTCACATGCACCCACGCCACCCACTGCCACCCACTGCCACCCACTCCAGTTGAATCCATGTCCACTTTTCACCAGGTCCACCATTTTTCACATGCATCCACTGCCACCCACTTCTGACCACTCCAGTTGCATCCATGTCCACTTTTCACCAGGTCCACCATTTTTCACATGCATCCACTGCCACCCACTTCTGACCACTCCAGTTGCATCCATGTCCACTTTTCACCAGGTCCACCATTTTTCACATGCACCCACGCCACCCACTTCTGACCACTCCAGTTGCATCCATGTCCACTTTTCACCAGGTCCACCATTTTTCACATGCACCCACGCCACCCACTTCTGACCACTCCAGTTGCATCCATGTCCACTTTTCACCAGGTCCACCATTTTTCACATGCATCCACTGCCACCCACTTCTGACCACTCCAGTTGCATCCATGTCCACTTTTCACCAGGTCCACCATTTTTCACATGCATCCACTGCCACCCACTTCTGACCACTCCAGTTGCATCCATGTCCACTTTTCACCAGGTCCACCATTTTTCACATGCATCCACTGCCACCCACTTCTGACCACTCCAGTTGCATCCATGTCCACTTTTCACCAGGTCCACCATTTTTCACATGCACCCACGCCACCCACTTCTGACCACTCCAGTTGCATCCATGTCCACTTTTCACCAGGTCCACCATTTTTCACATGCATCCACTGCCACCCACTTCTGACAACTCCACTTGCATCCATGTCCACTTTTCACCAGGTCCACCATTTTTCACATGCATCCACTGCCACCCACTTCTGACAACTCCACTTGCATCCATATCCACTTTTCACCAGGTCCACCATTTTTCACATGCACCCACGCCACCCACTGCCACCCACTGCCACCCACTCCAGTTGAATCCATGTCCACTTTTCACCAGGTCCACCATTTTTCACATGCATCCACTGCCACCCACTTCTGACCACTCCAGTTGCATCCATGTCCACTTTTCACCAGGTCCACCATTTTTCACATGCACCCACGCCACCCACTTCTGACCACTCCAGTTGCATCCATGTCCACTTTTCACCAGGTCCACCATTTTTCACATGCACCCACGCCACCCACTTCTGACCACTCCAGTTGCATCCATGTCCACTTTTCACCAGGTCCACCATTTTTCACATGCATCCACTGCCACCCACTTCTGACCACTCCAGTTGCATCCATGTCCACTTTTCACCAGGTCCACCATTTTTCACATGCACCCACGCCACCCACTTCTGACCACTCCAGTTGCATCCATGTCCACTTTTCACCAGGTCCACCATTTTTCACATGCATCCACTGCCACCCACTTCTGACCACTCCAGTTGCATCCATGTCCACTTTTCACCAGGTCCACCATTTTTCACATGCACCCACGCCACCCACTTCTGACCACTCCAGTTGCATCCATGTCCACTTTTCACCAGGTCCACCATTTTTCACATGCACCCACGCCACCCACTTCTGACCACTCCAGTTGCATCCATGTCCACTTTTCACCAGGTCCACCATTTTTCACATGCATCCACTGCCACCCACTTCTGACCACTCCAGTTGCATCCATGTCCACTTTTCACCAGGTCCACCATTTTTCACATGCATCCACTGCCACCCACTTCTGACCACTCCAGTTGCATCCATGTCCACTTTTCACCAGGTCCACCATTTTTCACATGCACCCACGCCACCCACTTCTGACCACTCCAGTTGCATCCATGTCCACTTTTCACCAGGTCCACCATTTTTCACATGCATCCACTGCCACCCACTTCTGACAACTCCACTTGCATCCATGTCCACTTTTCACCAGGTCCACCATTTTTCACATGCATCCACTGCCACCCACTTCTGACAACTCCACTTGCATCCATATCCACTTTTCACCAGGTCCACCATTTTTCACATGCACCCACGCCACCCACTGCCACCCACTGCCACCCACTCCAGTTGAATCCATGTCCACTTTTCACCAGGTCCACCATTTTTCACATGCATCCACTGCCACCCACTTCTGACCACTCCAGTTGCATCCATGTCCACTTTTCACCAGGTCCACCATTTTTCACATGCACCCACGCCACCCACTTCTGACCACTCCAGTTGCATCCATGTCCACTTTTCACCAGGTCCACCATTTTTCACATGCACCCACGCCACCCACTTCTGACCACTCCAGTTGCATCCATGTCCACTTTTCACCAGGTCCACCATTTTTCACATGCATCCACTGCCACCCACTTCTGACAACTCCACTTGCATCCATGTCCACTTTTCACCAGGTCCACCATTTTTCACATGCACCCACGCCACCCACTTCTGACCACTCCAGTTGCATCCATGTCCACTTTTCACCAGGTCCACCATTTTTCACATGCATCCACTGCCACCCACTTCTGACAACTCCACTTGCATCCATGTCCACTTTTCACCAGGTCCACCATTTTTCACATGCATCCACTGCCACCCACTTCTGACAACTCCACTTGCATCCATATCCACTTTTCACCAGGTCCACCATTTTTCACATGCACCCACGCCACCCACTGCCACCCACTGCCACCCACTCCAGTTGAATCCATGTCCACTTTTCACCAGGTCCACCATTTTTCACATGCATCCACTGCCACCCACTTCTGACCACTCCAGTTGCATCCATGTCCACTTTTCACCAGGTCCACCATTTTTCACATGCACCCACGCCACCCACTTCTGACCACTCCAGTTGCATCCATGTCCACTTTTCACCAGGTCCACCATTTTTCACATGCACCCACGCCACCCACTTCTGACCACTCCAGTTGCATCCATGTCCACTTTTCACCAGGTCCACCATTTTTCACATGCATCCACTGCCACCCACTTCTGACCACTCCAGTTGCATCCATGTCCACTTTTCACCAGGTCCACCATTTTTCACATGCATCCACTGCCACCCACTTCTGACAACTCCACTTGCATCCATATCCACTTTTCACCAGGTCCACCATTTTTCACATGCACCCACGCCACCCACTGCCACCCACTGCCACCCACTCCAGTTGAATCCATGTCCACTTTTCACCAGGTCCACCATTTTTCACATGCATCCACTGCCACCCACTTCTGACCACTCCAGTTGCATCCATGTCCACTTTTCACCAGGTCCACCATTTTTCACATGCACCCACGCCACCCACTTCTGACCACTCCAGTTGCATCCATGTCCACTTTTCACCAGGTCCACCATTTTTCACATGCACCCACGCCACCCACTTCTGACCACTCCAGTTGCATCCATGTCCACTTTTCACCAGGTCCACCATTTTTCACATGCATCCACTGCCACCCACTTCTGACAACTCCACTTGCATCCATGTCCACTTTTCACCAGGTCCACCATTTTTCACATGCATCCACTGCCACCCACTTCTGACAACTCCACTTGCATCCATATCCACTTTTCACCAGGTCCACCATTTTTCACATGCACCCACGCCACCCACTGCCACCCACTGCCACCCACTCCAGTTGAATCCATGTCCACTTTTCACCAGGTCCACCATTTTTCACATGCATCCACTGCCACCCACTTCTGACCACTCCAGTTGCATCCATGTCCACTTTTCACCAGGTCCACCATTTTTCACATGCACCCACGCCACCCACTTCTGACCACTCCAGTTGCATCCATGTCCACTTTTCACCAGGTCCACCATTTTTCACATGCACCCACGCCACCCACTTCTGACCACTCCAGTTGCATCCATGTCCACTTTTCACCAGGTCCACCATTTTTCACATGCATCCACTGCCACCCACTTCTGACCACTCCAGTTGCATCCATGTCCACTTTTCACCAGGTCCACCATTTTTCACATGCACCCACGCCACCCACTTCTGACCACTCCAGTTGCATCCATGTCCACTTTTCACCAGGTCCACCATTTTTCACATGCACCCACGCCACCCACTTCTGACCACTCCAGTTGCATCCATGTCCACTTTTCACCAGGTCCACCATTTTTCACATGCATCCACTGCCACCCACTTCTGACCACTCCAGTTGCATCCATGTCCACTTTTCACCAGGTCCACCATTTTTCACATGCATCCACTGCCACCCACTTCTGACCACTCCAGTTGCATCCATGTCCACTTTTCACCAGGTCCACCATTTTTCACATGCACCCACGCCACCCACTTCTGACCACTCCAGTTGCATCCATGTCCACTTTTCACCAGGTCCACCATTTTTCACATGCATCCACTGCCACCCACTTCTGACAACTCCACTTGCATCCATGTCCACTTTTCACCAGGTCCACCATTTTTCACATGCATCCACTGCCACCCACTTCTGACAACTCCACTTGCATCCATATCCACTTTTCACCAGGTCCACCATTTTTCACATGCACCCACGCCACCCACTGCCACCCACTGCCACCCACTCCAGTTGAATCCATGTCCACTTTTCACCAGGTCCACCATTTTTCACATGCATCCACTGCCACCCACTTCTGACCACTCCAGTTGCATCCATGTCCACTTTTCACCAGGTCCACCATTTTTCACATGCACCCACGCCACCCACTTCTGACCACTCCAGTTGCATCCATGTCCACTTTTCACCAGGTCCACCATTTTTCACATGCATCCACTGCCACCCACTTCTGACCACTCCAGTTGCATCCATGTCCACTTTTCACCAGGTCCACCATTTTTCACATGCATCCACTGCCACCCACTTCTGACCACTCCAGTTGCATCCATGTCCACTTTTCACCAGGTCCACCATTTTTCACATGCACCCACGCCACCCACTTCTGACCACTCCAGTTGCATCCATGTCCACTTTTCACCAGGTCCACCATTTTTCACATGCATCCACTGCCACCCACTTCTGACAACTCCACTTGCATCCATGTCCACTTTTCACCAGGTCCACCATTTTTCACATGCATCCACTGCCACCCACTTCTGACAACTCCACTTGCATCCATATCCACTTTTCACCAGGTCCACCATTTTTCACATGCACCCACGCCACCCACTGCCACCCACTGCCACCCACTCCAGTTGAATCCATGTCCACTTTTCACCAGGTCCACCATTTTTCACATGCATCCACTGCCACCCACTTCTGACCACTCCAGTTGCATCCATGTCCACTTTTCACCAGGTCCACCATTTTTCACATGCACCCACGCCACCCACTTCTGACCACTCCAGTTGCATCCATGTCCACTTTTCACCAGGTCCACCATTTTTCACATGCACCCACGCCACCCACTTCTGACCACTCCAGTTGCATCCATGTCCACTTTTCACCAGGTCCACCATTTTTCACATGCACCCACGCCACCCACTTCTGACCACTCCAGTTGCATCCATGTCCACTTTTCACCAGGTCCACCATTTTTCACATGCACCCACGCCACCCACTTCTGACCACTCCAGTTGCATCCATGTCCACTTTTCACCAGGTCCACCATTTTTCACATGCACCCACGCCACCCACTTCTGACCACTCCAGTTGCATCCATGTCCACTTTTCACCAGGTCCACCATTTTTCACATGCACCCACGCCACCCACTTCTGACCACTCCAGTTGCATCCATGTCCACTTTTCACCAGGTCCACCATTTTTCACATGCACCCACGCCACCCACTTCTGACCACTCCAGTTGCATCCATGTCCACTTTTCACCAGGTCCACCATTTTTCACATGCATCCACTGCCACCCACTTCTGACCACTCCAGTTGCATCCATGTCCACTTTTCACCAGGTCCACCATTTTTCACATGCATCCACTGCCACCCACTTCTGACCACTCCAGTTGCATCCATGTCCACTTTTCACCAGGTCCACCATTTTTCACATGCACCCACGCCACCCACTTCTGACCACTCCAGTTGCATCCATGTCCACTTTTCACCAGGTCCACCATTTTTCACATGCATCCACTGCCACCCACTTCTGACAACTCCACTTGCATCCATGTCCACTTTTCACCAGGTCCACCATTTTTCACATGCATCCACTGCCACCCACTTCTGACAACTCCACTTGCATCCATATCCACTTTTCACCAGGTCCACCATTTTTCACATGCACCCACGCCACCCACTGCCACCCACTGCCACCCACTCCAGTTGAATCCATGTCCACTTTTCACCAGGTCCACCATTTTTCACATGCATCCACTGCCACCCACTTCTGACCACTCCAGTTGCATCCATGTCCACTTTTCACCAGGTCCACCATTTTTCACATGCACCCACGCCACCCACTTCTGACCACTCCAGTTGCATCCATGTCCACTTTTCACCAGGTCCACCATTTTTCACATGCATCCACTGCCACCCACTTCTGACCACTCCAGTTGCATCCATGTCCACTTTTCACCAGGTCCACCATTTTTCACATGCATCCACTGCCACCCACTTCTGACCACTCCAGTTGCATCCATGTCCACTTTTCACCAGGTCCACCATTTTTCACATGCACCCACGCCACCCACTTCTGACCACTCCAGTTGCATCCATGTCCACTTTTCACCAGGTCCACCATTTTTCACATGCACCCACGCCACCCACTTCTGACCACTCCAGTTGCATCCATGTCCACTTTTCACCAGGTCCACCATTTTTCACATGCATCCACTGCCACCCACTTCTGACCACTCCAGTTGCATCCATGTCCACTTTTCACCAGGTCCACCATTTTTCACATGCATCCACTGCCACCCACTTCTGACCACTCCAGTTGCATCCATGTCCACTTTTCACCAGGTCCACCATTTTTCACATGCACCCACGCCACCCACTTCTGACCACTCCAGTTGCATCCATGTCCACTTTTCACCAGGTCCACCATTTTTCACATGCATCCACTGCCACCCACTTCTGACAACTCCACTTGCATCCATGTCCACTTTTCACCAGGTCCACCATTTTTCACATGCATCCACTGCCACCCACTTCTGACAACTCCACTTGCATCCATATCCACTTTTCACCAGGTCCACCATTTTTCACATGCACCCACGCCACCCACTGCCACCCACTGCCACCCACTCCAGTTGAATCCATGTCCACTTTTCACCAGGTCCACCATTTTTCACATGCATCCACTGCCACCCACTTCTGACCACTCCAGTTGCATCCATGTCCACTTTTCACCAGGTCCACCATTTTTCACATGCACCCACGCCACCCACTTCTGACCACTCCAGTTGCATCCATGTCCACTTTTCACCAGGTCCACCATTTTTCACATGCACCCACGCCACCCACTTCTGACCACTCCAGTTGCATCCATGTCCACTTTTCACCAGGTCCACCATTTTTCACATGCATCCACTGCCACCCACTTCTGACCACTCCAGTTGCATCCATGTCCACTTTTCACCAGGTCCACCATTTTTCACATGCACCCACGCCACCCACTTCTGACCACTCCAGTTGCATCCATGTCCACTTTTCACCAGGTCCACCATTTTTCACATGCACCCACGCCACCCACTTCTGACCACTCCAGTTGCATCCATGTCCACTTTTCACCAGGTCCACCATTTTTCACATGCATCCACTGCCACCCACTTCTGACCACTCCAGTTGCATCCATGTCCACTTTTCACCAGGTCCACCATTTTTCACATGCATCCACTGCCACCCACTTCTGACCACTCCAGTTGCATCCATGTCCACTTTTCACCAGGTCCACCATTTTTCACATGCACCCACGCCACCCACTTCTGACCACTCCAGTTGCATCCATGTCCACTTTTCACCAGGTCCACCATTTTTCACATGCATCCACTGCCACCCACTTCTGACAACTCCACTTGCATCCATGTCCACTTTTCACCAGGTCCACCATTTTTCACATGCATCCACTGCCACCCACTTCTGACAACTCCACTTGCATCCATATCCACTTTTCACCAGGTCCACCATTTTTCACATGCACCCACGCCACCCACTGCCACCCACTGCCACCCACTCCAGTTGAATCCATGTCCACTTTTCACCAGGTCCACCATTTTTCACATGCATCCACTGCCACCCACTTCTGACCACTCCAGTTGCATCCATGTCCACTTTTCACCAGGTCCACCATTTTTCACATGCATCCACTGCCACCCACTTCTGACCACTCCAGTTGCATCCATGTCCACTTTTCACCAGGTCCACCATTTTTCACATGCACCCACGCCACCCACTTCTGACCACTCCAGTTGCATCCATGTCCACTTTTCACCAGGTCCACCATTTTTCACATGCACCCACGCCACCCACTTCTGACCACTCCAGTTGCATCCATGTCCACTTTTCACCAGGTCCACCATTTTTCACATGCATCCACTGCCACCCACTTCTGACCACTCCAGTTGCATCCATGTCCACTTTTCACCAGGTCCACCATTTTTCACATGCATCCACTGCCACCCACTTCTGACCACTCCAGTTGCATCCATGTCCACTTTTCACCAGGTCCACCATTTTTCACATGCATCCACTGCCACCCACTTCTGACCACTCCAGTTGCATCCATGTCCACTTTTCACCAGGTCCACCATTTTTCACATGCACCCACGCCACCCACTTCTGACCACTCCAGTTGCATCCATGTCCACTTTTCACCAGGTCCACCATTTTTCACATGCATCCACTGCCACCCACTTCTGACAACTCCACTTGCATCCATGTCCACTTTTCACCAGGTCCACCATTTTTCACATGCATCCACTGCCACCCACTTCTGACAACTCCACTTGCATCCATATCCACTTTTCACCAGGTCCACCATTTTTCACATGCACCCACGCCACCCACTGCCACCCACTGCCACCCACTCCAGTTGAATCCATGTCCACTTTTCACCAGGTCCACCATTTTTCACATGCATCCACTGCCACCCACTTCTGACCACTCCAGTTGCATCCATGTCCACTTTTCACCAGGTCCACCATTTTTCACATGCACCCACGCCACCCACTTCTGACCACTCCAGTTGCATCCATGTCCACTTTTCACCAGGTCCACCATTTTTCACATGCACCCACGCCACCCACTTCTGACCACTCCAGTTGCATCCATGTCCACTTTTCACCAGGTCCACCATTTTTCACATGCATCCACTGCCACCCACTTCTGACCACTCCAGTTGCATCCATGTCCACTTTTCACCAGGTCCACCATTTTTCACATGCACCCACGCCACCCACTTCTGACCACTCCAGTTGCATCCATGTCCACTTTTCACCAGGTCCACCATTTTTCACATGCATCCACTGCCACCCACTTCTGACCACTCCAGTTGCATCCATGTCCACTTTTCACCAGGTCCACCATTTTTCACATGCACCCACGCCACCCACTTCTGACCACTCCAGTTGCATCCATGTCCACTTTTCACCAGGTCCACCATTTTTCACATGCACCCACGCCACCCACTTCTGACCACTCCAGTTGCATCCATGTCCACTTTTCACCAGGTCCACCATTTTTCACATGCATCCACTGCCACCCACTTCTGACCACTCCAGTTGCATCCATGTCCACTTTTCACCAGGTCCACCATTTTTCACATGCATCCACTGCCACCCACTTCTGACCACTCCAGTTGCATCCATGTCCACTTTTCACCAGGTCCACCATTTTTCACATGCACCCACGCCACCCACTTCTGACCACTCCAGTTGCATCCATGTCCACTTTTCACCAGGTCCACCATTTTTCACATGCATCCACTGCCACCCACTTCTGACAACTCCACTTGCATCCATGTCCACTTTTCACCAGGTCCACCATTTTTCACATGCATCCACTGCCACCCACTTCTGACAACTCCACTTGCATCCATATCCACTTTTCACCAGGTCCACCATTTTTCACATGCACCCACGCCACCCACTGCCACCCACTGCCACCCACTCCAGTTGAATCCATGTCCACTTTTCACCAGGTCCACCATTTTTCACATGCATCCACTGCCACCCACTTCTGACCACTCCAGTTGCATCCATGTCCACTTTTCACCAGGTCCACCATTTTTCACATGCACCCACGCCACCCACTTCTGACCACTCCAGTTGCATCCATGTCCACTTTTCACCAGGTCCACCATTTTTCACATGCACCCACGCCACCCACTTCTGACCACTCCAGTTGCATCCATGTCCACTTTTCACCAGGTCCACCATTTTTCACATGCATCCACTGCCACCCACTTCTGACAACTCCACTTGCATCCATGTCCACTTTTCACCAGGTCCACCATTTTTCACATGCACCCACGCCACCCACTTCTGACCACTCCAGTTGCATCCATGTCCACTTTTCACCAGGTCCACCATTTTTCACATGCATCCACTGCCACCCACTTCTGACAACTCCACTTGCATCCATGTCCACTTTTCACCAGGTCCACCATTTTTCACATGCATCCACTGCCACCCACTTCTGACAACTCCACTTGCATCCATATCCACTTTTCACCAGGTCCACCATTTTTCACATGCACCCACGCCACCCACTGCCACCCACTGCCACCCACTCCAGTTGAATCCATGTCCACTTTTCACCAGGTCCACCATTTTTCACATGCATCCACTGCCACCCACTTCTGACCACTCCAGTTGCATCCATGTCCACTTTTCACCAGGTCCACCATTTTTCACATGCACCCACGCCACCCACTTCTGACCACTCCAGTTGCATCCATGTCCACTTTTCACCAGGTCCACCATTTTTCACATGCACCCACGCCACCCACTTCTGACCACTCCAGTTGCATCCATGTCCACTTTTCACCAGGTCCACCATTTTTCACATGCATCCACTGCCACCCACTTCTGACCACTCCAGTTGCATCCATGTCCACTTTTCACCAGGTCCACCATTTTTCACATGCATCCACTGCCACCCACTTCTGACAACTCCACTTGCATCCATATCCACTTTTCACCAGGTCCACCATTTTTCACATGCACCCACGCCACCCACTGCCACCCACTGCCACCCACTCCAGTTGAATCCATGTCCACTTTTCACCAGGTCCACCATTTTTCACATGCATCCACTGCCACCCACTTCTGACCACTCCAGTTGCATCCATGTCCACTTTTCACCAGGTCCACCATTTTTCACATGCACCCACGCCACCCACTTCTGACCACTCCAGTTGCATCCATGTCCACTTTTCACCAGGTCCACCATTTTTCACATGCACCCACGCCACCCACTTCTGACCACTCCAGTTGCATCCATGTCCACTTTTCACCAGGTCCACCATTTTTCACATGCATCCACTGCCACCCACTTCTGACAACTCCACTTGCATCCATGTCCACTTTTCACCAGGTCCACCATTTTTCACATGCATCCACTGCCACCCACTTCTGACAACTCCACTTGCATCCATATCCACTTTTCACCAGGTCCACCATTTTTCACATGCACCCACGCCACCCACTGCCACCCACTGCCACCCACTCCAGTTGAATCCATGTCCACTTTTCACCAGGTCCACCATTTTTCACATGCATCCACTGCCACCCACTTCTGACCACTCCAGTTGCATCCATGTCCACTTTTCACCAGGTCCACCATTTTTCACATGCACCCACGCCACCCACTTCTGACCACTCCAGTTGCATCCATGTCCACTTTTCACCAGGTCCACCATTTTTCACATGCACCCACGCCACCCACTTCTGACCACTCCAGTTGCATCCATGTCCACTTTTCACCAGGTCCACCATTTTTCACATGCATCCACTGCCACCCACTTCTGACCACTCCAGTTGCATCCATGTCCACTTTTCACCAGGTCCACCATTTTTCACATGCACCCACGCCACCCACTTCTGACCACTCCAGTTGCATCCATGTCCACTTTTCACCAGGTCCACCATTTTTCACATGCACCCACGCCACCCACTTCTGACCACTCCAGTTGCATCCATGTCCACTTTTCACCAGGTCCACCATTTTTCACATGCATCCACTGCCACCCACTTCTGACCACTCCAGTTGCATCCATGTCCACTTTTCACCAGGTCCACCATTTTTCACATGCATCCACTGCCACCCACTTCTGACCACTCCAGTTGCATCCATGTCCACTTTTCACCAGGTCCACCATTTTTCACATGCACCCACGCCACCCACTTCTGACCACTCCAGTTGCATCCATGTCCACTTTTCACCAGGTCCACCATTTTTCACATGCATCCACTGCCACCCACTTCTGACAACTCCACTTGCATCCATGTCCACTTTTCACCAGGTCCACCATTTTTCACATGCATCCACTGCCACCCACTTCTGACAACTCCACTTGCATCCATATCCACTTTTCACCAGGTCCACCATTTTTCACATGCACCCACGCCACCCACTGCCACCCACTGCCACCCACTCCAGTTGAATCCATGTCCACTTTTCACCAGGTCCACCATTTTTCACATGCATCCACTGCCACCCACTTCTGACCACTCCAGTTGCATCCATGTCCACTTTTCACCAGGTCCACCATTTTTCACATGCACCCACGCCACCCACTTCTGACCACTCCAGTTGCATCCATGTCCACTTTTCACCAGGTCCACCATTTTTCACATGCATCCACTGCCACCCACTTCTGACCACTCCAGTTGCATCCATGTCCACTTTTCACCAGGTCCACCATTTTTCACATGCATCCACTGCCACCCACTTCTGACCACTCCAGTTGCATCCATGTCCACTTTTCACCAGGTCCACCATTTTTCACATGCACCCACGCCACCCACTTCTGACCACTCCAGTTGCATCCATGTCCACTTTTCACCAGGTCCACCATTTTTCACATGCACCCACGCCACCCACTTCTGACCACTCCAGTTGCATCCATGTCCACTTTTCACCAGGTCCACCATTTTTCACATGCATCCACTGCCACCCACTTCTGACAACTCCACTTGCATCCATGTCCACTTTTCACCAGGTCCACCATTTTTCACATGCATCCACTGCCACCCACTTCTGACAACTCCACTTGCATCCATATCCACTTTTCACCAGGTCCACCATTTTTCACATGCACCCACGCCACCCACTGCCACCCACTGCCACCCACTCCAGTTGAATCCATGTCCACTTTTCACCAGGTCCACCATTTTTCACATGCATCCACTGCCACCCACTTCTGACCACTCCAGTTGCATCCATGTCCACTTTTCACCAGGTCCACCATTTTTCACATGCACCCACGCCACCCACTTCTGACCACTCCAGTTGCATCCATGTCCACTTTTCACCAGGTCCACCATTTTTCACATGCACCCACGCCACCCACTTCTGACCACTCCAGTTGCATCCATGTCCACTTTTCACCAGGTCCACCATTTTTCACATGCATCCACTGCCACCCACTTCTGACCACTCCAGTTGCATCCATGTCCACTTTTCACCAGGTCCACCATTTTTCACATGCACCCACGCCACCCACTTCTGACCACTCCAGTTGCATCCATGTCCACTTTTCACCAGGTCCACCATTTTTCACATGCACCCACGCCACCCACTTCTGACCACTCCAGTTGCATCCATGTCCACTTTTCACCAGGTCCACCATTTTTCACATGCATCCACTGCCACCCACTTCTGACCACTCCAGTTGCATCCATGTCCACTTTTCACCAGGTCCACCATTTTTCACATGCATCCACTGCCACCCACTTCTGACCACTCCAGTTGCATCCATGTCCACTTTTCACCAGGTCCACCATTTTTCACATGCACCCACGCCACCCACTTCTGACCACTCCAGTTGCATCCATGTCCACTTTTCACCAGGTCCACCATTTTTCACATGCATCCACTGCCACCCACTTCTGACAACTCCACTTGCATCCATGTCCACTTTTCACCAGGTCCACCATTTTTCACATGCATCCACTGCCACCCACTTCTGACAACTCCACTTGCATCCATATCCACTTTTCACCAGGTCCACCATTTTTCACATGCACCCACGCCACCCACTGCCACCCACTGCCACCCACTCCAGTTGAATCCATGTCCACTTTTCACCAGGTCCACCATTTTTCACATGCATCCACTGCCACCCACTTCTGACCACTCCAGTTGCATCCATGTCCACTTTTCACCAGGTCCACCATTTTTCACATGCACCCACGCCACCCACTTCTGACCACTCCAGTTGCATCCATGTCCACTTTTCACCAGGTCCACCATTTTTCACATGCATCCACTGCCACCCACTTCTGACCACTCCAGTTGCATCCATGTCCACTTTTCACCAGGTCCACCATTTTTCACATGCATCCACTGCCACCCACTTCTGACCACTCCAGTTGCATCCATGTCCACTTTTCACCAGGTCCACCATTTTTCACATGCACCCACGCCACCCACTTCTGACCACTCCAGTTGCATCCATGTCCACTTTTCACCAGGTCCACCATTTTTCACATGCATCCACTGCCACCCACTTCTGACAACTCCACTTGCATCCATGTCCACTTTTCACCAGGTCCACCATTTTTCACATGCATCCACTGCCACCCACTTCTGACAACTCCACTTGCATCCATATCCACTTTTCACCAGGTCCACCATTTTTCACATGCACCCACGCCACCCACTGCCACCCACTGCCACCCACTCCAGTTGAATCCATGTCCACTTTTCACCAGGTCCACCATTTTTCACATGCATCCACTGCCACCCACTTCTGACCACTCCAGTTGCATCCATGTCCACTTTTCACCAGGTCCACCATTTTTCACATGCACCCACGCCACCCACTTCTGACCACTCCAGTTGCATCCATGTCCACTTTTCACCAGGTCCACCATTTTTCACATGCACCCACGCCACCCACTTCTGACCACTCCAGTTGCATCCATGTCCACTTTTCACCAGGTCCACCATTTTTCACATGCACCCACGCCACCCACTTCTGACCACTCCAGTTGCATCCATGTCCACTTTTCACCAGGTCCACCATTTTTCACATGCACCCACGCCACCCACTTCTGACCACTCCAGTTGCATCCATGTCCACTTTTCACCAGGTCCACCATTTTTCACATGCACCCACGCCACCCACTTCTGACCACTCCAGTTGCATCCATGTCCACTTTTCACCAGGTCCACCATTTTTCACATGCACCCACGCCACCCACTTCTGACCACTCCAGTTGCATCCATGTCCACTTTTCACCAGGTCCACCATTTTTCACATGCACCCACGCCACCCACTTCTGACCACTCCAGTTGCATCCATGTCCACTTTTCACCAGGTCCACCATTTTTCACATGCATCCACTGCCACCCACTTCTGACCACTCCAGTTGCATCCATGTCCACTTTTCACCAGGTCCACCATTTTTCACATGCATCCACTGCCACCCACTTCTGACCACTCCAGTTGCATCCATGTCCACTTTTCACCAGGTCCACCATTTTTCACATGCACCCACGCCACCCACTTCTGACCACTCCAGTTGCATCCATGTCCACTTTTCACCAGGTCCACCATTTTTCACATGCATCCACTGCCACCCACTTCTGACAACTCCACTTGCATCCATGTCCACTTTTCACCAGGTCCACCATTTTTCACATGCATCCACTGCCACCCACTTCTGACAACTCCACTTGCATCCATATCCACTTTTCACCAGGTCCACCATTTTTCACATGCACCCACGCCACCCACTGCCACCCACTGCCACCCACTCCAGTTGAATCCATGTCCACTTTTCACCAGGTCCACCATTTTTCACATGCATCCACTGCCACCCACTTCTGACCACTCCAGTTGCATCCATGTCCACTTTTCACCAGGTCCACCATTTTTCACATGCACCCACGCCACCCACTTCTGACCACTCCAGTTGCATCCATGTCCACTTTTCACCAGGTCCACCATTTTTCACATGCATCCACTGCCACCCACTTCTGACCACTCCAGTTGCATCCATGTCCACTTTTCACCAGGTCCACCATTTTTCACATGCATCCACTGCCACCCACTTCTGACCACTCCAGTTGCATCCATGTCCACTTTTCACCAGGTCCACCATTTTTCACATGCACCCACGCCACCCACTTCTGACCACTCCAGTTGCATCCATGTCCACTTTTCACCAGGTCCACCATTTTTCACATGCACCCACGCCACCCACTTCTGACCACTCCAGTTGCATCCATGTCCACTTTTCACCAGGTCCACCATTTTTCACATGCATCCACTGCCACCCACTTCTGACCACTCCAGTTGCATCCATGTCCACTTTTCACCAGGTCCACCATTTTTCACATGCATCCACTGCCACCCACTTCTGACCACTCCAGTTGCATCCATGTCCACTTTTCACCAGGTCCACCATTTTTCACATGCACCCACGCCACCCACTTCTGACCACTCCAGTTGCATCCATGTCCACTTTTCACCAGGTCCACCATTTTTCACATGCATCCACTGCCACCCACTTCTGACAACTCCACTTGCATCCATGTCCACTTTTCACCAGGTCCACCATTTTTCACATGCATCCACTGCCACCCACTTCTGACAACTCCACTTGCATCCATATCCACTTTTCACCAGGTCCACCATTTTTCACATGCACCCACGCCACCCACTGCCACCCACTGCCACCCACTCCAGTTGAATCCATGTCCACTTTTCACCAGGTCCACCATTTTTCACATGCATCCACTGCCACCCACTTCTGACCACTCCAGTTGCATCCATGTCCACTTTTCACCAGGTCCACCATTTTTCACATGCACCCA
The DNA here is from genome assembly GCF_027943255.1 of Anastrepha obliqua. NCBI lineage: Eukaryota > Metazoa > Arthropoda > Insecta > Diptera > Tephritidae > Anastrepha > Anastrepha obliqua. The sequence goes on from NC_072893.1 coordinate 40,174, forward strand.
CGCCACCCACTTCTGACCACTCCAGTTGCATCCATGTCCACTTTTCACCAGGTCCACCATTTTTCACATGCACCCACGCCACCCACTTCTGACCACTCCAGTTGCATCCATGTCCACTTTTCACCAGGTCCACCATTTTTCACATGCATCCACTGCCACCCACTTCTGACCACTCCAGTTGCATCCATGTCCACTTTTCACCAGGTCCACCATTTTTCACATGCACCCACGCCACCCACTTCTGACCACTCCAGTTGCATCCATGTCCACTTTTCACCAGGTCCACCATTTTTCACATGCACCCACGCCACCCACTTCTGACCACTCCAGTTGCATCCATGTCCACTTTTCACCAGGTCCACCATTTTTCACATGCATCCACTGCCACCCACTTCTGACCACTCCAGTTGCATCCATGTCCACTTTTCACCAGGTCCACCATTTTTCACATGCATCCACTGCCACCCACTTCTGACCACTCCAGTTGCATCCATGTCCACTTTTCACCAGGTCCACCATTTTTCACATGCACCCACGCCACCCACTTCTGACCACTCCAGTTGCATCCATGTCCACTTTTCACCAGGTCCACCATTTTTCACATGCATCCACTGCCACCCACTTCTGACAACTCCACTTGCATCCATGTCCACTTTTCACCAGGTCCACCATTTTTCACATGCATCCACTGCCACCCACTTCTGACAACTCCACTTGCATCCATATCCACTTTTCACCAGGTCCACCATTTTTCACATGCACCCACGCCACCCACTGCCACCCACTGCCACCCACTCCAGTTGAATCCATGTCCACTTTTCACCAGGTCCACCATTTTTCACATGCATCCACTGCCACCCACTTCTGACCACTCCAGTTGCATCCATGTCCACTTTTCACCAGGTCCACCATTTTTCACATGCATCCACTGCCACCCACTTCTGACCACTCCAGTTGCATCCATGTCCACTTTTCACCAGGTCCACCATTTTTCACATGCACCCACGCCACCCACTTCTGACCACTCCAGTTGCATCCATGTCCACTTTTCACCAGGTCCACCATTTTTCACATGCACCCACGCCACCCACTTCTGACCACTCCAGTTGCATCCATGTCCACTTTTCACCAGGTCCACCATTTTTCACATGCATCCACTGCCACCCACTTCTGACCACTCCAGTTGCATCCATGTCCACTTTTCACCAGGTCCACCATTTTTCACATGCATCCACTGCCACCCACTTCTGACCACTCCAGTTGCATCCATGTCCACTTTTCACCAGGTCCACCATTTTTCACATGCATCCACTGCCACCCACTTCTGACCACTCCAGTTGCATCCATGTCCACTTTTCACCAGGTCCACCATTTTTCACATGCACCCACGCCACCCACTTCTGACCACTCCAGTTGCATCCATGTCCACTTTTCACCAGGTCCACCATTTTTCACATGCATCCACTGCCACCCACTTCTGACAACTCCACTTGCATCCATGTCCACTTTTCACCAGGTCCACCATTTTTCACATGCATCCACTGCCACCCACTTCTGACAACTCCACTTGCATCCATATCCACTTTTCACCAGGTCCACCATTTTTCACATGCACCCACGCCACCCACTGCCACCCACTGCCACCCACTCCAGTTGAATCCATGTCCACTTTTCACCAGGTCCACCATTTTTCACATGCATCCACTGCCACCCACTTCTGACCACTCCAGTTGCATCCATGTCCACTTTTCACCAGGTCCACCATTTTTCACATGCACCCACGCCACCCACTTCTGACCACTCCAGTTGCATCCATGTCCACTTTTCACCAGGTCCACCATTTTTCACATGCACCCACGCCACCCACTTCTGACCACTCCAGTTGCATCCATGTCCACTTTTCACCAGGTCCACCATTTTTCACATGCATCCACTGCCACCCACTTCTGACCACTCCAGTTGCATCCATGTCCACTTTTCACCAGGTCCACCATTTTTCACATGCACCCACGCCACCCACTTCTGACCACTCCAGTTGCATCCATGTCCACTTTTCACCAGGTCCACCATTTTTCACATGCATCCACTGCCACCCACTTCTGACCACTCCAGTTGCATCCATGTCCACTTTTCACCAGGTCCACCATTTTTCACATGCACCCACGCCACCCACTTCTGACCACTCCAGTTGCATCCATGTCCACTTTTCACCAGGTCCACCATTTTTCACATGCACCCACGCCACCCACTTCTGACCACTCCAGTTGCATCCATGTCCACTTTTCACCAGGTCCACCATTTTTCACATGCATCCACTGCCACCCACTTCTGACCACTCCAGTTGCATCCATGTCCACTTTTCACCAGGTCCACCATTTTTCACATGCATCCACTGCCACCCACTTCTGACCACTCCAGTTGCATCCATGTCCACTTTTCACCAGGTCCACCATTTTTCACATGCACCCACGCCACCCACTTCTGACCACTCCAGTTGCATCCATGTCCACTTTTCACCAGGTCCACCATTTTTCACATGCATCCACTGCCACCCACTTCTGACAACTCCACTTGCATCCATGTCCACTTTTCACCAGGTCCACCATTTTTCACATGCATCCACTGCCACCCACTTCTGACAACTCCACTTGCATCCATATCCACTTTTCACCAGGTCCACCATTTTTCACATGCACCCACGCCACCCACTGCCACCCACTGCCACCCACTCCAGTTGAATCCATGTCCACTTTTCACCAGGTCCACCATTTTTCACATGCATCCACTGCCACCCACTTCTGACCACTCCAGTTGCATCCATGTCCACTTTTCACCAGGTCCACCATTTTTCACATGCACCCACGCCACCCACTTCTGACCACTCCAGTTGCATCCATGTCCACTTTTCACCAGGTCCACCATTTTTCACATGCACCCACGCCACCCACTTCTGACCACTCCAGTTGCATCCATGTCCACTTTTCACCAGGTCCACCATTTTTCACATGCATCCACTGCCACCCACTTCTGACAACTCCACTTGCATCCATGTCCACTTTTCACCAGGTCCACCATTTTTCACATGCACCCACGCCACCCACTTCTGACCACTCCAGTTGCATCCATGTCCACTTTTCACCAGGTCCACCATTTTTCACATGCATCCACTGCCACCCACTTCTGACAACTCCACTTGCATCCATGTCCACTTTTCACCAGGTCCACCATTTTTCACATGCATCCACTGCCACCCACTTCTGACAACTCCACTTGCATCCATATCCACTTTTCACCAGGTCCACCATTTTTCACATGCACCCACGCCACCCACTGCCACCCACTGCCACCCACTCCAGTTGAATCCATGTCCACTTTTCACCAGGTCCACCATTTTTCACATGCATCCACTGCCACCCACTTCTGACCACTCCAGTTGCATCCATGTCCACTTTTCACCAGGTCCACCATTTTTCACATGCACCCACGCCACCCACTTCTGACCACTCCAGTTGCATCCATGTCCACTTTTCACCAGGTCCACCATTTTTCACATGCACCCACGCCACCCACTTCTGACCACTCCAGTTGCATCCATGTCCACTTTTCACCAGGTCCACCATTTTTCACATGCATCCACTGCCACCCACTTCTGACCACTCCAGTTGCATCCATGTCCACTTTTCACCAGGTCCACCATTTTTCACATGCATCCACTGCCACCCACTTCTGACAACTCCACTTGCATCCATATCCACTTTTCACCAGGTCCACCATTTTTCACATGCACCCACGCCACCCACTGCCACCCACTGCCACCCACTCCAGTTGAATCCATGTCCACTTTTCACCAGGTCCACCATTTTTCACATGCATCCACTGCCACCCACTTCTGACCACTCCAGTTGCATCCATGTCCACTTTTCACCAGGTCCACCATTTTTCACATGCACCCACGCCACCCACTTCTGACCACTCCAGTTGCATCCATGTCCACTTTTCACCAGGTCCACCATTTTTCACATGCACCCACGCCACCCACTTCTGACCACTCCAGTTGCATCCATGTCCACTTTTCACCAGGTCCACCATTTTTCACATGCATCCACTGCCACCCACTTCTGACAACTCCACTTGCATCCATGTCCACTTTTCACCAGGTCCACCATTTTTCACATGCATCCACTGCCACCCACTTCTGACAACTCCACTTGCATCCATATCCACTTTTCACCAGGTCCACCATTTTTCACATGCACCCACGCCACCCACTGCCACCCACTGCCACCCACTCCAGTTGAATCCATGTCCACTTTTCACCAGGTCCACCATTTTTCACATGCATCCACTGCCACCCACTTCTGACCACTCCAGTTGCATCCATGTCCACTTTTCACCAGGTCCACCATTTTTCACATGCACCCACGCCACCCACTTCTGACCACTCCAGTTGCATCCATGTCCACTTTTCACCAGGTCCACCATTTTTCACATGCACCCACGCCACCCACTTCTGACCACTCCAGTTGCATCCATGTCCACTTTTCACCAGGTCCACCATTTTTCACATGCATCCACTGCCACCCACTTCTGACCACTCCAGTTGCATCCATGTCCACTTTTCACCAGGTCCACCATTTTTCACATGCACCCACGCCACCCACTTCTGACCACTCCAGTTGCATCCATGTCCACTTTTCACCAGGTCCACCATTTTTCACATGCACCCACGCCACCCACTTCTGACCACTCCAGTTGCATCCATGTCCACTTTTCACCAGGTCCACCATTTTTCACATGCATCCACTGCCACCCACTTCTGACCACTCCAGTTGCATCCATGTCCACTTTTCACCAGGTCCACCATTTTTCACATGCATCCACTGCCACCCACTTCTGACCACTCCAGTTGCATCCATGTCCACTTTTCACCAGGTCCACCATTTTTCACATGCACCCACGCCACCCACTTCTGACCACTCCAGTTGCATCCATGTCCACTTTTCACCAGGTCCACCATTTTTCACATGCATCCACTGCCACCCACTTCTGACAACTCCACTTGCATCCATGTCCACTTTTCACCAGGTCCACCATTTTTCACATGCATCCACTGCCACCCACTTCTGACAACTCCACTTGCATCCATATCCACTTTTCACCAGGTCCACCATTTTTCACATGCACCCACGCCACCCACTGCCACCCACTGCCACCCACTCCAGTTGAATCCATGTCCACTTTTCACCAGGTCCACCATTTTTCACATGCATCCACTGCCACCCACTTCTGACCACTCCAGTTGCATCCATGTCCACTTTTCACCAGGTCCACCATTTTTCACATGCACCCACGCCACCCACTTCTGACCACTCCAGTTGCATCCATGTCCACTTTTCACCAGGTCCACCATTTTTCACATGCATCCACTGCCACCCACTTCTGACCACTCCAGTTGCATCCATGTCCACTTTTCACCAGGTCCACCATTTTTCACATGCATCCACTGCCACCCACTTCTGACCACTCCAGTTGCATCCATGTCCACTTTTCACCAGGTCCACCATTTTTCACATGCACCCACGCCACCCACTTCTGACCACTCCAGTTGCATCCATGTCCACTTTTCACCAGGTCCACCATTTTTCACATGCACCCACGCCACCCACTTCTGACCACTCCAGTTGCATCCATGTCCACTTTTCACCAGGTCCACCATTTTTCACATGCATCCACTGCCACCCACTTCTGACAACTCCACTTGCATCCATGTCCACTTTTCACCAGGTCCACCATTTTTCACATGCATCCACTGCCACCCACTTCTGACAACTCCACTTGCATCCATATCCACTTTTCACCAGGTCCACCATTTTTCACATGCACCCACGCCACCCACTGCCACCCACTGCCACCCACTCCAGTTGAATCCATGTCCACTTTTCACCAGGTCCACCATTTTTCACATGCATCCACTGCCACCCACTTCTGACCACTCCAGTTGCATCCATGTCCACTTTTCACCAGGTCCACCATTTTTCACATGCACCCACGCCACCCACTTCTGACCACTCCAGTTGCATCCATGTCCACTTTTCACCAGGTCCACCATTTTTCACATGCACCCACGCCACCCACTTCTGACCACTCCAGTTGCATCCATGTCCACTTTTCACCAGGTCCACCATTTTTCACATGCATCCACTGCCACCCACTTCTGACCACTCCAGTTGCATCCATGTCCACTTTTCACCAGGTCCACCATTTTTCACATGCACCCACGCCACCCACTTCTGACCACTCCAGTTGCATCCATGTCCACTTTTCACCAGGTCCACCATTTTTCACATGCACCCACGCCACCCACTTCTGACCACTCCAGTTGCATCCATGTCCACTTTTCACCAGGTCCACCATTTTTCACATGCATCCACTGCCACCCACTTCTGACCACTCCAGTTGCATCCATGTCCACTTTTCACCAGGTCCACCATTTTTCACATGCATCCACTGCCACCCACTTCTGACCACTCCAGTTGCATCCATGTCCACTTTTCACCAGGTCCACCATTTTTCACATGCACCCACGCCACCCACTTCTGACCACTCCAGTTGCATCCATGTCCACTTTTCACCAGGTCCACCATTTTTCACATGCATCCACTGCCACCCACTTCTGACAACTCCACTTGCATCCATGTCCACTTTTCACCAGGTCCACCATTTTTCACATGCATCCACTGCCACCCACTTCTGACAACTCCACTTGCATCCATATCCACTTTTCACCAGGTCCACCATTTTTCACATGCACCCACGCCACCCACTGCCACCCACTGCCACCCACTCCAGTTGAATCCATGTCCACTTTTCACCAGGTCCACCATTTTTCACATGCATCCACTGCCACCCACTTCTGACCACTCCAGTTGCATCCATGTCCACTTTTCACCAGGTCCACCATTTTTCACATGCACCCACGCCACCCACTTCTGACCACTCCAGTTGCATCCATGTCCACTTTTCACCAGGTCCACCATTTTTCACATGCATCCACTGCCACCCACTTCTGACCACTCCAGTTGCATCCATGTCCACTTTTCACCAGGTCCACCATTTTTCACATGCATCCACTGCCACCCACTTCTGACCACTCCAGTTGCATCCATGTCCACTTTTCACCAGGTCCACCATTTTTCACATGCACCCACGCCACCCACTTCTGACCACTCCAGTTGCATCCATGTCCACTTTTCACCAGGTCCACCATTTTTCACATGCATCCACTGCCACCCACTTCTGACAACTCCACTTGCATCCATGTCCACTTTTCACCAGGTCCACCATTTTTCACATGCATCCACTGCCACCCACTTCTGACAACTCCACTTGCATCCATATCCACTTTTCACCAGGTCCACCATTTTTCACATGCACCCACGCCACCCACTGCCACCCACTGCCACCCACTCCAGTTGAATCCATGTCCACTTTTCACCAGGTCCACCATTTTTCACATGCATCCACTGCCACCCACTTCTGACCACTCCAGTTGCATCCATGTCCACTTTTCACCAGGTCCACCATTTTTCACATGCACCCACGCCACCCACTTCTGACCACTCCAGTTGCATCCATGTCCACTTTTCACCAGGTCCACCATTTTTCACATGCACCCACGCCACCCACTTCTGACCACTCCAGTTGCATCCATGTCCACTTTTCACCAGGTCCACCATTTTTCACATGCACCCACGCCACCCACTTCTGACCACTCCAGTTGCATCCATGTCCACTTTTCACCAGGTCCACCATTTTTCACATGCACCCACGCCACCCACTTCTGACCACTCCAGTTGCATCCATGTCCACTTTTCACCAGGTCCACCATTTTTCACATGCACCCACGCCACCCACTTCTGACCACTCCAGTTGCATCCATGTCCACTTTTCACCAGGTCCACCATTTTTCACATGCACCCACGCCACCCACTTCTGACCACTCCAGTTGCATCCATGTCCACTTTTCACCAGGTCCACCATTTTTCACATGCACCCACGCCACCCACTTCTGACCACTCCAGTTGCATCCATGTCCACTTTTCACCAGGTCCACCATTTTTCACATGCATCCACTGCCACCCACTTCTGACCACTCCAGTTGCATCCATGTCCACTTTTCACCAGGTCCACCATTTTTCACATGCATCCACTGCCACCCACTTCTGACCACTCCAGTTGCATCCATGTCCACTTTTCACCAGGTCCACCATTTTTCACATGCACCCACGCCACCCACTTCTGACCACTCCAGTTGCATCCATGTCCACTTTTCACCAGGTCCACCATTTTTCACATGCATCCACTGCCACCCACTTCTGACAACTCCACTTGCATCCATGTCCACTTTTCACCAGGTCCACCATTTTTCACATGCATCCACTGCCACCCACTTCTGACAACTCCACTTGCATCCATATCCACTTTTCACCAGGTCCACCATTTTTCACATGCACCCACGCCACCCACTGCCACCCACTGCCACCCACTCCAGTTGAATCCATGTCCACTTTTCACCAGGTCCACCATTTTTCACATGCATCCACTGCCACCCACTTCTGACCACTCCAGTTGCATCCATGTCCACTTTTCACCAGGTCCACCATTTTTCACATGCACCCACGCCACCCACTTCTGACCACTCCAGTTGCATCCATGTCCACTTTTCACCAGGTCCACCATTTTTCACATGCATCCACTGCCACCCACTTCTGACCACTCCAGTTGCATCCATGTCCACTTTTCACCAGGTCCACCATTTTTCACATGCATCCACTGCCACCCACTTCTGACCACTCCAGTTGCATCCATGTCCACTTTTCACCAGGTCCACCATTTTTCACATGCACCCACGCCACCCACTTCTGACCACTCCAGTTGCATCCATGTCCACTTTTCACCAGGTCCACCATTTTTCACATGCACCCACGCCACCCACTTCTGACCACTCCAGTTGCATCCATGTCCACTTTTCACCAGGTCCACCATTTTTCACATGCATCCACTGCCACCCACTTCTGACCACTCCAGTTGCATCCATGTCCACTTTTCACCAGGTCCACCATTTTTCACATGCATCCACTGCCACCCACTTCTGACCACTCCAGTTGCATCCATGTCCACTTTTCACCAGGTCCACCATTTTTCACATGCACCCACGCCACCCACTTCTGACCACTCCAGTTGCATCCATGTCCACTTTTCACCAGGTCCACCATTTTTCACATGCATCCACTGCCACCCACTTCTGACAACTCCACTTGCATCCATGTCCACTTTTCACCAGGTCCACCATTTTTCACATGCATCCACTGCCACCCACTTCTGACAACTCCACTTGCATCCATATCCACTTTTCACCAGGTCCACCATTTTTCACATGCACCCACGCCACCCACTGCCACCCACTGCCACCCACTCCAGTTGAATCCATGTCCACTTTTCACCAGGTCCACCATTTTTCACATGCATCCACTGCCACCCACTTCTGACCACTCCAGTTGCATCCATGTCCACTTTTCACCAGGTCCACCATTTTTCACATGCACCCACGCCACCCACTTCTGACCACTCCAGTTGCATCCATGTCCACTTTTCACCAGGTCCACCATTTTTCACATGCACCCACGCCACCCACTTCTGACCACTCCAGTTGCATCCATGTCCACTTTTCACCAGGTCCACCATTTTTCACATGCATCCACTGCCACCCACTTCTGACCACTCCAGTTGCATCCATGTCCACTTTTCACCAGGTCCACCATTTTTCACATGCACCCACGCCACCCACTTCTGACCACTCCAGTTGCATCCATGTCCACTTTTCACCAGGTCCACCATTTTTCACATGCACCCACGCCACCCACTTCTGACCACTCCAGTTGCATCCATGTCCACTTTTCACCAGGTCCACCATTTTTCACATGCATCCACTGCCACCCACTTCTGACCACTCCAGTTGCATCCATGTCCACTTTTCACCAGGTCCACCATTTTTCACATGCATCCACTGCCACCCACTTCTGACCACTCCAGTTGCATCCATGTCCACTTTTCACCAGGTCCACCATTTTTCACATGCACCCACGCCACCCACTTCTGACCACTCCAGTTGCATCCATGTCCACTTTTCACCAGGTCCACCATTTTTCACATGCATCCACTGCCACCCACTTCTGACAACTCCACTTGCATCCATGTCCACTTTTCACCAGGTCCACCATTTTTCACATGCATCCACTGCCACCCACTTCTGACAACTCCACTTGCATCCATATCCACTTTTCACCAGGTCCACCATTTTTCACATGCACCCACGCCACCCACTGCCACCCACTGCCACCCACTCCAGTTGAATCCATGTCCACTTTTCACCAGGTCCACCATTTTTCACATGCATCCACTGCCACCCACTTCTGACCACTCCAGTTGCATCCATGTCCACTTTTCACCAGGTCCACCATTTTTCACATGCATCCACTGCCACCCACTTCTGACCACTCCAGTTGCATCCATGTCCACTTTTCACCAGGTCCACCATTTTTCACATGCACCCACGCCACCCACTTCTGACCACTCCAGTTGCATCCATGTCCACTTTTCACCAGGTCCACCATTTTTCACATGCACCCACGCCACCCACTTCTGACCACTCCAGTTGCATCCATGTCCACTTTTCACCAGGTCCACCATTTTTCACATGCATCCACTGCCACCCACTTCTGACCACTCCAGTTGCATCCATGTCCACTTTTCACCAGGTCCACCATTTTTCACATGCATCCACTGCCACCCACTTCTGACCACTCCAGTTGCATCCATGTCCACTTTTCACCAGGTCCACCATTTTTCACATGCATCCACTGCCACCCACTTCTGACCACTCCAGTTGCATCCATGTCCACTTTTCACCAGGTCCACCATTTTTCACATGCACCCACGCCACCCACTTCTGACCACTCCAGTTGCATCCATGTCCACTTTTCACCAGGTCCACCATTTTTCACATGCATCCACTGCCACCCACTTCTGACAACTCCACTTGCATCCATGTCCACTTTTCACCAGGTCCACCATTTTTCACATGCATCCACTGCCACCCACTTCTGACAACTCCACTTGCATCCATATCCACTTTTCACCAGGTCCACCATTTTTCACATGCACCCACGCCACCCACTGCCACCCACTGCCACCCACTCCAGTTGAATCCATGTCCACTTTTCACCAGGTCCACCATTTTTCACATGCATCCACTGCCACCCACTTCTGACCACTCCAGTTGCATCCATGTCCACTTTTCACCAGGTCCACCATTTTTCACATGCACCCACGCCACCCACTTCTGACCACTCCAGTTGCATCCATGTCCACTTTTCACCAGGTCCACCATTTTTCACATGCACCCACGCCACCCACTTCTGACCACTCCAGTTGCATCCATGTCCACTTTTCACCAGGTCCACCATTTTTCACATGCATCCACTGCCACCCACTTCTGACCACTCCAGTTGCATCCATGTCCACTTTTCACCAGGTCCACCATTTTTCACATGCACCCACGCCACCCACTTCTGACCACTCCAGTTGCATCCATGTCCACTTTTCACCAGGTCCACCATTTTTCACATGCATCCACTGCCACCCACTTCTGACCACTCCAGTTGCATCCATGTCCACTTTTCACCAGGTCCACCATTTTTCACATGCACCCACGCCACCCACTTCTGACCACTCCAGTTGCATCCATGTCCACTTTTCACCAGGTCCACCATTTTTCACATGCACCCACGCCACCCACTTCTGACCACTCCAGTTGCATCCATGTCCACTTTTCACCAGGTCCACCATTTTTCACATGCATCCACTGCCACCCACTTCTGACCACTCCAGTTGCATCCATGTCCACTTTTCACCAGGTCCACCATTTTTCACATGCATCCACTGCCACCCACTTCTGACCACTCCAGTTGCATCCATGTCCACTTTTCACCAGGTCCACCATTTTTCACATGCACCCACGCCACCCACTTCTGACCACTCCAGTTGCATCCATGTCCACTTTTCACCAGGTCCACCATTTTTCACATGCATCCACTGCCACCCACTTCTGACAACTCCACTTGCATCCATGTCCACTTTTCACCAGGTCCACCATTTTTCACATGCATCCACTGCCACCCACTTCTGACAACTCCACTTGCATCCATATCCACTTTTCACCAGGTCCACCATTTTTCACATGCACCCACGCCACCCACTGCCACCCACTGCCACCCACTCCAGTTGAATCCATGTCCACTTTTCACCAGGTCCACCATTTTTCACATGCATCCACTGCCACCCACTTCTGACCACTCCAGTTGCATCCATGTCCACTTTTCACCAGGTCCACCATTTTTCACATGCACCCACGCCACCCACTTCTGACCACTCCAGTTGCATCCATGTCCACTTTTCACCAGGTCCACCATTTTTCACATGCACCCACGCCACCCACTTCTGACCACTCCAGTTGCATCCATGTCCACTTTTCACCAGGTCCACCATTTTTCACATGCATCCACTGCCACCCACTTCTGACAACTCCACTTGCATCCATGTCCACTTTTCACCAGGTCCACCATTTTTCACATGCACCCACGCCACCCACTTCTGACCACTCCAGTTGCATCCATGTCCACTTTTCACCAGGTCCACCATTTTTCACATGCATCCACTGCCACCCACTTCTGACAACTCCACTTGCATCCATGTCCACTTTTCACCAGGTCCACCATTTTTCACATGCATCCACTGCCACCCACTTCTGACAACTCCACTTGCATCCATATCCACTTTTCACCAGGTCCACCATTTTTCACATGCACCCACGCCACCCACTGCCACCCACTGCCACCCACTCCAGTTGAATCCATGTCCACTTTTCACCAGGTCCACCATTTTTCACATGCATCCACTGCCACCCACTTCTGACCACTCCAGTTGCATCCATGTCCACTTTTCACCAGGTCCACCATTTTTCACATGCACCCACGCCACCCACTTCTGACCACTCCAGTTGCATCCATGTCCACTTTTCACCAGGTCCACCATTTTTCACATGCACCCACGCCACCCACTTCTGACCACTCCAGTTGCATCCATGTCCACTTTTCACCAGGTCCACCATTTTTCACATGCATCCACTGCCACCCACTTCTGACCACTCCAGTTGCATCCATGTCCACTTTTCACCAGGTCCACCATTTTTCACATGCATCCACTGCCACCCACTTCTGACAACTCCACTTGCATCCATATCCACTTTTCACCAGGTCCACCATTTTTCACATGCACCCACGCCACCCACTGCCACCCACTGCCACCCACTCCAGTTGAATCCATGTCCACTTTTCACCAGGTCCACCATTTTTCACATGCATCCACTGCCACCCACTTCTGACCACTCCAGTTGCATCCATGTCCACTTTTCACCAGGTCCACCATTTTTCACATGCACCCACGCCACCCACTTCTGACCACTCCAGTTGCATCCATGTCCACTTTTCACCAGGTCCACCATTTTTCACATGCACCCACGCCACCCACTTCTGACCACTCCAGTTGCATCCATGTCCACTTTTCACCAGGTCCACCATTTTTCACATGCATCCACTGCCACCCACTTCTGACAACTCCACTTGCATCCATGTCCACTTTTCACCAGGTCCACCATTTTTCACATGCACCCACGCCACCCACTTCTGACCACTCCAGTTGCATCCATGTCCACTTTTCACCAGGTCCACCATTTTTCACATGCACCCACGCCACCCACTTCTGACCACTCCAGTTGCATCCATGTCCACTTTTCACCAGGTCCACCATTTTTCACATGCATCCACTGCCACCCACTTCTGACCACTCCAGTTGCATCCATGTCCACTTTTCACCAGGTCCACCATTTTTCACATGCACCCACGCCACCCACTTCTGACCACTCCAGTTGCATCCATGTCCACTTTTCACCAGGTCCACCATTTTTCACATGCACCCACGCCACCCACTTCTGACCACTCCAGTTGCATCCATGTCCACTTTTCACCAGGTCCACCATTTTTCACATGCATCCACTGCCACCCACTTCTGACCACTCCAGTTGCATCCATGTCCACTTTTCACCAGGTCCACCATTTTTCACATGCACCCACGCCACCCACTTCTGACCACTCCAGTTGCATCCATGTCCACTTTTCACCAGGTCCACCATTTTTCACATGCACCCACGCCACCCACTTCTGACCACTCCAGTTGCATCCATGTCCACTTTTCACCAGGTCCACCATTTTTCACATGCACCCACGCCACCCACTGCCACCCACTCCAGTTGAATCCATGTCCACTTTTCACCAGGTCCACCATTTTTCACATGCATCCACTGCCACCCACTTCTGACCACTCCAGTTGCATCCATGTCCACTTTTCACCAGGTCCACCATTTTTCACATGCACCCACGCCACCCACTTCTGACCACTCCAGTTGCATCCATGTCCACTTTTCACCAGGTCCACCATTTTTCACATGCACCCACGCCACCCACTTCTGACCACTCCAGTTGCATCCATGTCCACTTTTCACCAGGTCCACCATTTTTCACATGCATCCACTGCCACCCACTTCTGACCACTCCAGTTGCATCCATGTCCACTTTTCACCAGGTCCACCATTTTTCACATGCACCCACGCCACCCACTTCTGACCACTCCAGTTGCATCCATGTCCACTTTTCACCAGGTCCACCATTTTTCACATGCACCCACGCCACCCACTTCTGACCACTCCAGTTGCATCCATGTCCACTTTTCACCAGGTCCACCATTTTTCACATGCATCCACTGCCACCCACTTCTGACCACTCCAGTTGCATCCATGTCCACTTTTCACCAGGTCCACCATTTTTCACATGCATCCACTGCCACCCACTTCTGACCACTCCAGTTGCATCCATGTCCACTTTTCACCAGGTCCACCATTTTTCACATGCACCCACGCCACCCACTTCTGACCACTCCAGTTGCATCCATGTCCACTTTTCACCAGGTCCACCATTTTTCACATGCATCCACTGCCACCCACTTCTGACAACTCCACTTGCATCCATGTCCACTTTTCACCAGGTCCACCATTTTTCACATGCATCCACTGCCACCCACTTCTGACAACTCCACTTGCATCCATATCCACTTTTCACCAGGTCCACCATTTTTCACATGCACCCACGCCACCCACTGCCACCCACTGCCACCCACTCCAGTTGAATCCATGTCCACTTTTCACCAGGTCCACCATTTTTCACATGCATCCACTGCCACCCACTTCTGACCACTCCAGTTGCATCCATGTCCACTTTTCACCAGGTCCACCATTTTTCACATGCACCCACGCCACCCACTTCTGACCACTCCAGTTGCATCCATGTCCACTTTTCACCAGGTCCACCATTTTTCACATGCATCCACTGCCACCCACTTCTGACCACTCCAGTTGCATCCATGTCCACTTTTCACCAGGTCCACCATTTTTCACATGCATCCACTGCCACCCACTTCTGACCACTCCAGTTGCATCCATGTCCACTTTTCACCAGGTCCACCATTTTTCACATGCACCCACGCCACCCACTTCTGACCACTCCAGTTGCATCCATGTCCACTTTTCACCAGGTCCACCATTTTTCACATGCATCCACTGCCACCCACTTCTGACAACTCCACTTGCATCCATGTCCACTTTTCACCAGGTCCACCATTTTTCACATGCATCCACTGCCACCCACTTCTGACAACTCCACTTGCATCCATATCCACTTTTCACCAGGTCCACCATTTTTCACATGCACCCACGCCACCCACTGCCACCCACTGCCACCCACTCCAGTTGAATCCATGTCCACTTTTCACCAGGTCCACCATTTTTCACATGCATCCACTGCCACCCACTTCTGACCACTCCAGTTGCATCCATGTCCACTTTTCACCAGGTCCACCATTTTTCACATGCACCCACGCCACCCACTTCTGACCACTCCAGTTGCATCCATGTCCACTTTTCACCAGGTCCACCATTTTTCACATGCACCCACGCCACCCACTTCTGACCACTCCAGTTGCATCCATGTCCACTTTTCACCAGGTCCACCATTTTTCACATGCACCCACGCCACCCACTTCTGACCACTCCAGTTGCATCCATGTCCACTTTTCACCAGGTCCACCATTTTTCACATGCACCCACGCCACCCACTTCTGACCACTCCAGTTGCATCCATGTCCACTTTTCACCAGGTCCACCATTTTTCACATGCACCCACGCCACCCACTTCTGACCACTCCAGTTGCATCCATGTCCACTTTTCACCAGGTCCACCATTTTTCACATGCACCCACGCCACCCACTTCTGACCACTCCAGTTGCATCCATGTCCACTTTTCACCAGGTCCACCATTTTTCACATGCACCCACGCCACCCACTTCTGACCACTCCAGTTGCATCCATGTCCACTTTTCACCAGGTCCACCATTTTTCACATGCATCCACTGCCACCCACTTCTGACCACTCCAGTTGCATCCATGTCCACTTTTCACCAGGTCCACCATTTTTCACATGCATCCACTGCCACCCACTTCTGACCACTCCAGTTGCATCCATGTCCACTTTTCACCAGGTCCACCATTTTTCACATGCACCCACGCCACCCACTTCTGACCACTCCAGTTGCATCCATGTCCACTTTTCACCAGGTCCACCATTTTTCACATGCATCCACTGCCACCCACTTCTGACAACTCCACTTGCATCCATGTCCACTTTTCACCAGGTCCACCATTTTTCACATGCATCCACTGCCACCCACTTCTGACAACTCCACTTGCATCCATATCCACTTTTCACCAGGTCCACCATTTTTCACATGCACCCACGCCACCCACTGCCACCCACTGCCACCCACTCCAGTTGAATCCATGTCCACTTTTCACCAGGTCCACCATTTTTCACATGCATCCACTGCCACCCACTTCTGACCACTCCAGTTGCATCCATGTCCACTTTTCACCAGGTCCACCATTTTTCACATGCACCCACGCCACCCACTTCTGACCACTCCAGTTGCATCCATGTCCACTTTTCACCAGGTCCACCATTTTTCACATGCATCCACTGCCACCCACTTCTGACCACTCCAGTTGCATCCATGTCCACTTTTCACCAGGTCCACCATTTTTCACATGCATCCACTGCCACCCACTTCTGACCACTCCAGTTGCATCCATGTCCACTTTTCACCAGGTCCACCATTTTTCACATGCACCCACGCCACCCACTTCTGACCACTCCAGTTGCATCCATGTCCACTTTTCACCAGGTCCACCATTTTTCACATGCACCCACGCCACCCACTTCTGACCACTCCAGTTGCATCCATGTCCACTTTTCACCAGGTCCACCATTTTTCACATGCATCCACTGCCACCCACTTCTGACCACTCCAGTTGCATCCATGTCCACTTTTCACCAGGTCCACCATTTTTCACATGCATCCACTGCCACCCACTTCTGACCACTCCAGTTGCATCCATGTCCACTTTTCACCAGGTCCACCATTTTTCACATGCACCCACGCCACCCACTTCTGACCACTCCAGTTGCATCCATGTCCACTTTTCACCAGGTCCACCATTTTTCACATGCATCCACTGCCACCCACTTCTGACAACTCCACTTGCATCCATGTCCACTTTTCACCAGGTCCACCATTTTTCACATGCATCCACTGCCACCCACTTCTGACAACTCCACTTGCATCCATATCCACTTTTCACCAGGTCCACCATTTTTCACATGCACCCACGCCACCCACTGCCACCCACTGCCACCCACTCCAGTTGAATCCATGTCCACTTTTCACCAGGTCCACCATTTTTCACATGCATCCACTGCCACCCACTTCTGACCACTCCAGTTGCATCCATGTCCACTTTTCACCAGGTCCACCATTTTTCACATGCACCCACGCCACCCACTTCTGACCACTCCAGTTGCATCCATGTCCACTTTTCACCAGGTCCACCATTTTTCACATGCACCCACGCCACCCACTTCTGACCACTCCAGTTGCATCCATGTCCACTTTTCACCAGGTCCACCATTTTTCACATGCATCCACTGCCACCCACTTCTGACCACTCCAGTTGCATCCATGTCCACTTTTCACCAGGTCCACCATTTTTCACATGCACCCACGCCACCCACTTCTGACCACTCCAGTTGCATCCATGTCCACTTTTCACCAGGTCCACCATTTTTCACATGCACCCACGCCACCCACTTCTGACCACTCCAGTTGCATCCATGTCCACTTTTCACCAGGTCCACCATTTTTCACATGCATCCACTGCCACCCACTTCTGACCACTCCAGTTGCATCCATGTCCACTTTTCACCAGGTCCACCATTTTTCACATGCATCCACTGCCACCCACTTCTGACCACTCCAGTTGCATCCATGTCCACTTTTCACCAGGTCCACCATTTTTCACATGCACCCACGCCACCCACTTCTGACCACTCCAGTTGCATCCATGTCCACTTTTCACCAGGTCCACCATTTTTCACATGCATCCACTGCCACCCACTTCTGACAACTCCACTTGCATCCATGTCCACTTTTCACCAGGTCCACCATTTTTCACATGCATCCACTGCCACCCACTTCTGACAACTCCACTTGCATCCATATCCACTTTTCACCAGGTCCACCATTTTTCACATGCACCCACGCCACCCACTGCCACCCACTGCCACCCACTCCAGTTGAATCCATGTCCACTTTTCACCAGGTCCACCATTTTTCACATGCATCCACTGCCACCCACTTCTGACCACTCCAGTTGCATCCATGTCCACTTTTCACCAGGTCCACCATTTTTCACATGCATCCACTGCCACCCACTTCTGACCACTCCAGTTGCATCCATGTCCACTTTTCACCAGGTCCACCATTTTTCACATGCACCCACGCCACCCACTTCTGACCACTCCAGTTGCATCCATGTCCACTTTTCACCAGGTCCACCATTTTTCACATGCACCCACGCCACCCACTTCTGACCACTCCAGTTGCATCCATGTCCACTTTTCACCAGGTCCACCATTTTTCACATGCATCCACTGCCACCCACTTCTGACCACTCCAGTTGCATCCATGTCCACTTTTCACCAGGTCCACCATTTTTCACATGCATCCACTGCCACCCACTTCTGACCACTCCAGTTGCATCCATGTCCACTTTTCACCAGGTCCACCATTTTTCACATGCATCCACTGCCACCCACTTCTGACCACTCCAGTTGCATCCATGTCCACTTTTCACCAGGTCCACCATTTTTCACATGCACCCACGCCACCCACTTCTGACCACTCCAGTTGCATCCATGTCCACTTTTCACCAGGTCCACCATTTTTCACATGCATCCACTGCCACCCACTTCTGACAACTCCACTTGCATCCATGTCCACTTTTCACCAGGTCCACCATTTTTCACATGCATCCACTGCCACCCACTTCTGACAACTCCACTTGCATCCATATCCACTTTTCACCAGGTCCACCATTTTTCACATGCACCCACGCCACCCACTGCCACCCACTGCCACCCACTCCAGTTGAATCCATGTCCACTTTTCACCAGGTCCACCATTTTTCACATGCATCCACTGCCACCCACTTCTGACCACTCCAGTTGCATCCATGTCCACTTTTCACCAGGTCCACCATTTTTCACATGCACCCACGCCACCCACTTCTGACCACTCCAGTTGCATCCATGTCCACTTTTCACCAGGTCCACCATTTTTCACATGCACCCACGCCACCCACTTCTGACCACTCCAGTTGCATCCATGTCCACTTTTCACCAGGTCCACCATTTTTCACATGCATCCACTGCCACCCACTTCTGACCACTCCAGTTGCATCCATGTCCACTTTTCACCAGGTCCACCATTTTTCACATGCACCCACGCCACCCACTTCTGACCACTCCAGTTGCATCCATGTCCACTTTTCACCAGGTCCACCATTTTTCACATGCATCCACTGCCACCCACTTCTGACCACTCCAGTTGCATCCATGTCCACTTTTCACCAGGTCCACCATTTTTCACATGCACCCACGCCACCCACTTCTGACCACTCCAGTTGCATCCATGTCCACTTTTCACCAGGTCCACCATTTTTCACATGCACCCACGCCACCCACTTCTGACCACTCCAGTTGCATCCATGTCCACTTTTCACCAGGTCCACCATTTTTCACATGCATCCACTGCCACCCACTTCTGACCACTCCAGTTGCATCCATGTCCACTTTTCACCAGGTCCACCATTTTTCACATGCATCCACTGCCACCCACTTCTGACCACTCCAGTTGCATCCATGTCCACTTTTCACCAGGTCCACCATTTTTCACATGCACCCACGCCACCCACTTCTGACCACTCCAGTTGCATCCATGTCCACTTTTCACCAGGTCCACCATTTTTCACATGCATCCACTGCCACCCACTTCTGACAACTCCACTTGCATCCATGTCCACTTTTCACCAGGTCCACCATTTTTCACATGCATCCACTGCCACCCACTTCTGACAACTCCACTTGCATCCATATCCACTTTTCACCAGGTCCACCATTTTTCACATGCACCCACGCCACCCACTGCCACCCACTGCCACCCACTCCAGTTGAATCCATGTCCACTTTTCACCAGGTCCACCATTTTTCACATGCATCCACTGCCACCCACTTCTGACCACTCCAGTTGCATCCATGTCCACTTTTCACCAGGTCCACCATTTTTCACATGCACCCACGCCACCCACTTCTGACCACTCCAGTTGCATCCATGTCCACTTTTCACCAGGTCCACCATTTTTCACATGCACCCACGCCACCCACTTCTGACCACTCCAGTTGCATCCATGTCCACTTTTCACCAGGTCCACCATTTTTCACATGCATCCACTGCCACCCACTTCTGACAACTCCACTTGCATCCATGTCCACTTTTCACCAGGTCCACCATTTTTCACATGCACCCACGCCACCCACTTCTGACCACTCCAGTTGCATCCATGTCCACTTTTCACCAGGTCCACCATTTTTCACATGCATCCACTGCCACCCACTTCTGACAACTCCACTTGCATCCATGTCCACTTTTCACCAGGTCCACCATTTTTCACATGCATCCACTGCCACCCACTTCTGACAACTCCACTTGCATCCATATCCACTTTTCACCAGGTCCACCATTTTTCACATGCACCCACGCCACCCACTGCCACCCACTGCCACCCACTCCAGTTGAATCCATGTCCACTTTTCACCAGGTCCACCATTTTTCACATGCATCCACTGCCACCCACTTCTGACCACTCCAGTTGCATCCATGTCCACTTTTCACCAGGTCCACCATTTTTCACATGCACCCACGCCACCCACTTCTGACCACTCCAGTTGCATCCATGTCCACTTTTCACCAGGTCCACCATTTTTCACATGCACCCACGCCACCCACTTCTGACCACTCCAGTTGCATCCATGTCCACTTTTCACCAGGTCCACCATTTTTCACATGCATCCACTGCCACCCACTTCTGACCACTCCAGTTGCATCCATGTCCACTTTTCACCAGGTCCACCATTTTTCACATGCATCCACTGCCACCCACTTCTGACAACTCCACTTGCATCCATATCCACTTTTCACCAGGTCCACCATTTTTCACATGCACCCACGCCACCCACTGCCACCCACTGCCACCCACTCCAGTTGAATCCATGTCCACTTTTCACCAGGTCCACCATTTTTCACATGCATCCACTGCCACCCACTTCTGACCACTCCAGTTGCATCCATGTCCACTTTTCACCAGGTCCACCATTTTTCACATGCACCCACGCCACCCACTTCTGACCACTCCAGTTGCATCCATGTCCACTTTTCACCAGGTCCACCATTTTTCACATGCACCCACGCCACCCACTTCTGACCACTCCAGTTGCATCCATGTCCACTTTTCACCAGGTCCACCATTTTTCACATGCATCCACTGCCACCCACTTCTGACAACTCCACTTGCATCCATGTCCACTTTTCACCAGGTCCACCATTTTTCACATGCACCCACGCCACCCACTTCTGACCACTCCAGTTGCATCCATGTCCACTTTTCACCAGGTCCACCATTTTTCACATGCACCCACGCCACCCACTTCTGACCACTCCAGTTGCATCCATGTCCACTTTTCACCAGGTCCACCATTTTTCACATGCATCCACTGCCACCCACTTCTGACCACTCCAGTTGCATCCATGTCCACTTTTCACCAGGTCCACCATTTTTCACATGCACCCACGCCACCCACTTCTGACCACTCCAGTTGCATCCATGTCCACTTTTCACCAGGTCCACCATTTTTCACATGCACCCACGCCACCCACTTCTGACCACTCCAGTTGCATCCATGTCCACTTTTCACCAGGTCCACCATTTTTCACATGCATCCACTGCCACCCACTTCTGACCACTCCAGTTGCATCCATGTCCACTTTTCACCAGGTCCACCATTTTTCACATGCACCCACGCCACCCACTTCTGACCACTCCAGTTGCATCCATGTCCACTTTTCACCAGGTCCACCATTTTTCACATGCACCCACGCCACCCACTTCTGACCACTCCAGTTGCATCCATGTCCACTTTTCACCAGGTCCACCATTTTTCACATGCACCCACGCCACCCACTGCCACCCACTCCAGTTGAATCCATGTCCACTTTTCACCAGGTCCACCATTTTTCACATGCATCCACTGCCACCCACTTCTGACCACTCCAGTTGCATCCATGTCCACTTTTCACCAGGTCCACCATTTTTCACATGCACCCACGCCACCCACTTCTGACCACTCCAGTTGCATCCATGTCCACTTTTCACCAGGTCCACCATTTTTCACATGCACCCACGCCACCCACTTCTGACCACTCCAGTTGCATCCATGTCCACTTTTCACCAGGTCCACCATTTTTCACATGCATCCACTGCCACCCACTTCTGACCACTCCAGTTGCATCCATGTCCACTTTTCACCAGGTCCACCATTTTTCACATGCACCCACGCCACCCACTTCTGACCACTCCAGTTGCATCCATGTCCACTTTTCACCAGGTCCACCATTTTTCACATGCACCCACGCCACCCACTTCTGACCACTCCAGTTGCATCCATGTCCACTTTTCACCAGGTCCACCATTTTTCACATGCATCCACTGCCACCCACTTCTGACCACTCCAGTTGCATCCATGTCCACTTTTCACCAGGTCCACCATTTTTCACATGCATCCACTGCCACCCACTTCTGACCACTCCAGTTGCATCCATGTCCACTTTTCACCAGGTCCACCATTTTTCACATGCACCCACGCCACCCACTTCTGACCACTCCAGTTGCATCCATGTCCACTTTTCACCAGGTCCACCATTTTTCACATGCATCCACTGCCACCCACTTCTGACCACTCCAGTTGCATCCATGTCCACTTTTCACCAGGTCCACCATTTTTCACATGCATCCACTGCCACCCACTTCTGACAACTCCACTTGCATCCATATCCACTTTTCACCAGGTCCACCATTTTTCACATGCACCCACGCCACCCACTGCCACCCACTGCCACCCACTCCAGTTGAATCCATGTCCACTTTTCACCAGGTCCACCATTTTTCACATGCATCCACTGCCACCCACTTCTGACCACTCCAGTTGCATCCATGTCCACTTTTCACCAGGTCCACCATTTTTCACATGCACCCACGCCACCCACTTCTGACCACTCCAGTTGCATCCATGTCCACTTTTCACCAGGTCCACCATTTTTCACATGCACCCACGCCACCCACTTCTGACCACTCCAGTTGCATCCATGTCCACTTTTCACCAGGTCCACCATTTTTCACATGCATCCACTGCCACCCACTTCTGACAACTCCACTTGCATCCATGTCCACTTTTCACCAGGTCCACCATTTTTCACATGCATCCACTGCCACCCACTTCTGACAACTCCACTTGCATCCATATCCACTTTTCACCAGGTCCACCATTTTTCACATGCACCCACGCCACCCACTGCCACCCACTGCCACCCACTCCAGTTGAATCCATGTCCACTTTTCACCAGGTCCACCATTTTTCACATGCATCCACTGCCACCCACTTCTGACCACTCCAGTTGCATCCATGTCCACTTTTCACCAGGTCCACCATTTTTCACATGCACCCACGCCACCCACTTCTGACCACTCCAGTTGCATCCATGTCCACTTTTCACCAGGTCCACCATTTTTCACATGCACCCACGCCACCCACTTCTGACCACTCCAGTTGCATCCATGTCCACTTTTCACCAGGTCCACCATTTTTCACATGCATCCACTGCCACCCACTTCTGACCACTCCAGTTGCATCCATGTCCACTTTTCACCAGGTCCACCATTTTTCACATGCACCCACGCCACCCACTTCTGACCACTCCAGTTGCATCCATGTCCACTTTTCACCAGGTCCACCATTTTTCACATGCACCCACGCCACCCACTTCTGACCACTCCAGTTGCATCCATGTCCACTTTTCACCAGGTCCACCATTTTTCACATGCATCCACTGCCACCCACTTCTGACCACTCCAGTTGCATCCATGTCCACTTTTCACCAGGTCCACCATTTTTCACATGCATCCACTGCCACCCACTTCTGACCACTCCAGTTGCATCCATGTCCACTTTTCACCAGGTCCACCATTTTTCACATGCACCCACGCCACCCACTTCTGACCACTCCAGTTGCATCCATGTCCACTTTTCACCAGGTCCACCATTTTTCACATGCATCCACTGCCACCCACTTCTGACAACTCCACTTGCATCCATGTCCACTTTTCACCAGGTCCACCATTTTTCACATGCATCCACTGCCACCCACTTCTGACAACTCCACTTGCATCCATATCCACTTTTCACCAGGTCCACCATTTTTCACATGCACCCACGCCACCCACTGCCACCCACTGCCACCCACTCCAGTTGAATCCATGTCCACTTTTCACCAGGTCCACCATTTTTCACATGCATCCACTGCCACCCACTTCTGACCACTCCAGTTGCATCCATGTCCACTTTTCACCAGGTCCACCATTTTTCACATGCACCCACGCCACCCACTTCTGACCACTCCAGTTGCATCCATGTCCACTTTTCACCAGGTCCACCATTTTTCACATGCATCCACTGCCACCCACTTCTGACCACTCCAGTTGCATCCATGTCCACTTTTCACCAGGTCCACCATTTTTCACATGCATCCACTGCCACCCACTTCTGACCACTCCAGTTGCATCCATGTCCACTTTTCACCAGGTCCACCATTTTTCACATGCACCCACGCCACCCACTTCTGACCACTCCAGTTGCATCCATGTCCACTTTTCACCAGGTCCACCATTTTTCACATGCACCCACGCCACCCACTTCTGACCACTCCAGTTGCATCCATGTCCACTTTTCACCAGGTCCACCATTTTTCACATGCATCCACTGCCACCCACTTCTGACCACTCCAGTTGCATCCATGTCCACTTTTCACCAGGTCCACCATTTTTCACATGCACCCACGCCACCCACTTCTGACCACTCCAGTTGCATCCATGTCCACTTTTCACCAGGTCCACCATTTTTCACATGCATCCACTGCCACCCACTTCTGACCACTCCAGTTGCATCCATGTCCACTTTTCACCAGGTCCACCATTTTTCACATGCACCCACGCCACCCACTGCCACCCACTGCCACCCACTCCAGTTGAATCCATGTCCACTTTTCACCAGGTCCACCATTTTTCACATGCATCCACTGCCACCCACTTCTGACCACTCCAGTTGCATCCATGTCCACTTTTCACCAGGTCCACCATTTTTCACATGCACCCACGCCACCCACTTCTGACCACTCCAGTTGCATCCATGTCCACTTTTCACCAGGTCCACCATTTTTCACATGCACCCACGCCACCCACTTCTGACCACTCCAGTTGCATCCATGTCCACTTTTCACCAGGTCCACCATTTTTCACATGCATCCACTGCCACCCACTTCTGACCACTCCAGTTGCATCCATGTCCACTTTTCACCAGGTCCACCATTTTTCACATGCACCCACGCCACCCACTTCTGACCACTCCAGTTGCATCCATGTCCACTTTTCACCAGGTCCACCATTTTTCACATGCACCCACGCCACCCACTTCTGACCACTCCAGTTGCATCCATGTCCACTTTTCACCAGGTCCACCATTTTTCACATGCATCCACTGCCACCCACTTCTGACCACTCCAGTTGCATCCATGTCCACTTTTCACCAGGTCCACCATTTTTCACATGCATCCACTGCCACCCACTTCTGACCACTCCAGTTGCATCCATGTCCACTTTTCACCAGGTCCACCATTTTTCACATGCACCCACGCCACCCACTTCTGACCACTCCAGTTGCATCCATGTCCACTTTTCACCAGGTCCACCATTTTTCACATGCATCCACTGCCACCCACTTCTGACAACTCCACTTGCATCCATGTCCACTTTTCACCAGGTCCACCATTTTTCACATGCATCCACTGCCACCCACTTCTGACAACTCCACTTGCATCCATATCCACTTTTCACCAGGTCCACCATTTTTCACATGCACCCACGCCACCCACTGCCACCCACTGCCACCCACTCCAGTTGAATCCATGTCCACTTTTCACCAGGTCCACCATTTTTCACATGCATCCACTGCCACCCACTTCTGACCACTCCAGTTGCATCCATGTCCACTTTTCACCAGGTCCACCATTTTTCACATGCACCCACGCCACCCACTTCTGACCACTCCAGTTGCATCCATGTCCACTTTTCACCAGGTCCACCATTTTTCACATGCATCCACTGCCACCCACTTCTGACCACTCCAGTTGCATCCATGTCCACTTTTCACCAGGTCCACCATTTTTCACATGCATCCACTGCCACCCACTTCTGACCACTCCAGTTGCATCCATGTCCACTTTTCACCAGGTCCACCATTTTTCACATGCACCCACGCCACCCACTTCTGACCACTCCAGTTGCATCCATGTCCACTTTTCACCAGGTCCACCATTTTTCACATGCATCCACTGCCACCCACTTCTGACAACTCCACTTGCATCCATGTCCACTTTTCACCAGGTCCACCATTTTTCACATGCATCCACTGCCACCCACTTCTGACAACTCCACTTGCATCCATATCCACTTTTCACCAGGTCCACCATTTTTCACATGCACCCACGCCACCCACTGCCACCCACTGCCACCCACTCCAGTTGAATCCATGTCCACTTTTCACCAGGTCCACCATTTTTCACATGCATCCACTGCCACCCACTTCTGACCACTCCAGTTGCATCCATGTCCACTTTTCACCAGGTCCACCATTTTTCACATGCACCCACGCCACCCACTTCTGACCACTCCAGTTGCATCCATGTCCACTTTTCACCAGGTCCACCATTTTTCACATGCACCCACGCCACCCACTTCTGACCACTCCAGTTGCATCCATGTCCACTTTTCACCAGGTCCACCATTTTTCACATGCACCCACGCCACCCACTTCTGACCACTCCAGTTGCATCCATGTCCACTTTTCACCAGGTCCACCATTTTTCACATGCACCCACGCCACCCACTTCTGACCACTCCAGTTGCATCCATGTCCACTTTTCACCAGGTCCACCATTTTTCACATGCACCCACGCCACCCACTTCTGACCACTCCAGTTGCATCCATGTCCACTTTTCACCAGGTCCACCATTTTTCACATGCACCCACGCCACCCACTTCTGACCACTCCAGTTGCATCCATGTCCACTTTTCACCAGGTCCACCATTTTTCACATGCACCCACGCCACCCACTTCTGACCACTCCAGTTGCATCCATGTCCACTTTTCACCAGGTCCACCATTTTTCACATGCATCCACTGCCACCCACTTCTGACCACTCCAGTTGCATCCATGTCCACTTTTCACCAGGTCCACCATTTTTCACATGCATCCACTGCCACCCACTTCTGACCACTCCAGTTGCATCCATGTCCACTTTTCACCAGGTCCACCATTTTTCACATGCATCCACTGCCACCCACTTCTGACAACTCCACTTGCATCCATATCCACTTTTCACCAGGTCCACCATTTTTCACATGCACCCACGCCACCCACTGCCACCCACTGCCACCCACTCCAGTTGAATCCATGTCCACTTTTCACCAGGTCCACCATTTTTCACATGCATCCACTGCCACCCACTTCTGACCACTCCAGTTGCATCCATGTCCACTTTTCACCAGGTCCACCATTTTTCACATGCACCCACGCCACCCACTTCTGACCACTCCAGTTGCATCCATGTCCACTTTTCACCAGGTCCACCATTTTTCACATGCATCCACTGCCACCCACTTCTGACCACTCCAGTTGCATCCATGTCCACTTTTCACCAGGTCCACCATTTTTCACATGCATCCACTGCCACCCACTTCTGACCACTCCAGTTGCATCCATGTCCACTTTTCACCAGGTCCACCATTTTTCACATGCACCCACGCCACCCACTTCTGACCACTCCAGTTGCATCCATGTCCACTTTTCACCAGGTCCACCATTTTTCACATGCACCCACGCCACCCACTTCTGACCACTCCAGTTGCATCCATGTCCACTTTTCACCAGGTCCACCATTTTTCACATGCATCCACTGCCACCCACTTCTGACCACTCCAGTTGCATCCATGTCCACTTTTCACCAGGTCCACCATTTTTCACATGCATCCACTGCCACCCACTTCTGACCACTCCAGTTGCATCCATGTCCACTTTTCACCAGGTCCACCATTTTTCACATGCACCCACGCCACCCACTTCTGACCACTCCAGTTGCATCCATGTCCACTTTTCACCAGGTCCACCATTTTTCACATGCATCCACTGCCACCCACTTCTGACAACTCCACTTGCATCCATGTCCACTTTTCACCAGGTCCACCATTTTTCACATGCATCCACTGCCACCCACTTCTGACAACTCCACTTGCATCCATATCCACTTTTCACCAGGTCCACCATTTTTCACATGCACCCACGCCACCCACTGCCACCCACTGCCACCCACTCCAGTTGAATCCATGTCCACTTTTCACCAGGTCCACCATTTTTCACATGCATCCACTGCCACCCACTTCTGACCACTCCAGTTGCATCCATGTCCACTTTTCACCAGGTCCACCATTTTTCACATGCACCCACGCCACCCACTTCTGACCACTCCAGTTGCATCCATGTCCACTTTTCACCAGGTCCACCATTTTTCACATGCACCCACGCCACCCACTTCTGACCACTCCAGTTGCATCCATGTCCACTTTTCACCAGGTCCACCATTTTTCACATGCATCCACTGCCACCCACTTCTGACAACTCCACTTGCATCCATGTCCACTTTTCACCAGGTCCACCATTTTTCACATGCACCCACGCCACCCACTTCTGACCACTCCAGTTGCATCCATGTCCACTTTTCACCAGGTCCACCATTTTTCACATGCATCCACTGCCACCCACTTCTGACAACTCCACTTGCATCCATGTCCACTTTTCACCAGGTCCACCATTTTTCACATGCATCCACTGCCACCCACTTCTGACAACTCCACTTGCATCCATATCCACTTTTCACCAGGTCCACCATTTTTCACATGCACCCACGCCACCCACTGCCACCCACTGCCACCCACTCCAGTTGAATCCATGTCCACTTTTCACCAGGTCCACCATTTTTCACATGCATCCACTGCCACCCACTTCTGACCACTCCAGTTGCATCCATGTCCACTTTTCACCAGGTCCACCATTTTTCACATGCACCCACGCCACCCACTTCTGACCACTCCAGTTGCATCCATGTCCACTTTTCACCAGGTCCACCATTTTTCACATGCACCCACGCCACCCACTTCTGACCACTCCAGTTGCATCCATGTCCACTTTTCACCAGGTCCACCATTTTTCACATGCATCCACTGCCACCCACTTCTGACCACTCCAGTTGCATCCATGTCCACTTTTCACCAGGTCCACCATTTTTCACATGCATCCACTGCCACCCACTTCTGACAACTCCACTTGCATCCATATCCACTTTTCACCAGGTCCACCATTTTTCACATGCACCCACGCCACCCACTGCCACCCACTGCCACCCACTCCAGTTGAATCCATGTCCACTTTTCACCAGGTCCACCATTTTTCACATGCATCCACTGCCACCCACTTCTGACCACTCCAGTTGCATCCATGTCCACTTTTCACCAGGTCCACCATTTTTCACATGCACCCACGCCACCCACTTCTGACCACTCCAGTTGCATCCATGTCCACTTTTCACCAGGTCCACCATTTTTCACATGCACCCACGCCACCCACTTCTGACCACTCCAGTTGCATCCATGTCCACTTTTCACCAGGTCCACCATTTTTCACATGCATCCACTGCCACCCACTTCTGACAACTCCACTTGCATCCATGTCCACTTTTCACCAGGTCCACCATTTTTCACATGCACCCACGCCACCCACTTCTGACCACTCCAGTTGCATCCATGTCCACTTTTCACCAGGTCCACCATTTTTCACATGCACCCACGCCACCCACTTCTGACCACTCCAGTTGCATCCATGTCCACTTTTCACCAGGTCCACCATTTTTCACATGCATCCACTGCCACCCACTTCTGACCACTCCAGTTGCATCCATGTCCACTTTTCACCAGGTCCACCATTTTTCACATGCACCCACGCCACCCACTTCTGACCACTCCAGTTGCATCCATGTCCACTTTTCACCAGGTCCACCATTTTTCACATGCACCCACGCCACCCACTTCTGACCACTCCAGTTGCATCCATGTCCACTTTTCACCAGGTCCACCATTTTTCACATGCATCCACTGCCACCCACTTCTGACCACTCCAGTTGCATCCATGTCCACTTTTCACCAGGTCCACCATTTTTCACATGCACCCACGCCACCCACTTCTGACCACTCCAGTTGCATCCATGTCCACTTTTCACCAGGTCCACCATTTTTCACATGCACCCACGCCACCCACTTCTGACCACTCCAGTTGCATCCATGTCCACTTTTCACCAGGTCCACCATTTTTCACATGCACCCACGCCACCCACTGCCACCCACTCCAGTTGAATCCATGTCCACTTTTCACCAGGTCCACCATTTTTCACATGCATCCACTGCCACCCACTTCTGACCACTCCAGTTGCATCCATGTCCACTTTTCACCAGGTCCACCATTTTTCACATGCACCCACGCCACCCACTTCTGACCACTCCAGTTGCATCCATGTCCACTTTTCACCAGGTCCACCATTTTTCACATGCACCCACGCCACCCACTTCTGACCACTCCAGTTGCATCCATGTCCACTTTTCACCAGGTCCACCATTTTTCACATGCATCCACTGCCACCCACTTCTGACCACTCCAGTTGCATCCATGTCCACTTTTCACCAGGTCCACCATTTTTCACATGCACCCACGCCACCCACTTCTGACCACTCCAGTTGCATCCATGTCCACTTTTCACCAGGTCCACCATTTTTCACATGCACCCACGCCACCCACTTCTGACCACTCCAGTTGCATCCATGTCCACTTTTCACCAGGTCCACCATTTTTCACATGCATCCACTGCCACCCACTTCTGACCACTCCAGTTGCATCCATGTCCACTTTTCACCAGGTCCACCATTTTTCACATGCATCCACTGCCACCCACTTCTGACCACTCCAGTTGCATCCATGTCCACTTTTCACCAGGTCCACCATTTTTCACATGCACCCACGCCACCCACTTCTGACCACTCCAGTTGCATCCATGTCCACTTTTCACCAGGTCCACCATTTTTCACATGCATCCACTGCCACCCACTTCTGACAACTCCACTTGCATCCATGTCCACTTTTCACCAGGTCCACCATTTTTCACATGCATCCACTGCCACCCACTTCTGACAACTCCACTTGCATCCATATCCACTTTTCACCAGGTCCACCATTTTTCACATGCACCCACGCCACCCACTGCCACCCACTGCCACCCACTCCAGTTGAATCCATGTCCACTTTTCACCAGGTCCACCATTTTTCACATGCATCCACTGCCACCCACTTCTGACCACTCCAGTTGCATCCATGTCCACTTTTCACCAGGTCCACCATTTTTCACATGCACCCACGCCACCCACTTCTGACCACTCCAGTTGCATCCATGTCCACTTTTCACCAGGTCCACCATTTTTCACATGCATCCACTGCCACCCACTTCTGACCACTCCAGTTGCATCCATGTCCACTTTTCACCAGGTCCACCATTTTTCACATGCATCCACTGCCACCCACTTCTGACCACTCCAGTTGCATCCATGTCCACTTTTCACCAGGTCCACCATTTTTCACATGCACCCACGCCACCCACTTCTGACCACTCCAGTTGCATCCATGTCCACTTTTCACCAGGTCCACCATTTTTCACATGCATCCACTGCCACCCACTTCTGACAACTCCACTTGCATCCATGTCCACTTTTCACCAGGTCCACCATTTTTCACATGCATCCACTGCCACCCACTTCTGACAACTCCACTTGCATCCATATCCACTTTTCACCAGGTCCACCATTTTTCACATGCACCCACGCCACCCACTGCCACCCACTGCCACCCACTCCAGTTGAATCCATGTCCACTTTTCACCAGGTCCACCATTTTTCACATGCATCCACTGCCACCCACTTCTGACCACTCCAGTTGCATCCATGTCCACTTTTCACCAGGTCCACCATTTTTCACATGCACCCACGCCACCCACTTCTGACCACTCCAGTTGCATCCATGTCCACTTTTCACCAGGTCCACCATTTTTCACATGCACCCACGCCACCCACTTCTGACCACTCCAGTTGCATCCATGTCCACTTTTCACCAGGTCCACCATTTTTCACATGCACCCACGCCACCCACTTCTGACCACTCCAGTTGCATCCATGTCCACTTTTCACCAGGTCCACCATTTTTCACATGCACCCACGCCACCCACTTCTGACCACTCCAGTTGCATCCATGTCCACTTTTCACCAGGTCCACCATTTTTCACATGCACCCACGCCACCCACTTCTGACCACTCCAGTTGCATCCATGTCCACTTTTCACCAGGTCCACCATTTTTCACATGCACCCACGCCACCCACTTCTGACCACTCCAGTTGCATCCATGTCCACTTTTCACCAGGTCCACCATTTTTCACATGCACCCACGCCACCCACTTCTGACCACTCCAGTTGCATCCATGTCCACTTTTCACCAGGTCCACCATTTTTCACATGCATCCACTGCCACCCACTTCTGACCACTCCAGTTGCATCCATGTCCACTTTTCACCAGGTCCACCATTTTTCACATGCATCCACTGCCACCCACTTCTGACCACTCCAGTTGCATCCATGTCCACTTTTCACCAGGTCCACCATTTTTCACATGCACCCACGCCACCCACTTCTGACCACTCCAGTTGCATCCATGTCCACTTTTCACCAGGTCCACCATTTTTCACATGCATCCACTGCCACCCACTTCTGACAACTCCACTTGCATCCATGTCCACTTTTCACCAGGTCCACCATTTTTCACATGCATCCACTGCCACCCACTTCTGACAACTCCACTTGCATCCATATCCACTTTTCACCAGGTCCACCATTTTTCACATGCACCCACGCCACCCACTGCCACCCACTGCCACCCACTCCAGTTGAATCCATGTCCACTTTTCACCAGGTCCACCATTTTTCACATGCATCCACTGCCACCCACTTCTGACCACTCCAGTTGCATCCATGTCCACTTTTCACCAGGTCCACCATTTTTCACATGCACCCACGCCACCCACTTCTGACCACTCCAGTTGCATCCATGTCCACTTTTCACCAGGTCCACCATTTTTCACATGCATCCACTGCCACCCACTTCTGACCACTCCAGTTGCATCCATGTCCACTTTTCACCAGGTCCACCATTTTTCACATGCATCCACTGCCACCCACTTCTGACCACTCCAGTTGCATCCATGTCCACTTTTCACCAGGTCCACCATTTTTCACATGCACCCACGCCACCCACTTCTGACCACTCCAGTTGCATCCATGTCCACTTTTCACCAGGTCCACCATTTTTCACATGCACCCACGCCACCCACTTCTGACCACTCCAGTTGCATCCATGTCCACTTTTCACCAGGTCCACCATTTTTCACATGCATCCACTGCCACCCACTTCTGACCACTCCAGTTGCATCCATGTCCACTTTTCACCAGGTCCACCATTTTTCACATGCATCCACTGCCACCCACTTCTGACCACTCCAGTTGCATCCATGTCCACTTTTCACCAGGTCCACCATTTTTCACATGCACCCACGCCACCCACTTCTGACCACTCCAGTTGCATCCATGTCCACTTTTCACCAGGTCCACCATTTTTCACATGCATCCACTGCCACCCACTTCTGACAACTCCACTTGCATCCATGTCCACTTTTCACCAGGTCCACCATTTTTCACATGCATCCACTGCCACCCACTTCTGACAACTCCACTTGCATCCATATCCACTTTTCACCAGGTCCACCATTTTTCACATGCACCCACGCCACCCACTGCCACCCACTGCCACCCACTCCAGTTGAATCCATGTCCACTTTTCACCAGGTCCACCATTTTTCACATGCATCCACTGCCACCCACTTCTGACCACTCCAGTTGCATCCATGTCCACTTTTCACCAGGTCCACCATTTTTCACATGCACCCACGCCACCCACTTCTGACCACTCCAGTTGCATCCATGTCCACTTTTCACCAGGTCCACCATTTTTCACATGCACCCACGCCACCCACTTCTGACCACTCCAGTTGCATCCATGTCCACTTTTCACCAGGTCCACCATTTTTCACATGCATCCACTGCCACCCACTTCTGACCACTCCAGTTGCATCCATGTCCACTTTTCACCAGGTCCACCATTTTTCACATGCACCCACGCCACCCACTTCTGACCACTCCAGTTGCATCCATGTCCACTTTTCACCAGGTCCACCATTTTTCACATGCACCCACGCCACCCACTTCTGACCACTCCAGTTGCATCCATGTCCACTTTTCACCAGGTCCACCATTTTTCACATGCATCCACTGCCACCCACTTCTGACCACTCCAGTTGCATCCATGTCCACTTTTCACCAGGTCCACCATTTTTCACATGCATCCACTGCCACCCACTTCTGACCACTCCAGTTGCATCCATGTCCACTTTTCACCAGGTCCACCATTTTTCACATGCACCCACGCCACCCACTTCTGACCACTCCAGTTGCATCCATGTCCACTTTTCACCAGGTCCACCATTTTTCACATGCATCCACTGCCACCCACTTCTGACAACTCCACTTGCATCCATGTCCACTTTTCACCAGGTCCACCATTTTTCACATGCATCCACTGCCACCCACTTCTGACAACTCCACTTGCATCCATATCCACTTTTCACCAGGTCCACCATTTTTCACATGCACCCACGCCACCCACTGCCACCCACTGCCACCCACTCCAGTTGAATCCATGTCCACTTTTCACCAGGTCCACCATTTTTCACATGCATCCACTGCCACCCACTTCTGACCACTCCAGTTGCATCCATGTCCACTTTTCACCAGGTCCACCATTTTTCACATGCATCCACTGCCACCCACTTCTGACCACTCCAGTTGCATCCATGTCCACTTTTCACCAGGTCCACCATTTTTCACATGCACCCACGCCACCCACTTCTGACCACTCCAGTTGCATCCATGTCCACTTTTCACCAGGTCCACCATTTTTCACATGCACCCACGCCACCCACTTCTGACCACTCCAGTTGCATCCATGTCCACTTTTCACCAGGTCCACCATTTTTCACATGCATCCACTGCCACCCACTTCTGACCACTCCAGTTGCATCCATGTCCACTTTTCACCAGGTCCACCATTTTTCACATGCATCCACTGCCACCCACTTCTGACCACTCCAGTTGCATCCATGTCCACTTTTCACCAGGTCCACCATTTTTCACATGCATCCACTGCCACCCACTTCTGACCACTCCAGTTGCATCCATGTCCACTTTTCACCAGGTCCACCATTTTTCACATGCACCCACGCCACCCACTTCTGACCACTCCAGTTGCATCCATGTCCACTTTTCACCAGGTCCACCATTTTTCACATGCATCCACTGCCACCCACTTCTGACAACTCCACTTGCATCCATGTCCACTTTTCACCAGGTCCACCATTTTTCACATGCATCCACTGCCACCCACTTCTGACAACTCCACTTGCATCCATATCCACTTTTCACCAGGTCCACCATTTTTCACATGCACCCACGCCACCCACTGCCACCCACTGCCACCCACTCCAGTTGAATCCATGTCCACTTTTCACCAGGTCCACCATTTTTCACATGCATCCACTGCCACCCACTTCTGACCACTCCAGTTGCATCCATGTCCACTTTTCACCAGGTCCACCATTTTTCACATGCACCCACGCCACCCACTTCTGACCACTCCAGTTGCATCCATGTCCACTTTTCACCAGGTCCACCATTTTTCACATGCACCCACGCCACCCACTTCTGACCACTCCAGTTGCATCCATGTCCACTTTTCACCAGGTCCACCATTTTTCACATGCATCCACTGCCACCCACTTCTGACCACTCCAGTTGCATCCATGTCCACTTTTCACCAGGTCCACCATTTTTCACATGCACCCACGCCACCCACTTCTGACCACTCCAGTTGCATCCATGTCCACTTTTCACCAGGTCCACCATTTTTCACATGCATCCACTGCCACCCACTTCTGACCACTCCAGTTGCATCCATGTCCACTTTTCACCAGGTCCACCATTTTTCACATGCACCCACGCCACCCACTTCTGACCACTCCAGTTGCATCCATGTCCACTTTTCACCAGGTCCACCATTTTTCACATGCACCCACGCCACCCACTTCTGACCACTCCAGTTGCATCCATGTCCACTTTTCACCAGGTCCACCATTTTTCACATGCATCCACTGCCACCCACTTCTGACCACTCCAGTTGCATCCATGTCCACTTTTCACCAGGTCCACCATTTTTCACATGCATCCACTGCCACCCACTTCTGACCACTCCAGTTGCATCCATGTCCACTTTTCACCAGGTCCACCATTTTTCACATGCACCCACGCCACCCACTTCTGACCACTCCAGTTGCATCCATGTCCACTTTTCACCAGGTCCACCATTTTTCACATGCATCCACTGCCACCCACTTCTGACAACTCCACTTGCATCCATGTCCACTTTTCACCAGGTCCACCATTTTTCACATGCATCCACTGCCACCCACTTCTGACAACTCCACTTGCATCCATATCCACTTTTCACCAGGTCCACCATTTTTCACATGCACCCACGCCACCCACTGCCACCCACTGCCACCCACTCCAGTTGAATCCATGTCCACTTTTCACCAGGTCCACCATTTTTCACATGCATCCACTGCCACCCACTTCTGACCACTCCAGTTGCATCCATGTCCACTTTTCACCAGGTCCACCATTTTTCACATGCACCCACGCCACCCACTTCTGACCACTCCAGTTGCATCCATGTCCACTTTTCACCAGGTCCACCATTTTTCACATGCACCCACGCCACCCACTTCTGACCACTCCAGTTGCATCCATGTCCACTTTTCACCAGGTCCACCATTTTTCACATGCATCCACTGCCACCCACTTCTGACAACTCCACTTGCATCCATGTCCACTTTTCACCAGGTCCACCATTTTTCACATGCACCCACGCCACCCACTTCTGACCACTCCAGTTGCATCCATGTCCACTTTTCACCAGGTCCACCATTTTTCACATGCATCCACTGCCACCCACTTCTGACAACTCCACTTGCATCCATGTCCACTTTTCACCAGGTCCACCATTTTTCACATGCATCCACTGCCACCCACTTCTGACAACTCCACTTGCATCCATATCCACTTTTCACCAGGTCCACCATTTTTCACATGCACCCACGCCACCCACTGCCACCCACTGCCACCCACTCCAGTTGAATCCATGTCCACTTTTCACCAGGTCCACCATTTTTCACATGCATCCACTGCCACCCACTTCTGACCACTCCAGTTGCATCCATGTCCACTTTTCACCAGGTCCACCATTTTTCACATGCACCCACGCCACCCACTTCTGACCACTCCAGTTGCATCCATGTCCACTTTTCACCAGGTCCACCATTTTTCACATGCACCCACGCCACCCACTTCTGACCACTCCAGTTGCATCCATGTCCACTTTTCACCAGGTCCACCATTTTTCACATGCATCCACTGCCAC
The DNA here is from genome assembly GCF_027943255.1 of Anastrepha obliqua. Lineage (NCBI taxonomy): Eukaryota > Metazoa > Arthropoda > Insecta > Diptera > Tephritidae > Anastrepha > Anastrepha obliqua. Next base: position 79,022 of record NC_072893.1, read on the forward strand.
CCACTTCTGACCACTCCAGTTGCATCCATGTCCACTTTTCACCAGGTCCACCATTTTTCACATGCATCCACTGCCACCCACTTCTGACAACTCCACTTGCATCCATATCCACTTTTCACCAGGTCCACCATTTTTCACATGCACCCACGCCACCCACTGCCACCCACTGCCACCCACTCCAGTTGAATCCATGTCCACTTTTCACCAGGTCCACCATTTTTCACATGCATCCACTGCCACCCACTTCTGACCACTCCAGTTGCATCCATGTCCACTTTTCACCAGGTCCACCATTTTTCACATGCACCCACGCCACCCACTTCTGACCACTCCAGTTGCATCCATGTCCACTTTTCACCAGGTCCACCATTTTTCACATGCACCCACGCCACCCACTTCTGACCACTCCAGTTGCATCCATGTCCACTTTTCACCAGGTCCACCATTTTTCACATGCATCCACTGCCACCCACTTCTGACAACTCCACTTGCATCCATGTCCACTTTTCACCAGGTCCACCATTTTTCACATGCACCCACGCCACCCACTTCTGACCACTCCAGTTGCATCCATGTCCACTTTTCACCAGGTCCACCATTTTTCACATGCACCCACGCCACCCACTTCTGACCACTCCAGTTGCATCCATGTCCACTTTTCACCAGGTCCACCATTTTTCACATGCATCCACTGCCACCCACTTCTGACCACTCCAGTTGCATCCATGTCCACTTTTCACCAGGTCCACCATTTTTCACATGCACCCACGCCACCCACTTCTGACCACTCCAGTTGCATCCATGTCCACTTTTCACCAGGTCCACCATTTTTCACATGCACCCACGCCACCCACTTCTGACCACTCCAGTTGCATCCATGTCCACTTTTCACCAGGTCCACCATTTTTCACATGCATCCACTGCCACCCACTTCTGACCACTCCAGTTGCATCCATGTCCACTTTTCACCAGGTCCACCATTTTTCACATGCACCCACGCCACCCACTTCTGACCACTCCAGTTGCATCCATGTCCACTTTTCACCAGGTCCACCATTTTTCACATGCACCCACGCCACCCACTTCTGACCACTCCAGTTGCATCCATGTCCACTTTTCACCAGGTCCACCATTTTTCACATGCACCCACGCCACCCACTGCCACCCACTCCAGTTGAATCCATGTCCACTTTTCACCAGGTCCACCATTTTTCACATGCATCCACTGCCACCCACTTCTGACCACTCCAGTTGCATCCATGTCCACTTTTCACCAGGTCCACCATTTTTCACATGCACCCACGCCACCCACTTCTGACCACTCCAGTTGCATCCATGTCCACTTTTCACCAGGTCCACCATTTTTCACATGCACCCACGCCACCCACTTCTGACCACTCCAGTTGCATCCATGTCCACTTTTCACCAGGTCCACCATTTTTCACATGCATCCACTGCCACCCACTTCTGACCACTCCAGTTGCATCCATGTCCACTTTTCACCAGGTCCACCATTTTTCACATGCACCCACGCCACCCACTTCTGACCACTCCAGTTGCATCCATGTCCACTTTTCACCAGGTCCACCATTTTTCACATGCACCCACGCCACCCACTTCTGACCACTCCAGTTGCATCCATGTCCACTTTTCACCAGGTCCACCATTTTTCACATGCATCCACTGCCACCCACTTCTGACCACTCCAGTTGCATCCATGTCCACTTTTCACCAGGTCCACCATTTTTCACATGCATCCACTGCCACCCACTTCTGACCACTCCAGTTGCATCCATGTCCACTTTTCACCAGGTCCACCATTTTTCACATGCACCCACGCCACCCACTTCTGACCACTCCAGTTGCATCCATGTCCACTTTTCACCAGGTCCACCATTTTTCACATGCATCCACTGCCACCCACTTCTGACCACTCCAGTTGCATCCATGTCCACTTTTCACCAGGTCCACCATTTTTCACATGCATCCACTGCCACCCACTTCTGACAACTCCACTTGCATCCATATCCACTTTTCACCAGGTCCACCATTTTTCACATGCACCCACGCCACCCACTGCCACCCACTGCCACCCACTCCAGTTGAATCCATGTCCACTTTTCACCAGGTCCACCATTTTTCACATGCATCCACTGCCACCCACTTCTGACCACTCCAGTTGCATCCATGTCCACTTTTCACCAGGTCCACCATTTTTCACATGCACCCACGCCACCCACTTCTGACCACTCCAGTTGCATCCATGTCCACTTTTCACCAGGTCCACCATTTTTCACATGCACCCACGCCACCCACTTCTGACCACTCCAGTTGCATCCATGTCCACTTTTCACCAGGTCCACCATTTTTCACATGCATCCACTGCCACCCACTTCTGACAACTCCACTTGCATCCATGTCCACTTTTCACCAGGTCCACCATTTTTCACATGCATCCACTGCCACCCACTTCTGACAACTCCACTTGCATCCATATCCACTTTTCACCAGGTCCACCATTTTTCACATGCACCCACGCCACCCACTGCCACCCACTGCCACCCACTCCAGTTGAATCCATGTCCACTTTTCACCAGGTCCACCATTTTTCACATGCATCCACTGCCACCCACTTCTGACCACTCCAGTTGCATCCATGTCCACTTTTCACCAGGTCCACCATTTTTCACATGCACCCACGCCACCCACTTCTGACCACTCCAGTTGCATCCATGTCCACTTTTCACCAGGTCCACCATTTTTCACATGCACCCACGCCACCCACTTCTGACCACTCCAGTTGCATCCATGTCCACTTTTCACCAGGTCCACCATTTTTCACATGCATCCACTGCCACCCACTTCTGACCACTCCAGTTGCATCCATGTCCACTTTTCACCAGGTCCACCATTTTTCACATGCACCCACGCCACCCACTTCTGACCACTCCAGTTGCATCCATGTCCACTTTTCACCAGGTCCACCATTTTTCACATGCACCCACGCCACCCACTTCTGACCACTCCAGTTGCATCCATGTCCACTTTTCACCAGGTCCACCATTTTTCACATGCATCCACTGCCACCCACTTCTGACCACTCCAGTTGCATCCATGTCCACTTTTCACCAGGTCCACCATTTTTCACATGCATCCACTGCCACCCACTTCTGACCACTCCAGTTGCATCCATGTCCACTTTTCACCAGGTCCACCATTTTTCACATGCACCCACGCCACCCACTTCTGACCACTCCAGTTGCATCCATGTCCACTTTTCACCAGGTCCACCATTTTTCACATGCATCCACTGCCACCCACTTCTGACAACTCCACTTGCATCCATGTCCACTTTTCACCAGGTCCACCATTTTTCACATGCATCCACTGCCACCCACTTCTGACAACTCCACTTGCATCCATATCCACTTTTCACCAGGTCCACCATTTTTCACATGCACCCACGCCACCCACTGCCACCCACTGCCACCCACTCCAGTTGAATCCATGTCCACTTTTCACCAGGTCCACCATTTTTCACATGCATCCACTGCCACCCACTTCTGACCACTCCAGTTGCATCCATGTCCACTTTTCACCAGGTCCACCATTTTTCACATGCACCCACGCCACCCACTTCTGACCACTCCAGTTGCATCCATGTCCACTTTTCACCAGGTCCACCATTTTTCACATGCATCCACTGCCACCCACTTCTGACAACTCCACTTGCATCCATGTCCACTTTTCACCAGGTCCACCATTTTTCACATGCATCCACTGCCACCCACTTCTGACAACTCCACTTGCATCCATATCCACTTTTCACCAGGTCCACCATTTTTCACATGCACCCACGCCACCCACTGCCACCCACTGCCACCCACTCCAGTTGAATCCATGTCCACTTTTCACCAGGTCCACCATTTTTCACATGCATCCACTGCCACCCACTTCTGACCACTCCAGTTGCATCCATGTCCACTTTTCACCAGGTCCACCATTTTTCACATGCACCCACGCCACCCACTTCTGACCACTCCAGTTGCATCCATGTCCACTTTTCACCAGGTCCACCATTTTTCACATGCATCCACTGCCACCCACTTCTGACCACTCCAGTTGCATCCATGTCCACTTTTCACCAGGTCCACCATTTTTCACATGCATCCACTGCCACCCACTTCTGACCACTCCAGTTGCATCCATGTCCACTTTTCACCAGGTCCACCATTTTTCACATGCACCCACGCCACCCACTTCTGACCACTCCAGTTGCATCCATGTCCACTTTTCACCAGGTCCACCATTTTTCACATGCATCCACTGCCACCCACTTCTGACAACTCCACTTGCATCCATGTCCACTTTTCACCAGGTCCACCATTTTTCACATGCATCCACTGCCACCCACTTCTGACAACTCCACTTGCATCCATATCCACTTTTCACCAGGTCCACCATTTTTCACATGCACCCACGCCACCCACTGCCACCCACTGCCACCCACTCCAGTTGAATCCATGTCCACTTTTCACCAGGTCCACCATTTTTCACATGCATCCACTGCCACCCACTTCTGACCACTCCAGTTGCATCCATGTCCACTTTTCACCAGGTCCACCATTTTTCACATGCACCCACGCCACCCACTTCTGACCACTCCAGTTGCATCCATGTCCACTTTTCACCAGGTCCACCATTTTTCACATGCACCCACGCCACCCACTTCTGACCACTCCAGTTGCATCCATGTCCACTTTTCACCAGGTCCACCATTTTTCACATGCACCCACGCCACCCACTTCTGACCACTCCAGTTGCATCCATGTCCACTTTTCACCAGGTCCACCATTTTTCACATGCACCCACGCCACCCACTTCTGACCACTCCAGTTGCATCCATGTCCACTTTTCACCAGGTCCACCATTTTTCACATGCACCCACGCCACCCACTTCTGACCACTCCAGTTGCATCCATGTCCACTTTTCACCAGGTCCACCATTTTTCACATGCACCCACGCCACCCACTTCTGACCACTCCAGTTGCATCCATGTCCACTTTTCACCAGGTCCACCATTTTTCACATGCACCCACGCCACCCACTTCTGACCACTCCAGTTGCATCCATGTCCACTTTTCACCAGGTCCACCATTTTTCACATGCATCCACTGCCACCCACTTCTGACCACTCCAGTTGCATCCATGTCCACTTTTCACCAGGTCCACCATTTTTCACATGCATCCACTGCCACCCACTTCTGACCACTCCAGTTGCATCCATGTCCACTTTTCACCAGGTCCACCATTTTTCACATGCACCCACGCCACCCACTTCTGACCACTCCAGTTGCATCCATGTCCACTTTTCACCAGGTCCACCATTTTTCACATGCATCCACTGCCACCCACTTCTGACAACTCCACTTGCATCCATGTCCACTTTTCACCAGGTCCACCATTTTTCACATGCATCCACTGCCACCCACTTCTGACAACTCCACTTGCATCCATATCCACTTTTCACCAGGTCCACCATTTTTCACATGCACCCACGCCACCCACTGCCACCCACTGCCACCCACTCCAGTTGAATCCATGTCCACTTTTCACCAGGTCCACCATTTTTCACATGCATCCACTGCCACCCACTTCTGACCACTCCAGTTGCATCCATGTCCACTTTTCACCAGGTCCACCATTTTTCACATGCACCCACGCCACCCACTTCTGACCACTCCAGTTGCATCCATGTCCACTTTTCACCAGGTCCACCATTTTTCACATGCATCCACTGCCACCCACTTCTGACCACTCCAGTTGCATCCATGTCCACTTTTCACCAGGTCCACCATTTTTCACATGCATCCACTGCCACCCACTTCTGACCACTCCAGTTGCATCCATGTCCACTTTTCACCAGGTCCACCATTTTTCACATGCACCCACGCCACCCACTTCTGACCACTCCAGTTGCATCCATGTCCACTTTTCACCAGGTCCACCATTTTTCACATGCACCCACGCCACCCACTTCTGACCACTCCAGTTGCATCCATGTCCACTTTTCACCAGGTCCACCATTTTTCACATGCATCCACTGCCACCCACTTCTGACCACTCCAGTTGCATCCATGTCCACTTTTCACCAGGTCCACCATTTTTCACATGCATCCACTGCCACCCACTTCTGACCACTCCAGTTGCATCCATGTCCACTTTTCACCAGGTCCACCATTTTTCACATGCACCCACGCCACCCACTTCTGACCACTCCAGTTGCATCCATGTCCACTTTTCACCAGGTCCACCATTTTTCACATGCATCCACTGCCACCCACTTCTGACAACTCCACTTGCATCCATGTCCACTTTTCACCAGGTCCACCATTTTTCACATGCATCCACTGCCACCCACTTCTGACAACTCCACTTGCATCCATATCCACTTTTCACCAGGTCCACCATTTTTCACATGCACCCACGCCACCCACTGCCACCCACTGCCACCCACTCCAGTTGAATCCATGTCCACTTTTCACCAGGTCCACCATTTTTCACATGCATCCACTGCCACCCACTTCTGACCACTCCAGTTGCATCCATGTCCACTTTTCACCAGGTCCACCATTTTTCACATGCACCCACGCCACCCACTTCTGACCACTCCAGTTGCATCCATGTCCACTTTTCACCAGGTCCACCATTTTTCACATGCACCCACGCCACCCACTTCTGACCACTCCAGTTGCATCCATGTCCACTTTTCACCAGGTCCACCATTTTTCACATGCATCCACTGCCACCCACTTCTGACCACTCCAGTTGCATCCATGTCCACTTTTCACCAGGTCCACCATTTTTCACATGCACCCACGCCACCCACTTCTGACCACTCCAGTTGCATCCATGTCCACTTTTCACCAGGTCCACCATTTTTCACATGCACCCACGCCACCCACTTCTGACCACTCCAGTTGCATCCATGTCCACTTTTCACCAGGTCCACCATTTTTCACATGCATCCACTGCCACCCACTTCTGACCACTCCAGTTGCATCCATGTCCACTTTTCACCAGGTCCACCATTTTTCACATGCATCCACTGCCACCCACTTCTGACCACTCCAGTTGCATCCATGTCCACTTTTCACCAGGTCCACCATTTTTCACATGCACCCACGCCACCCACTTCTGACCACTCCAGTTGCATCCATGTCCACTTTTCACCAGGTCCACCATTTTTCACATGCATCCACTGCCACCCACTTCTGACAACTCCACTTGCATCCATGTCCACTTTTCACCAGGTCCACCATTTTTCACATGCATCCACTGCCACCCACTTCTGACAACTCCACTTGCATCCATATCCACTTTTCACCAGGTCCACCATTTTTCACATGCACCCACGCCACCCACTGCCACCCACTGCCACCCACTCCAGTTGAATCCATGTCCACTTTTCACCAGGTCCACCATTTTTCACATGCATCCACTGCCACCCACTTCTGACCACTCCAGTTGCATCCATGTCCACTTTTCACCAGGTCCACCATTTTTCACATGCATCCACTGCCACCCACTTCTGACCACTCCAGTTGCATCCATGTCCACTTTTCACCAGGTCCACCATTTTTCACATGCACCCACGCCACCCACTTCTGACCACTCCAGTTGCATCCATGTCCACTTTTCACCAGGTCCACCATTTTTCACATGCACCCACGCCACCCACTTCTGACCACTCCAGTTGCATCCATGTCCACTTTTCACCAGGTCCACCATTTTTCACATGCATCCACTGCCACCCACTTCTGACCACTCCAGTTGCATCCATGTCCACTTTTCACCAGGTCCACCATTTTTCACATGCATCCACTGCCACCCACTTCTGACCACTCCAGTTGCATCCATGTCCACTTTTCACCAGGTCCACCATTTTTCACATGCATCCACTGCCACCCACTTCTGACCACTCCAGTTGCATCCATGTCCACTTTTCACCAGGTCCACCATTTTTCACATGCACCCACGCCACCCACTTCTGACCACTCCAGTTGCATCCATGTCCACTTTTCACCAGGTCCACCATTTTTCACATGCATCCACTGCCACCCACTTCTGACAACTCCACTTGCATCCATGTCCACTTTTCACCAGGTCCACCATTTTTCACATGCATCCACTGCCACCCACTTCTGACAACTCCACTTGCATCCATATCCACTTTTCACCAGGTCCACCATTTTTCACATGCACCCACGCCACCCACTGCCACCCACTGCCACCCACTCCAGTTGAATCCATGTCCACTTTTCACCAGGTCCACCATTTTTCACATGCATCCACTGCCACCCACTTCTGACCACTCCAGTTGCATCCATGTCCACTTTTCACCAGGTCCACCATTTTTCACATGCACCCACGCCACCCACTTCTGACCACTCCAGTTGCATCCATGTCCACTTTTCACCAGGTCCACCATTTTTCACATGCACCCACGCCACCCACTTCTGACCACTCCAGTTGCATCCATGTCCACTTTTCACCAGGTCCACCATTTTTCACATGCATCCACTGCCACCCACTTCTGACCACTCCAGTTGCATCCATGTCCACTTTTCACCAGGTCCACCATTTTTCACATGCACCCACGCCACCCACTTCTGACCACTCCAGTTGCATCCATGTCCACTTTTCACCAGGTCCACCATTTTTCACATGCATCCACTGCCACCCACTTCTGACCACTCCAGTTGCATCCATGTCCACTTTTCACCAGGTCCACCATTTTTCACATGCACCCACGCCACCCACTTCTGACCACTCCAGTTGCATCCATGTCCACTTTTCACCAGGTCCACCATTTTTCACATGCACCCACGCCACCCACTTCTGACCACTCCAGTTGCATCCATGTCCACTTTTCACCAGGTCCACCATTTTTCACATGCATCCACTGCCACCCACTTCTGACCACTCCAGTTGCATCCATGTCCACTTTTCACCAGGTCCACCATTTTTCACATGCATCCACTGCCACCCACTTCTGACCACTCCAGTTGCATCCATGTCCACTTTTCACCAGGTCCACCATTTTTCACATGCACCCACGCCACCCACTTCTGACCACTCCAGTTGCATCCATGTCCACTTTTCACCAGGTCCACCATTTTTCACATGCATCCACTGCCACCCACTTCTGACAACTCCACTTGCATCCATGTCCACTTTTCACCAGGTCCACCATTTTTCACATGCATCCACTGCCACCCACTTCTGACAACTCCACTTGCATCCATATCCACTTTTCACCAGGTCCACCATTTTTCACATGCACCCACGCCACCCACTGCCACCCACTGCCACCCACTCCAGTTGAATCCATGTCCACTTTTCACCAGGTCCACCATTTTTCACATGCATCCACTGCCACCCACTTCTGACCACTCCAGTTGCATCCATGTCCACTTTTCACCAGGTCCACCATTTTTCACATGCACCCACGCCACCCACTTCTGACCACTCCAGTTGCATCCATGTCCACTTTTCACCAGGTCCACCATTTTTCACATGCACCCACGCCACCCACTTCTGACCACTCCAGTTGCATCCATGTCCACTTTTCACCAGGTCCACCATTTTTCACATGCATCCACTGCCACCCACTTCTGACAACTCCACTTGCATCCATGTCCACTTTTCACCAGGTCCACCATTTTTCACATGCACCCACGCCACCCACTTCTGACCACTCCAGTTGCATCCATGTCCACTTTTCACCAGGTCCACCATTTTTCACATGCATCCACTGCCACCCACTTCTGACAACTCCACTTGCATCCATGTCCACTTTTCACCAGGTCCACCATTTTTCACATGCATCCACTGCCACCCACTTCTGACAACTCCACTTGCATCCATATCCACTTTTCACCAGGTCCACCATTTTTCACATGCACCCACGCCACCCACTGCCACCCACTGCCACCCACTCCAGTTGAATCCATGTCCACTTTTCACCAGGTCCACCATTTTTCACATGCATCCACTGCCACCCACTTCTGACCACTCCAGTTGCATCCATGTCCACTTTTCACCAGGTCCACCATTTTTCACATGCACCCACGCCACCCACTTCTGACCACTCCAGTTGCATCCATGTCCACTTTTCACCAGGTCCACCATTTTTCACATGCACCCACGCCACCCACTTCTGACCACTCCAGTTGCATCCATGTCCACTTTTCACCAGGTCCACCATTTTTCACATGCATCCACTGCCACCCACTTCTGACCACTCCAGTTGCATCCATGTCCACTTTTCACCAGGTCCACCATTTTTCACATGCATCCACTGCCACCCACTTCTGACAACTCCACTTGCATCCATATCCACTTTTCACCAGGTCCACCATTTTTCACATGCACCCACGCCACCCACTGCCACCCACTGCCACCCACTCCAGTTGAATCCATGTCCACTTTTCACCAGGTCCACCATTTTTCACATGCATCCACTGCCACCCACTTCTGACCACTCCAGTTGCATCCATGTCCACTTTTCACCAGGTCCACCATTTTTCACATGCACCCACGCCACCCACTTCTGACCACTCCAGTTGCATCCATGTCCACTTTTCACCAGGTCCACCATTTTTCACATGCACCCACGCCACCCACTTCTGACCACTCCAGTTGCATCCATGTCCACTTTTCACCAGGTCCACCATTTTTCACATGCATCCACTGCCACCCACTTCTGACAACTCCACTTGCATCCATGTCCACTTTTCACCAGGTCCACCATTTTTCACATGCACCCACGCCACCCACTTCTGACCACTCCAGTTGCATCCATGTCCACTTTTCACCAGGTCCACCATTTTTCACATGCACCCACGCCACCCACTTCTGACCACTCCAGTTGCATCCATGTCCACTTTTCACCAGGTCCACCATTTTTCACATGCATCCACTGCCACCCACTTCTGACCACTCCAGTTGCATCCATGTCCACTTTTCACCAGGTCCACCATTTTTCACATGCACCCACGCCACCCACTTCTGACCACTCCAGTTGCATCCATGTCCACTTTTCACCAGGTCCACCATTTTTCACATGCACCCACGCCACCCACTTCTGACCACTCCAGTTGCATCCATGTCCACTTTTCACCAGGTCCACCATTTTTCACATGCATCCACTGCCACCCACTTCTGACCACTCCAGTTGCATCCATGTCCACTTTTCACCAGGTCCACCATTTTTCACATGCACCCACGCCACCCACTTCTGACCACTCCAGTTGCATCCATGTCCACTTTTCACCAGGTCCACCATTTTTCACATGCACCCACGCCACCCACTTCTGACCACTCCAGTTGCATCCATGTCCACTTTTCACCAGGTCCACCATTTTTCACATGCACCCACGCCACCCACTGCCACCCACTCCAGTTGAATCCATGTCCACTTTTCACCAGGTCCACCATTTTTCACATGCATCCACTGCCACCCACTTCTGACCACTCCAGTTGCATCCATGTCCACTTTTCACCAGGTCCACCATTTTTCACATGCACCCACGCCACCCACTTCTGACCACTCCAGTTGCATCCATGTCCACTTTTCACCAGGTCCACCATTTTTCACATGCACCCACGCCACCCACTTCTGACCACTCCAGTTGCATCCATGTCCACTTTTCACCAGGTCCACCATTTTTCACATGCATCCACTGCCACCCACTTCTGACCACTCCAGTTGCATCCATGTCCACTTTTCACCAGGTCCACCATTTTTCACATGCACCCACGCCACCCACTTCTGACCACTCCAGTTGCATCCATGTCCACTTTTCACCAGGTCCACCATTTTTCACATGCACCCACGCCACCCACTTCTGACCACTCCAGTTGCATCCATGTCCACTTTTCACCAGGTCCACCATTTTTCACATGCATCCACTGCCACCCACTTCTGACCACTCCAGTTGCATCCATGTCCACTTTTCACCAGGTCCACCATTTTTCACATGCATCCACTGCCACCCACTTCTGACCACTCCAGTTGCATCCATGTCCACTTTTCACCAGGTCCACCATTTTTCACATGCACCCACGCCACCCACTTCTGACCACTCCAGTTGCATCCATGTCCACTTTTCACCAGGTCCACCATTTTTCACATGCATCCACTGCCACCCACTTCTGACCACTCCAGTTGCATCCATGTCCACTTTTCACCAGGTCCACCATTTTTCACATGCATCCACTGCCACCCACTTCTGACAACTCCACTTGCATCCATATCCACTTTTCACCAGGTCCACCATTTTTCACATGCACCCACGCCACCCACTGCCACCCACTGCCACCCACTCCAGTTGAATCCATGTCCACTTTTCACCAGGTCCACCATTTTTCACATGCATCCACTGCCACCCACTTCTGACCACTCCAGTTGCATCCATGTCCACTTTTCACCAGGTCCACCATTTTTCACATGCACCCACGCCACCCACTTCTGACCACTCCAGTTGCATCCATGTCCACTTTTCACCAGGTCCACCATTTTTCACATGCACCCACGCCACCCACTTCTGACCACTCCAGTTGCATCCATGTCCACTTTTCACCAGGTCCACCATTTTTCACATGCATCCACTGCCACCCACTTCTGACAACTCCACTTGCATCCATGTCCACTTTTCACCAGGTCCACCATTTTTCACATGCATCCACTGCCACCCACTTCTGACAACTCCACTTGCATCCATATCCACTTTTCACCAGGTCCACCATTTTTCACATGCACCCACGCCACCCACTGCCACCCACTGCCACCCACTCCAGTTGAATCCATGTCCACTTTTCACCAGGTCCACCATTTTTCACATGCATCCACTGCCACCCACTTCTGACCACTCCAGTTGCATCCATGTCCACTTTTCACCAGGTCCACCATTTTTCACATGCACCCACGCCACCCACTTCTGACCACTCCAGTTGCATCCATGTCCACTTTTCACCAGGTCCACCATTTTTCACATGCACCCACGCCACCCACTTCTGACCACTCCAGTTGCATCCATGTCCACTTTTCACCAGGTCCACCATTTTTCACATGCATCCACTGCCACCCACTTCTGACCACTCCAGTTGCATCCATGTCCACTTTTCACCAGGTCCACCATTTTTCACATGCACCCACGCCACCCACTTCTGACCACTCCAGTTGCATCCATGTCCACTTTTCACCAGGTCCACCATTTTTCACATGCACCCACGCCACCCACTTCTGACCACTCCAGTTGCATCCATGTCCACTTTTCACCAGGTCCACCATTTTTCACATGCATCCACTGCCACCCACTTCTGACCACTCCAGTTGCATCCATGTCCACTTTTCACCAGGTCCACCATTTTTCACATGCATCCACTGCCACCCACTTCTGACCACTCCAGTTGCATCCATGTCCACTTTTCACCAGGTCCACCATTTTTCACATGCACCCACGCCACCCACTTCTGACCACTCCAGTTGCATCCATGTCCACTTTTCACCAGGTCCACCATTTTTCACATGCATCCACTGCCACCCACTTCTGACAACTCCACTTGCATCCATGTCCACTTTTCACCAGGTCCACCATTTTTCACATGCATCCACTGCCACCCACTTCTGACAACTCCACTTGCATCCATATCCACTTTTCACCAGGTCCACCATTTTTCACATGCACCCACGCCACCCACTGCCACCCACTGCCACCCACTCCAGTTGAATCCATGTCCACTTTTCACCAGGTCCACCATTTTTCACATGCATCCACTGCCACCCACTTCTGACCACTCCAGTTGCATCCATGTCCACTTTTCACCAGGTCCACCATTTTTCACATGCACCCACGCCACCCACTTCTGACCACTCCAGTTGCATCCATGTCCACTTTTCACCAGGTCCACCATTTTTCACATGCATCCACTGCCACCCACTTCTGACCACTCCAGTTGCATCCATGTCCACTTTTCACCAGGTCCACCATTTTTCACATGCATCCACTGCCACCCACTTCTGACCACTCCAGTTGCATCCATGTCCACTTTTCACCAGGTCCACCATTTTTCACATGCACCCACGCCACCCACTTCTGACCACTCCAGTTGCATCCATGTCCACTTTTCACCAGGTCCACCATTTTTCACATGCACCCACGCCACCCACTTCTGACCACTCCAGTTGCATCCATGTCCACTTTTCACCAGGTCCACCATTTTTCACATGCATCCACTGCCACCCACTTCTGACCACTCCAGTTGCATCCATGTCCACTTTTCACCAGGTCCACCATTTTTCACATGCACCCACGCCACCCACTTCTGACCACTCCAGTTGCATCCATGTCCACTTTTCACCAGGTCCACCATTTTTCACATGCATCCACTGCCACCCACTTCTGACCACTCCAGTTGCATCCATGTCCACTTTTCACCAGGTCCACCATTTTTCACATGCACCCACGCCACCCACTTCTGACCACTCCAGTTGCATCCATGTCCACTTTTCACCAGGTCCACCATTTTTCACATGCACCCACGCCACCCACTTCTGACCACTCCAGTTGCATCCATGTCCACTTTTCACCAGGTCCACCATTTTTCACATGCATCCACTGCCACCCACTTCTGACCACTCCAGTTGCATCCATGTCCACTTTTCACCAGGTCCACCATTTTTCACATGCACCCACGCCACCCACTTCTGACCACTCCAGTTGCATCCATGTCCACTTTTCACCAGGTCCACCATTTTTCACATGCACCCACGCCACCCACTTCTGACCACTCCAGTTGCATCCATGTCCACTTTTCACCAGGTCCACCATTTTTCACATGCACCCACGCCACCCACTGCCACCCACTCCAGTTGAATCCATGTCCACTTTTCACCAGGTCCACCATTTTTCACATGCATCCACTGCCACCCACTTCTGACCACTCCAGTTGCATCCATGTCCACTTTTCACCAGGTCCACCATTTTTCACATGCACCCACGCCACCCACTTCTGACCACTCCAGTTGCATCCATGTCCACTTTTCACCAGGTCCACCATTTTTCACATGCACCCACGCCACCCACTTCTGACCACTCCAGTTGCATCCATGTCCACTTTTCACCAGGTCCACCATTTTTCACATGCATCCACTGCCACCCACTTCTGACCACTCCAGTTGCATCCATGTCCACTTTTCACCAGGTCCACCATTTTTCACATGCACCCACGCCACCCACTTCTGACCACTCCAGTTGCATCCATGTCCACTTTTCACCAGGTCCACCATTTTTCACATGCACCCACGCCACCCACTTCTGACCACTCCAGTTGCATCCATGTCCACTTTTCACCAGGTCCACCATTTTTCACATGCATCCACTGCCACCCACTTCTGACCACTCCAGTTGCATCCATGTCCACTTTTCACCAGGTCCACCATTTTTCACATGCATCCACTGCCACCCACTTCTGACCACTCCAGTTGCATCCATGTCCACTTTTCACCAGGTCCACCATTTTTCACATGCACCCACGCCACCCACTTCTGACCACTCCAGTTGCATCCATGTCCACTTTTCACCAGGTCCACCATTTTTCACATGCATCCACTGCCACCCACTTCTGACCACTCCAGTTGCATCCATGTCCACTTTTCACCAGGTCCACCATTTTTCACATGCATCCACTGCCACCCACTTCTGACAACTCCACTTGCATCCATATCCACTTTTCACCAGGTCCACCATTTTTCACATGCACCCACGCCACCCACTGCCACCCACTGCCACCCACTCCAGTTGAATCCATGTCCACTTTTCACCAGGTCCACCATTTTTCACATGCATCCACTGCCACCCACTTCTGACCACTCCAGTTGCATCCATGTCCACTTTTCACCAGGTCCACCATTTTTCACATGCACCCACGCCACCCACTTCTGACCACTCCAGTTGCATCCATGTCCACTTTTCACCAGGTCCACCATTTTTCACATGCACCCACGCCACCCACTTCTGACCACTCCAGTTGCATCCATGTCCACTTTTCACCAGGTCCACCATTTTTCACATGCATCCACTGCCACCCACTTCTGACAACTCCACTTGCATCCATGTCCACTTTTCACCAGGTCCACCATTTTTCACATGCATCCACTGCCACCCACTTCTGACAACTCCACTTGCATCCATATCCACTTTTCACCAGGTCCACCATTTTTCACATGCACCCACGCCACCCACTGCCACCCACTGCCACCCACTCCAGTTGAATCCATGTCCACTTTTCACCAGGTCCACCATTTTTCACATGCATCCACTGCCACCCACTTCTGACCACTCCAGTTGCATCCATGTCCACTTTTCACCAGGTCCACCATTTTTCACATGCACCCACGCCACCCACTTCTGACCACTCCAGTTGCATCCATGTCCACTTTTCACCAGGTCCACCATTTTTCACATGCACCCACGCCACCCACTTCTGACCACTCCAGTTGCATCCATGTCCACTTTTCACCAGGTCCACCATTTTTCACATGCATCCACTGCCACCCACTTCTGACCACTCCAGTTGCATCCATGTCCACTTTTCACCAGGTCCACCATTTTTCACATGCACCCACGCCACCCACTTCTGACCACTCCAGTTGCATCCATGTCCACTTTTCACCAGGTCCACCATTTTTCACATGCACCCACGCCACCCACTTCTGACCACTCCAGTTGCATCCATGTCCACTTTTCACCAGGTCCACCATTTTTCACATGCATCCACTGCCACCCACTTCTGACCACTCCAGTTGCATCCATGTCCACTTTTCACCAGGTCCACCATTTTTCACATGCATCCACTGCCACCCACTTCTGACCACTCCAGTTGCATCCATGTCCACTTTTCACCAGGTCCACCATTTTTCACATGCACCCACGCCACCCACTTCTGACCACTCCAGTTGCATCCATGTCCACTTTTCACCAGGTCCACCATTTTTCACATGCATCCACTGCCACCCACTTCTGACAACTCCACTTGCATCCATGTCCACTTTTCACCAGGTCCACCATTTTTCACATGCATCCACTGCCACCCACTTCTGACAACTCCACTTGCATCCATATCCACTTTTCACCAGGTCCACCATTTTTCACATGCACCCACGCCACCCACTGCCACCCACTGCCACCCACTCCAGTTGAATCCATGTCCACTTTTCACCAGGTCCACCATTTTTCACATGCATCCACTGCCACCCACTTCTGACCACTCCAGTTGCATCCATGTCCACTTTTCACCAGGTCCACCATTTTTCACATGCATCCACTGCCACCCACTTCTGACCACTCCAGTTGCATCCATGTCCACTTTTCACCAGGTCCACCATTTTTCACATGCACCCACGCCACCCACTTCTGACCACTCCAGTTGCATCCATGTCCACTTTTCACCAGGTCCACCATTTTTCACATGCACCCACGCCACCCACTTCTGACCACTCCAGTTGCATCCATGTCCACTTTTCACCAGGTCCACCATTTTTCACATGCATCCACTGCCACCCACTTCTGACCACTCCAGTTGCATCCATGTCCACTTTTCACCAGGTCCACCATTTTTCACATGCACCCACGCCACCCACTTCTGACCACTCCAGTTGCATCCATGTCCACTTTTCACCAGGTCCACCATTTTTCACATGCACCCACGCCACCCACTTCTGACCACTCCAGTTGCATCC
Source organism: Anastrepha obliqua (assembly GCF_027943255.1). Lineage (NCBI taxonomy): Eukaryota > Metazoa > Arthropoda > Insecta > Diptera > Tephritidae > Anastrepha > Anastrepha obliqua. The sequence continues at coordinate 96,829 of NC_072893.1, forward strand.
ATGTCCACTTTTCACCAGGTCCACCATTTTTCACATGCATCCACTGCCACCCACTTCTGACCACTCCAGTTGCATCCATGTCCACTTTTCACCAGGTCCACCATTTTTCACATGCATCCACTGCCACCCACTTCTGACCACTCCAGTTGCATCCATGTCCACTTTTCACCAGGTCCACCATTTTTCACATGCACCCACGCCACCCACTTCTGACCACTCCAGTTGCATCCATGTCCACTTTTCACCAGGTCCACCATTTTTCACATGCATCCACTGCCACCCACTTCTGACAACTCCACTTGCATCCATGTCCACTTTTCACCAGGTCCACCATTTTTCACATGCATCCACTGCCACCCACTTCTGACAACTCCACTTGCATCCATATCCACTTTTCACCAGGTCCACCATTTTTCACATGCACCCACGCCACCCACTGCCACCCACTGCCACCCACTCCAGTTGAATCCATGTCCACTTTTCACCAGGTCCACCATTTTTCACATGCATCCACTGCCACCCACTTCTGACCACTCCAGTTGCATCCATGTCCACTTTTCACCAGGTCCACCATTTTTCACATGCACCCACGCCACCCACTTCTGACCACTCCAGTTGCATCCATGTCCACTTTTCACCAGGTCCACCATTTTTCACATGCATCCACTGCCACCCACTTCTGACCACTCCAGTTGCATCCATGTCCACTTTTCACCAGGTCCACCATTTTTCACATGCATCCACTGCCACCCACTTCTGACCACTCCAGTTGCATCCATGTCCACTTTTCACCAGGTCCACCATTTTTCACATGCACCCACGCCACCCACTTCTGACCACTCCAGTTGCATCCATGTCCACTTTTCACCAGGTCCACCATTTTTCACATGCACCCACGCCACCCACTTCTGACCACTCCAGTTGCATCCATGTCCACTTTTCACCAGGTCCACCATTTTTCACATGCATCCACTGCCACCCACTTCTGACCACTCCAGTTGCATCCATGTCCACTTTTCACCAGGTCCACCATTTTTCACATGCACCCACGCCACCCACTTCTGACCACTCCAGTTGCATCCATGTCCACTTTTCACCAGGTCCACCATTTTTCACATGCATCCACTGCCACCCACTTCTGACCACTCCAGTTGCATCCATGTCCACTTTTCACCAGGTCCACCATTTTTCACATGCACCCACGCCACCCACTTCTGACCACTCCAGTTGCATCCATGTCCACTTTTCACCAGGTCCACCATTTTTCACATGCACCCACGCCACCCACTTCTGACCACTCCAGTTGCATCCATGTCCACTTTTCACCAGGTCCACCATTTTTCACATGCATCCACTGCCACCCACTTCTGACCACTCCAGTTGCATCCATGTCCACTTTTCACCAGGTCCACCATTTTTCACATGCACCCACGCCACCCACTTCTGACCACTCCAGTTGCATCCATGTCCACTTTTCACCAGGTCCACCATTTTTCACATGCACCCACGCCACCCACTTCTGACCACTCCAGTTGCATCCATGTCCACTTTTCACCAGGTCCACCATTTTTCACATGCACCCACGCCACCCACTGCCACCCACTCCAGTTGAATCCATGTCCACTTTTCACCAGGTCCACCATTTTTCACATGCATCCACTGCCACCCACTTCTGACCACTCCAGTTGCATCCATGTCCACTTTTCACCAGGTCCACCATTTTTCACATGCACCCACGCCACCCACTTCTGACCACTCCAGTTGCATCCATGTCCACTTTTCACCAGGTCCACCATTTTTCACATGCACCCACGCCACCCACTTCTGACCACTCCAGTTGCATCCATGTCCACTTTTCACCAGGTCCACCATTTTTCACATGCATCCACTGCCACCCACTTCTGACCACTCCAGTTGCATCCATGTCCACTTTTCACCAGGTCCACCATTTTTCACATGCACCCACGCCACCCACTTCTGACCACTCCAGTTGCATCCATGTCCACTTTTCACCAGGTCCACCATTTTTCACATGCACCCACGCCACCCACTTCTGACCACTCCAGTTGCATCCATGTCCACTTTTCACCAGGTCCACCATTTTTCACATGCATCCACTGCCACCCACTTCTGACCACTCCAGTTGCATCCATGTCCACTTTTCACCAGGTCCACCATTTTTCACATGCATCCACTGCCACCCACTTCTGACCACTCCAGTTGCATCCATGTCCACTTTTCACCAGGTCCACCATTTTTCACATGCACCCACGCCACCCACTTCTGACCACTCCAGTTGCATCCATGTCCACTTTTCACCAGGTCCACCATTTTTCACATGCATCCACTGCCACCCACTTCTGACCACTCCAGTTGCATCCATGTCCACTTTTCACCAGGTCCACCATTTTTCACATGCATCCACTGCCACCCACTTCTGACAACTCCACTTGCATCCATATCCACTTTTCACCAGGTCCACCATTTTTCACATGCACCCACGCCACCCACTGCCACCCACTGCCACCCACTCCAGTTGAATCCATGTCCACTTTTCACCAGGTCCACCATTTTTCACATGCATCCACTGCCACCCACTTCTGACCACTCCAGTTGCATCCATGTCCACTTTTCACCAGGTCCACCATTTTTCACATGCACCCACGCCACCCACTTCTGACCACTCCAGTTGCATCCATGTCCACTTTTCACCAGGTCCACCATTTTTCACATGCACCCACGCCACCCACTTCTGACCACTCCAGTTGCATCCATGTCCACTTTTCACCAGGTCCACCATTTTTCACATGCATCCACTGCCACCCACTTCTGACAACTCCACTTGCATCCATGTCCACTTTTCACCAGGTCCACCATTTTTCACATGCATCCACTGCCACCCACTTCTGACAACTCCACTTGCATCCATATCCACTTTTCACCAGGTCCACCATTTTTCACATGCACCCACGCCACCCACTGCCACCCACTGCCACCCACTCCAGTTGAATCCATGTCCACTTTTCACCAGGTCCACCATTTTTCACATGCATCCACTGCCACCCACTTCTGACCACTCCAGTTGCATCCATGTCCACTTTTCACCAGGTCCACCATTTTTCACATGCACCCACGCCACCCACTTCTGACCACTCCAGTTGCATCCATGTCCACTTTTCACCAGGTCCACCATTTTTCACATGCACCCACGCCACCCACTTCTGACCACTCCAGTTGCATCCATGTCCACTTTTCACCAGGTCCACCATTTTTCACATGCATCCACTGCCACCCACTTCTGACCACTCCAGTTGCATCCATGTCCACTTTTCACCAGGTCCACCATTTTTCACATGCACCCACGCCACCCACTTCTGACCACTCCAGTTGCATCCATGTCCACTTTTCACCAGGTCCACCATTTTTCACATGCACCCACGCCACCCACTTCTGACCACTCCAGTTGCATCCATGTCCACTTTTCACCAGGTCCACCATTTTTCACATGCATCCACTGCCACCCACTTCTGACCACTCCAGTTGCATCCATGTCCACTTTTCACCAGGTCCACCATTTTTCACATGCATCCACTGCCACCCACTTCTGACCACTCCAGTTGCATCCATGTCCACTTTTCACCAGGTCCACCATTTTTCACATGCACCCACGCCACCCACTTCTGACCACTCCAGTTGCATCCATGTCCACTTTTCACCAGGTCCACCATTTTTCACATGCATCCACTGCCACCCACTTCTGACAACTCCACTTGCATCCATGTCCACTTTTCACCAGGTCCACCATTTTTCACATGCATCCACTGCCACCCACTTCTGACAACTCCACTTGCATCCATATCCACTTTTCACCAGGTCCACCATTTTTCACATGCACCCACGCCACCCACTGCCACCCACTGCCACCCACTCCAGTTGAATCCATGTCCACTTTTCACCAGGTCCACCATTTTTCACATGCATCCACTGCCACCCACTTCTGACCACTCCAGTTGCATCCATGTCCACTTTTCACCAGGTCCACCATTTTTCACATGCACCCACGCCACCCACTTCTGACCACTCCAGTTGCATCCATGTCCACTTTTCACCAGGTCCACCATTTTTCACATGCATCCACTGCCACCCACTTCTGACCACTCCAGTTGCATCCATGTCCACTTTTCACCAGGTCCACCATTTTTCACATGCATCCACTGCCACCCACTTCTGACCACTCCAGTTGCATCCATGTCCACTTTTCACCAGGTCCACCATTTTTCACATGCACCCACGCCACCCACTTCTGACCACTCCAGTTGCATCCATGTCCACTTTTCACCAGGTCCACCATTTTTCACATGCACCCACGCCACCCACTTCTGACCACTCCAGTTGCATCCATGTCCACTTTTCACCAGGTCCACCATTTTTCACATGCATCCACTGCCACCCACTTCTGACCACTCCAGTTGCATCCATGTCCACTTTTCACCAGGTCCACCATTTTTCACATGCATCCACTGCCACCCACTTCTGACCACTCCAGTTGCATCCATGTCCACTTTTCACCAGGTCCACCATTTTTCACATGCACCCACGCCACCCACTTCTGACCACTCCAGTTGCATCCATGTCCACTTTTCACCAGGTCCACCATTTTTCACATGCATCCACTGCCACCCACTTCTGACAACTCCACTTGCATCCATGTCCACTTTTCACCAGGTCCACCATTTTTCACATGCATCCACTGCCACCCACTTCTGACAACTCCACTTGCATCCATATCCACTTTTCACCAGGTCCACCATTTTTCACATGCACCCACGCCACCCACTGCCACCCACTGCCACCCACTCCAGTTGAATCCATGTCCACTTTTCACCAGGTCCACCATTTTTCACATGCATCCACTGCCACCCACTTCTGACCACTCCAGTTGCATCCATGTCCACTTTTCACCAGGTCCACCATTTTTCACATGCACCCACGCCACCCACTTCTGACCACTCCAGTTGCATCCATGTCCACTTTTCACCAGGTCCACCATTTTTCACATGCACCCACGCCACCCACTTCTGACCACTCCAGTTGCATCCATGTCCACTTTTCACCAGGTCCACCATTTTTCACATGCATCCACTGCCACCCACTTCTGACCACTCCAGTTGCATCCATGTCCACTTTTCACCAGGTCCACCATTTTTCACATGCACCCACGCCACCCACTTCTGACCACTCCAGTTGCATCCATGTCCACTTTTCACCAGGTCCACCATTTTTCACATGCACCCACGCCACCCACTTCTGACCACTCCAGTTGCATCCATGTCCACTTTTCACCAGGTCCACCATTTTTCACATGCACCCACGCCACCCACTTCTGACCACTCCAGTTGCATCCATGTCCACTTTTCACCAGGTCCACCATTTTTCACATGCATCCACTGCCACCCACTTCTGACCACTCCAGTTGCATCCATGTCCACTTTTCACCAGGTCCACCATTTTTCACATGCATCCACTGCCACCCACTTCTGACCACTCCAGTTGCATCCATGTCCACTTTTCACCAGGTCCACCATTTTTCACATGCATCCACTGCCACCCACTTCTGACCACTCCAGTTGCATCCATGTCCACTTTTCACCAGGTCCACCATTTTTCACATGCACCCACTGCCACCCACTGCCACCCACTTCTGACCACTTCTGACCACTCCAGTTGCATCCATGTCCACTTTTCACCAGGTCCACCATTTTTCACATGCACCCACGCCACCCACTTCTGACCACTCCAGTTGCATCCATGTCCACTTTTCACCAGGTCCACCATTTTTCACATGCACCCACGCCACCCACTTCTGACCACTCCAGTTGCATCCATGTCCACTTTTCACCAGGTCCACCATTTTTCACATGCACCCACGCCACCCACTTCTGACCACTCCAGTTGCATCCATGTCCACTTTTCACCAGGTCCACCCATATCCACTGGCACCAACTTCTGACCACCTGTACCCACTTCCATACCCACTTTTCATTGCCTTCACCATGTTCCACCAGGTCCACCCATGACCCATGTCCACCCATGTCCACTCCCATCAACTTCTGATCACCTCCACCCACTTCCATATGCCCACTTTTCATCACCTTCACCGTTTTCCACCAGGTCCACTTCTGCTCATAGTGATTGTATTTATTGATATTTATATATATATATTTCATCTATTTATAAGAATTATAATAATATATAATTCCAAATCTAATTGTGATAGCCAGAGGTTTCGAACCAAGGTTTTTGTTTATTTGATATTAAGTGTTTGTTCTATACCGTCTGGGCTATCATTGGTATGTTGGATGGGGTATTCAAATGTCTACTTAAGTATAGGCTCTTCCAAAAAAGAATCTGCGAATTATGACGATTTATATGGATCAAAGAAATTTTAACAGGTGAATTTTAACAGCGGTCGTAAAAGTCCGTAGCCGAATAGTTGGTGCTTGACTCCTATTCGGAATTCACAGAGAGAATGTCGGTTCGAATCTCGGTAAAACACGAAAATTAAGAAAAACATTTTCTGAGCAGTGGTTTTACTATACGAGATAATGTTACCATTAACATGGTATCATTAACGTTCTGTGGTTTAATCTTTTCTTAACACTGCAAACCAACTATCCTAGCTCTTTCGTGCCTATTTAGTTCTTCTATGAAGTGTGAGTCTTGATTCCTTTAAATAGAGGACTGAAAGTTTAATACTGTCTCTAAAATCCTAGTACAATTTATAAATTCTTAATTACTTGCCTGCTGCCTCAAAGTTCACTTCCGCATAATCACCTCTACGCAAGTTAAAATCTTGCTTTGAATGCCATTTTTTATGGAATAGTTAAAGGTATAAAAACTTTTCATAATTTTTATTAATTAAAACTTTTTAGATGAGTTATATATTTACATATACATAACTCATTATTAACCAAACTTGAATGGTCAGGCTCGATGAAATATATGTATGTGTATAAGTTTACCAACTCTATGGCAGTAGTTATCTTCTTTTTGTAAATTTTTTCGTTCTTCCAATTATAAATTACGGATCTAACATATTTTCTTTACCACCACCCTTACATATACGTAGGTATGTATGTACATTTAATTACAATATTTAATAAAGTGTGTCTAATGCCTGTATATATGTATATACCACGCTTTTTCTTAAGATTAAATTTATTTTTTTCCTCCGTTTTCTTTTCTTTTTTCCTGGTAAATATTGATTGCCTGCAATGATAACAGTTGCTAAGCGATATGGGCGTATGGGTGGTGGTGGGCTTAGCCATAATAGCAAATTGCATATCAAAACCTTATTTTAATTTTGATGTTGAAATGAACTTGGCTTATGGATTTAAGTTATTAATGATAAATTACATAATTTAAATATTTACCAGGAGACATCTACAAGCTGTCATACAAGAAATAAAATTTTCAAGGACCCGCATTGAGTTTAGTTGAGATGTTGTGTTTCAGCGTTGGATCGTTGTTGGGTTATTTACATGGACTTTGCTTTTCAAAAAACCCCACAAAAAATTGTCAAGTGATCGCATGATCTAGGCGGCCAGTTTATGTCACTATTATGGGAAATTCATCCTCCGTGAAACTTAGATCGCAATAATGCAAAGTTTTCTCGTGTTGTGTGACTCGTGGCTCATGAAGATCGTCGTGGAAATGAAGATCGTCTATGTCTATTCCTTCAAGCTCAGATAAAAAAAAAAATCTTCAATTAATTGTCTGTAGCGATGTCCGTTGACAATAATCAGGGTTGGTCATTTTGCACTACCCCTAAATAGCAAGTGGTAGTTAAAATAGGGGAAAACATAATAGTGAAGAAAAGAAATTATTTTGCAGAATCTTACATAAAAACTCAAATTGGCACTGTTTATACAGACTTTTCAAAAATATTTGTTAAGGGCTATAGGATTTCATTCCATTCTTTTAAAATGGATTAAATTCTATCTCTCCTCTCGGAAATGTGTTGCTAATGTTGATTTAAATTACACCATTTCAAGGTTATGTTTCGTACTTGCGTCTATTCGATGTTTTATTTCGGACTTTTTTGATCCATATACTCTAAAGTTATTATATACGTCTGTGGTGCATTAAAAGTTGGAATACGCCGTCGTTATTTGGAGACCATAGTATGCTTGTCATTTTAGTGAGCTTAAACTTGCCTAGAGAGCTTTTGTGCGTTATAGTTTGCGTTCTTTAAATTTCACTGATCTAATTCCATCCTATAAAAGTCGGTGCTTGCTCATTAATTTAAAAACACTAGATATTAGAAGGACTATTCTATCCATCACTTTCCTTTTGATTTGGTAAGCGGAGTCCCCATTGCCAATCAAGAAAATTAATTAATATAAAAGTCGGTGCTTGCTCATTAATTTAAAAACACTAGATATTAGAAGGACTATTCTATCCATCACTTTCCTTTTGATTTGGTAAGCGGAGTCCCCATTGCCAATCAAGAAAATTAATTTCAATATTCCTCAGCGAAGCTTACGGCTCATGATTTTTTCTGGTTAGGGATGGTAAAGACTAATTACGCTTCCAATGCTCCGATTTCAAGAACTCTGGGATAATTTAATTCGCTTTCAAATCATACTGGCCTAGATTTTTTTTCAACAAAGAACCACTTCAAATTGGTACTAAATGAATTGTTGAACTAAATTCTTAGTATTATCTAATAATGTTTCTTTGTAAGTTATAAGAAATGTTATCTTTTTTTCACTCATCACAATTGAAACTAGTTAATTATAAGTTTAATTTAAAAAAAAAAAAATAAAATAAAATAAATAATTGGCACGTACACTTCTGTTAGGTGTTTGGCCGAGCTCCTCCTCCTATTTGTGGCGTGCGTCTTGATGTTGTTCCACAAATGGAGGGACCTACAGTTTCAAGCCGACTCCGAAAGGCACATATTTTTATGAGGAGCTTTTTCATGGCAGAAATACACTCGGAGGTTTGCCATTGCCTGCCGAGGGGCGACCGCTATTAGAAAAATGTTTTTATTAATTTTGCTTTCACCGAGATTCGAACCAACGACCTCTCTGTGAATTCCGAATGGTAATCACGCACCAACCCATTCGGCTACGGCTTCTGAATTTTAATTTTACTTTTATTAAATTATTTATCTGTATTCTGACTAATACTGTATTTTTTAGACTATTAATTGAATAAATAAATAAATATTCTCAGCAGAACATAAAGTTGGTGAACCAGCTTCTTGAAATTTTTTCACCAACCATTGAATTGTTGCCTCATTTGGACGATTATTCTCACCAAAAAAAAAAAAAAACGCGAATTTCGCGATATGTTGTTCTTAAAGATGGACCATTTTTATAATAAGTTTCAATAATTTGAATCGAGTAAAATTATAAATGTGTTTACTTGACAAATGTCAAAATATGGCAGAATTAGAAATGAAAAGCTAAATTAAAAAATAATTATTAATGATATAATTTTATTTCAACAACTATTACAAAGAGACAAATGCGAGACACTTATTTCATCTGAATGTTGACCATTACGTAGGATACACTCTTAGAATCTGGCTTCCATACTTTGTGCTACTTGATGGATACGTTATGTCGGGATGCCATTAACCTCGCGAACGATATTTTCTTTTGGTGTTGAGATGGTCGCTGAGTTTTTTCATATACTTTTCTTTTGAGGTACTCGCACAAAAAAAGTCCATATGGGTAAGATCGAGGACTAGGACATGTCTCCGAAACGGCTTATCAGTCTATTAGGGAGGAAATCACGCAGTATCGCAATGGTCTCTCTGGCCGTGTGGGACGTGGGGACATCTTCCTGAAACCATTTGCATGTCTCTCTCATTATTGGTAGAAAATAATCATTCAGCATGCACCGATAGAAGACATCGTCCGCAGAAATTGCCTGCCCTCGATAATTTTCAAAAAAAAAAATGGTCTAATTAGTATACTGCTCGACAATGCACACCAAACTGTCACTTTAGGACTGCGAAGTGGCTGCTGCTGTATTAATAGTGAGTTCTGTCCTTTGGGTTACCAATAACGGTAATTTTGCTTATTTGTACGTTCATTTAAATGAAAACATAGTGTTTACCGTACAAATCGGTCCAACATTGTATAGCAGACATTTTTACGCAAATTGTAATTGTTAGACTTAAGCGCTTTGATTTGAATTCCATGAAGTCCATGATGCTTCCTCAATATTTCATGCACAATAGTTTTTAGAGGTCCCAGACCAGCCGTTCTATTGTGCACGGACTTACGCGATTAACATGCAAACTTTTAGCGACGAGTTTAAAGTACTATTTGATAACTCCACTGTTTACGGTTTGGCCCTTATAAGATTACTGCACAATTCTTGTATTTATTTATAGTGCTTCAATTTGATTTGGTAATTTGTTTAACGCACCGATGTATTATTTCATACCACACTGGATCGGACTAGATAATTCATAAATTTCTGGAGTAATATTCTAGGGAAGTAAAGAGTAAAGTCTAAGGAATAACAATATTTATATGGCATAATTTATTTAGTAAAATGTTTCAAAATAGAAAGTTAAAAACAGTTGCAGCAATGAAAGTAGAGTACCCTACCACCGTCCGCGAGAGCCAGGAGCAAGCTTGATTGATGACAAAACCAACGTAGCTTTGCTTCTCCTATACGCCGCCAACTATTATTATATTTCAATCATCGGTTTATAGTGCTTCATGTGCTGGCAGTGCTTCATGTACCAAACTTGGAGCCATGAAGCAGGACTGTCCGATGTGTGCAGCGATGCCAACTGGATCTCGGGGTATTCAAATAGGTCCCGAAACGAGCGATGAGCGTCTATGCGTCTGTCAAGCAGCGGTATTACTCTGTTTCACCCGTCATAGAGGTGCGTATATATAAATAATTTAAAGTACGGCGGCCACCGCAGCCGAATGGGATGGTGCGTGACTACTATTCGGAATTCATAGAGAGAACGTAGGATCGAATCTCGGTGAAACACCAAAATTAAGAAAAATATTTTTCTAATAGCGGTCACCCCTCGGCAGGCAATAGCAAAGCTCCGATTGCATTTCTGCCATGAAAAAGCTCCTCATAAAAATATCTGCCGTTCGGAGTCGGCTTGAAACTATAGGTCCCTCCATTTGTGGAACAACATCAAGACGCACACCACAAATAGGAGGAGGAGCTCCGCCAAACACCCAGAAAGGGAGTACGCGCCAATTATGTATATATATAGTTTTTTATACCCGTCGGGCGGAATATATAAACGTTGATGTAGACATTTACAATGCAATGAGGGGAATGGATTTGCCATGTATGGCAACTGTTCTTTATTAGCTTCTTTATAAAACTTCAAAACAATTTTTTTAGGCTACTGAAAAATCCTTAAGAATATAATTTTGAAAATTTCTCGCTCGATGAATTTTCACTCATTTTATTTTCGTCTTTAAATATATGTACACATACTTATACATGAGAATACAACTTTGCAACTTCAAAGCATTGAAATCGCGTTTTTTACTGGCTACTTTTGCGATGAATTCAAGCGTTTAATCGAAAAAATATGTTGGAAAATTGCCTTTCAACGAATTCAAACGACTAGCACAAATACGCTTTTGGTTTGAAATTTATCTAAAGATGCGCTGGTAGTGCAATACATGAGTAAAAATATTATGAAGCGCTCATAAAAGTTCCATTTTTCTCAACTTTTAAGCCGGACGTCCGCTGGGAAAACTTGTTGAATTGTTGTTGGTTGTCTGCGGCGGAATAGTTTATTCAGTGAATCTTTTCGTATGAGTTTTTTTACGTATCGAAATAAAATTATGTATAACTGTGAAAGGAACGTTTTTAACTTTTTTTCAAGCATTAAAAACCCATTTTCCGCAAACCTAGGACTCGCTAAGTTTTAAAAATATGTTGAAAGTTAATAAATATAGATTGAGAGAGGATATGGTGGAGTGCTTAGTAAGAAATAGGCAAGGGAAAGTCTTGAGAATAAAAACAAAACTGTATGAGCTGACATGGTGTTTAGTTAGCACAGTTGATAAATAATATGTATATAAAACGAGCTATCCGTTTCCCGGCATTGCTCGGACGTACTACATAAAAAATTAAAATTGCGAATGCGAGTGGAATGGGAAACTGTAGGCACTTAAATTCAAATGGCAAATCAAAAGAAATATATTTTGCCTGCAATACATCTTCTCCATTGAATTGTCTATTCAAATTTTTCGCTTCATTCTTTAATTTAATTGTCCTGTCAGCGTTATTCTTGGCTCTCATTATTTCTCGCAATTCTAGTGTATTCTGTTGGTTTTTCCATGTATTGCGACATTAGCATTCAATAAATATTATTTTACCTCTCTTGAATAACTTTGTTTTGTCAACGATAATTAACCTCAAATTATCTGGGGTTTTTGTTAACAGTGTCCACCAAAAATCAAAACGATATATGAAAGTATGATGAATTAGTTCGAAAAATTGGATACAAATAAAACAATAAATACTTATATGTATTTAAAAATATATAAAAATAAATTAAAGTAAGCTAAACTATTAATTGAGTATGAACAGGATGTAATACAAAAATTACCCCAATATAAGTAATGTCTGGATAACAAGGATCAAACTATGTTGAAAACAATGAATGCGTCATTTTTTTCATAATAACTCAGCTATTATGGTAAATATGCATATTTTAAATAATTTTCTAATAAACAGTAAGTTTTAAGTTTTAAATTTTTACTTTTAACCTTAAATTTTAAGGGAGTGATTAGTAGTAATAGATTTATATATTAGAAATAAGATTAGCGTAGCAAATACCCTAAGTAATTAATAGTTAATAATTAGAATATTTAAGAAGATTTCTGGTAAAAGATTAAGAATGATCTATTACAGTGACCCTTAGCTTTTTATCTATGAGACTTAATAAATAACGCTTTTAATTTAAGTAAATAAATAATATTCAGTTGCTACGTCTTAATAAAACTGGATCCGCTAAGTGGCGCTTTAGTCGAAATATATAAAATTGGCTCTTACACCCTGTGTTGTTTGGCTCCTTTTCCTATTTGCGGTGTGACTCTTTCGCCATTTCAGTCAAGGTCATATTAATGTTTTATTCCTAAGCTTTTCTGAACTAATTTTACTTTAATTTTACACTGCTGCGAACATATTTTTGTAATTATTACGGATATTAGTTCTTTCTTGAGTTTTCTTTTATTATGCTTAAAACATTTTCTTTCTAGAGAAATCCTATTACATTGATCACTCTCACTAATATTATCAAATTCAATTAGTTCAGAATCTGATGTGTTTTGGTTTGATATATAACATTTTATACTATTGACTGAATTGGTCCATAAGGTAGTAGTCTGGTAACTTATTTTGAAAATTTCGAATTTCGGTTTTTTACATATTTTGAAAGTGCGATATATTGGTAATATACTGTACAAATTTTTAGACCGAAATTCGAAATATTGACGAAATTATAGCACATACATGAGAGCGGCTCGTACTTGCGCGGCTCAATTGCTAAAACTTTAAACGCGTTTTTCTCAAAAAAACGTTTTTCCGGATGGCCGTCGTGAAAACAAATTTTCTATCTAACGGATTGAGCTGAAATTGATATATGTTTTTCTACACATCAATAGTTCTGGCGGGTAGTAGATTTAATTTATTTCGTCCCTAACTTTCCATTTTATAGTCCGATTCCCACTTTAAAAAATTGCAATTTTCTCACGAAGTCCGCCATTTTGTTATTTTTTGTCAAAATCATTTGATCTTACTACCCGCCAGAACGACAAGCACACTGATTAATAACGAATTTGTTTTTTCTGTTTCAGATGACCACAAGTGACGAAATCAAGCCGGCCAGCCACTGTACCTCTTTTTTTTTGCCGCTTGCTGCAGTGTACAAAAATAGTATCAAAACATTAAAAAAAAAAAAATTTTTTGTACACCTTCTGATACCTTTAATAACCGATTGAATTTTATTTTCCCTTCCAAAAAATGTCCCAAACATGGCCTCAAAAAACGTGTAAGTTACCAGTTAAGCCATCACCATTTATTTTCACCGAATACTAATGCGAAAGTTAGCAAAACATTATTTTGCGAGCCTTTACCTCCATATGTATGTTGGCTGTAGTCATGTGTAATAAATAAAACGAATAATGTGAAATAATTCATAAATATGTATATGTATATGTATGTATATGGATTTAGTAATCAAGTGATCGCTGTGTGCTCAAAGTGAGGTACTTTATGATATTAAAATTCCGATGAAACAATACTCGTACACCTGCTGTTTAAGAATATCTATCACGACATTATTCTGAATAGCATTTCCATAATTTCTTCATCGCAAAACTTTAGGAAGAATTCAAACGGTGTTTTTTCAACTGAAAATCAACTAAGTCGACAATAAGCAAAAAAAAAATATATATATATATATTATCATAGATTCAACGATTTTTTGCCGTGTTTCAGCTGCTGGCGGAACACGTCTGGTTTTTTTCTAGTCTGCAGTATGCTTAGTGTTTTTTTAGAATAAGATGGTCCATTTTCAAGTGTTCAAGCTGATCATATGGCGGAGACGCAAAATCTATCACATCTGATTAATGTTTGACTTCTAATTCTCCTCATATATCCATGGAACTTCTGTTATCAACTCTTTATCACCAATTAGTTCTTTAGCATTTACTGTCCCAACACCTACTGTTGGAATGTATACTTGTCCTAACTATTATAGTACGCCTACGATTTCTTCTCTTTTACATTTACCGTGTAGCAAAACACACCTACTATTTTCTTATAAAAATATGGTAATACTATGGCAAAATCCATATAAGGCAAAGTTTCAAACTTTGTATACATTTTTTTAGACTTCCATCAAAACTTCTCATTTCTTAACATGGATTTTTATGATTTTTCTAGGTATACAGTTTCATAGTTAATTGAATTTTAATAACACAAAATGTAAGTTTCAAGTGATTGCAAAGTACAAGATTACAAGATTTTTGGTGATTTTTTAATGACAGTGTTAGGCTTTTTATTTCATATAAAAATATTTGAGAGCGTAGCTGAAATTTCAACAAGAAGATGTGAAATTATACGCAATTTTTAAAAATGGAATTATAACAACCTGAACAGGTCTCGATAGAATTTTTTCAGTTGCTTGGGAAGAATGCAATCCAGAGATCGGACCAAACCCGGGGAATAATCATTACTTGAATAAATTTCGTAACACTAACTATAGAAACTTAACTCTCACAGTGCCAAGAGCCAGAGCCATAGGCTCTTCGGCAAGTCATAGGCGGTTCTCACCAATATTAGTACATATATTCACATCTATACCTTTTCAACTTCAAATTGGGACTAAACAATTTCAAATTGGGAATAAACACATTCAAATTGGGACTAAACAATTTCAAATTGGGAATAAACAATTTCAACTTTAGTAATAAGAATTTTAAGTTGGAATTTAGCATTTTAAGTAGAAATTAAGCATTTTTAAATTGATTCAAATTTGAAGTTATTTATTGTAACATACTAAACATTATAAATCATCATAACAAGTAACACAACTAATAATTGAAAAGGTATATATATGTATATAATAACACAACAAATTAAATTGATTAATACAAATAATTATTACATATGATTAAAAAGACATGTCATTCATATTTAACGCATCTGGTATAAATCTTTGGACATGGGCGACATATTTGGCACAAGTAGTTACATTTAATTTTTTTAATGTAAGCCGGTGTCATATTAATTAATAAAATATGAATAAAATAAGAAAAACAAAATTCAATAAAAATATCGGTTTTATGCACAGCATTCTTTATTTATTTAATTACAATCCTTATGACTAAAGTTTAAAAGACATTCAAATTGTTTATTCCCAATTTGAATGTGTTTATTCCCAATTTGAAATTGTTTAGTCCCAATTTGAATGTGTTTATTCCCAATTTGAAGTTGTTTAGTCCCAATTTGAAGTTGTTTAGTCCCAATTTGAAGTTGAAAAGGTATAGAGATACCAGGTTCAGTTTTTTTTAAAACAGTAACAATTTTCTACTTTTTTTTCAACAATATAAGTGAATTATATTGTATGTACATATCCAGAGGTAACTTTTATCTTTTGTGCAATGTGCATGCAATAAAATTATATTTATTCCCTACAGTATTAATCAAGTCGATGCTTTTGTGACTACCAGCATATTTACATCAAGTGCTACTTAAAGTTTTAATTGTTTGTATTTTGAAGCGCTTAACTTAACTCTCGCCTCTCGGCCAAATTGTTTTTAAATTGAGGGTTTTGTGGCATCCAACTCGTTTATACCTGTACAAAATGAGTTGGCGAGCCCATGATTATTATACGTTTAAACGCTTATACATATTTCTGTACATATGTATGGAAAGTGTCAAAGCTGCTACACTTTGCTTTTTCTTCGAATAGCCGCATCGATTAGGAATTTTAGCGCTCATTGTCCAAGTATCTTCCTGCGTACTATATTTACCCGTGTACACAATAGGACCCTTAAGGCCATCGTTGGCGGTCAAATCACCATGTAAAAAATTTCACAAATTATCAACAAATTAAACATTTCGCCCGAAATTGTAAACGGTTGCGTGCTACTCTGTCATTGACTGTCAAAGTTATCTTCTAAGATACTACTTGCAGTGTTAACGACTTTAAATACAGCCGCAGTTGTTAAAATTGGTTGCTTAATGCTTAACTAAAAAGATGTGTTAAGAAGAATGCAGAATATAATGGTGTATAGTATATGTACATTAAGGTGTCACGTACATGTATGAAGAATTTTTTGTACAGATCGCGAAGAAAGGAAATAAAATATAGCATTTCTTATTATTTTCACGGCTTTACCTAGCTTGGAAGTTTTGTAAATTTTACCTTTAGGCTAATCTCTACGCCTAAAATAATTGATAAAGTATCTCAAAAGGTATTTTTTTTTATTGAAATTAGGCCAGATTCTTTCAGAGAGCCCGATGGATTTTATTCGTCGCTCATGAAAACCCATTTTCTGAGTAGCAGGTTATCTGACTAGAATAGTTTATAGCATCATGGGTGGAGACTGTGAGTCAGTAACGTTTTCTTTAGAATATTTTGGTGAGCTTAAATAAGGAGCTTCTGCAGGCTCTTGTAAGAGTTTTAGAGGCCTGTCCGGATTTTGCTAATGTACTCACTCTTTGGGGGAAAGCCAGTGCAGCATTCAATCCCAAATCGAGGAAAGATGACTATGAGTTTGAAAAAAGCTTCAGACCGATAAGTCTGATATTCTTCATGCTGAAGAGCCTGTAGCGTACGTTTGAAAAGTACATAAGATGAAAGGTTTTTGTGAGCACCTCTTAGTGTTCACCAACAATCACACCCAAGCGGAAAGTCCTGCGAATCAGGTCTACATTACCTTGTGAAAAGGTAGAAGTGGAGATTGAAACAGGCAAGTGCACAAGAAAGTGGAATCACTTCATGCTATTTATAAAATTGTTAACTGTAGAGGAGAAAACCGGCCTTTATACCATGGCCGAGATGGGGAAAAGTATCCATCGGGGTGGGAGTAGTGTCCTCCCTATTAATAGAAATACAGAACTTCATTTACCGTTTATCATCTGGAAAGTCCCTCAGAGAGGTTCTTACAAAGATACGGAGGACCTGACTAAAATTGATGAATAGTGCACTTGACAGGGTCTTGTTGTCAGTTCTTGCAAAACAACCCTGGTCTTGTTCATGCGGAAAAGGAATTTGGAAACTCTTAGTCTCTGCATAGGAAGCGTGAAACTAAGTATTTTTGTGGAAGGGAAATATTCAGGTGTATGTTTTTATAAAACATGGAAAATCAATGGGCCTAGCAACGGCTATAGATACCTTGATCAAAACCACGGTTTATATGTTAAACTAGAAGGGATAGAAAGGAGTGTGTGTCTAGGCATTACGGGCGCCATGAGTGCAGTGTCAGGATCGGCTCTTAATGCTTTGCTGGGTTTGCTGCTTGTGGACTTAGGACTTTAAGAAGAAGCAGTGAAAATGATGTATCGACTATATTTTTATGGATTGTGGCTTGACGATGGAAGTTCTAGACAGCGAGAGTTGCTCAAAAGGTTGTCATAGCAGTACTCTCTGTTTCTGGCACCTAATCACAAACTGATGCGTGGAATTTCTTTTGCCAGAAAGTATGCCGCTAATTTTCCTGCAAAGGAGCTGTGGAGAGATCCAGATACTCTTGCGATGTTCGGTAAGAACTTTCTACATCGACAACTACAATATTGAAAATGCTTCAGACGCTTTACTACTTTAGGTATGATGAAAGTGGTCTTTCAATTCGAACTCTTTTTAATACTTTAATTAGCAGATTGGAAAATTCGCTAAAGGTGGCGAGGAATCAAAATCAGCTGTGGTGTCAGCCAAGCTGCTTTATAGGCCTTAGAAATCGCTCGCATCTCTTCAAAATTCGCTAAGGAATGTAGTTGAAACTTAACTCAGTTACAAGGTGGAATGATTTTGAACTTACGTCGGTGCCGGGACACTGCAAGGCCATGAACTGGTCAATGAGTTCGCAAATTGTGTCTCCTTGGAGTGTTCAATTGGACCGAAACCAATTTTATGGTCAAGTATAATGGAAACCTCGGCAGGCAATGGCAAAACCTCCGAGTGTATTTCTGCCATGAAAAAGCTCCTAATAAAAAATAACTGCCGTTCGGAGTCGCCTTGAAACTGTAGGTCCCTTCATTTGCGGAACAACACCAAGACGCACGTCACAAATAGGAGGAGGAGCTTGGCCAAACACCCAAAAAAAGGTGTACGCGCCAATTACATATACATTCTGCACAAATATATTATGAACGAGACGTTATCAATAAAACGGTCCGCGGACGACATATGGCAAAAATAAATTTTTTGTTTTTTGGTAGGACCGTTATAAGCTTACATGGCAAATTTCAGCGTGATATGTCACATATTTTGTTTTCTGTGCTACTGTAAACAAGTCAAGCTCGAGTGTGTTCTTCGAATTCTCTTTTATGACTTCAATTGTCTCAAAATGTTTTCCACGGAGCGGCAACTTGAGCTTGGGAAACAGGAAAAAGTCACATGGAGCCATATGAGGCGAATACGGTGCTTGCGGAACGATATTAACATTATTTTTGTTCAAATAATCGCGAACAAGACGTGATGTGTGAGCTGGTGCATTATCGTGATGCAAGAACCATGACTTGTTGTCTCACAATTCCTTCCTTTTAAGACGAATGTTCTCGCGCAAACGCTTTAAAACGTCTAAATAATATTCAGCGTTAACCGATCGGCCTTGCGGAAGGAACTCCGAGTGCACCACACCTTCCTAATCGAAAAAAAACAGTCAGCATAACCTTAATTTTTGAGCGACTTTGGCATGGTTTTTTGGGTTGATGTACGGCCCTCTTTGAACGATTTGTACCACTGGAAAACACGTGCACGCGATAGAGCAGAGTCCCCATAGGTTGTCTGCAACATTTTTAAAGCGTCTGAAGCCGAAATTTTGTTGGAATAACAAAATTTCAAACAAATTCTTTGTTCAACTTGAATTTCCATCGTTAAATTCGAAGAACACACTCGAGCTTGACTTGTTTACAGTAGCACAGAAAACAAACTATGTCACATGTCATTTGCCATGTAAGCTTATAACGGTCCTACCAAAAAACAAAAAATTTATTTTTGCCATATGTCATCCGCGGACCGTTTTATTGATAACGTCTCGTTCATATTTGAGTAGAAGGTACATACATAAATCTGGTAGAAAATTTCAATTTTAAATTTTATATTTGGCATATGTTCGCCGTGGCTACCAGTTACATGAACCATTCGATCAGTTCAATTTTTCACTACTTTTTCCAATAAATCGCCTGCTAAAAGCGCTGATGGCAAGCTGCGTCACCTTCTTGGAACCAAATGTTTTCGATATGTAGCTGATTAACTTTTGACAGCTCATAAGGTTTGTTAACGAACATCAGTGTGATATGTCTATACACCTTTGGAAACATTTATTGAGCCAAGTGAATTTTCAAATGGACATTCGTGTTGACAAGACGTGTTTTAAGAGGTGTCCAGAAAAAAAACAATATAGAGGAAATATTAAGCTCTAAGTTGCGATTCCACACGAAGTACTTGATAAATCCTCTGCGTAGTCGCGTGTGTAGGCGATCCGATCCCAGCTTACGGTTGGCGTCGAGAAATTTAATTCCACAATCGCTACAGATATGGCTTCGTAAATCTCTTAAAGTGGCTCGGAAACCACAAAAAGTGAAACATAATATACATAAGTATATTGAAGGGGCACATATAATCTATACTAGCTGGTAAGTTTCCCAATAGCTGCTCACAATGTTTTGGATTTCATTTGTATGCGGCGGTGCATGATGGATCCAAATTCAAAACCTTTACGACACGCAATTCAGGGTAAGTGGGACACCACCATGCAATGCATTTGGTTAGATGACAAAAAATAATTCTTCAGTCTGTCACCGAGACGAATAACCCTTTCTTGTGTGTCAATGTAAGTGTTAAGCGAGCACAATCTACTGTTATTTGGCAATGGTTGGTTCCAAGAAAGCACTTTAAATTAACTTCGAAATGCCTTTTGTTCAACTATTCTGGCCACGTAAGTGAAACCTTGGCCGCACCAAAAATGAAAATGAATTTTATTTTCTTTATTTTCTTCAGAGACATTCATGAGAGTTTTGATACTCCGTTTTTATTTTCGGTTAATTGCGATATATCAACGTTTAAGGGAGATTTCGGCCCATTCGGAAATGGTGATCTCAAAAATTGTGGGCTATGCCTCCGCAAATCATTGTCTGCCAATTCAAATGGACTGTATCCATTGGGTTATTCTCTGAACTTATGTACCGCCATTGGCATACCGAAGTTATATCCAAAATATATTGCATATGATTGGATACGAACAGGATGCTCCCAAAACCAGTTCAATAATATAGATGAGCCAGTCCATAAATATATATCCATAATTTACACTCCCATGTATAAATTCTTCTTTAAGATCTTTAAAAGTTTAGAAACCGAAAACACTCCACATAGTTCAGCTTATGGAATTGCCAGCTTCGGCTTGAGCGGATTAACTTTATTTTTTGCCAAAAGTAATTAAATGAGAAATTGACCGTTTCCATCGAAGCCTCGGAGATAGGCTATGGTTGAATGTGCTTGTTTGGATGCATCACAGAATATGTGTAGCTCACAACTCCTGCTGGTATCAACTACTAATTATTGCGGTATTTTTATCTGAATTTATTTATTGCGAATTCCATCCAACGTTTTTGAAGCACACTCAATTTGTCGAAGTCTAACAACATTTCAAAGTTTATTATAAAATTAAGTTTGTCCATATGTGGATCTTAGCACATACCTAACTCCTTAACTGAGTCGTTTGATTTAAACTCGTGCACGGTTCTCTTATGTCTCTGCTCAATCGGGATTCTATCTAAAACTTGCGCATTTCCTTAGTTCAAATGTTTCGCATTTTCGCATTGATATAATTTCTTGCACATGTTTAAAGCCACATCGTTAAACTATTAAGAGATCCGGTTAAAGTGCCGGCCCTGTGGCTAGAAGGTCGTCAAGTGACTGCCAATTCAAGGTTTTTGCTGACCTGTCGAGCATAATTCTAACGGTAGTACTCACAGCATCCCTTTCAATAAACCGTGATGCGGGTGATAGCACCAAGTTAAGCGCTGGTTGTTATTTTTGTATACCGTACAATGATAGTGTTCATCAATTGTTACTAGTTGAACTTGTTTCATATAAAGGTACTCGTTTCGGTATATGTCTGTCTCAAGTCGGCATCCCGACAAAGGTGTCCCTCCAACTGTGAAAAACGCTTAGATGTGGCTGCATGTGTAGCAAGATGAATCGACTTCTAATGTGTGTTTTGATAAAAGGATTCACACGTCTATGCTTTCTGACTTCCAGAACCATCGTAGTAAGTTACCAATTTCAAGACTCGTATCCATTGTTAAAGAACATATGATCCGCAAGCAGCAATTCATATAGATGACTTAAACCAGTAGCTGGTAAATATAAGCCTGAGGTAACTTAGAACCTGGTAAGCTAGTTGTATTGGGTTTGACCTTCAATAGGCCTCTTTTATTCGCCACTTTTCTGCTCGCTATCTTTATCAACAACAAAGTTATCGAGTAAGATTCGCCTCTAGTGAGTATGGGCATACTTCATTAAGCTGGTATGACTCACTATTTCACAAAAACATGTAATTTTAGGCAGCTCTATTCCAGTGTTGCCAAGATATGTTCATTTATACCAGTTGCTTCATCTATTCGCCACTTTCTAACGCTTGGCGAAAATAAGAGGCCTAATATTTGCACCCAGTTCCTTTATTGAACTTAAACATTACCTACAATTTTGAATAAAATGTCTTTAAATTTTGTCACAGTGATCTATGTCAAGTTGTTGCTTATTTGCCGTATTGGTTAGATAACTTGGATAACATTTTCCACACGTCCTGGTACATCTCGGTGAGCAAACCCACGTGTTGGATATCATGCATTGGATCTTCCAATAATCCTGTAAATCGTAAAATTATAATAATGCAAATGCATTTATTAATATCACCTCTTTCCAATTTTAAATAGAAATAACAATTTATTGGAATTGACAACAATATTGCGTTGTCGGATGCACGCAAATTAAAATAAAAATACGAAAAAATAAAAAATAGTTTAAAAAAACTAAAAAAACACGCTTTTATTGCTAATCGAACTAAAAAGCAGAAAATAAATTTTAATGACAAAGAGACCTATAATGAAGTAATAGCAAATCGAACGATCAGTCATAGTCAACTACCTCAGAACAGAATTATAACAAAAATTAAGATACAAATAGAGTAATTCAAATTAGAGTTAAAAGCGTTCCAACGCCCACCTAAACGAAACCAATGGTACGACGAAGAGTGTCGCGAAGCTACTGCAGCGAAGAATGCAGCTTACAAAAGAACTCTGCAGTCAGCTGCAACGCGGACCGTGCGAGATAATTACAGGGAAAAGAGATCGGAAGAGAGGCGCCTCTTCAGACGCAAGAAACGAGAACAGGAGAAGCGTGAGCGTGAGCTGCTAGAGGAGTACAGGGGCAGGAATGATGCTCGAAAATTCTATCAACAAGTCAAGCGTCTGACACAAGGTTTCAAGACCGGAGCATCAGCCTGCAAAGATAAAAACGGATATCTGGTTATGAATACACAGTCCACACTGGGCATATGGAGGGAACACTTCTGCAATTTACTTGCTGGCGATGACGCACACAATTCCGACCCAGTAGAAGATGACCCGATACCGCCAATCGACGATAATTTGGACGTTCCACCATCTAGTCATGCCGAAGTCAGAGTTGCCATTCAGCGGCTCAAGAATAACAAAGCGGCTGGCGCTGACGGCTTGCCCGCTGAATTGTTCAAGACTGGCGGCGATGTACTGATAGGGAGCATGCATCAGCTCATCTGCAAAATATGGCTAGCAGAAAGCATGCCCGACGATTGGAATCTCAGTGTCCTTTGTCCTGTACTGAAGAAGGGTGACCCGACGATCTGCACCAACTATCGGGGCATCAGTCTTCTAACCATCGCCTACAAGGTCCTGTCTAGCGTTCTATGTGGAAGACTTAAGCCGTTTGCCAACACACTGATCGGGCCTTATCAGTGCGGCTTCAGAAGTGGTAAGTCCACCATCGACCAGATTTTCACATTACGCCAAATCCTGGAAAAGACCCATGAAAAGCAAGTCGACACCCATCATCTCTTTGTCGACTATAAAGCTGCGTTCGATAGCCCGATAAGGGATTGCCTGTACGCCACCATGTCTGAGTTCGGTATACCAACGAAGCTCATACGGCTTTGCAGAATGACGTTGAGCAACACAACCAGCTCCGTCAAGGTAGGAAATAACCTCTCCGAGCCATTCAGTACCGTTCGAGGTTTCAGACAAGGCGATCCACTGTCATGCAACCTCTTCAACTTCGTGATGGAAGGGGTGCTCCGAAAAGCAGGTGTGCATCGTAATGACACTATTTTCTACAAATGTGTCCAGATCCTTGCGTACGCCGATGACATTGACATTATCGGCCGCTGTAAGCGAGATGTCACGGCTGCGTTTTCTGCTATCGAGAAGGAATCATCACGAGTGGGTCTGGCGGTGAACGAGGGTAAAACGAAGTATATGTTGTCTACAACGCGGAACACACGGCGTGTAGGAACGCACGTCATTGCAGACAACTATACTTTCGAAGTTGTGCCAGAATTTATTTATTTTGGCACCGCCGTTAACAGCAACAACGATATCAGCCTGGAGATTAAACGGAGAATCACTCTTGCTAATAGGTGTTACTATGGGCTAAGTAAGCAATTGAGTAGTCGAGCCCTCTCTCGCATGACCAAATTAACACTTTACAAGACGCTTATCATACCCGTGTTGCTTTATGGCGCAGAGGCATGGGTAGTGTCACAAAGCGATGCAGCCGCTCTTGGGGTGTTCGAGAGAAAAGTTCTTCGTAAGATCTTCGGTCCTGTGCGCGTTGGCGAAGACTACCGTTCAAGAATGAACCACGAGCTGTATGAGCTCTACGCCGACATTGACGTAGTTCAACGCATCGCCATCCAACGCCTGCGTTGACTAGGGCATGTCGTGCGTATGGATGAAGAAGCTCCAGCAAAGAAGGTGTTCGAGGGCGAAGTCCAAGGGAGCCGACGAAGAGGAAGACCATTGCTCCGGTGGAAAGACCAGGTGGAGGAAACCCTATGCTCGCTTGGTATACAGAGTTGGAGAAGGCGCGCGCGGAGCAGAGGCGCCTGGAGAGAGCTAGTGAGGTCCGCCGTAACTCGGTAACGGGTTGTTATGCCCACCTAAGTAAGTAAGTAAGTATCTTAATTTTTGTTATAATTTTGTTCTGAGGTAGTTGACTATGACTGATCCTTCGATTTGCTATTACTTCATTATAGGTCTCTTTGTCATTAAAATTTATTTTCTACTTTTTAGTTCGATTAGCAATAAAAGCGTGTTTTTTTAGTTTTTTTAAACTATTTTTTATTTTCTACTTTTTAGTTCGATTAGCAAAAAAGCGTGTTTTTTAGTTTCTTTAAACTATTTTTTTTTTACAATATTATGAATGAAAATTATTGTTATCATTGCAGTCAGTGAATAAATGATTCGATATATTCGTGTTATATTTAATTCCTTTCTTATCGACTGTGAGTCTAAAGCTATGCAGTTATCGGCCGTGATAAAGAAGTAATCGGGATGAAGAACTTATTTCGTGGAGAGAGCCTGAGAAACTGATTTACAAGAATAAATAAAGTGTTACAACGCGGTGTAATTGCGTTGTAATTAATAATTACCTTTGTTTGGTGCTTAAAAATGCATACTTGCGCTGCACTTCACGAGCTCGGTTCAAAGTAAAGCGAACGAAGAAAGCTCGTTCTTTTACTTTGGAGCCATCGCCGCGTGCAGACGAGTACGCTGAAGCACAATGTAAGTACCTATATATATATATATATAATATATGCATACATCTATATCTAATTATGAATTGTAAATTTAAACTAAATTTGTAAACTAATTTTCTAAATAAATTATAGATTTTCGCAGACGAAGCGTAAAATATTGAAACAGCCGACGTTTCAATATCAACGAAAATATTTTGTGGTTATTTCCGAAATTTATCAGTTGGAAATAGTTTCTTTTAATTTAATTGCGTCAATATTTTCGGAAACGTGCACAAAACGGCGATGTCCTCACCAGAAATGGATATCAGGGCAGATGACGAGCTGATGGCAAATGATGTTACATCACCGGCGGCGGACACGTGTGTGCAGCTAACGACTAATTCGAGGTTAGAGACGATATCACCGGTTCTGCAATCAACCAATCCAACGGTGCATCGGATACAAGCTTCCGAACATATTACGTCTGCTGATGGGTACGCACAACTAGGGGCATGCATGAGGCATCACGTTGATGGTTTGGCGCATCAAGGCGCGGCTCATGCATTATGTGCTACATCAGAGGACGGGTACGCACTACCGTGTATAAATTCGGGCAGCATAACCTCAACTTGGGTCGGCGGTTTACCTCGTGGTAGCGGAAACCATGGACGATCGCAGCCCAATCTGACTTCTGTATACGGAATGGAGGCACCATCTCGTAATAGATCTAGCATTACAACGTGGACAGGTCATCCAATCAACACGCACTGCACTGCTGCAAAAGCGGCTGTACCTTTTTACCCTCCAGCACCATTTCGTTGCAACACACAATTTACAACAGGGCTTAACAATCTTCCATCTACAGTACTTGGTCGGTTAGAAGCAGAACAATCCCCACGGGCACAGCTGCACTCAACCTCTTGGCAGCATGCTTTGTCCTCTTATAGGAATATGCATACAGTTTATGGTGATGCTGCACCGGGTGTGGGTAGCATTCCTCCAGTCAATTCTGTTTTGAATAGTGCCCAAGAACCACCAGCCAGGGTGCCTAATAGCTACGACGCTCAGCGACAGTGGCCACAGATATCTAACGGTCATACTCCTACCGCGCCAGCTGCGATATCTGAAATGAGGTTATCCTCTACGCAAATAGCATCAAGACAAGTCATAAATAAAGATCTTCCGACGTTCTCCGGCAAGCCAGAAGAGTGGCCGCTTTTTATCACCAGCTTCGAACAATCAACCGAGCAATGCGGTTTCACAGATTCCGAGAATCTTATTCGGCTACAGCGATGCTTGAAGGGGGTGGCACTAGAGGCAGTGAGGGGTAAATTAATGGCGCCTGCGACCGTATGGCAGGCCATTGAAACTTTACGTATGCTTTATGGGCGTCCAGACATCATATGTCATTCACTACAACGCAAGCTACGTCAAGAGCCATTGGTAAGGTATGACAATCTGGAAACCCTAATTCAGTTTGCACTTGCGGTACAAAATTACTGCTGTACTCTGAAAGCCATTGGCCTCTCTTCTTATTTGAATGATCCGATGCTACTTTCTGAGCTACTTTGCAAATTACCAAGCGACTTGCAATTAGAGGGTTTCACTGCTCCATGCTGACATAAGTGAGTTCGACTATTGGCTTTTCAAATTGGCGACGTGCGCTAGTCAAGTCGTCTCCGTCAGTAGTTCCGCCGATGAAGTCAAAGTTAACAATAATCAATTTAAGAAAAGGGTGCTCGTGCACGGCGTAGTTCACACCAACAGTGCCACAAGCTCTCAACCTTATTGCCTTCAGTGCAGTGGTGATCATCGACTCGAGAAATGTAAACAGTTTTGCGATTTGTCTACCAACAATAGGTGGTGCTTTGTTCGCGACAATAAGCTATGCATCAGATGCTTCCGCAAACATTTCCTGAAGAACTGCCCATTGCATAGCCGTTGTGGTACTGATGGTTGCACAAAGCCACACCATGTTCTGCTCCATTCAAATTATTCGGTCAATCCAAGCCATAAAGCAGCTGTGATGCTACATAAGGAAGAGCACGTGACAAAGACATTGTTGCGTTACATTCCAGTAACACTGTATGGAAAATCCAAGTGGATAAAGACGTATGCGTTAATAGACGAGGGATCCACATGTACACTCTTGGAGAAACACATTGCTGAAGAGCTTGGTCTGGATGGTCCATCTGATGAGCTGTGTCTCAGGTGGACGGGTGATATAACACAGGTAGAGCCTAAATCAAAATGTGTTACCATCGGGCTCTCTTCTACACATGAAACGTCGCCTCGGTTTAATCTTCGGAACATACGCACAGTAGCTAATCTTGATCTTCCAAAGCAGTCGTTGTTACAAGAAGTACTCTCGTCGCACAGTCATTTGCACAATTTGCCTATTGAACCATATGCTGGGGTGCGCGCTACACTGCTTCTTGGCGTCGACAATGCAAAGCTCGGTGTCCCCCTCAAAGTGAAGGAAATAGAAGGAGATCAGCTTATCGCAACTAAATGTCGACTTGGTTGGTCAGTATATGGCCGCGGAGAGGGAGCTAATGCCCTTTCGAATAGGGTGATGCACATCTGCTCCTGTGTGTCAACTGAACGCATGGATGAAATGTTAAAGGCTAATTACGCGTTAGAGGCAGTTGGTATTAGCATGAAAGACGAACCACTGAAATCCAAAGCAGATGAACGGGCTCTCGCCATTATGCAATCGACTACAAAGTACTTGGAAAATGAAAAGCGTTGGGAAACGGGTTTATTGTGGAAATTCGATAAAATCGATTTACCAAATTCGTATTCCATGGCATTGCAACGCCTCAGTTGTTTGGAAAAACGCATGACCCGGGACCCACTCTTACGGAATTTTCTCAACAAACAAATTCGGGAGTATGAAGATAAAGGATATATTTGGAAATTGACAAAAGATGAGATATCTCATGGAAAAAGGTCATGGTTCATTCCAATTTTCACCGTAACGAATAAAAATAAAAATAAGACAAGGCTCGTTTGGGATGCCGCTGCCACCGTCGACGGTATCGCTCTCAACACCTATTTAATGAAAGGACCCGACCTTCTGGCGTCTCTGGTTGGAATACTTATACGATTTCGTGAGCGAGCATTTGCAATCACAGGAGACATTCGCGAGATGTTCCATCAAATTCGAGTGCGCAGCAAAGACCAAACCGCACAGCAGTTTTTGTGGCGACATGGGAATAGCTCTAGAGATCCTGATACTTACGTAATGACGGTGATGACTTTTGGTGCTGCTTGTTCTCCATCATTGGCAAATTTCATCAAAAACAAAAATGCTTCGCGTTTCATCAACGAAAACGCTAGTGCGGTTGGGGCAATTCATCGGAACATGTACGTGGACGATTGGCTGCAGAGCGTAGATACGGAGAAAGAATTGATCGATTTGGCGTTGCAAGTCAAGCATATACACGGTGAAGGTGGCTTCGAGATGCGCAACTGGCTGTCAAACTCTACCAATGCGCTGCATGCAATTTCCAGGACGGCAAAGCAATCGGGTAAGCTCCTCCAAGATCCTTCTATGACATACGAAAAGGTTCTAGGCATATGGTGGCTGCCTTGGTCGGACGAGCTAACTTTCTTCGCAAAATTTGATACATCCGTTTTTCCAACTCATCTGTCACAAAAAGGAGCGTTCTTCGGGTAATTATGTCTGTTTATGATCCCCTTGGCTTAATTGGGTTTTTTATGATTCAAGCAAAAATCATAATGCAAAAT
This sequence comes from Anastrepha obliqua, assembly GCF_027943255.1. Taxonomy (NCBI): domain Eukaryota; kingdom Metazoa; phylum Arthropoda; class Insecta; order Diptera; family Tephritidae; genus Anastrepha; species Anastrepha obliqua. Next base: position 126,105 of record NC_072893.1, read on the forward strand.
ATTTGGCGATCTGGTGTCACCTGGGATGCACCTGTGCAAAAAGACGAGCACGAAGCATGGGAGTCATGGGTTCGATTGTTACCACGAATACATGACGTACGTATACCACGCTGTTACCCCTTAGCCAGCTTTACTCACGACGTTCAGCTCCATATATTCTGCGACGCGAGTAATGTAGCGTATGCGGCAGCTGCTTATCTAAGAGCCACCGTCAGTGGTAAGGTGAAATGTGGTTTAGTGGCCTCGAAGTCGCGAGTGGCGCCACTAAAACCAGTTTCAATACCGCGGTTAGAACTGATGGGTGCCATTTTGGGCTTGCGACTCGCAAAATTTATTAGAAATGAATTAACTTTGCCTATCAGCGAGGAGGTGTACTGGACCGATTCAAAGAACGTTCTTCACTGGATCCGATCAGACACTCGAAAGTTCAGTCAATTTGTTGGCGTAAGAATTGGAGAAATTTTGGAGTTATCTAGCATCAATAACTGGAGGTGGGTGCCTTCAGCCGACAACGTTGCAGACGACGCCACAAAGTTGAAGCAGTGGTCGAAGTTGGATGGAGAATTGCGTTGGTTCCAAGGTCCTCAATTCTTGACTTTGCCTTCCTGGGAGTGGCCAGAGACGATTTTAGTGAACTCTGCAGAACATGAGTTGGTTCATCACATCGAGCTTAATACAACACTTAGCTTCACATCTTTTACGGAAGTTGTACCTCATGTGTCGAGGTTCAGTAAGTGGGAGAAGCTGCGTGGTGCAACAAGATGCGCTTTGCGGTTCCTTCGGTTAGTAAGCAGGAGACCAGCTAAATCAGAGTTCGTTCAGATGATGTTGCAGGACACCACAGTAAACAGCGCCGAAGTTTTAATTGTTCTTATGTGCCAGAGTGAGACCTTCGGAGATGAAATTAAATGTCTACATCAAGGCCAACTGGTAAGTCGAAAAAGTTCCATTTTCAAATGCTCGGCTTTCATAGATGAGTTTGGATTGCTCAGAATCAAAGGTCGAATCGATTCGATAGAGGGAGTCCCTGTTAGCGTGAAAATACCCATAATTCTGCCCTCACGCCATCCAGTGACACTTCTAATAATCGATTTTTTCCATCGTAAATACCATCATCATCACAACGAAGTCGTAGTCAACGAAATCCGTCAAAAATACTGGGTGAGTGGATTAAGAGCGTTGGTAGGTAGCGTCGGAAGGAAGTGTCAAGTTTGCCGAATCCGCAAGGCAGTACCACAGCCTCCTCAAATGGGTTCTCTGCCGCCTGAACGACTCGCATTGAATATGCGCCCATTTACATACACTGGGGTAGATTTCTTCGGACCGATAGACGTCGTTGTTGGTAGACATCATGAGAAACGCTGGGGTGTATTATTCACTTGCCTCACTGTTCGCGCAGTGCATATTGAAATTACCCACTCTCTATCCACAGATGCATTTTTACTTATTCTGAAGCAGTTTATCTGCCGTCGTGGTGCGCCTAGGCGAATTATTTCAGACAATGCCACAAATTTTAGAGGCGCAAGTCGTATTCTACAAGCCGAGATAGAGAGAATTTCGTCTAATGAGTTACAGCAAAAGTACCCGGAGGTGGAGTAGCGTTTTATACCCCCGGCCGCACCGCACATGGGCGGAGCATGGGAGAGGATGATCCGATCCGTCAAATCTATTTTATCGGACATACTTCGCGCGAACATTATACACGAGCACATACTTCGAGCAGCACTAGCAGATGTCGAAAACGTCCTAAATTCCAGACCACTGACATACATTCCTCTGGATACAGCAAATGACGAGGCACTCACTCCGAATCATTTCTTGCTTGGTGGGTCAAGCGGACTACGAGAACGAAGCATTGAAGACAGCAACGGTGCCACACTCCGAAAAAACTTTAGGGTCACGTCGCAGCTGGCCGACCAGTTTTGGCGACGGTGGGTAAGGGAATATCTGCCTAACCTCACCCGCCGCGCAAAATGGTATCAACCTCCTCCTGAACCTGTCGACAACGGTGACGTGGTAATCATCGTCGATGAAACAAGCAAACGCAACACCTGGATTAAAGGAATTGTAGTTGAAGTTTTGCGAGCAAAGGATGGCCAAGCCCGGAGCGCTATCGTGAAAACCAAACATGGATTGATAACCCGACCTGTTGTCAAGTTAGCAAAATTGGACTTATCTGGGTAAACTTTGACGCCAGGCATCAAGTTTACGAGGGGGGGAATGTTACAACGCGGTGTAATTGCGTTGTAATTAATAATTACCTTTGTTTGGTGCTTAAAAATGCATACTTGCGCTGCACTTCACGAGCTCGGTTCAAAGTAAAGCGAACGAAGAAAGCTCGTTCTTTTACTTTGGAGCCATCGCCGCGTGCAGACGAGTACGCTGAAGCACAATGTAAGTACCTATATATATATATATATAATATATGCATACATCTATATCTAATTATGAATTGTAAATTTAAACTAAATTTGTAAACTAATTTTCTAAATAAATTATAGATTTTCGCAGACGAAGCGCAAAATATTGAAACAGCCGACGTTTCAATATAAAGATTTTTCATTTTACAACCAAATTCACCTTACTTTTTGCCCACAGTAAAACAAAGAAAATATTAATCCTGGCAATCCTAATAAGGATAACGGAAAACTTTTATCAAATTATTGCATTGCCATCGGTCCTTGATAGGTATGCAAAATTTCAAGTCGATCAGATTTTTAGAAGCCAGTGAAAATTAAGCTCAAAGATTCCGTTACATACATACATACATACATACATACAACCCGACCTAATAAAAGTGTGTTAAAAAAGTAATTCAGTTCAGTGTTGAAGGTGGGGATGGGGGTTATCTTGCCTCCATACTACACAAATATGTACATATGATGCTTTAAATTATGAGGGACATTTTTAAAAAAATCGGCCGAAGGCTACCTACGCTGAAAGTAATGCACGCAAAAATTCTATGGATAACGTAGCCGCAGTATTTTTCTAAAGCGCGGAAAGGATTTCTTCACTAAAATACTGTGGATAGCGTAGCTGGAGTTGGACGATGGATGATGGTTATTTTTTGAAGCGCGGTTAAAGAATTCTGCGCAAAAATTTTACAAATATACAATCAACCTCAGTTAACATCATTTTAAAGTTCTACCTGCATACGAACTTCGTTCTTGTTTGACTTTGGCTTTCCGTTCAGTGTCGTAAGAATTCCGCGCTTTCCCAACTATTGATAATTTCCTTTATGTGGGCCTTTGTAAGTCCGCAAAAATATTTGGATCTGTGAAATTTGGATGTAGCACCTAATTTCCTGTTCGCTGCCATTATTATCTTCATGACGTGTACCCAGCACAACAAAACGGTAAGGTGAAATAAGTAAAAATAAATTCAGAGTTCCATTTATAGTGGAAAACATTAAAAGCTTAAAGTGCCACTTGATAAGTTCCTCTAGGGGGGTAGGGTTCGTATTTAATATTAATAAATTAAGTATTTTACTCGTATAAAGACCGCTTTAGCCGAACTGGATTGCGCGTGATTACCATTCAGTAGAGCCGGGTCGTCACTCGGCAACGGCGAACCTCCGAGTGTATTTCTGTAATGAAAAACTGTCTCATGAAAAATCGTCAGATATTCAGTCCCTCCATTTGTGAAACAACATTATATATATTACATATATATATATATATAGATATATATATATAGGTATATATATATATAGGTATATATATATATTGTAAACCAATCGTAGCCAGTTAAAATCATGCCCGTAGCCTGTAAGTAATTCTTTAATACGCCGTTAATTTCATTCAGATCGGAAAAAATTAACAATATGATATCACTCCAAGAGTTTTTGCGGATCGATCGAAATAAGAGGTGTAAATTTTTGAGTTCATTTTACCAGCAAAAATGCTGCAAATTTAATAAGTATGACATAGTAATACATTTACATACGAGTACCTGAACAAAAAATTTAATTTTTCAATGAAAGTTCTATACTGTCTATTTCGTGTCACTTGTTGCCGAACGCATATTGAGTGAGTCATTTGTGATGGACATTTTCACCGAAGAAACAGAAGTTAATGTGATTTTGACAGTCGCCTGAAAATTGGCTGCATTTAGCACTCCCTGTGATTTGTTTGCGTTTTTCATCAACACCTATTTGACAACCGCACCCCCAATTATGTCCGCCTGTCGTTATTTATTCCAATAGTGACAAAATATTTTACACCTACATAAATAAATAGTAGAGTTATTTGCTCGAGCTGTGTTTGCGCAAATACATACTCGTATGTATGCATGTATCGTTCCCATGGGGGGTGGGATTAGTGCGTTGACAGAGTATTGCTCATTTATTGAGTTGCGTGTGCGGTTGATTTACGAAACGTTTTTGTGGTATTTCAACGAGCCTCGTTACGGTGTTATTCATACTTCAATCCCTGATATTACATGTATAAAAGTATGTTTATGGATAACCGCCATATTGTTTAATGAGTAACTCACATAACATAAAAGGGGAGTATGACAAATACTACGCTAAATTTGGTCAATTCGTATGTAGCAAAACCATGCCAAACCTTTATATGTATTAAGGAGTATTGTGTATTCATGGAAGCTGAAAATTACGTACATAGATATTTGTATCTAGAATGTCTTCGTATGAAGAAATGTGTGACACCTTGTAATTTTCATGCAAATGAATCTCCTCCACCTTATTCGGTTTTCATTTCATTTTATACTCGAATGCTCCTTGTGGCTTTTTGCTATTTCATTGGCTGATGTATGGAGCGTGGTGTTGTTGCCATTATTATTTGCATATATTTCCTAATATGCTTGCAATAAATCAGAATTTGAAGAGGTAAACTTGCCTGATTGACAAATGTACGCTATTAAATTCAACAATATAGACAACCAGCACATCATATATGTACCTTTAACATTCATATCAATTTGGAAATTTTGTAACATAGTACTTGTTGATACGAGTAGGAAATGAAATACATTTATTTAAATTGCTTTATACAAAACCATACATTTTTTATTTATCTATACATTGATACGGAGAGCAAAATTTTGTCGTACCGTTTTTTAGTATTTATAGTCAGAGAAAAAAGTTGAAACATACACCAATGGATAGCATATGTGGAGACGGTTTGCACAATGTATTAAAATAGATACATAAGTGAAAAGATGCAGGTAAAATTAATCACACTATTTTAGATGTATTATTATATGTATCATGATATAAAAGTTGATGAAACAACTGGAAACTTATATATTGTGAATCAATACTATTATAAATATGATTCAGAAATTATGATGGTCATGAATTTTTTTCCGTAATACAAGAAATTAAATGTTTCTAATTCATGAAAAAAAAATTATGATATTTGAAATACACAAATATAGGATCGCTTAATACAGGTAGGTAGGTAGGTAGGTAAGATGGCAAGAGTACCCCAGGTACGCTACAAGTAGCACTTACGTGCCGTTTTGATACCATAGAGTGGACCACTACCTGTGAAAGGATTAAGGAAGGAGATAAGACCGTCTACAGCCATCCAGTGCTGTTGATGTAGCGGAGGAGAGAAAAGGGATCTAGGCTGGAGAATTTCGTCAAGTCATCCCCAAAGGGAACGCTGAGGAATCTCAAGCGCCTAGCCGCCAAAGCCGGACATCTGCAGAAAAAGTGTGCCACAGTCTCTTTCTCTGTAGGATCCCCACAGCTTCTGCAATGGGGTTTGTACGGAATTCCAAGCTTCTCCGCGTGAGTGCCGATCACCCAGTGGCCAGTGATCACCGCGATGAGTTTGGAAATTGAATGGCGGGGGGTTCCCATCACCTTAAGCGTTCTGTTTAAGTCGTATTGAGGCCATAGTGCTTTTGAAATGGCACACGATGAGACAGACTTCCATCTGTCTTGCGCCTTTCTTAGAAAGAAGTTGTGTAATATAGTTTCCCTTTAACGACGGCCAAGGGGATACCGATGTCTGAGAAGAGGGCAGCTGGACTCGGTTCTGCCGCCCCCTTCCTGGCAAGCTCATCGGCAATTTCATTTCCCTCTATATTCCTGTGCCCAGGAACCCAGATGAGGGAGATGTTTCCTGCCCGCTCGAGGCGTTTAAGTTCCTCCTTACAGGAGTTTACGAGAAGAGAGCTGCAATGCGGCGACGACAGTGCCTTGATTGCAGCTTGGCTATCGGAAAAAATTTTTATGTCTCCCTCCCAACAGCGATCCCGAAGCATTTTGCATGCCTGCAGGATCGCGAAGACCTCTGCTTGAAAGACGCTGCTTGTCTCCGGCAGTTTATAGGAGACCGAGATGTTGGCTGATTTGGAGTAGACCCCCGCTCCCACTCCAGACTCCATTTTGCTTAATACAGGTACAATGGGATATTTTTCACTTTTAATCACATCTATTCACATACCTATATCATGTAAAAAGTTTTAACATAAGCTATCCATTTACATATATATGTTTCAACTTTTTTCTATGACTATATATACTAAAAAACGGTATGACTAAATGTTGCTTTCCGTATTTATATAACGTCGTACAATTTTCCTTAATTCATTAATCAATTGGGGTTCAATGGGGCAGAGTGGTGCTTCTGGCCGTGTAGTTACAGTTGCGCGACTATATTCAACCCGGACCATGATTGCGCATGATTGTGCACCCAGGGCAACGTGAGCAGCTTATGTTCCAGGTACTGTAACCAACGCGCGTGAAGCCATAGGCCAGGAGAGAAAGAGAGGGAGTTTTAGTAGGGCCATTCCGACGCATTCGGTTTAAGGCCCATTTAAGTAAGCAGCGTTCATCCACTAGGAGGATGTAACTCTTGGAGCAAGTGTCTCGCTATATAAATAAGTGCATGGAATTTAAATGACACAGAGTGACATTGTCCGCTACATAAAACATCATTCGTTGCTTGTGTGGCACGCAGCACTGTCTTGTTGAAAATAAACGTTGTCCAGATCAATATCATCCAATTCCGGCCATAAAAATCGTTAATCATCTCTCAATAGCGCAATCCATTCACCGTAACTGTAGCTCCAGCTTCATTTTCGAAAAAGTAAGGTCCAATGACTCTGCCGGACCATAAACCGCACCAAACAGTCATATGTTGATGATAGAGAGGCTTTTCAACAATAATTCTTGGATTTTTTGAGCCCCAGATCCGACGATTTTACTTGTTGACGAACCCGTCGAGGTGGAAATGGGCCTCATCACTCAAGATGATTTTTCGATGGAATTCCGGATCATTTTCATGCATTTCAGCGACCCAATCAGCAAAGACACGACGTTGTTGATGATCGGTCGGCTTGGGTTATTGTGTTAACTGAACTTTATAAGCTTAAGACCCAAATCTTGTGTAAATGTGTAATGACATTTGTGGAATGTCTAATTCCAAAGAACGACGAGGAATCGACAAACCTGGGTTTTCTTCAACAGCAATATTTTTGGCTGTTCTTGAGCGATGTGCACGGGTTTTATTCTTCACATCACTAACTTGTACCAACAGCTCGAATTTTTTCACCAATTTCTGTATTGAGGTCCGACAAGGTGCTTTACGATGACCCAAAAATGTTCTATTTTACGAACCATGTCTGGAAAATTTTCACCATTTTTATAGTGAATTTTAACAATTTCAGTGCGTTGTTTAAGCATGTATCGTGCCATTTTCATTAATGGCGTAGTTTGTGCTTGTCAAACATCAAAAAATGACAGCTTTAAAAGTGACATCTACCGATATAGCGGGCTATTCAAAATAACACCTGTTATTGGAAAATCCTTTATATAAGTTAATTTACCCGGTCACGGTTGTTTTAAAAAAAACAATTTTTATCCGGTGAACGGTCTTTATTTGTTGAAACTAAATTTACAACTGACTTAAAATTATTCTTAATTCTAATACTAAAGCTAAGCCCGTGTGCCAGCAACGTGACCCATTCTTTGCTGAATAGGCGTTTCCCACGGAAACGCCAATCGCTGCTCTGGTATCTCTTCAAAACCGTTGCGCGTGTGGAGTGTTGGGTTACCGTCATATTTTGGTTGAGAAATGTTAGGTGTTGCGTTAGCTCCTCCCTCCTCAAGTGCGGACGTCCCTGTTCGCATCTCCGTAGATTCAGGAGTACCAAGGGCGTTTGGTTTATTACAATTCCCTTGAAAGTCCTTCGGCTTTCTTTTTCCGGAAATTTTAAGTGCAAGTAGTATGACAGCTATTATTATGGATATTGTGAGTGCTGTATTGGAGGTTAAACCCACTTTATTGATTTTGTTGATCGTCTCCAGCTTTTTCAAGTTTTGTATTTGGAGACCTTTCATCATCTGCAAGGATAATATTTCTTCGAATGGCGTCTTCGGGTTTCGTTTTTGTAGGACAGGTAGAAGAGGTTGTAAATTACTAATTTCATGTACGTAGAAATTTTTGTTTTGCACGTTGATAGTGGAGTTGTGGTGTTGGATTATAAATGTTCCTTTCAGTTCTATTGATTTGCCATCTATTTCGATTAAACCATTATAATTGTTCAAAAATAGTATTCCGGGTTGTACTTCTTCTAGGTTGCTAATGTGGTCAGCGTTGATAAGCGTGCAATTTGGGCGTCTACTGTTTATAAGATTACTAATACAGCTATTATTATTTATTTCTATAAAATCTTTTTCATTACAAATTGTTATTTTATTATATGCTCTACATTCATTTTTTAGTCCGTATACATATTTTCGTTTTACATTTTAATAATAGGACTATGAATAAGTTCCTTGCGGTTTTACAACAGATGGCGTAACTTGATTATTATTCCATCGATCCACATTTCCAAACATTCATTGGAGAGCTACTGTCGTAAGGCACAAACGTCAGTATAAGTTTCTTATTTGAAGCGTAAACAACAATATTTTTACCACACTTGAAAATGTCGAATTTCGTGCCAAATAATGTGTTTTTGCGGGGAATTTTTTAATATGAAGAAAAAAGCAGCCGAAAGTCATCGTATCTTGGTGGAAGTTTATGGTGAGCATGCTCTAGCTGAGCGAACGTGCCAGAAGTGGTTTGCACGCTTTAAAAGTGGTGATTTTGGCTTGGAAGACGAAGAACGCGAGGGTGCGCCGCCAAAGTTCATGGATACCGAATTGGAGGAATTGCTCGATCAAGATCCGGCTCAAACGCAAGAAGAGGTTGCAAAAACTTTGGGAGTTGATCAATCAACCATTTCCAAACGTTTAAAAGCCATGGGAATGATCCGAAAGGTAGGCCATTGGGTGCCGTATGAATTGAAGCCAAGAGACGTTGAACGCCGTTTTATGGCATGCGAACAACTGCTTCAACGGCACAAAAGAAAGGGTTTTTTGCATCGAATTGTGACTGGCGATGAAAAGTGGGTCCATTACGACAATCCAAAACGTCGGGCAACGTATGGATACCCTGGCCATGCTTCAACATCGACGTCGGCGCAGAATATTCATGGCCTGAAGGTTATGCTGTGTATCTGGTGGGACCAGCTGGGTGTTGTGTATTATGAGCTACTGAAACCGAATGAAACGATTACGGGGGATGTCTACCGACGACAATTGATGCGTTTGAGCCGAGCACTGCGAGAAAAACGGCCGCAATACGCCGATAGACACGACAAAGTTATTTTGCAACATGACAATGCTCGGCCACATGTTGCACAAGTGGTCAAAACATACTTAGAAACGCTCAAATGGGATGTCCTACCCCACCCGCCGTATAGTCCAGACCTTGCGCCATCCGATTACTATCTCTTCCGATCGATGCAACATGGCCTGGCTGACCAGCACTTCCGTAATTACGATGAAGTCAAAAAATGGATCGATTCGTGGATTGCGGCAAAACCGACCGAATTTTTCACAAAGGGAATCCGTGAATTGCCAGAAAGATGGGAAAAAGTAGTAGCAAGCGATGGACAATACTTTGAATATTAAATTTGTAACCATTTTACGTCAATAAAGTTTCAAATTTCGAAAAAAAACCGCACGAACTTAACCATAGTCCTATTAATATATTTTTTCATAATCAATTTTATTAATTTTATTTTCCTTTTTTACTCCTTTGAGTATTATCTTTTCACAAGTTTCTTTATTAGTAGTAGGTAAGCTTAGAATATAAATTATAGAAGTGCCATTTGAGACTATTCTAATATCGGTAAATTCTAGTTCTTCTTCAATATTAATGTAAGGTATTTCTTCTTTTCCAATAATTTTTTCAATTGTGCTTATTTCTAGATTCGACAATATAAATGAATATTTACCTCGGATTTAGGTGGTCTTGAAAGAGCGTCTGCCACGACATTAGTTTTACCAGGTTTATAGTAGATTTCATAATTATACTCTTCTAAAATGCATTTCCATCTTTTCATTTTTGCGTTATGATTTTTATTGCTTAAAGCAAACGTAAGGGGTTGGTGGTCGGTGTAAATTATTACTTTGGCTGAACCGTAGAGATAATTCCGTAGCGTGTTCAATGCCCAAATTATCGCCAACATTTCCTTCTCATTGGCGGCGTAATTCTCTTCTGTCTTTGATAAGGATCTAGATATTGTTCTAAAACAGCACCTAACGCATAGTTTGATGCGTCGGTTGTCAGATGGAAATCTTTTTTGAAATCTGGGTATGTGAGTATAACTTCCTCAGATATTAATGAAGTTTTAATTTGGTGGAAAGCTTGCTTGGCATTATTATTCAGCGTGATTAACTTTTTACTGGAGTTAGTTTTTGAAGCTCGTCCGTCTTCTCCTCTAAGGAGTGAAGTCAGTGGTCTTGCTAATTTAGCGTAGTCTCGTATAAATCGTCGGTAGTAACCTGATAATCCAAGAAATGATCTCAGATCTTTCAACGTCCTGGGATAAGGGAAATCCTGGATGGCTTTTACTTTGTTAGGATTTGTCTTAATACCATTTCGTGATATTACTACACCTAGAAACTCTACTTCGTCCTTAAAAAATTCACACTTATCCAACTGTACTTTCATTCGAGCGTTTTCGAGTGTTCGGAAAATGGTTTCTAAGTTCTCTGAGTGGCTACGTTCGTCCTTACCAAGTACTATTATGTCGTCTATATAGACATAACAGATTTTTCCAATGTGATGCCTAAGTATGTCATCAAGGGCACGCTGGAAAATGGCTGGTGCATTTTTCAAGCCGAATGGGAGTCTTGTAAATTCATACTTCCCATTATTGACTGAAAAAGCTGTCTTTTCCATGTCAGATTCCTTCAAAGGAATTTGGTGGAAGCCGCTTTTCAGGTCGAGAACAGAGAAAAATTGGCTACTTCCTAGTTGCGAGATTATTTCATTTATTTCAGGTATAGGGTATTTGTCCGCTACTGTCACTGCATTCAATTTTCGGTAATCGATAACAAGTCTATATTTTTTCTGTCCGGAGGCGTCTAGTTTTTTGGGTACTACCCAAATAGGTGAGTTGTATGCAGATCTTGATCGTCTAATGATTCCATCTCTTAGTAAGGTTTCAATCTCTTGGGTTACAAAGTCTCTCATAGCTAAAGGATAGGGATAATATTTGGAATAAATTGGGCTGTCCGAAAGAGTCTTAATTTCCCCAACTACCGTGGTGGTATAGGTAAGCTTTGCATTGGGTTCCGAAAATAATTTGGAATATTTTCTTGTTAAATAATTTATGTCATTTTTCTGCTGCAATGTCATGTGTTCAGTCCTAATATCAATTTTATTAACGTCCGCTGAGAATTTTTGTTTAATTTTAATAACTGTATTGTTACCAATTTTTAGTGTATTATCGTGGATATTTATAATAGCAGACAAGTCTCTTAGACTATCGTTACCAAGAATTCCGTGGAAAGAATTTAATGTTGGAAGTAGGAAGAATTTTAAATTTGTATCATTTTTCCCGAAAAGATTTACCAAGGTGTGATGGGTGATTTCTATTTTTCCGGCTATGGAGTTTGCGAAGAAGGGTTGTTCATTAAGAAGAGGCTTTAAAACAAGATTTGGCTGAATATAATTCTTACTAGAACCAGTATCTAGTAATATCTTAATGATTTTTCCGTTCTTCGTCCGACACTCTATGTACGGTAACGAAGAACACGTCATTCTAAAAAATGTATATCCGTAAAGTCAGCTGAGGTTTCATGTTCCTGAGACAACTGCGGATTATATCCATGATCATATTCGTCCATTGTAGGTATACATTCTTGTTCATATCCTTCCTGTTGGACTTCCTGTTGTTGTCGTTCACTTTCAATATAAAAGTTCCTCTGAAACTTGTATGGTATTTGATGAGAAGTGTTGGATGGCCTCTTTTCAGCTGGTTTACTTGGTCCTGGTCTATTCATGTAATTAATTGCCTTAGATTGCATGGAACGATCAATTTCCATGGGTTCCGGTCTCGGTAATGGTTTTGCAGCTACTGGGCGAGGGGGTGTGAATGTATTTCTGACCTGAGGGTAAGGTTGAGAAAGCCATGGTTGAGTTGGCGGTTGAAAGGATGTAGGATACTGTTGAGAAGTTCGTTGTGTATTCCAACCAAATTGAGCAGGTGAAGTCCTTTGGTAGTACTGTGACATATTTCTGGGTGGTAGAGGTGGAGGGGTTTGTTGTGGGTAATATGGTCGAGGAATATGGTAGGATGCTCGCGTATTTAGAGGCATATTCCTTTGTCCATTTAACTTTACAGGTGCTGGAGGTGCCTGTCTATTTGACCTATTATGAGGGGAAAAGTTTACTTGGTTTTCGAGGATTTCACATAGATGAAGTGAATGTGGGAGGTCCTTTGGTTCCTTTACCGCTAGAAGCCGTGGCATATCGCCGTTGAGTCCATTTATGAAGGCATCTCGAGCTTTTTCTCTATACATGTTCGTTAAGACTCTTATAGCTTCTGGGCTCTCCTCCATGCAAAATATTTTGTTTAATATTAAGGACAGGTGGGAATAAACTAGTTGATAAAAATCCCGAATCTGTAATCGTCCCTGAACCAAGCTACAAAGTTGGTACTCGAGAGTTTTTAGATCTCGTTTATCAGCATAGTGCCAAGTTAAACAAGAGCGAATAGCCGTCCAATTTAATGGAATATTATAAGATTCCAAAACTTCGTCTGCATGACCTACAATTTTGTTCCTTATTGTCATAAGTATCCCGAAATATCTCGGAGTCCCCTGATACTGACCATAGTACTCTAAAAGTCTCTCTATACTTTTTTTCCAGGAGCTAAACTCACTTGGATTTCCTGAAAATTCTCTTATTGTCCTAGCTATTTCTGGGACACGGTCCGAATCTGTGGTTCCTTGTGCAACTACGGGTTCGTCCCTCAAATTAAGGAATTCGTAGTTAGGGTTCACTAGATTGTTCACTAGCTTCTGTCCTTCACTTTCAAAAATATTTTTTACTACCCTACGGATTGTCTCTTCTAATCCTGTCATTGCACTGCTGCTGGCCGCGGTGCTAGTGTTCAGCACGGAAGGTCGGAGTATCGAAGATATGTTGTCGTCAGGCATTTTGGACTTTCTTTTAAATTTACAAAATTTTCCTTTCTAAATTTTTTTCTTTCACCTTTTTTTTTGTTGCATTAATTTTCTTAAACTTACAAAATTTCTATTAATATGAATTTTCCTTTCTAGATTTTCTTCTTCACTTTTTATTTAGTTGCATTAATTTTCTTAAACTTACAAAATTTCTATTAATATGAATTTTCTTTTTCTAGATTTTTTTCTTCACTTTTTATTTAGTTGTATTATTTTCTTAAACTTACAAAATTTCTATTAATATGAATTTTCTTTTTCTAGATTTTTTTCTTCACTTTTTATTTAGTTGTATTATTTTCTTAAACTTACAAAATTTCTATTTTTAGATTTTTTTTCTAAATAAAATTTCTCTTGATTTTTTTCTTCACTTTTTGTTTAGTTGCACTAATTTTCTTAAAAAATTTCTCTTCTTAGAATTTTTTTTTTATATAAAATTTCTCTTGATTCTTTAAAGAATTATTTAATAGGTTTTAATTTTATAGATACTTAATATGTAATCTTACATTAATATGATTGGGGCCAGCGATATCTCCTCTTGCATGGGGTCCTGGGTGCGGGCAGAGCGGCTTGGCATCCGTTGCCGTCCTTTTCCTCTGCAGCTCGTCCTGCAGCTACTCGGGGGCCTCGTTCTCTACACTCGCGTTTTTTTCGGGACCGACAGTTCCGCCGTTAACACTTATACAACACTTATATTATATGTATTTCGTACGACACGTTAACGTTCGCGTTTGTTCTAACGGGATTAGCGCACTATCGGTCCCTGCTCGGGCGCCAGTTAATTTACCCGGTCACGGTTGTTTTAAAAAAAACAATTTTTATCCGGTGAACGGTCTTTATTTGTTGAAACTAAATTTACAACTGACTTAAAATTATTCTTAATTCTAATACTAAAGCTAAGCCCGTGTGCCAGCAACGTGACCCATTCTTTGCTGAATAGGCGTTTCCCACGGAAACGCCAATCGCTGCTCTGGTATCTCTTCAAAACCGTTGCGCGTGTGGAGTGTTGGGTTACCGTCATATTTTGGTTGAGGTGTGTGAACTGTTGCGTTAGCTAAAACGTTGCGCATGTGGGGTGTTGGGTTACCATCATATTTTGGTTGAGAAATGTGAGGTGTTGCGTTAGCTTATATAATTGGCGCGTACACCCTTACTGGGTGTTTGACCGAGTTTCTCCTCCTATTTGTAGCGTGCGTGTTTTACGTTATTTGCACTGCACTGATCTAATTTAAACCTATAAAAGATTGTGTTTCCCTCCTTCACATTTGTTTTCAATTTGATTAGTGGGAGGCTGACTCAGCATCGTGATTCGAAAAAATTAATATCGCTATTCCTAAGCTTCCAAAATTTAATAGAATTTAATTCGGTTTCAATCCATATTGGCCTAGATTTTTCTTCCACGAAGTACTACTTCTAAATGTTACAATATTAAATGAATTGTTTAGCTAGATTCTAATTATTCTCTAATATTCTTTCCCTGTAAACTGTAAGAAATGTTACATTTTCTTCATTAAAATGAAATAAGTAAATTATAAGTTTAATTTATTTTTGATTAAATTGTTTCGCATTAATCTTTTTTTTTAGTCTGTGAGAAGTATTGAATTTTTAGACTAATATTTATTATACTAATAATTAAATAAATAAAAGTTACGCCATTTCTACAATAATTAAAGGAGAGATTATGGTTTTCGCATGTAACCGGAAAGAACTCGTAGAACTAAATAGAAAAAGAAATAGAAGAAAAACATTCGTTGAGAGAAAAGTTTGTATTATTGCTTGTAAATATAAGATTCTATTTTTCTTCTTATTGGCCCAAAAACACGAGATACACCGAAACAGAGCTAAGCTCGTAGCTCACCTCGACATGGCCCCGCCTTTTGCGAGTAAATGCAACCGCGGTATTGAGTATTCGCGTCCGGAAGGACTTAGAGCTAAGTTCGAAGATCCACATGAGGTGAGTTACTAAAATGAAGAATCTTGAGCAGATTTGAATAATGTAATCCAAATAATCTAAGTTAATAAGTTTTAAATATCATGTTTATGAAGTGCACGAAACTTGTGCAAGTGGGGGGAAATTTACGAAGAAGATTTGATTACATTTTTCACTGCCAGCTAATTTTGCCAACCGACGTCATTGGCAAAATGCAAAATAACCTTATTCTAGACGAATTTTGTCAGACGAAGTTCGCTCAGCGATTTGATTTTGCTCATATTTTAATACTGAAAGGTTAAACCCGACTTTATTTTTAGGTGCATCATAGTTAGCTTAGTGCCCTGCTCTACCAACAACCTGCTTTGGGCGAGCTTCTTTTACTTTAGGAAAATACTATTACTAAATACTGTCAAGCATGCGTTTTGACAAGTACAAAGTTTTAAAGTGTAAAAAGAATCAAATCGATTTTATGCTGTGTAAAAAATTTTAACTCGACTATGATTAAAATAAAGTACACTTTTAAATAAATTATGCCCTAGCTTATTTGGAAACGGCTTTATTTTGACTATGATTATGAACCAATGAGTTTTGAATAATTACCACATACACATATACGCATGTACATATACTTATAAAAAATTTTTACTTCTTCTCGATTGGCGCGATAACCGCTTAAGTGATTTTGGCCGAGTTTAACAAAACTCGCCTGCCGTTTCTTTCTCGTACTAACCGGAACCAGTTGGAAACACCAAGGGAAGCGAAATCTTTCTCCACCTGATTTTACTAACGCGGAGGAAACTTCCTCTTCCTCTGCTACCACTAGCTCGTTCCGCATCGAATGCTTTCAGAGCCGAAGCGTTTGCATCCATTCGGACGACATGACCCAGCCTCGAAGCAACGAAGCCGCTAGATATTTATTCGCTGCACTCATACAGCTCATTGTTCCAAATCCTACGAAATTCGCCGTCGCTCACGTGCAAAGGTCCAAAAATCTTCCTCATAATCTTTCTCTCAAATACTCCACTCATCGGATGTTGTCATCGGATGTTGTTATCGTCCGAGCTTCTGCGCCGTAAAGAAAAGTTTATATGTTTTTTACAACCATAAGTATGTATCATGAGCGGAAATTTATATATAAACATAATATTTACTTATCCACCAGTCCTGCTTTTTTATTGATAAAAATACAGAGTTTTGTAAAAGTTGTTGTTCCAAATATTGTATTGCTTAGGCGTTTTGGTTCGGCCTCAAAATCGATGTTCTGTTATTCTCTAGATTTTTACAATATTCAAAAATAAAATAAGTTCTCTGATACAACATATTTTTTTTGTAATGAAATATTTCCATATCTGGAAAAAGAATATTTTTTTATTAAGAAATGTAGTATCAGTAATAATAATTAAGAACACTTTTGCGTCTGAAAAACTCAAACGAATTGATCTAGAAAAAAGACCAGACTCGGGTGTCTTTTTGTTAGCCCTTGTTTCAGAAAGTTGTATTCTGTCGGATGGATTTGCGTGCGACACTTTACTTCAGTTATTTTAGTATGACATAGAATGACTCTTAAATTAAATAAAGTAACTTTAATTTCTAAACTAAATTGAAATTTCCAATCACCAATCAATACTGTTTAAAATTTTAATATATGTATTTAAATTGACCCTGAAAAACTTACTCTAAAAGAAATTACATAAATGTCTACATAAATATGTTGCAAAAGCAGATAAGCAAGGAAGCATTTGTCAATTTGCGGCAAAGCCAACATCACAGTTACACTGCATGATTTCCGACAGTTTCCATCTGTTCGCTGTTTTTCTTATGTTTCTTGTTGTATGAGTTCTATACTTCTACATAACATGCATACATATAGTACTTATACATGTGCGCGCATACATATATGCTTGCACAAATAATTGACTTGCATGATTTATGGTTTCATCAATATGTAGTGTTGGTTATAATGCAATAATAAGAGTAATTAACTAACTCGTTGTGGGTTCATAACTCATTATCCATTTTCAAGAAGGATTAAGCGGGTGCATAAGTACATATCTATACTAATATTATAAAGAGGAAAACTTTGTTTGTTTGTTTGTTTGTTTGTTTGTTTGTTTGTTTGTTTGTTTGTTTGTAACGAATAGGCTCAAAAACTACTGGACCGATTTTAAAAATTCTTTCACCATTCGAAAACTACATTATCCAAGAGTAACATGGATTACATTTTATTTTGGAAAAAAATAGGGTTCCGTAAGATATTTGGATTTTTCGGACACAAACTGAAAAAAATCTTATATATGTAATATAAAATAAAGTCAACTTTTTGTGTGTGTTCGCTAACCGGCCGTGTCTGCACCGAATTAAACCAAACTTACACACATTGTTAAGAAGGTATTGAAGATGGTTTCCGTATAGTTTGGATACATATTGGTGGATAGGGCTCGAGATATAGGTCAAAACGTGGACCCGGGTAACCTTCGGATGTGTATGTACAACATGGGTATCAAATGGAAGCTGTTGGTGAATGCTTTAGTTCAGAGTATTTTTCATGCCGCTCCGTGACTAGGGTCTCGAGATAGAGACCAAAACGTGGACCCTAGAATGTGTTTGTACAATATGGATATCAAATGAAAGCTGTTGATAAGTGCTTTAATACGGGGTAATTTTCATACCTATTGATGACTAGGGTCTCGAAATATATGCCAAGACGTGGACCCGCCGTGTCTTTGAACCGAATTAAACCAAACTTACACACATTGTTAAGTAGGTATTGAAGATGGTTTCCGTATAGTTTGGATACATATTGGTGGATAGGGCTCGAGATATAGGTCAAAACGTGGACCCGGGTAACCTTCGGACGTGTATGTACAATATGGGTATCAAATGGAAGCTGTTGGTGAATGCTTTAGTTCAGAGTATTTTTCATGCCGCTCCGTGATTAGGGTCTCGAGATAGAGACCAAAACGTGGACCCAAGAATGTGTTTGTACAATATGGATATCAAATTGAAACTGTTGGTGAATGCTTTAGTACAGAGTATTTTTCATGCCGCTACGTGACTGAGGTCTCGAGATATAGGTCAAAACGTGGACCCGGGTAACCTTTGGACGTGTATGTACAATATGGGTATCAAATGAAAGCTGTTGATAAGTGCTTTAATACGGGGTAATTTTCATACCTATTGATGACTAGGGTCCCGAAATATATGCCAAAACGTGGACCCGCCGTGTCTTTGCACCGAATTAAACCAAACTTATGCACATTGTTAAGTAAGTATTGAAAATGGGTTTCGTAAAGTTTGGTTGTAATTCGGAGCAGGGGCAACGGGTACAGCGTTCTTTTGAGCCAGCCATAATGTCGCTTACTTTTTTAACGCTTGGGGCGGAACTGAACTGTCAAATTGACAGTGTGAGTTACAATGTGTCAATATTTCTTTCTGATTTGGATGCCATAAGGAAAAAACGTAAGTGCAACATGTAAAAATTGTTTGTGAATTTTTTTGGAGTGGATTTTGGAACAGTGAATAATTTCTTACGAAATTTGAGAATTTAATGTGAAATCCGAATGAAATTATGTGTTCGTGAAAAAAACAATTTTTTTCGTTTTTTTTTTTGAAAAATATAAATGGATAATGGTTAAAAAAGCTTCAATGCTTAATAAAACATATAAATTGAAACGAAAAATTCATGGATGATCAGGAAAAAAGACGATTGTTTCTTAGTTATTCATATGCGTTGATTTGAAATTTAAAAACAATCTTCTTTTTTCCTGATTTTCAATTTATATTTTATATCAATATATTTTATATTTACTCAAAAACAAATAGAAAAACAAAAAATATTGTTTGTTCCAAAGCGCTTGAATAAAGATTAAAGAAATAGATAATATGAAAACCATATCTTTTCTGTTCTAAACCATATCTATTCTATTTTAGTGTGCCCAGCGAAGGGAGCCGGGTTTGCTAGTGTATTATATTTGCATTTAAAAATTCGTCGTACAGTTTTCAAATTATACAAAATTAATCACTTAATTTATTTATCATTTTATTTTTGAATAACTTTTATACCAAATTTGAAAACATTGTTTTGAATGATGGAAATCTTCATTTTGATTTTTACACGTTCCAGTGGTTGTCTGTTTGTTTACTGCAGATGCCATGTTGAAAAGTGGCATATATGATTGACGTACGACACCGTTTGCAAAAAAATAAATAGTTAACGAACATTTAGTACTGAAATTGAAATTTAAAATAATAAGCCTTTTGTATTTTATAAAACATAATATTTTATCCAAAACGAAATAAAAACAAAATTCTATCTACAACTGCAACCGATCATGGTCTGAAACACGAAAACAAAAATAGAGTACCATGGCTTTGTGGATTGTAACAGACTGAAATGGGTTGCATAGAAAACAGTTTTTTATTGGAAAGCTAAAGGATTGCCTATATTTTTTGTTTATATGTTTTCGGTAAGAGCCTAAAGATCAGATGGTTTACTGATTCTGGAACATATGACATATTATTGTATATATTGTGTTTTTATATAGAATATAGAACATATATGTTATCTTGAAAGTTTATATGACATCTATCCAAGCAAGACTTGGACTTGCCCCGCTCACAAATATTGTAATAAATATCCTGATCTGCCAATACAAAGAGCCTCTTATACAATATATTAAATTTTTTTCTGTAAGGCTCTCGTTAAGCATGCGTCTGGTTTCGGATGCAGTTACTGTTATTACATATGTTTGTTATATATGTACTTCCTTACCGATTTCAACAATACAAATAAAAGCAAAATTACATAAAAATATCTATGAAATTGGGATATTGTAATTGTCCATAAGAAAGGAAACTTCAAAGTTATGTATAAGGTAGGTGTAACTAATGAAGAAAATTTGCTCAAGTTTCGGCATGACTTTGACTTTTTTTTCATTTTGGTCTTGCTACTTTTAAATAAATGTAACGTATGGTTCATACAAGAACTACTCTACCAAATTAAACTAAACTCGCTTAAATATGAATAAGATATCCCTTATTCATATATTGGGAATAAATACGATTTTTTAGAAATGCTGATTTGGCCGGGCATCGTCTCTTTTTGAAGCAATGCGTACCTCTTAAGAACCATTTAATCAAATTAAATCAAATTTTGTGTTTGTAGTTACATATACCCGTGTAGTTATGATTTCGAAATAAAATAAACCATGCATAATCCACGGTCGCTTCTGCAACAGACATAGTTGGCATGAGATATATGTACATACATATCACGGGTTAAAAAAAGGTTGCAATATAACTAAAATATGATATACTATTAGCAAACCCGGCCCCCTTCGCTGGGCACACTAAAATAGAATAGATATGGTTTAGAACAGAAAATATATGGTTTTCATATTATTTATTTCTTTATTCTTTATTCAAGCGCTTTGGCATAAACAATATTTTTTGTTTTTCTATTTGTTTTTGAGTAAATCTATACTAATATTATAAAGAGGAAAACTTTGTTTGTTTGTTTGTTTGTTTGTTTGTTTGTAACGAATAGGCTCAAAAACTACTGGACCGATTTTAAAAATTCTTTCACCATTCGAAAACTACATTATCCACGAGTAACATGGATTACATTTTATTTCGGAAAAAAATAGGGTTCCGTTAGATATTTGGATTTTTCGGACACAAACTGAAAAAAATCTTATACATAAAATAATGTCAACTTTTTGTGTGTGTTCGCTAACCGGCCGTGTCTGCACCGAATTAAACCAAACTTACACACATTGTTAAGAAGGTATTGAAGATGGTTTCCGTATAGTTTGGATACATATTGGTGGATAGGGCTCGAGATATAGGTCAAAACGTGGACCCGGATAACCTTCGGATGTGTATGTACAAGATGGGTATCAAATTGAAGCTGTTGGTGAATGCTTTAGTACAGAGTATTTTTCATGCCGCTACGTGACTGGGGTCTCGAGATATAGGTCAAAACGTGGACCCGGGTAACCTTTGGTTGTGTATGTACAATATGGGTATCAAATGAAAGCTGTTGATAAGTGCTTTAATACGGGGTAATTTTCATACCTATTGCTGACTAGGGTCTCGAAATATATGCCAAAACGTGGACCCGCCGTGTCTTTGCACCGAACTAAACCAAACTTACACACATTGTTAAGTAGGTACTGAAGATGATTTCCGTATAGTTTGAATACCTATTGGTACATAGGGTCTCGAGATATAGGTCAAAACGTGGACCCGGGTAACCTTTGGACGTGTATGTGCAATATGGGTATCAAATGGAAGCTGTTGGTGAATGCTTTAGTTCAGAGTATTTTTCATGCCGCTCCGTGACTAGGGTCTCGAGATAGAGACCAAAACGTGGAGCCTAGAATGTGTTTGTACAATATGGATATCAAATTGAAGCTGTTGGTGAATGCCTAAGTACAGAGTATTTTTCATGCCGCTACGTGACTGGGGTCTCGAGATATAGGTCAAAATGTGGACCCGGGTAACTTTCGGACGTGTATGTACAATATGGGTATCAAATGAAAGCTGTTGATAAGTGCTTTAATACGGGGTAATTTTCATACCTATTGATGACTAGGGTCTCGAAATATATGCCGAAACGTGGACCCGCCGTGTCTTTGCGCCGAATTAAACCAAACTTATGCACATTGTTAAGTAAGTATTGAAATTGGGTTTCGTAAAGTTTGGTTGTAATTCGGAGCAGTGGCAACGGGTACAGCGTTCTTTTGAGCCAGCCATAATGTCGCTTACTTTTTTAACGCTTGGGGCGGAACTGAACTGTCAAATTGACAGTGTGAGTTACAATGTGTCGATATTTCTTTCAGATTTGGATGCCATAAGGAAAAAACGTAAGTGCAACATGTAAAAATTGTTTGTGAATTTTTTTGGAGTGGATTTTGGAACAGTGAATAATTTCTTACGAAATTTGAGAATTTAATGTGAAATCCGAATGAAATTATGTGTTCGTGAAAAAAACAATTTTTTTCGTTTTTTTTTTGAAAAATATAAATGGATAATGGTTAAAAAAGCTCCAATGCTTAATAAAACATATAAATTGAAACGAAAAATTCATGGATGATCAGGAAAAAAGACGATTGTTTCTTAGTTATTCATATGCGTTGATTTGAAATTTAAAAACAATCTTCTTTTTTCCTGATTTTCAATTTATATTTTATATTTACTCAAAAACAAATAGAAAAACAAAAAATATTGTTTATGCCAAAGCGCTTGAATAAAGAATAAAGAAATAAATAATATGAAAACCATATATTTTCTGTTCTAAACCATATCTATTCTATTTTAGTGTGCCCAGCGAAGGGGGCCGGGTTTGCTAGTATTATATAAAATATAAATTGAAAATCAGGAAAAAAGAAGATTGTTTTTAAATTTCAAATCAACGCATATGAATAAACAATCGTCTTTTTTCCTGATCATCCATGCATTTTTCGTTTCAATTTATATGTTTTATTAAGCACGAACACATAATTTCATTCGGATTTCACATTAAATTCTCAAATTTCGTAAGAAATTATTCACTGTTCCAAAATGCACTCCAAAAAAATGCACAAACAATTTTTACATGTTGCACTTACGTTTTTGCCTTATGGTATCCAAATCAGAAAGAAATATTGACACATTGTAACTCACACTGTCAATTTGACAGTTCAGTTCCGCCCCAAGCGTTAAAAAAGTAAGCGACATTATGGCTGGTTCAAAAGAACGCTGTACCCGTTGCCAGTGCTCCGAATTACAACCAAACTTTACGAAACCCATTTTCAATACTTACTTAACAATGTGCGTAAGTTTGGTTTAATTCGGTGCAAAGACACGGCGGGTCCACGTTTTGGCATATATTTCGAGACCCTAGTCATCAATAGGTATGAAAATTACCCCGTATTAAAGCACTTATCAACAGCTTTCATTTGATACCCATATTGTACATACACGTCCGAAGGTTACCCGGGTCCACGTTTTGACCTATATCTCGAGACTCTATCTACCAATAGGTATTCAAGCTATACGGAAACCATCTTCAATACCTACTTAACAATGTGTGTAAGTTTGGTTTAATTCGGTTCAAAGACACGGCGGGTCCACGTTTTGGCATATATTTCGAGACCCTAGTCATCAATAGGTATGAAAATTACCCCGTATTAAAGCACTTATCAACAGCTTTCATTTGATACCCATATTGTACATACACAACCAAAGGTTACCCGGGTCCACGTTTTGACCTATATCTCGAGACCCCAGTCACGGAGTGGCATGAAAAATACTCTGTACTAAAGCATTCACCAACAACTTCAATTTGGTATCCATATTGTTCAAACACATTCTTGGGTCCACGTTTTGGTCTCTATCTCGAGACCCTAATCACGGAGCGGCATGAAAAATACTCTGAACTAAAGCATTCACCAACAGCTTCCATTTGATACCCATATTGTACATCCACGTTTTGACCTATATCTCGAGACTCTATCTACCAATAGGTATTCAAGCTATACGAAACCATCTTCAATACCTACTTAACAATGTGTGTAAGTTTGGTTTAATTCGGTTCAAAGACACGGCGGGTCCACGTTTTGGCATATATTTCGAGACCCTAGTCATCAATAGGTATGAAAATTACCCCGTATTAAAGCACTTATCAACAGCTTTCATTTGATACCCATATTGTACATACACAACCAAAGGTTACCCGGGTTCACGTTTTGACCTATATCTCGAGATCCCAGTCACGGAGCGGCATGAAAAGTACTCTGTACTAAAGCATTCACCAACAGCTTCAATTTGATATCCATATTGTACAAACACATTCTAGGGTCCACGTTTTGGTCTCTACCTCGAGACCCTAGTCACGGAGCGGCATGAAAAATACTCTGAACTAAAGCATTCACCAACAGCTTCCATTTGATACCCATATTGTACATACACGTCCAAAGGTTACCCGGGTTCACGTTTTGACCTATATCTTTATTCGAATTTTTCTCACCTTTTAAACCTTTCCTAGACCTCCACGAATAATTCAAGACCAAGATAAGATAAATCCGTTCAGCCGTTCTCGAGTTTTAGCGAGACTAATGAACAGCAATTCATTTTTATATATATAGATATAAGATTTTTTTCAGTTTGTGTCCGAAAAATCCAAATATCTTACGGAACCGTATTTTTTTCCAAATTAAAATATAATCCATGTTACTAGTGGATAATGTAGCTTTCGAATGGTGAAAGAATTTTTAAAATCGGTCCAGTAGTTTTTGAGCCTATTCATTACAACCAAACAAACAAACAAAGTTTTCCTCTTTATAATATTAGTATAGACATATGCAGTTATTTGTAGTTATAATGTGAAGTTCGTTTTCTACTGAACTTAAACACAAAATTTTTATAACACCGCGTCTAGAGCAAAAATTATTGCCCAATTTTTTAAATTGTCCTAAGTTTGTTCATATATTAACTTTGCAATTTGTTGGCGATCCATAATTGCTTTGAAGCAAAGGTTATTTTTGTCTGCAATTCGAGGCTTTGGCGCCAAGTTGCTGAACTTTGCTTGTAGCCTTTCCTTAAGAATATATCGACTGCGCTCATTGAATTCAATTGATTTTGTTAATTGCAAATAATGCAATATGGAAAAATGTGAGCCAAGTATCTGGTTGGATTAAACTCAGGGTTGCCATGTTAGGTTAAATACAAATTGTAAATTTTCATATATAAGTACTTTTATGTGTATATGGTAGCCTATATATGGTAACCTAAATTTCTACCGTACCTCGAACGTAGATATACATATATGTTGGGTTGATTCGACATCTCGTTAGGAACTAAGCTTTAGTTATAGCTATTTCAAGTTTTTAAAAGCAAGTTTAACCCTACGATCCCGTTAACATTGTTTGAAAGGGAACGTGGATTGAAAAATAAATTATAGTGGTTAGTTATCGCTTTTGCTCACTTTTAACAAAAAATTACCTTATGTGAAGATAAGTGCCCTTGAGAAGTTTCGCAAAAATATATAAACTCTTTTCCGAGTCATAGCTTGTAACATCAGACGGACTGATGTAGTATTAATGTATGGAAAGTGGTCCTGGTTTTTAATCGATCTCATTTTCTAAATGCCTATTTTTCTAAATTTTACCTACGTCGTATTGGTTTCTTCGGCATATCGTTTGCACTAAATTTGCAACTGAGATTATTTATAACAGAGTTATCACATTTTTTGCTACCTTGTATAAAAAGTAATATGAGTCCCAAGTTTTATTGAAATATCCCATTTTTTTTATAGAGTTATCGTAGGCGCTTATATACGTACAGACATGGCCGAATCGACTCCTCTCATCATTCTGAACATTATCATATATAGGTATATATATGTATATATATACATATGTATATATCTTACTTATGCTGCCACATATAACCATTATGTAAATAAAATTATAATACCCTTGGGTACAAGTGCGCGAGTATGGCTATGAGCTACTAAAATGTAGAATTTACTCCTCTCATCATTCTGAACATTATCGTATATATATATATATATGTATATATATACATATGTCTATATCTTACTTATGCTGCCACATATAACCATTATGTAAATAAAATTATAATATCCTTGGGTATTATACTAAAATGTAGAATTTACTGAAAAAGAAACAACTGTTGAGATTTATTATAAAAGAAAGAAGAAACTTGAACGCATGGGCAACCATGGTAACGCTGAAAAATAAAAATAAAAGCATGCAAATTATGTAGCATATAATTTACTGTTGCTTGACCACAAAATACTTTGAAGTCGAACGTGCTTTAAACTAAATGCCAGTTTTTGTAAGCGTTGTTCGGACGGTATTGTTTTCAATTTTTACGTTCATTGAATTGCTTTAATGTCGGCATCATATTCATCTCTGGTGCAGTAATGCGTAAATACAGAAGCCGTTCAATCTTTGGTTTTGTGAATGCGGGCGGTGAGAATACCATATGTGTGTTGTTAATTTGGCTATCTAGAAACCAATTCAACACAATAAACATAAGAAACACAGAAACTATTGGAAATCATGTAATGTAAATCTGATGTTAGAAATGCTTCATTGAGGCTTTTACACTTTCTTCCTCGGATGTCCTATATTTCTTTTCCATCATATTTTTTATTTTATTTATTGTATTGGCTAATAATTAAATCTAAAAATATGATTTAAGCACAAGCCACAAAGAACATCGCCTTTCCAAATTAAATTCTAATACCAGGCTCTGAAATTCGCAAAATGAAAGAAACGAATGGAATTTTCTGCATATTTGGAAAAGCGAATTTGCATACCTAAGGAATGTATTATTATTATTATTATTATTATTATTATTATTATTGTTATTATTAATTGATAATATTTGTAAATTCATGCATGTATTACAATGAATTTGTATTTTGTCACTTTCAAATGTAAATAAAGGCTAGAAACCTCTCTAAACCCTTCTTTTAAAGACCAGTCATTCTGACTGGTTTTGGTAGAAATAGATATATTCAGTATACATATCTAGTTTTAACATTTCTCAGTGTTCGTAATGATTTAGATATTGCTTATTTTTTGGCGGATACATTACAGTTATGGACTTTTTTAAAATATGGATTGTGGTAATTTCATAGGTATTGCAGTAAAGTCAAGTGGTTGGCTGAGATTTGTCGAGGATGTGCTTTTGTTATGTGTTAGGACAAAGACGTGTATATATGACAATCTGCCTTGTAGGTAGTTCAAATTTTGTTTGCCTAGTACATTGGTCGGTTCCAGTGGTGATATAGTTGCCACTTGTGACCTGTGGAGGTAGTATACCTAGCATAATCGTGGACTCGTTGTCTACTACACTGTAACCGATAACTTAATTCTCTTTTGATGCATCAGTATATAAAAATTTCCAGCTGGTAAGAGAGTTACGAATATTAATGAATATACAATACAATAAATATACAATAAATACAATCAGGAAGCTGGATAGACAATGCAAAATTGCTTTTAACAAACCACAACCTAGCAGGGGTTGTATAGATACAAAAGGCTTTAAGTACTAGTAGGATGTATAAGGAATTAGATTGGTTAAAAAGTATGCTTTTTTTAAATAATGCATTTGTATGTTTGTATATCATTATTTATTCTTTCGTAGGAGGCGTTTAACATTTTTCCACATCGATTTGGATAGTAATCGGAAGATGGTCACTACCAGGCGGCTCGTTGAATGCCTTTCATGAGGAAGCAATGTATAAGGGTTGGCTGCAGCGGCTAAGGTGTAAGTGGGTTAGAAGTAAAACTGGTTCAGTGAAGTTACTGGTGAGTTGGTGAAGATCATACTAACGCTAATTACCGTGAAAGTTTTATAGGATTAGATTTTAACAGTTACTGCTAGAATGCTACTCTTAATTGTGTTTTAGTGATAACGCAACACCCCTTTTGGTGCTAAAGCTGGAATCTCTGTCGCTTTTAGTATATAAAGTAAAAGTTGTATGGTATTCTCCAATAATGTCTCTAGGAGAGATATACGTGTTATTACAGTGAAAGTTGTATGGTATTTAATTTTAACAGCTGGCTTGAGGCGCTACTAAAGGGAAATTGGATGGTGTTGATCTGGACAACATTTATTTTTATTGTTTAGATTATATGCGTTATGCAAAAATGTCTAATGGGCTTAAATCGTACCTCTGGGAAGCCCAATTCACATTACCAAGACAGTTGACATGATTACCGCTATTAATTGATGGCCTATGCGACAAGGCGTACTATCCTGTTGAAACCGAAGGTTGATCAAGATCAGATCTGGCTTTGTAACCGATATGGTCTTTCCAGCAGAAACTTCTACTCCAAAATACTGTCTCGGCAAAATACTGTCTCCAATAATGTCTCTAGGTTTTAGTATATAAAGTAAAAGTTGTATGGTATTCTCCAATAATGTCTCTAGGAGAGATATACGTGTTATTACAGTGAGAGATATACGTGTTATTACAGTGAAAGTTGTATGGTATTTAATTTTAACAGCTGGCTTGAGGCGCTACTAAAGGGAAATTGGATGGTGTTGATCTGGACAACATTTATTTTTATTGTTTAGATTATATGCGTTATGCAAAAATGTCTAATGGGCTTAAATCGTACCTCTGGGAAGCCCAATTCACATTACCAAGACAGTTGACATGATTACCGCTATTAATTGATGGCCTATGCGACAAGGCGTACTATCCTGTTGAAACCGAAGGTTGATCAAGATCATATCTGGCTTTGTAACCGATATGGTCTTTCCAGCAGAAACTTCTACTCCAAAATACTGTCTCGGCAAAATACTGTCTCCAATAATGTCTCTAGGTTTTAGTATATAAAGTAAAAGTTGTATGGTATTCTCCAATAATGTCTCTAGGAGAGATATACGTGTTATTACAGTGAGAGATATACGTGTTATTACAGTGAAAGTTGTATGGTATTTAATTTTAACAGCTGGCTTGAGGCGCTACTAAAGGGAAATTGGATGGTGTTGATCTGGACAACATTTATTTTTATTGTTTAGATTATATGCGTTATGCAAAAATGTCTAATGGGCTTAAATCGTACCTCTGGGAAGCCCAATTCACATTACCAAGACAGTTGACATGATTACCGCTATTAATTGATGGCCTATGCGACAAGGCGTACTATCCTGTTGAAACCGAAGGTTGATCAAGGTTCATATCTGGCTTTGTAACCGATATGGTCTTTCCAGCAGAAACTTCTACTCCAAAATACTGTCTCGGCAAAATACTGTCTCCAATAATGTCTCTAGGAAAGATATACGTGTTATTACAGTGAAAGTTGTATGGTATTTAATTTTAACAGCTGGCTTGAGGCGCTACTAAAGGGAAATTGGATGGTGTTGATCTGGACAACATTTATTTTTATTGTTTAGATTATATGCGTTATGCAAAAATGTCTAATGGGCTTAAATCGTACCTCTGGGAAGCCCAATTCACATTACCAAGACAGTTGACATGATTACCGCTATTAATTGATGGCCTATGCGACAAGGCGTACTATCCTGTTGAAACCGAAGGTTGATCAAGATCATATCTGGCTTTGTAACCGAAATGGTCTTTCCAGCAGAAACTTCTACTCCAAAATACTGTCTCGGTCTGCAGATAAATATGCATAATGACTTCTCCATTATCGTGTTCAGTTAACCATTCTCTAAATGCGTCAATTTCATTTGTTAACATAGTAGTCGTGAAATATATGCTCTGGACAACACAGAACTTACTTTGCCAAAACGTTTCAAGCGCAAAGCTACTCATACCGTTCCGCGGAGATATGATACTGACTGATAATCAAGATTTCTATAGTGTGAGTCTCTGGTAGACATGTTACTAACTTTAAACAGTTATAACTTTAAAAATAAATAGTTTGCATCTAACATGCCAACTTCAAAATATAGCACCTGGAAATATTTTGTTTTACGTATGTATGGTACATTCATAAATTTCTCTCATAAAAACTCAAACAAGGTGTATTAATGCAAATAGTAAAATAGATACATATCAATACATAGCAGAACAAGTTAGCGTAAAATACATACATATGTGTGTAAGGAATTTTTTAAAATGATAAACAATAATATTTAATTGAGCGTAACCCAAACACTTAAGTTATCATTATTTTTGCTTAGCTTAGGGCTGCAGGCAGTTGCTAGTTTGTTATTAATGAAAGGGTTTTGCATGCCGCCCTAAACTTTACAGAGTTTGTTTTTGTAACTGTAACACACGTTCTTTGTTTTAATTTAATACATATGTATGTACAGACCTTCTATGTTTATTTGTTAATTTGCTCAAGCAACCTAAACAGTTACACTGGCATGCAACCAAGGGGGGAGGGGGGCTTCGGGTTCAAACAAAAATCATCTTTTATAAGTGTCCCATTATATCTGTCCTATTGTATGACGCAGAGGCTTGAACAATAACAAAACGGGTGCGACGGTTCTTGGAGTGTTCGAAAGAAAATTTGATACAGCGGTCATGTCGGACGAATGGACATAACCACACTGGCTCTAAAAGTATTTGATACGATACCCGTGGCTGGTAACAGAGGAAGAGGAATGCAGTGGAGGGGGCATTTGAAGGACAAATTTGAGAAGTGCTCAGCTTCACGTGTCATTTCGAATTGTGAAGGTTAGTATGTGAAAAAAAACGACTAGCGCGCGTTCTTAAGCTCGCCAAAAAGAAAAGAGACTTGTAAAGAATATTTTGAGGAAGTTCAGATGAAGCTAAAAAATAATAAATGATAAAAAAAATAATAATAAAATAATTTACAATGTGCAGATCGAGGAAAGCGCAAAGCCTGTTTTCAAAGCGATTGAACTGAGCCGAAAAGATTTACTGCCGAATATATATGTATGTATGTACATAAATGTATATACATATATATTATAAAAATATTTGGCGCTCACGCCCTTTATTGGGTGTTTGGCCGAGCTCTTCCTACGGTCTGTGATGTGCATCTTGAAGTTTTTCCACAAATCGTGGAACCTAAAGTTTTGTACCGACTCCGAAGGGCAGATGGTGTTTTATGAGGAGCTTTTTCATGGCAAAAATGCACTCGGAGGATTGCCATTGCCTTCCAAGGGCGGTCGCTAATATAAAAACCCGGGCGCTATCGAATGACCGAACATACATATATAATAATTTATTAACTATTCTAGCAGCTCTTTCCATAACAACCTGCGAGAATGAAAGACAGATTGTATGAGAATGGAAATCAACTTGAAGATCAAATTAAAGCAGCTTTGTTCACAATTTCTTTATTATGATATAATTTCTGTATACTCTATTTCAAATTGATTTTTTGAATTATTAAATTAAACAAATAACAGTTTACAATCACCACGTCTTGTTATCTTAATATTTTCAAAAGTAAAATGAGTTTTAGCTGACAACTACCATTGAGAGAAGAGGAGTTTTAGCAATCACTTTGCTGTCATGTTATTAATATTTTTTTTAACATTGAGAGAATTTCAAAACCCTCCCTAGGAAAAACTGTGGATGCGCGCCTGCTGGCATGAAGAAATGAAGAGGAACGTACATAAGTAAAACTAAAACGGGTACGTAATACTCGTACTCTTTACATGCATCAAAGCCTGCGAAATTGCTGGTTATGAATGTATGAATGTAGTGTATAGTGTGTCGTGAATTGAAAGGGTTTGTCGAAGTATTCGGTTACACGAGTATCCTGCAATAGTTGTTCTGACGATGTTTTTTCTTAGAAACAACCACTCTCGCTTTTCATATTCACATTGTACTATTGAACTTTGTAAAGTTTTTCATTTTTATTCATCCAAGCGAAACCTTGTTCTTGTATATTGAGACATAAACATAGATGTAACAACTTCTAGAGGATCTGTTAAGCAAAAATATAACAAAACAAAATACCATCTAAAGAGAAGAAGCTTTTTAAGCCTCAAAAAACCCTTAAATCCCAAAATTTCGATCAGTTTTTGAAGAAAATTTTGTTTTTTGCTTAAGTTTAAGCTGCTTTCATCAGTGTTTTGTTATGGATATTTGTATAGATTTTGTTGAAACTTGATACTTAGCTTACTAATGCAGTAATTGCGGTTAAAAACAGTTTGCATTCAATTATTGCCATTAGGGCTGGCATAGAATTAAATGCTTTTAACCAACTTTTCGCTCCTTCAATTCAACTTATCAACAAGCATTGACTCTGCGCTTCCTTAAATTACACGAGCTTGAACTTAATCTAGAACGCCAATAAACCACAAGTTAATGTACCTACGCATGTACATGATAATAACAAACGTTGATAACTATTTTTTTAAATAAAAGTATTATTTTTCTACCTCAAATTATATAATATAGTAAATATATATCAATATAATCTCTAATGGCAATGACCACTAAAATCTCGTTTATGCATTTTATGGGTTTTAAATGCAAGGAAAAGGAGTAGTAAAAAAAATCGCCAATTCTATCTCTAGCATTAAACTATTGATGTGAGGAAAAGTGTTTGGAGACTTCTATTTTTACTGTTGATTGACATACCTACTTATTATTCATCACAGTCAGCTAACATAGCTTAAGATGTGAACTTATGTAATTTTGTCATTCGTTTTTGTTGATTTTTGTGGTTAGGAAATTGTTCGGACGTCTATTCGGACGTTATGACCTTGTCAGCTTATTTGCTGCACTATGTCTATGCCGCCGTAAAACTGTTAAGCTGGAGACCGTTGTTGATGTCGTTGTAGCAGTTTACTAATCCCTGATAGTGCAGTGTAGTGACCGATTGCCATCGTCTAACTCATGAAACGGTGGACCTAGTAAACGTGTTATTTCGACAGGTTGCGTCCAAAGGCTCGAGAGGACATGTGAATAGGTGGTTAGTATCGTGCGGTGTGTTTTCGTGTGCCGTGTATATATTGAGTATGACGGGGTCTATTCTGAATAAGTATGAGTTTAACCTAGATCGTAATTGAGCCAAAGTTTGGCGGGTCTCACAAGGCTGCTGACACTCTACAGTGGGTGGTGGTTGGACTTCGATAGCGGTATTCGGCAATCCAGAGTTTAGGAAGATGATAAGAGGGGTCATCAAGGGACCGATGACCGGGTAGGAGATCTCTGAGGCCAATTCAGTCCCCTTCCTGGCAAGCTCTTCAGCAATTTCATTTCCATATATGTTCCTATGTCCATCTATGTTCCTATCCAGGTCAGAGAAATGTTACCTGCACACCCTAGAGATTTCATCTCTTCCTTACAGGAGTTTACTAGTTTGGTTCTGCACCATGGCGTCGTCAGTGCCTTGATCGCCGCTTGACTCTCAGAGAAAATGTTAATATCTCCCTCGCTCCCACGTTCCCTAAGCCTTTTGCATGCCTATCGTCCCTATTGTCTCTAAAACTTTAGCTGCGGCTTATTCGGGTTTTCCGAAAGGAATTCACAGGGGCTCATTGTTGTTCATTACTTTTATAAATGACTTACCGAATCCTTTTAAGCTTAGCAACTATCTAATGTTTGGAGATGATTTAAAACTCCTTCTTGAGGTACGCAAACCATATGACAGAAATAATCTGGAGTCAGATATATGTACATATGTATAAGTATCATACATGCGTTTAACAATGGAGTACAACGAACCATTTATATCTCAATATAAAAAATGTATTGCAGTAACATTTACCAACAAGCTAAACGTTTATTTATTTAATTACAAAATACCTATTTCCGGAAAATTATAAAAATTAAAATTGGTTACTTTGTTCATGAAATATTTGCGTGTAAAGTTATCAAAATTTTCATATTGATAAGAGCGATGTCTATGCAAAGCGGGATAACACACAAATATACGCATAAATATGAGTACGTTTGCTTTTTTTAGTTCTCTTTCTAATGAGCACAGCATTGTATACATTTGGATTCTCAATAATTGTTTTGTTTTGTTCTCTTTACTAATAAATATGTATTCATGAACATAGTCCCAACGGGTGCTGCGAATTTTTTTCAAAATTTTGGTGTGATGGCAATAATTGGTATGAATTGACAATTAACTTGAAATTTGTCAATTCACTTAAAACAACGGTAACAGTGCAAATTAGAAAGAGTTTTGAACAGACGCAAAATAGAATTTATTTTAAGGAAAAAGTACATCCATATTTAATTTTAAAATATGCCTAGAGGACGACCAAGAAGAGTTCGTAGAAGAGTTCCTACTTTAAGTGGAGGAATAGAGCATATGGGTATATGGTACAATTGAACTACAATATATAAACGTATGTATGTATTTAAAAATTTTGTGTGCGTTTGATCCTTTTTGCAAAACTCAAAATTTTCAATAGTTTGAAAAAATGAGGAGAGAGAGACAAATTAGTTATTTATTTGATACTATTTCAAAGGTAAACTGTATTTGGGCTATTCTCAGACAAATTTTATAGTAATAGACGATGCCCAACGCCATTTAAAAGAACACTATTACCCATCAAATCAACGAACTTTTTGACACAGATATACATTTTTAAGTGTTTTGTTTTCTTTGTATTGTATTCTATGTGTGTACATGTATATTTTTACGTATGCAGCCATTATCAAATCATATATGGATATGAACTTTGAAATTTTTTACCATTCTTCTTAAAATTTTTTAAAACGTAAAGATCTGTAAAAAAAAATTTTTTACTTTTGCAAATCCAAGAAATTTTACGAATGGCAAAAACAAAAATTGTATAATTGTGTTGGTAAATGGCACACGACTTATCATAAAACAAATGCATCCGAATTGTTTGCACGCGGAAGTGTTATGCGGAGAGGCTCAGGGAAGGCGATTTCTATTGCCTCGTATAAATTTGCAGCCGAGCGAAACCACACTTCCTTTTACGTTGAAGCGCCGCCAATTTCCCATTAAAATAGCATTCGCCATAACAATAAATAAGGCCCAGGGGCAAACATTACCAAGGGTGGGGCTTCATTTAAAGGAGGATTGCTTTGCTCACGGCCAACTTTATGTTGCGTTAAGCCGAGTTAGATCCTGGGAAAATATACGAGTTGAAATGGGCAATAACGAAAACTTGACGTTGAATGTAGTTTATAATGAAGTAATTTAAAAAAAAAAATTACTGATTTAACTGAAAAAAATTTAAAAAATGTGCATAAGTTCTTACATATAATATTACATACGAATAAAAATATACACTTTTTTAATCATCATAACTTTTAATATATAAAAGTGTCACATATGCTGTTTACTTTCCGTGGGAAAAAAGCCCACCCGATTTTCGGGGGTTACATACTAGTTTAATATTATTTCGAAAATGTATGTGTATCTAAAAATCTAATTTCATTGGCTACATATATTATAGTACATTTAAATGGAACACGATCTTTAGAAGCTGGGAAAGGTAACTAATAACAGCTCAAGATAGACCGCTTTGGAGGAGCATTTTGAAGGAAGCTTTGACGCACCCCGCGTTGTAACGCTATGAAAGAAGAAGAAGACATATATTTAAGAATACACACAGAAAATTTAATATCGTTCTGGTGAATATTTTCGAATTTACACCCAAACTTGAAAAGGCGATTCAGAGTGCAGGAAAGTACAAGGCAAACTTTAAACGCGTTTTTCTCAAAATGGTGTTTTTAAAGCCGGTGACCAACATTACTAGAAAACGGCTTAACCGATTAGTCTCAAATTTTAACACGAGCTTCTTAAATACATATGCACATTTTTTAGTGATTTGTTGAAGATTTTTTCTCACCGATAAATATTTGGTTTATAAACAATTAAGTCGAAATTTTGGTCAAAAATAGATTTTTCTTTGACTAACCGCCATTTAGACAAACAAATTTAATTTGCTGATTCCTTCGATTAATTTCTAGATTTAACATTACTTTAACAAAATCTTGGCACTTGCGAGAAAATCTTGGCACTTGCCAAATATACGGTAAACAATTCCATAGAATAAATTAGGCTATAAATAATAATGTAACATCAGTCTTAATTCATTCCTATTCTGATTCTTTTTACGGTCTTCGTGTAAAGTAGTTGTTAAGTTGTTCTAAAATATATATGTATATATTTTTTTATAACTAAAATATACAATCTTTAACTGGCGCAGTCGGTAGGATACCGCAATTATCATTCATAAAAGTGAAGATAAGTAAATTTATATTTTTAGTGCGGTACCGAAAACAATTTTGTTTTCTCTCGCTAACTTGTTGGCTAAAGATTGCCACAACGGTGAGGATATAGTAAACAAAAGATTGCTACTATAAAATAAGAACTCAAATTGTTTTTTTGTGAGTGAAAATATAGTAAGCAAAATATTGCTACTATAAAATAAGAACTAAAATATTTTTTGTGTGATAATGCAGTAAGCAAAAGATTGCTACTATAAGTAAAAACTCAAACATTTTTTCTTTGTGTGTGAAAATATAGTAAGCAAAAGATTGCTACTATAGATTAAAACCAAAGTGAAAAAGGCGAAGAACAGCTTCATTCCGAACAACAAAAAAGGGCGGTCAAGATATCTCTAAAGTACAACTATAATTCGTTTTCATCGATTTGAAGTGCACAAGAATATTAAATAATCTACATCTATAGAAAAAGAGGAATTCCCGCGACCACGACAGAAAAACAGCAAGAACCCAGCATCTAGAAATCGTTCACCTAAAACAGGAAACAACAGCAGAAGATACATAAGAGGAGAGGACTTCCACGACAACGACATCATCTAAAACAGATTAAGCGGTACAGAAAAACAGCCATGATTTATATGAAAGTTGAAACAAAGAATATGGGAAAAAAGGAAAAGTTAAAATTATTAAGGAGGAAACTAAGAAATTAAGCAGCAAACAAGCAAATATTTATACAAATTCCTTTTTAATTAAGCAAGCAAGCCTAGTTTAAGTCATTATATTTGAGTGACTCAGAATCAGACTATTTTTCTGATTCAGAAATTGAAACATTACCTTCCTGATTCAGGGTTCGACTGACGAATACATACCCACCAAAAAAATTGATAGACCTCAATTAGTTAGAAGAAAACTTAGGACACACATAGGAATGATTTATCGTTGAATACATATAGAAAATGGTAGAACCACAAGCACCACTATTAGTTACTATTAACCCCCCTAAATACCTAAATAACCTCCCCGAATTCAGTGGAGATAATTGGGATCTCCAAACCTTCATCAATTTGATAGATAGAGTCCATTCTATCCTTAGGGCTTACGATCCGGCATCCCAACAACTCTTTTCGGATATAATCAAAAGTAGGCTTAGCGGTAAGGCTCGCGAGACAATTGAAATCCATTGCCAAGCACTCTCTTGGACCGACATAAAAACGATTCTATTAAACAATTTCGGCGCCATACACAGCATAGAGGAACTTTTCGATAGATTAAGGGGGATAACCTTTAAAATCAATTGCCTAGAATTTTATAACGAACTCAAAGAAGCCCTAAAGAGCTTGAACAATAAAACAGTGACAGTAGTTGGATCTGGTCCAGCAGCAAATGAGTGCGCCAGAAATAATATGAGAACCGCACTGAACGTATTTAAGGAAAAGATGCCAGAACCAATGAAAACAATACTAATATGTAGAGATCCAGACACCATGGAGGAAGCGATGGAAATATTGTTTCAAGCCGGGTACGCACATATTGGGAACAATAATGGGAACGGTCCAGAGTTTAAAACTCATTCAAGTATATTAATAGAAATAATAACTATAGAAACAACACACAATACACTATAAAAGATAGTAAAATAAATTTTGGAATGAAAACAAAAACGAAGAAAATTTTGAGGTTGTGATGAAAAATAAGCTGCAGCACTTGTCAAATTTGATTTTGAAAAAGAAAAGTCGATTGATGTCTTTTTGGAGTAAAGTAAATATTTTCGAATTCATATTTATACAATGAAAACTTAACGCAAACACTTTTGTATGTAGGCAGCGTCAAACAAACCCCATATTTCATCGAGTGAGCAGGATCCAAGTTCATCTACAGAGCTTGAAAAGAATATTACAATTCCAAGTTCCTCATCCACGTCCAATGAGAGTCATAGAAAAGAAAATCCTGATCCTGTGCTTCCTGTCCCTGGTGATGTAAACTAGCTCTCTATGGAATGATAACGCCCATACGTTATAGAATTATTTATGAATGCAATTATTTTTTTTCGTTTAATTTTGTGATTGGTAAAGATAATCTCTAAATAATGATTTTAACGTTGTTCCAATCCAATTTAATCGTAGCAAATCCAATCAAACATATATTCAGTAAAAAATTGTTTTAACAGTACAATTTTCGGAAAATTTTCACAAAGGTTACAATTTGCTCGTGAATTTGCTAAGTCCTGAGCAGCTCAATAGAACAGTGGGTTCGTGTCCCACCTCAGAGCAATTTCTTTTTTACATAAGTTGACGTTTAATTTATTCGCTTTGGCTAAATTGGATAAAAATAACCTAAAAATCTTCATTCAAAAATAATACATTTACCTCAAATCGAGAACGAAGATATTAAATTTTTGAAGAAATTTTAGCGATAATATTTAACTTTAATATGGTCGATCAAAAGCTAGTTTATTGAACATAATTTTCCATATAGGGTGGAAAAACGACTGATAAAAAAGCAGAAACTCCAGCTCAGAATAAATTACTGCTGAAAACAACTTCTACACAACTTGAAATAGATGCTATGGAAATGCGAAAACAAGGAAATAATATGTTGAATGAAGTAGAAGAAAAATTATTGAAGATGAAAAAATAGATCTTGCTGTTTTAAAAAAATCATTAAAACAAAGGCGAGATAAAACAGAAAGGAACAGACAAGGTAAAAAGAGAATCGAAGAGGAACATCCTGAATTGCTAAAAACTATTGTCGATATATGTACACATGGCTCTTCAGCAGATGAAAGACGCCGGAGTGATAAAATTCGTTACATTAAGTCTCTGAGCGAATTAACTGAAGCTTTGCAGGCGATTTTGGATTCAAAATAAGTCGAAGTGGAACATATTTGCGTTTGCTTCCGCGCAGACAAGATTCGATACAAGGAAAGAAGCATATACTTACCGTACCCATCAAACTAGCCAAGCCTCAAGCCAACGCACATAAAAATCATGTTGATACGCATTTTGCAGCCAACACAATTTATAATTTGGAAGAAGTTGCATCGATTCTTGGGCCAAAACAAGTTGGGTTTTTGAGCCAAGATGATACATCACGGGTCCCAATTGGCATTACTGGTGAGAATCCTTCCATTTCATCATATATGTTTGCGGATTATTTGATTAGACCCATGATATTTGAAAATTATTAATCTTCTAGCATCTTTCTGTGTACAGACTACATTTTTTATATCATTAATTCAGAAGCAATCATACGCATTAGAAAAATCAAAAAATATAATTGACATGAGCTTTTTGCATTAAAATTCACTTTTTAGTTTAATAAAATACTAAAATCTGCAAATTAAGCTGCCACAAAAGTATTAACACGTGCACAATCAACGAGTAATAATATTAACGGTAATACACATCACGTGACATAATATATTATAAATACTTAAATGCCTAAATATATTATGCTACGGCGTGGAGTGCTAAAAAAAACGTGGAATACACTTTTCTGTCTATCATGTCTTTGTTAAATCTTCGAAAAACGTGCTATCAATCTTTGTAATGCAGATAAAGTGAAATTCGGGACACGAGGTTTATGAACCCCTATATCGATTATAGAAAGAAAGAAATAGTCATCGGTAAAAAGAAACTCACAATGCACTTCGAAAGGGAAAACTTAAATAAGAAAAGGATAATAGCACCAGATAACTCCGACCGAGTATATTATAAGGAAGAAAACGGCGGAAATGTTTTAAGAGAAGGAATTTTAAATGTAGAAAATGGAGAAGTACAGATAAACTTGATAGCTGAAACTAATCGCGTGACTACGCAGAAGGTAGATCTCGAAAATTTTAGCATAATCGAAAATAAAGAATTTAAACCATTGAATAACCAAATTAGAATAGGACACTTAAGCCCTGAAGAAAGATCACAACTATTACAAATAATAAATAGATATCATAATATTTTTTACCAAGAAAATGATAGACTTTCATTTACTTTCGCAATAAAACATAGAATTAAGACTACAAACAATATACCCATGTTCTCTAAGTCATATAGATACCCGTACGTACATAAAAAAGAAGTTGCAGATCAAATCCAAGAGATGTTGGAAAATAAGATAATTAGGAATAGCAATTCTCGCTATTCAGCCCCAATTTGGATCGTGCCGAAGAAGGCCGATGCCAGTGGAAAACCAAAGTGAAGACTTGTAATCGACTATCGTAAACTGAACGAAGTAACGATCGATGACAAGTTCCCCATCCCGAACATACACGAGATACTTGAAAAACTGGGAAGAAGCCAGTATTTCACTACATTCGATCTGGCAAAGGGTTTTCACCAAATCGAGATAGAGGAAGAAGAAATCCACAAAACCGCTTTTAGTGTCGAAGTAGGACACTATGAATTTCTGCGAATGCCTTTCGGACTAAAAACAGTCCCTGCAACATTCCAAAGATTGATGAACAATATCCTTCAAGATTACATCAATAAAATCTGCTTGGTATCCATGGACGACATAATCATATTTTCAACATCCTTACAAGAATATATGAACTCACTCAAACTTATATTCGCAACGTGTAATTGGCAAGCCCAATCTCAAAGAGATGAATTTGAATTTGAATTTGAAGAGGTCGAGCCAAGGAGCACCAGGAGATTTGGTGGCTCCTAAAACACTCAGGCTAAAAAGCCCATTGTATTTAAAGCTCTGGAAAGGGGGTAGATAGTCAAGGAGGGAGGGAGAAAAGTATCAGAGAAAGAGATAGGAAAGAATAGAGACAGAGATAGAGATAGTTAGTCCTGTGAGAATTTTCCAGATTCTTTGGCGAATCTGTAAATATCCTCCAGTTTTAGAGAACGAATATCACTCATTCCCATGACATCTGAACCCAATACCCGTAGTCGCGCTCTAGCAAAGGCAGGACACTCACAGAGAAAGTGCTCAGTGCTATCCGCCTCCTCCAAGCAGGACAGGCATACCGGGTCCTCGATGATTCCAATGGTGGCCATATGCTGACCCCATGGGTTGTGTCCCGTAATGATGCCGACCATCAACCGAATGTCTTTCCTTCTAAGTTTTAGTAGAAAGTTTGACAGTTTTCTGTTCGGACTTGTCACAAAACACTTTGCAGTTCTGCAGCGTTCTAGACCGGACCATCGCTCTTTATGTAGATTGCCTACATAATCGTTGATCCAATTCTTGATTCCTGCGGGACTGATTCCGATTATTGGCTCTGGCCCCTGTGGGGGCACCGCTGATCCACGGTTGGCCAATTCGTCGGCGATTTCGTTTCCTTGAACACCGGAGTGTCCTGGAACCCATATAAGTACAAGCCTGTTTTGTCTTGCGACAGAATTAAGCTTCTTCTTACATTCTTGAACAATCTTTGAGGTTTGCTTCGCGTTCTCCAGGGCCTTCAATGCAGCCTGACTGTCACTGAAGACTCCAATCTGTTTCCCGCTCCATCTCCTCTCGATTATCCATTCGGCTACTTTTAGGATGGCAAAAACTTCTGTTTGGAAAACAGTTGCCATTCCCCCCATAGCGTAGTGATACTTATTACTATCGTTTAAGTACCATCCGGCTCCAGACCCTATTTCAGTCTTGGACCCATCGGTAAAGAAAATATCCGTCAAACCTCCCTGCATGCCTCCTGGATTGCTCCATTGCTCACGCAATGGAAATCTGACATCAAATTTCCTTCCGAATGAAACTGTGGGTATCAGGTCATCTTTAGGTGCCAAAAACAGTGGACACTGCTCCGACAGCAACTTAAAGATTTCTCTGTGTCCCGAAGTTCCATCTTCGTGCCAGAGACCATATTTATGGAGTCTGCACATTGCTTTTATTGCTTCCTGTTGTATCTTAAGATCCAGGGGGAGCA
Source organism: Anastrepha obliqua (assembly GCF_027943255.1). Taxonomy (NCBI): domain Eukaryota; kingdom Metazoa; phylum Arthropoda; class Insecta; order Diptera; family Tephritidae; genus Anastrepha; species Anastrepha obliqua. The sequence continues at coordinate 168,058 of NC_072893.1, forward strand.
AATCGAGCATAGCATTTAGGGCATCACCAGAGGTTGTACTCATGGCACCCGTGATGCATAAACATACACTTCTTTGCAGCCTGTATAGTTCCCGGATTGTGGACTTAACCATGCTCCGTCGCCACCAGACCACAGAAGCGTAAGTGATGATTGGTCTGATAAGTGCCGTGTATATCCATAGGACCACAGCAGGTTTCAGGCCCCAAGTTTTGCCAAAGGCTCTACGGCATTGCTGAAAAATCTTCAATGCACGATTCACCTTCAGTGAAACGTGTGTCTCCCAGGTCAGCTTCTTATCCAAGATTACTCCTAGATATTTAACTTCGTTGGAGAGACCAAGTGTCACACCTTTCAGTGTTGGAAGACTGAGTCCATCCAATTTCCGTTTTCTCGTAAACAAGACTATGGTTGTTTTGTTCGGATTAACGGAAAGACTTTGTCTCATGCACCAATCATCGATTTTGTCAAGGATCCTCTGCACTTTCGTGCAAAGCCTCCTTAAGGATTTATCCGATGTTAGCGCACAGACGTCGTCCGCATATGCTTGGACGTGAAATCCGAGTTCCTGCATCTCCGCTAATAGGGAGTCTACGACGAAGCACCACAGCAGCGGAGAAAGAACACCCCCTTGGGGACATCCTTGCTTGGCCCTGACTGTGATTTGCTCGTCGCCGCTCCCACCAGCGGTTAACAGCCTCTCAGAGAGCATGGAGTATATCCATTTTATAATGGCTTGATTAACTCCATGTCGTTCGGCAGAAGAACATATCGAGCCGAAAGTGGCATTATCAAAAGCCCCCTCAATGTCCACGAACACGCCCATTGTGTATTCGTCAGCTTCCAGCCCAGCTTCAATCTTGCTAACAAGATCGTGTAAGGCTGATTCACATGATTTTCCACTCTGGTAAGCGTGTTGGTTTCTACTAAGTGGACTTATCGGCAATACCCCCACTCGAATATGTTTCTCCACCACTCGTTCCAGACTTTTCAACATGAACGATGTCAAACTGATTGGTCTGAAACTTTTTGCTAGGGAATAGTCATCTTTTCCTGGTTTTGGAATAAATACTACTCTTACGCGTCGCCATTGGGATGGTATATAACCAAATGCAAGACAGGCTGTGAAGATCCTTTTCAGGGCCTCAATCAGCCTGTCTCCTCCTTTTTTAAGCATTACTGGATATATTCCGTCAGGTCCAGGGGACTTAAAGTTCTCAAAGGAAGATAAGGAAAACCTTATCGATTCCCTTGTCACTATCCGACTAGCAATATACCAGCTGTACCTAGAGGTTCCACCGTTGCCACCGTCATTGTTCATGCCACTCTCAGCTTCAGAGAGAGTTCTACTACCCGGAAAATGGGTTTCGAGTAGAGCATTAAACGTTTCCGATTTGGAAATGGTGTATGAACCATCAGGTTTTCGAATGGAATCCAGCCTTACTGAGCGGTCTAAATGAAGGACCTTACAGAGTCTCGCTGTTTCCCTCATTTCTTCGACGTTACTGCAGAAATTTCTATAGGATTCAAGTTTGGCTTGCCGTACTTTTTTCTTATATTCTCTCTGTGTAAGTCGATGATTGGCCCAGTCCTCTTCTGTTTTGGTCTTCAAGGCCTTATTAAGAAGTTTCCTGGACCGTACACGAAGCTTCGACAGTTCAGGGTTCCACCAAGGAACCGCTTTCCCCTGTCTGCTTTGCCTGAGTGGACACAGTTCCTCAAAGCAATTGATTAAAGTACCTTCTAATTTCTTAGTAGCATCTTCAATCATTTCTGCTGATTTGAGTTTTTTCAGGTTTGGTAACCGCTCTGTTACAAACTCACCATACCTGTCCCAGTCCACATTTCGAGGATTCCTACCGGAAGGTATTGATATTGTGTCAATTCCCAGTCGGAATTCGATAAGACGATGATCAGAAAGAGAGTCCTCTTCCAAAACTCGCCATCGGTTGATTTGATTTCCAACTGACCTATTGGTAAGTGTTAAATCAATCACCTCTTGTCTCCTTCTGGTCACAAAAGTTGGTTTGTTACCAGTGTTTTGGATGACCAAATCGGATGACAGGATAAAATCCAGTAACTTGAGACCTCTGGGGTTGCATTTGCTGCTTCCCCACACAATGTTCTGTGAATTTGCGTCACAGCCCACTATTAGCCCCAGATTATTGGATTCTGCGTACTTGACCACTTCTCTTAGCTCCCTCGAAGGAGGTGGCTGTAAAGAGTCGTAGGGTAGGTAGGCCGAAACTATGATAGCTTCGACACTGTTCCCACTTTTCAAGTACTTTATTTTTGCAGCAACGATATCTCCAGAGCATAGCTCTTTTAACATCGTGTGTTCGATCAACCTCGGCATGATAATACATGCTCGCGGTCTCACATTCCCTTCACAATGAAGTATTTGTCCCCACGACATAGCACTTAGACCACAGATACGCTTGTGACATACCCATGGTTCTTGTATAAGTATTATGTGTGGGTTTGTTTGCAGTTTTGCATGCCTACGGCACAAGAGAGCCGTAGACGCTTTGCTATGCTGCAGATTAATCTGTGTAAATATTACTTCAGTCATGAGACTGAGTATATTTACGCTTTGTCCTCCACCTTATCCTGGACGCGGAACTGGATCCGCCGCAGATGTAGGTGAGGACGGCACCCGTACTTCGACTTAAGCACCTTGAGGGACCCAAGATCGATACCCAGTACCAGGTGGGAACCCGCCTCCGAAGTGGTAGCGGATTTCTGCCTGGTGCACGAGTATACTCTCCAGAGAGTCGTGTCAAGATCCTTATTCTGAACACGGATGCGTTTGAGGAGTTCTGCTGAATTACAGGAAGGACCCGGAATCCAGACACTCGCTCGTACCAGCCTTTCTTTGCTACTCTCAACAAGAATAAACTTGCTGTTTTCGCAGGCTGGAATCTTTGCTATAGCTTTTTCTAGCCATTCTCGGGAAAAAGCATTGGAACAGTGCACCTTTACGATGCCGTCCACCACGCTTTTCCCCTCGAACGTCGGCGCGTCTTTCGACTCACCGATAGCTTTCCAAAGATAGCTGTCAAGATAGTCTTGTTGCCCTTTGGACAGTAGACCATCTTGTTTGTCGGTGTGTATCTCCACCGTCATTGCCTTTGCTGCCATTCTCGCGAATGTTTCGCCAGACGTTGACGGAAGAGTGTCATTCGACATTTGAGGTCCCTTAGCCTCTGCCTTGTCAGGCAAAGGTTTGTCTGCCTTGGATTGGGTCGAGGATGCAGGCATTTCCGAATTCCGTCTCTCGACTTTCCTCTTCTTTGCCTTTCTCCTCTTCCCGGTCGTTGGCACAGACCTCGTTTCGTTTCCGGAAGAGCGCAGCGCTACAGAGGAGTCCTCTGTTCTGCCACGCTTTCCCGTTTCCGTTACAGGTGTCGAAGTTGACGGAGCTTGAGTCTTTGCCTTAGCTAGTGCTTCGGCTTGCCTCGCCTTCTGTCTTCTTCGTTTGATCTGCCTTGCGGTTAGACCAACACCTGCGTTCGAATCTCCAATAACTTCGGTCTTTTTACCGGTACTTACCTGATTCGCACCAGGTTTAACCGTTGTCAATGACTTACTCGGTACCAGAGATCCGTCTGAGTCTACTGAGAGATTGTCCGCCATCTCCACATCCTCCGCAACTTGTTCAGTTGCTTCCGATCGTTTCGACGGCGGTGTATCGCTCACACTCGCTCGGCTCTCCATTGGCATAGCCAATGTGCCATGTTTCACCACTAGTAGTGCGCTTCCTCCGGAACCCTGGGTGTCAGTTCCGGTCATAGGGGACTGTGGGGTTCGGGCCTGCACATCCGATGCCCGAGCCGTCGATTGCTCGACGGGAGGATTTCCCAAAAGTGGGTTACCTCGTGCAGAAATATCCATGTTTAGCCTCCACATTAAATAAAAGAAATGCATTTTATCCCTCCTGCCAGGTTGTCGGTACGGTACTCTCCACATAGTACTTGGGTGGCCACCAATTCCGCCGTTCCGCGGATGAGTGGATACCCAATTCCTATATGAAGCTGCCCTCTTAGTTCGTGGTAGGTTAATCTCCATAGGATGGGGTTAACTCGCCACTTAAGCCTCATCCCCGCGGCAAGGAGACCGACATGATAAGGCTCAAAGAGATAGAATGCGTTGTTAATTTTCTAATATCCAAAATGACAAAAACTGAACTAGATTTAATTAATGACTTCAGCAGCTACGTAAATATAAAAGTAGCCGTAGCTTTGCAAGATTCTAACATCCTAATTATTCTCCTTATACCACAATATTCGAAAATTATTCTTTCAAAAGTTGTATTCGAACCAATTCCAAATATTGATAATAACTCAGTAGCATTAGAAAATAAAGAAGAAAATAGTTGTAACTGAAATCACACCTGGCGTTCTTGTATTCAAAAACTGTTTCATTAAATTTACACACAATTGTAACAAATATAATATGAGTATGATAGGAAATTTCTTGTTGAAATTTGAAAACTGTGAAGTAAATGCACTAAATACAACATTTCTAAATGTAAAAATTAATGTTTATGATAAATTTATATTAGCCAACATAATTGCGAAAATTATTAAGAAATCTAATATTAACGCCAATTCAAAATTAGAATCATTGTATATTAAATAAACAAAAGATGAAGAAACCATAAAAACAATATTATATGAGAACAAAAACTCAAACATAATCAACATAAGTATGGATGTAATAATAATTATTGCAAGAATTACTTTAAGCATAATATTTTTTGTAAAGAAAAAGATATCTATATTGCATATTTCGTCGGAGCTTCAAACTAACGATGGGGGTGTTATAGTTAAACCCCTTAATACATACGTAATCTAAACTTTATTCATTTCCGCCACGTGCCGTCTGGAATTAAGCAATTCCAAAGATTTGCTTAATTCAAAATGCAATAATGCAATTTGTATTCTTTATTGAACATAAATTCATATTTTTGTCGAATTTGCATTTCCAGCACTTGCCAAATAAACAGTAAACAATTCCAAAGAATTGTTTAATACAAAATGCAATAATGCAACTTATATTTTTATTGAACATAAATTCATCTTTTTGCCGAATTTGCATTTCCGGCACTTGCCAAATAAACAGTAAACAATTCCAAAGAATTATTCACCGTGCTAATATGCAATATAGACTAAATTAGGCTATAAATAATAATGTAACATCAGTCTTAATTCATTCCTATTCTGATTCTTTTTACGGTCTTCGTGTAAAGTAGTTGTTAAGTTGTTAGTTGTTAAGTTGTTCTAAATAAAGACAAATATATTTTGTTTTTAAAACTAAAATATACAATCTATATACGGGCTACCGATTTTAGTAGACACTAGGAAATTACTATTAGTTCTCTTGCTACTTACCTTTTTTCCTTATTAACGATATCGTTATTAACGATATGTAGATCATGGCCACCATATCGTTTACCAGTAGACCCCACATTCGTTACTTACTGGTTCAATTTGAAATGAAAATAAAATATACATACATAAATATGTGTTTTTATGTATATATTTATTTAGACATACTCTTTAATTGTTTAGTTAGGAGTATTTTATTTACTAAATAACAACATATTTTTATTTCATATTCATATTTTTCTATTTCAATTTCTATACACCTTTGACATTCCTCGTGTTGTTTATCACTTAAAATTTTTCGCTGGCATTTTTGCTAAAGGCAACTGGTATTCTGCTGCAATGCATTCATTCTTCGATTTGTTGTAAACCTTGCAAAGGCCTTTTGCTATACATCTGGCTTTATTTTTACCTGTGTAGTGTAATATAGATTTCATATTTTTTCGATATCCGTTCCTTTTTATGGTGAAGCCTTTAATCCAAACAGAAAAGATACATTTATGAGAAATGCTAGTACGTCCCATGGACGGCTCTCCACTACTGTACAAGTTTTTTTATCTGGTGAAAGCTTCGAAGACCACAAATTTTTGGACAACAATATCTCCGCACAGCTTACGCCGTATTGTACTGAAAACTTGCAAAACACTAGACGAATTTATTCAGTTGACTTACCAACCAAAATTTAATGACAAAAGTAATAGAATTCAAATGAAATGATAAGTAAAGTTCTTTGATATTGACTGTGCCTAAAAAGTTCGCTAAAGGACTGTACAAGTACTTCCTGTGAACATTCACCTCTTGGAATAGGGCGATGCATCGGTTTTGGTGCAAATATTTGTGGGCCCAGTGTGAAAATAGTAGAAAAGGGTTTGGAATAGATGACGAGGAAGTATATGGAGTCGACGCGCGAGATAAGGTGTAGGCCCTTGGATTTCCTTGAATGGTGTTTATTTGCACAGAATTTACATGCAGGTTTTCCAACTGTCCATGTACTGGGATCTCCACAATTCCTCTTTTCGTGTAGATATGCTGCTCCGGAGACAGTTTTCTGAATAAAAAAACAGCTTCTCGCAGATCTTTTTTTTTGCTTCTTTTCACGACGTCAGTAAAAAAGATACTTTTGAGAGCACAATTATATATAAAAACAAATCCACTTGTTATTGAGTTATAACTAAATACTTGGAATTGAATTCAAGATTTAAAATGATCAGATATTATTCCTTCGGCCCATTTACATAAGCTGTTGTCAGAACCTTGTTGTTTTTTTGTCAAACATTCGATAATAATTTTTCTGATTGAAAGCTCTGATATATGGTATTTTCGCTCAAGTTCTATATTACTATACCTCTACCAGGGTATTCAGTCAAAATACTTCGCTAAGGAATGCAATCCACCGATTTCACGGCCTGGGAATATCTGATTCCATATTTGAGATACTTCAACCATTTAAAATGAAACTTCATTCATTTGTAATTCTTACTACTTAAACATACATACATATGCTAAACTTTTGAATTTTTATTTTATTTATATTTTCTTAAATAGATTAATACGTATATAAGTTTACATAAGATACATTGCTTGCTAAGTTTAGATATTAAAATAAAATGAAAAATATAGTAAATACATCTTTACATTGGAAAGGCTTCTTATACATTTTAAATATTCAATTATTATACTTAGTTACGCTTATTTCACTATTGCCTTGGCTATAAATCTTAAATACATTTAATACATAAATATCATTACTGTTATATTAGTTTTATCAATATTGCAAATTCACACAAAAAGAAGTTTTTTCCTTAAGAATTAAGTTTCAAAACACTATAGGAGATTTTGGCGTATTTTGCCCTAATCAATACTCGTATCATACTCGTACACATTTTCTGTGCGAAATCTTTACATGCTTTTCCATACATAGTACATACATAAGATTCGCCAAAAAACTAGAACTAAATTTTTCAGCTATTACTGATCTTTTAACTACTGTAACTGTAATGCAAAAACGAAATTATTCATTCGAAAAAAATATACCACTCTTTGGAACCATACACGAGCAGTTGAATTTTAGAAAGCAAAAAGCGGTGATATTAGCCGTCGTAAAATGGTTAAGTTACTCATGAAATGAAGTTTAAATTATGTGATATATTTTTAGTTGTAAATCGGGCATGGGTTTGGTAAAAAGTGATCCACTGATGAAATAAATGAGATACAAAATTTTGTTGACAAAATTGGGAGGTGTCTGTTTTCAAATACTGTAAGAAGAAACAAAAAATAAGTTATGAACTTTCCCAAGGACATAGTCCAGGATGCTCACGTAGTATAAGTAAAAGGGAAAAGGAATAGCCGCTAATTTATAGCCGTCTTCGATCCACCATGCGTTAGCGAGTGGCGAATAGGTAAAGCAACTGGCATAAATAAACATATGTTGGCAGCATCGCAAAAGAGTGCCCGAAAATTACATTTGTTTGGAAGCACTCGGGGAAAAGTTGAAGACGAGGAAAGAAGAGGTATACAGAGTTTATCGTGCTCGGTCAACACGCTTAGTGTTGTCGACGGGGAACACTAAAGGAGAATTCGCAAAGTTAAAGCAGCAAAAGGTTACCTTTATGAGCGCGACCTAATGAAGCTTGCCTAATATCAGAAAAGAGAGTTGGCAACATTGAATGTAGCGAGTTGTGAATCTTACTCGACTTTGTTGTTGCCTCCACATAAAATTTGTTCATTAATTGAACAAAGAAGTGGCGAATCGAAGACGGCTCATATATGACTGCTCGTGGAATCGCGGCTGAGCCCGGTATTAAGAATAAACACTACTCATTTAAAAAATCTAAGTTGTTAAAATGCAAGCACACAAAATGGCTGAATTGCAATTGGAGAGAAACGTATTACTTAGAAGATAATATACAAAAAAGTATTCAGGTAGTCCAGATGGGTTGAAAATTATTAGCATGCCTTTCGTAAAAAATAGAAGATACTCCGGAATCGATAAAAGCAGCGTTATGATTAGGGCTGGAATCGGGTGCCACGGAAAAACCAAAATTAAATTTGTCCGCACCAAACTAAAGAACGGTGCAGCTGATTGGTAATCAAGTAATTCCTTGCGCACGCTATAATATTTTCAACTTGACCATCAAAGATCGTATAATGGATATTTCGCAATTTTCAATTGGTTAATATGGATGAACTAATTACATGAATGAACGAAAAAACAAAGGAAGTCGCCTTCTCAGCATAGCCCAGCTAAACCGCGTGAATAAGGCTATTCGACTGAAAAGACCTGATCGACATGGTCAAACCATATTCCTTCACGACAACGCCAGGCTCCGTGTTGCACAAGTCGTCAAAACCGCACTCCAAGAGCTCGAATGGATGGTCTTTCAGCATTCGCCGTATTCTGCGGTCCTTGGACTGACCGATTACCATCTTTCCCGCTCCCTGTCAAACCATATGAAGGGTGTTACCTTCGATAACAAAGAGGACCTTAAAAACTGGCTCAACAACTTCTTTGACACCAGACTAAGCGATTTTTGGCGGAACGACATCAACAAAATGGTCTAGAGGCGGGAATAGCTTGTAAACAGCAACGGCGAATGTATAATTGATTAACTTATTACAGTAGCGAAAATACAAGAGTAAATTGCCAAAAAATAGAGACCGACATGTGTATATGTACATATAATATATGTACCTCAACGTATGGGCCTACTAAAATTACCTACAATGAAATTATATATTTTTATGAATTGTATGTACTTATAATACATATTATATTTACATGCATATGAATTCATAAAAGAAGAAGTATTTAACGTTTAATAATTAGGCTAATTTCAAACTCACACTTGGATTTGATCCTCGTCGTCAGACTGGAGCTGCGAATTATCACCTGATCGCCCTGGTGGGCTTCCTGGATTAAGAGTAGGACTGGGAGAGCGAGCGTTCTCAAAATGTCTTAAAGGCGATTGCTGCGTGGGAGAATGTGATGTGCATCGCTGATCATTCGTCACATTACTTTGAGGTCCGGGTGCAGCTGCTGTTGCTATGACCGCTAATGATGGTGAAGTGATTGGCTTGTCGACAGCAATACAATTAGTACCAGAAGATGTGCCAGCTGCAGCAGCCATAGCTGCCACTGAGGCGCTTTGATAGTAGCTGCTTAATGAAGATAATGAACTGGAAGCGGCGAGATGTGAGAAAGGTGACGTGGCAGATACGGGCACACTTGTAAGTGGTCCTACGCTGGGAACTCCTGTATATAAATTGTAAGGAAGTGGCTTTTGCATTGCGGCTGCAGCTGCAGCTTGGCGGTAGTACAAATCAATACTCGAGGGGGCAGGGCCACCGTGTGGTGACTGTGAGCCTGGATAGGACCATGCTCCCAAATAGGGCGTTCCGCCATAGAGTCGTTGAAAAGCTGCGAAATTTCCAGCTTCGGCTAGAAGCTCTAAACCAACCGCAGTTTGACGTTTCCATTTTGTTCTATAACAAAGAAATACAAAAGTAAAAAGGATTGTTGGTAAGTGGACAACTTGCAATAAAACATTTAAAATAAAATAAGTATATAATATAATACATATATAATAATACGTTTATCTGCAAATAATGTTTAAGTTAAATAAAATTTTTGCTTTTCCAAAAATACTTATTATAAATGTGTTCATTTTATATCTTATATATGATTTTACAAAAAATTATTTGAGAATATTCTCTTCAGGCTTTCTCAAGGCCAGCGCAAACTTATCTCATTGATAGGCCAGCTATAAGAAAACGTGACAAAAGTAGTCAAAGAAAACTTTATATACATAACTGGGAGAGGTGGTATTTTTACACCAAATTCGTCAAATTCAAACATTACTAAATTCAAATTTTGTTTTTAAATAGCAATGTAAATTTACAGGTAAAATACATAGATATATTTTATTCAGCCGCCGTAGTCGAAACGTCGGTTCGAATCTCGGTAAACACCAAAATTAAGAAAAAGATTTTTCTAATAGCGGTCGCCCCTCGGCAGGCAGTGGCAAAACTCCGAGTGTATTTCTGCCATGAAAAAGCTCCTCATAAAAAATATCTGCCGTTCGGAGTCGGCTTGAAACTGTAGGTCCCTCCATTTGTGGAACAACATCAAGACGCACACCACAAATAGGAGGAGGAGCTCAGCCAAACCAATAAAATTAAATGTTTTGCAATATGTTCATTTATATATTTGTAAAAATTTGTTAAAATATGGGCAAATAATAACATCTTACAAATTTTGATATTTTATGATTATACATCATACATACGTACATATGAATGTAAATATATCAGTTTGGGGATAATGAGAAAAGTAAATTTTTAGATTTTTTCATTACCTCTGCTATGGTTTGACAGCTGGGAATGGCAAACTGTGTTGACATTTCTGTTCACTAAGGTTCGGGAAGTCACCATAAATCGTTTAATGCCAGAACACCGCTTCCAAATTGTGGATGCGGTTCAAAATTATAAAATCTCTTGGATTTTGAAGATCAAATGCCATATTATTTATCTCGGACACTACAGATATTTTGTTATTATTATTTATTAGAGAAATATAAAATATTGCAACATATATTTAAACTGCTCTCTTTGTAACTTAAACGAATTAGAAAACATAGCACGTTTCTTAGGAAGGTGCCCTATTTTGAAACAAATCAGATATCGGCACTTTGGAGAATTTGACTTAGACCAAGATGAAGTTAATAATAGGCGGATGGAATAGCCCAGTTTGGTTTGTCACTAGTGCTCTTAAATATAGGCAGTTAATTGTAATTTTAAATATGTAATTCGGCATAATTATTTCAATAGTATATAAGTAAATACTGTAAGACAATGTTTAACATACCTACGATTTTGATACCAAGTCTTAACTTGACAGTCGCTTAGGTCAAGTTTGTGAGCAAGCTCTTGTCTCTCTTGCACGCTTAAATACTTCTGCCTTTCAAAAGATTTTTCAAGAGTTTGCAATTGATGATCCGTAAATGCAGTGCGGGCTTTACGCTGCTTTTTACTTAAACTATGAGTGTCATTAGTAGACCCACTTTTGACACTGTTCCCGTCCTCGTCCTTAGCACCTGTAATTATTTCAGAAAGAATTTATTTAGTTAGAATAGTTTTTTTTAGTATTGGGTAACAGAAGGTGTAATAAACCATATTGAACCCAAGCAAAGCCTCAATATTGGAATTGGCATTAAATATATATAAAGTAGGTATATGCAATGAAATAAACACAAATAAAATGATATCTCTAATTTTCTAATTTATAAAATATTTATAAATTCCGATATATTTGTACAATGCATTGGGTATGTGAATATATAAGTTTCCGCCCCCGTGAAAGAGGTGTCGCTGGTACTATTCTTGAGTTCGCTCTAGTACTATATACTATATATAGTAATATATACTGGTGATTGGAAGGTGTATATGTGAGGTCTCGATCGCAGTAGTTGAGATTCGTTGGAAGCGTAAAGATTCTTTTTTATCTTTTTATCATTTTTTATGTCTACGGTCACTTGCGATGAAAAATTTATCTATTATGATAACCCTAAGCGTCGAAAATATTGGAGCCTGCCAAGTGAACCAGGACCATCAACAGCGAAAAAGTATTCATGCTTCGAAGGTTATCAGAAGTGTGTCGAACTCCTTTAACTATCTGAAACCACCACTGGCAATCGTTGCCGACTGCAGCTATTGCGTTTGAAAAGAGCTCTGAAAGAAAAGCGGCCGGAATGGCTAGGCATGGTTAGGCATGACAAACTGATTTTACTGCATGGCAACGCCAGGCCACTCTTGCTAAATCGATCCAGAAATATTTAGAGGGACTGAATTGGGAATTGGGAATTGTTGTCCCACCCGCCATATTCCTCAGACATTGCTCCTTCGGGTTACCATCTGTTCTGATTTTACTGCATGGCAACGCCAGGCCACTCTTGCTAAATCGATCCAGAAATATTTAGAGGGACTGAATTGGGAATTGGGAATTGTTGTCCCACCCGCCATATTCCTCAGACATTGCTCCTTCGGGTTACCATCTGTTCCGATCAATGCAGTCAGCGCTTACTGTAGAGCGGTATACTTCTTACGAGAGCATCGCAAACTGGCACAATGAATGGATCAAATCAAAAAAACTCGAATTTTTCATCAGAAGAATCCATATGCTGCCTGAAAAATGGAATAAGCTTCCAATGGCACATAATTCACATAATATCATTTATTATTTAATTGTTTAAATATTTCGTAACTTTGGCTAAGAAAGGACGGAAACTTATTCCCATATCCAATATTATATTACAGTCGCTTACGGGAGGCTCCGGCAAAGCTTCGAGTGCATTTTGCAATATAAAACATTTATCAGATGCGGTTATTTCGTTGAAATTAATTATATATGTACACAAAGTATTATTTACACTTGATTAGTAATCATTCGTTATCAAATTATTTTTTTCTGATATCAGAGCAGTGCATCGAGTACTGAATAAATATCGCGTTAATTTAAGTATCGAGTAAAATATTTTAATATATTTTTTTTCATGAAAAATAATCAAATATTATATATTTTTATTTTTTTCTTTTATTATATTTTTTCGCCCAAATGTTACAGTTGAAATTTTACTTAAATTTTTTAGGTTTACATTGTCACCACAATACATCATGTTTTATTTATTTATTTATTAAAAGAGTAACAATTATAAATAACTATTCCACTTAAAGAGCTAAAGCACTGGCTACTATGGCCTTCGGCTATTAGTATAATAAAGATGACAGCGTGTCTTATAGCCTTAACTTACATCTAGATACATAGTCACTAATCTTATTTAAATTGTATACCGTTGTCTGTTTGAGGAGTTCCGATGGTTTGATGCTTGAGAAAAAGGATGTTCTGATATTTTGTAGGGAAGGACAAGTATCTATCAGATGAAGTGTAGTAAATTCGTTGGAGCCACAAAAAGGGCATGTAGGCTTCGGTGAGCCGCTGAGCAGGTGGGCATGTGTCATGAGTGTGTGACCGATTCTCAGTCGAGTAAAAATTTTTGCTTGGTGACATAGTGCAGATGGAGGGTAGATATTTTTTTCCCCAAAGGGGTTAAAATTTTTATAAGGATGCTGAAAAGTGTTCCATTTAGTTGCTGCGTTATCTGCGGCAAGTTCTTTCGCTAGTATCTTTATGTCATTGCAAGTGATGTAGTCAAATGTGTGTAGAGGTTCCTTATTCGCCTCTTTCGCTCTCTTGTCAGCTTTTTCGTTACCATTTATTCCAGAGTGCCCAGGAATCCACATAATTTTGATTGCACCTGTGTGTATTGAAATTATATTGCGGATTTTTGTTATCATCGGGGTGTCATTTGTGGGGTTTAAGATAGCTTCGATTGAGGATTTGCTATCGGTGCAAATTAAGTGCTTGCTACATTTCTGGGAGGCAAAGATTACTGCTTCAAGTATCGCAGCTGCTTCAGCTGTAAATATTGAAGTGCATCTTGGCAAAATTCCGGCATAGATGGTAACACCTTTTGCGTTTGTCACTGCAAATGATGTGCAGGTGTCGGTTTTTGATCCGTCGGTAAAAATGATCTCCCAATCTTTCTTTAATGGGGAAATGGTTTCGAGAAAAATCTGGTTGTATTCGTTTGTATTAGTCGAATCTTTTAAATGTTTGGATAGATTGTTCAATATCATCGAGTTGGGAACGACCCACGGTGGATGTATTGCAGGTTCCACAAGTACTGGCTGAGCAATGATATCCAGTTTTTCGGCTTCTTTTAGAATGATGGAGATTGTTGATTCCCGGCTCTTTCTGTTTAATTTTTGAGTACTCGAGTTGATGTGTTTTAACAAAAGTCTGTTTCTACATTGAATTATCTTCAAAATACTTGTCCTTGTATTGTTGGCCACCCTTTCTGAGATGGTGGGAAGTCCAGCTTCCGCTAAGGTAACGTTTATGGGGGAGGTGGGGAAGGCTCTGATGCTTCTCCTGACTGCAGCATGGTAAGGTGCTTCTAGGCGCTTTAGATGAGTTTTAGCGCAGTGTCCGTATATAACCAGACCGAAGTCAATTTTAGATAAGATTAGAGACCTAGTGATACTTAATAATGTACTTGTATGTATCAAACAGTGCTTTGAGGATAAGTATTTAACTATGTTTAGTCTAGATAATAGGCTTAACCTAACGTATTCACAATGTTGCTTATAAGTTAGTCGCTTATCAAAGATAATGCCTAATATTTTAAGTGTGTTGGTGTGGGGGATTATGGTATTGGAGAAGGATATAGGTGGGAATATGCATTTGTGCTTGCGACATATATGGAATGTAGAACTTTTATTCATAGAAATACTGGCCCCCGAAGCTTGTGCCCAAACTTCGAGGTCCACAAGGATACTGCTAAATGTACTTTTAACTTCTGCTAAATTTTTGGTATTTGAAAAAATTACCACATCATCTGCGTAAATGAAATGTTCGACATGCAGATGTTTGGATATTATAGAGTTAACTTCATTAAAAGCTATGATGAACAAAATGACAGATAGAGGTGATCCTTGAGGAATGCCATTAAAGAGGGGAAGGATTTGGGATTTATGGTTGTTAGCACGAACATAAAATTTGCGATTGCATAGGTACGATTTGATAGTATTATACATTTTTTCTCCAATCTTCCAACGATTTAGCTCTTCCAATACATTGTGATAGCCTATTCGATCGTATGCCTTTTCAAAATCTAAGCTAAGCACAGATACATGGTTTCTATCGGCAAGTGCTGAGTTAGCGAAATGTTCAAGTATTAGAAGTGGATCTATTACACTAAGTCCTTTTTGAAACGCAAACTGGTGTGGGCTAAGTAGGTTATTTTTTTGGGCAAACCAGATGATTCGCCGGGAAATCATTTTCTCTAGAACTTTTGACATGCAAGGGAGAAGGGATATAGGTCTATAACTAGATATGAGGGAGTTGGGTTTATTAGGTTTGGGGATGGGGATAATTGCGGCAGTTTTCCACGCTTGAGGGAATGATCCTTGACTATATATTGAGTTGTATAGGTTAACGAGTCGGGATTTTAAGAAGGAAGGAATATTTTTAGTATCGCGTAGTTAATTCTATCACCACCGGGAGTCTTACCCTTCAGAGAAGAAAGCGTTAAATCGTATTCTTCTATTGTGAATGGTGAATCTATTGCTACACTGTCGGAGGAGGGGGAGGGGTTACGGTATTTAAAGGCGCTTATATTGTCTTTTCTTCTCTTGAAGTCGGGGTGGAAGTTTGAGCTGTGGGAGTAGTTTGACCAGGTGCTTGCGAATTTTTCAGCTATCTCTTGTGAGGAATAAACTGGCCCTACTGGGAGATGAATAAATGGGATATGGTTAGGTTGGGAAGAGGCAGTGAGAGTTCTTATGTCAGCCCAAATTTTTTTTGGGTTGGACTGTGGTGTAATTTTAGCTGTGAGAGTTTCAAGTGCTTGTCTTTTGCAAGACTTCAACTCACGCCGGAATAGGGCATTGTGTCTCTTATACGCAATGAAGTTCTCGTCCGTCCTGTTTCTTTTAAATTGAGTCCATGAGGACTGCTTATTTTTCCTTAGGATGGAAAGCAAGTTGGACCAGTACGGAAGTCTGGCTGTATATTTTTTAGTACTGATCTGTGGAATTGAAACGTTGGCAGCTGACCGAATGAGAGATTTGATTGCCGCAGCTTCTTTATTTACGTTGGCAGAGACTGGTATGTTATGTGCTAAGGATACCAGTGTAGCACTGAAAGCTTCCCAGTTCGCCTTTTCCGTATTGAATTTTGGCTTAGGCTTAACTTGAAAACTTTGTGGTAAAGAAACGGAAGTTATTATGGGGAAATGATCACTATTGTGTAAGTCATCTAATGTTTTAGTTGTTAATCTTGGTGCTATGGATGCGGAGGCGAGGGAAATGTCAGGGTGGGAGAAAGTCTTGTGGGTGGAAAAGTGGGTCGGGGAACAATCGTTAAGGATGATGAGGTTTTTTGCGAGAACAACGTCTTCAATAATTTTTCCTCTGTTGTTGGTGGAGGATGATCCCCAAAGGGGACTCCATCCATTAAAATCACCCAATAGGATCAAAGGCGTGGAAAAGAGTTTAGAATGAGGATTAGGTCTTTGCTGCTAAAAACTTGGTGAGGTGGGATATAACATGAAATCACAGTAATTTTGAAGCCTACATCTACTTCAATTGCTAGAGATTGAATATCGGATACTATAGGGATGAATTTGTGAAAAAGGGATTTTTTTACCAATAGGGCAACACCTTGTTTGCAAGTGTTGTTGTTTGGACTATTGTAATAGTAACTAACATATTTTAGTGGTGAGTACGCAGATTTATTATGTGGAATATGCGTTTCTTGTAGGCAAATAATTTCAGGAGAAAACTCGTTTATTAGTATATTAAGATCAGGAAAATTATTAATGAGACCGTTGATATTCCATTGTAATATCTTCATGTTTTACTGTGTATCGGAAGA
The DNA here is from genome assembly GCF_027943255.1 of Anastrepha obliqua. Classification (NCBI taxonomy): domain Eukaryota; kingdom Metazoa; phylum Arthropoda; class Insecta; order Diptera; family Tephritidae; genus Anastrepha; species Anastrepha obliqua. The sequence continues at coordinate 184,933 of NC_072893.1, forward strand.
GTTAGTTGTTGGGAGAGAGGTTGTAGCAGTAAAAGGGAAAAGGTTGGGTTGGGAAGAGTTTGAAGTGGGAGAGAATTGAGAGGAGTTGGTATGAATATCGGGCTGAGAAGGGTTTGAAGTAAGAGAAGATTGGGAAGAGTTGGTGGGGAGGTTGGAGTGGGAAGGGTTTGTAAGAAGAGTAGGGAGTGAAAATATGTTATGAGAAGGGGAATATATTTGGGAGATGAAGTCTTCAACTAACATTCTGGTTGCCGTTTGACTACAGGTTGAGTTCGGTGCTGCTATGTTGGTGGCGTTTGGTTCAGGCGTGCTGTTAATGATTGCATTGTTGTTTGTTATTGAATTATCGGGTTTTTTTATTGTATTGTTTGTGGATATATTTGAAGTGGGGTTGTTATTGTTGCTATATGCATTTGAGTTTGGGTTAACTGTGGTGTTATTAATAAGGCTATTGACTTTTTGCATATTTTGTGGTTGTTGTACCATTTCAGAGAAAGAGGTAGAATTTTCGTTTATTTTTTTTGGTATTTGCTGTTTATGTATGTTTAATGCTTCACGAATAGTGCACTTTCTGTCTGTTTTTATTGTAATGATTTCTTTCATTTGCATAAATTTTGGGCATGTTTTGCTTGAGGAGGGGTGGGCACCTGAACAGTTTGCACATAGGGTGCGGGCACAAGGGGTTTCAGCGTGAGGGGGGTATGCGCAGGTGACACATACTGGTGTTTTATCACATCGTTTGAGCGTGTGACCGAGTTTTTGACAACTCTTACACCGCATTGGGTTGGGGTAATATTGTTTCACCTTTGCTGTATACCACGATACTTCGATTTCCTCAGGTAAGTGATAGCGATCGAAAGTGAGTAAGACTACTCCTGAAGGAGTTGGCTTACCTTCAACATATTTAGGGAACTTGTATGCTGATGTAACACCCTGTTCTTTTAAGTTCTCCACTATTTCGTCTTCATTAACATAGTTCAAACAGGGAGCATAAATTGTGCCTTTGGACGAGTTGAGGTTCTTGTGTAACTCAAATTTTACGGGGCAGATACCGGCAAGGTTTTTTGTTTGAATAAATTTGTTAGCGATGTTCGAGTTTTTTACAAATAATAATAAATTTCCGTCTCTTAATTCAGAGATATTGAGAATATCAGCGCTGATATGCTTCAACGCTTTATGAACCAAAAAACAAGAAAAGGCGTTAAGTGGCTTGGAAGAGTCCATTGTGCTTGCAATTACATATTTCGGATTTTCTTTTTTTAAACAAGGTAGTGTTGGAAACAGGTCCTTTGTAATTGTTTGTGCTTTTTTTCGTTTACGGTGGGGGCTTGCTGCTAGGGCAGCAAACCTGTTGTCCCCGAGTGCGGGAGACATAATTATTGTTTTTCTTACCGCAGCAGTTAACTATTGTTTTTTTTTTGTCACACGCGAAAAAGCAAAAACAAAACACAAAAGAGAATAAGGTGGGATGCAAAAACGCAACGAACTCGTACTGTAGTCAAACTGAAAGCGATAGACACAACCGAATGCGACGAATGCCAGTCGATGACTGACATCATGTTTTATTTAAAAGAACTATTAAAAACTACTGTGATGTTACAATCTCCGTTTGGCGCGTTATTAAGCATAGTTTTTTTTTACTTTTATTTTTGACTGGATAAATATGAACGAATTTTGAACTTTTATTTTTGATCGAAAAAATGAAAACAAAATCTTAACTTTTCTTTTTAATACAAATAAAAAATAGTTTAAAAAAACTAAAAAACACGCTTTAATTGCTAATCGAACTAAAAAGTAGAAAATAAATTTTAATGACAAAGGGACCTATAATGAAGTAATAGCAAATCGAACGATCAGTCATAGTCAACTACCTCAGAACAGAATTATAACAAAAATTAAGATACAAATAGAGTAATTCAAATTAGAGTTAAAAGCGTGGGATGCATTTTGCTTCACTTTCATAACCCTCTGTACATAGGTAGTTGCCAATAGAATGATTGTAATATTTACTATATCAAGCATCCCACGCTTTTAACTCTAATTTGAATTACTCTATTTGTATCTTAATTTTTGTTATAATTCTGTTCTGAGGTAGTTGACTATGACTGATCGTTCGATTTGCTATTACTTCATTATAGGTCTCTTTGTCATTAAAATTTATTTTCTACTTTTTAGTTCGATTAGCAATAAAAGCGTGTTTTTTAGTTTTTTTAAACTATTTTTTATTTTCTACTTTTTAGTTCGATTAGGAAAAAAGCGTGTTTTTTAGTTTCTTTAAACTATTTTTTTTTTACAATATTATGAATGAAAATTATTGTTATCATTGCAGTCAGTGAATAAATGATTCGATATATTCGTGTTATATTTAATTCCTTTCTTATCGACTGTGAGTCTAAAGCTATGCAGTTATCGGCCGTGATAAAGAAGTAATCGGGATGAAGAACTTATTTCGTGGAGAGAGCCTGAGAAACTGATTTACAAGAATAAATAAAGATTTTTCATTTTACAACCAAATTCACCTTACTTTTTGCCCACAGTAAAAAAAAGAAAATATTAATCCTGGCAATCCTAATAAGGATAATGGAAAACTTTTATCAAATTATTGCATTGTCATCGGTTGATAGGTATGCAAAATTTCAAGTCGAAGCCAGTGAAAATTAAGCTCAAAGATTCCGTTACATACATACATACATACATACATACATACATACATACATACATACAACCCAACCTAATAAAAGTGTGTTAAAAATACAAGTGAAAAGCATATCGGGGGAAAAATAACAATTATTTAGTGATTCTTTTTATAAATATAAGTTTCAAACTTTGTGGAAATTAAAAAAAAAAATGGCAGATTGGCATTGTACATTTCTTCAATATAAGGAATGCTCTAAATTTTTTATATGGAAGAAAATCTTCTGCCTATGCATATGCATCCATAGCAAGAAGTCGGATGAATTTATCACGATTGACGCTACGTCTATTTTAATTTTTTTTTAAATACACATTAATTTGGGTTTTATAAATAGATCACATGGAAGTGATCATTTCTTTTTGTTATTCCATCTTGTGCAGCATATCCCCATTTTATCATGAGTCTTATGTATTTTTTGCGAACGGCTATCATGTAACCTACATAACCTTACTCTTTTGGGTATATTTTCCACGACTCGACCTTTTTCCAAGCGGAAGATAATAGAGCCATTGCAAAATCTTAGCTTTATAAAATCAATTATACGCAGAAGTTAAAAAAAAGTAAACATGAAAAAATAATACCAAATTGAAATTTACGTGTCTTTCATTGACATAATGGAATGAATTCATGACAAAAGACAGTTATATATAGTAATATGATGCGTTCACATATGGCAGATTACCTGCAAAATTGACAATCAGCTGTCAATACTTTGAGAGGTTTTTCTTCATAGAAATTTGTTTGGTGGAATATTTCGGGGTCTTTGGTTTCTTTAATTATTACTACCGATATGAAAAAAATACAAGGAGAAGGAATAGCTAATTTAATAGCACAATTGGCTACTAATCATAAACAGTTGGAGGAAATCCGTATGCGACGTTTACTGAGGTTGCAAAAAATTATGGCAACAATACGCATGGGAAATTCTATATTACATTTTATAATAAGTATTTAATAAGAGGACAAAACGTTTATGGACACACGCTTTTTTCTGTAAAATGAATGCATAATTAATAATATTTAACAAACATTTTATTATAATTATGGTTAGAGACCTGTTTTCTTTGCCGACATCCATTTAATTTAATTTTTATTTTGATGTTTCTCCTTACATTCGTAATAATAATAATCGATATCATAGAAAACACAGGGTTGTATGTCAAACTAGTATCGTTATTATCTATGCTTGTTTTTTTAATCTCAGATTTTGGGATAGAAATTTTGTATGGGAAATCTCGCTTTTTAAAAAAAAAAGTATCGAGTACTTACTTGCAAGTACTGGTATCGAAGAATCACTATACTTGACTGCAAAACGAAAAGCACGGGTTAAGCACGAAAAAGTAGATCAGCTATTATATGTGAACGTATTAACATGTAGCTTTGCCATATAACAAATACGGGAAAAAAGTATCGATACCAAGTAATTGCTTCGGGGAAAAAGTATCGAGTACTTACTTGCAAGTACTGGTATCGAAGAATCACTATACTTGACTGCAAAACGCATAGAGAAAGTTTTAAGACCGTTGAGTTTCCCAACAAAATGATCCGCTTCAGACCAAAGGAATAATCAAAATAATTTGGATTTCCTAAAAAATAACCCGGCGTCTAAAATTCGGACCATATTTAAATTAACCTCTTCAGACTCAAGCTATAATAAAATTTTAAGCAATTAGTTTAATAGGAGTTTCAGAATATGCATTTCGACACCATAAAAAAATTTTTGATTGGTCCTTCTGAAAACCGTAACCAAAAAAGTTTTTTTGAATGGTGCGAAAATACTCTCAACATAAGCCTATGCCTATTACTCTACTTAGTATATACATATATAAATATATATATAATCCTCATATTTGTGGTATGCGTCTTGATGTTGTTGGAGTGACTTACAGTCTTAGGCTGAGTTCGAACTGCAAATGGTTTTTTATGAGGAGCTTTTTCATGAAATAAAATCGAATGTTTGCCATGTCTTGCCGACGGGCTACCGCTATTAGAGAAAACTTTGTTCTGTCATTTTGGGGTTTCATGCACGTAGATTTGAACCTACTGACTTCCGAACGGTAGTCACGCACTAACCATTCGCCTGCAACGGCTACCGTACTTAGTATATACATATGCATGTTTATTTATGGGTTAACAATATGCAAATTTCATTATTTCTTTGAATTTCTGGGCATGTATCCTAAAGTTCCAGTGCGGAATAAAGAGCCACAAAGAGCAAAACAAAGGGTTGAAAAGATTTGGATTGAGCTAAAGCAGAATAGTCGGAAAGAAATATTATTCCTTTGAGTGAAATTAAAAGTGAAATACGCAATATGTCAGTATCGGCTTAGTTGAACAAAGTAAAAAAATAAATGATTCTATTAGGTGTGTGGCCGAGAAGGAGGGATGACCTCCAGTTTTAAGCGTACTCCGAATGGCAGCCTTTTTTATGATGAGCTTTTTCATGACAGAAATACACTCGGAGGTTTGCCATTGCCTGTCGAGTGGCGACCACTACTATTAGACAACATTTTTTCTTTATTTTGGTGATTAACGCACGAAGATTCGAGCCTACGTACTCTGAATGGTAGTCACGCACCAACCCAGTCGTTTATGGCAGCTGAATGTCTGTCAGCAAAGTCGAAAAGAGATGAAAGAACAGTAAGGGCTTCAGTAGAAATCGAAGACATAAATAAAATAGCTGATGCTGCAAATTCCCTAAACTAGGGATGTCTGTGGCCGAAATTCATCTATGTATGTATTTCTTTGATTCGATACATCGAAATGTACATCGACAGAATGTTTCACATTTTATTTTACAACAAAATGTGCTAACATGCTTGAAATGGTCAACAACTTTTTCGTAAAACTATTGAAACGATAAAAATTAAAATTTTTCAGAAAACGCAGCGCAATCCGTTCATGCGTCGAGGAGGCGAGAAGTGCTTTACTTGAAATTAAATAAGTTATATTACTTCATTGGTAGGTGCTAAAGCTTATCAATAAGCAACAAATTGCTTATTTTCAAGCAAACACTAAGTCCTGTTTGGACTTACGGTAAACAATTATGGGGATGCGCTAGTCAAAAATACATCACCTCCGTCCAAAACAAAATCCTGCTTAGCATAGTAAATGTGCCATACTACTTATATATGAGGAATAGCGACCTTCACCGTGATTAGCCATAGTTCACAAACAGCGTCTAAAAAACCATGTCAACGGCGCAGCATCCAGCTTACTTCGGCTTAATTCTTCTAGAAGGCGATTAAAAAGCAAAACGGTAGCAAACCTTATGGCGAGCAAATAGCGACACTATACTCGTTGCAATTGTACAACGCTAAAAAATACTTAAGAATCCTTAATAACAAAAAAAATGTATCATCAGTCGAGAGTAACAAAAAATCTCCCTTAATTTTCAGGTTTGTTTGAGAAACTCTTGATGGCAGGTATGTTATCAATTTCATTAGATATAACTTAAAACAATATTTCATTTTATATGACGAAATGTCAGTTTTCAAAAACAAAAAAAAAAAAACCGATACATTGACTATTTTTACATCGGGTGTTTTTCCGATATCTCTGCCCTAAACACTTACATTAGATGTACTGCATAAATATCATCTCACCTGAACTTCTCAATGAATTTTTAACGCTATAAAAATTAATAAACGGTGCCCTTTTGTTTGTCAAACGTTACATTCAAAATAGTGAGAAAATGCCATTATAATAATCGATTAGTGCATCCAACCCTGAATTCTATTAGTTTCACTAATCGATTAACAACTAAACATACAGAGAGCTAACGTTAAACACATAAATTAATTAATAAATAAAATTACAAAAAAATAGATTATTTTTTAAAAGTTCAACTCACAAGTGGAATGTTACTATTTTATCGTATTTCTGTTTATGGTTTTTCGTTTTCGAAAATTATTATATATACTATAATAAGTATTAATATGAATTATGTAGTATAGGGAATTGTTTGTCTCTTAGATTTGGTTTCGGGCTGCCATGGAATCTCAAAGTGAATAGCATTTTATATTTACATTTACTTACATCTTATAACATTTATCACCATTCTTCAATGTGTTATTAGCACAAAAAAGGCATTTTAACGTAACGGAAATCGTGACGTGCCGCAAGCAAAGCTTAGTTAGACATGGGGTTAGGAATGAATAAAGTCTGGACATAGTTAAATGAGATCGATTAAATTGGTTTAAGAGAGATAAAGAAAGAAAAAATTAAAGATACCGAACTGGCGGAGGCGAACAGCTTAGTTCCGCTGGCAGAAGCAGGAAAGGAAAGCAGTACGAATAAATGACAAATTGTGTCATATGCGCTTTAAACATATGGTACCCTGTGCACAGACCAGTAGACCATATATCTGGTACTGTAAAATTCATATCCACATCCGATGCTAAAACAACTCGACGTAGGGGAGAATATCGGCATAGGGAGCAATGCGCAAAATAGTGGGAACAGGTGCTAGTCTTTTGTGTATCAGGAATAAAACATCGGTCTAAGAAAATAAAATTTTTGCTATTCGTATAATCGTTTAAAACTATTTACTTCATACCAGGAATACTATTTCAGCAATTTCAAGTAGTAAACTGTTCTGAATATAATAGCAAATCGGTTTTTTATTAATCTCGGTTTTTTATTCAGGTTTTAAACCGTTTAAAAAACTAAATTAAACTGAAATATAAAATCCAACATAAAACTAAAATATCACCGTCACATCGAATTGAATTAAATTTCCTCCTTAATATGTATTTTATGTACATATGCATATAAGGGGTGTTTTTTTTAGGGGTTAGGCTTTCAAGTTGGCACTACTTTTTTCGTAGATGGTCTTTTTGACAGCTGTCACTTGATTTATGCTCAGTTTGGTTTGCCATTTCATAATGAATAGACTTACACCTGAACAACGTTTGCAAATCGTGCAAATTTATTACGAAAATAACGGTTCGGTTCGCGCGACGTATCACAAGAAAATTTTGTTCAGCGATGAAGCTCACTTTTGGTCGAATGGGTATGTCAATAAGCAAAATTGTCGCATTTGGAGTGAACATAATCTACAAGCCATTGCTGAGACGCCGTTACATCCTCAAAAAGTCACTGTTTGGTGTGCTCTATGGGCAGAGGGAATCATTGGTCCATATTTCTTTAAAAATGAAGCCGGCCATAATGTTACAGCCAATGGAGAGCGCTATAGAGCCATGGTTAATGACTTTTTCGTGCCTGAATTGGACGATGTTGATGTGGACGACCTTTGGTTCCAACAAGACGGCGCTACATGCCATACAGCCAACGCAACAATCGATTTATTGAAGGAAACTTTTGGTGAGCGCATTATCTCGCGCCGTGGACCTGTGGCGTGGCCTCCAAGATCGTGCGATATAACACCGCTGGACTATTTCTTGTGGGGCTATGTGAAGTTGCTTGTCTACGCAGATAAGCCCGAGACAATTGACGTCTTGGAAGAGAATATTCGGCGCGTTATTGCTGACATACGGCCCCAATTGCTGCAAAAAGTGGTCGAATTGGGTCTCTCGGCTGGAATTTATTCGAGCCAGCCGCGGCGGCCACTTGCCCGAATTCATTTTTAAAACATAATGGCAAACCCTTATCTTTATAATAAAGCTAAATTCTTGGCCATAACATTAATTAATTAATTATATACGTTTTATTTCATCTTGAAAACCTAACCTCTAAAAAAACACCCTTTAAGTATACTTATAGATAGGATAGCAAATTAATGCGTTTTGTTTTAATTATCGTATGTAATGTGCTTTGCTATGGAATGCATCAAACGTATGATTAAGAAAAATTTGTCAACTACAACTATTATGGTCCAAGCTTGAAAAATCAAACCAAGGCACATTGAAGTTTGATTTGCCTGAATCAGATCATATTTTGAATTTGGCCGGATTTCAAAGTTTTTGTGTATTTTAGTTTGCTATCAAGGAACCGAATGATCTTACACGCATCGTTGATAATGCATGGAAAACTGTTTGAACTTGATTGGAAATTATTTTTGTTCCACTATATAGCCCTTACCTTGCATCAAATATATTTGTTCCCACATTGCTTTATTTCTAACTATATAGCCCTTACCTTCCATCAAATATATTTGTTCTCAGATTGCTTTACTTCTAACTATTCTTTACTTAGCGCACGTAAGCGAAGTTCTGATTATTATAGATATAAAATCTGAATAAATAATTTGCGATAACCAACAAACAATATAAAGCGCAAATAAGTAATTAATAGTAATTTGTTACTCTCTACATTTCTTTCGACACTGATGTAGGTGACTAAGTTAAGGGAAGAAGAATTGACCGCGAAGTGATGTTTTATTCAAACAAAATTCTTTGTGGGTAAATGGTTTTTTTCGATGTGTTTTTTTTTCATGGCAGTCGGAGGTGTACCGGGAGGCACCTGCTTTTTTATATGGATTTGGGCGATTTCAGAAATAGGAAAACGCATACCGAAAAAATTAAGAACTTTTGTATGTACAGACACGCATACATACCTACATTTGTGGCAGCTTTATCGCATCTCATCACTTTTCCCCAGTTTAGCCACGTTTTTAAAGATATTCCGATACAGTTTAAAGCACAAATAATAATATGCTTATATATACATATATGATACATAGGTATGCTGATACCTGCTGATACTTGATATGTTTACTTATTACAAGCACAATCAGACAAACATATTTTATATTTATGACCGACTAATATTTACAAGTATTCTTCATTGCTATTACAATAATATTATTCGGTTTGCTCGATTTAGGGTTTCATATTGTTTCCGAACGGTACACGATTTTCATAAGAAGTTCTTTGATTGCAAACACAAGCTCGAAGGTTCGCCATTGCCTACCGATTGACGATTGCCGCAAGAAACGAAATAAATTTATGAATATTTGTGTTACTTGCTCTATGACCAATGAATGTTACTTAAATGTTTCAAAATCTATCGGTCGCCCCGCCCAACATAAACTGAATCTCACCTCACCATTACTACAAACACTGTTGTCGTCCAGGTGGCCGCCACTGCCGACTTCACTGTCGCAATCGTCGTTGTCCTGGTAATCGCTATTGTTATCAAGTTCGCGTACGGCGGCAGCAGCATTTGCGTAATGTTGTTGCATGGCAGCTGCATATTGTGCCACATTTAGGCCATTTGAGCCAATTTGTGTTGTGCCGACGGGAAAATGAATTTTATGAGCAACCGCTGCAGCGGTTGCCGCAGCGTTAACGGGAGCTTGATTATGCAATGGTATTAGGGTATTTGGTGGGGTTCGGGAATGATGTATTTGCAATTGATGTTGCAAATGTGCAGAGTGATGTGTTAGTGCAGTTGGTGGTGGCGGAGGCTGTTGCACATGCATTGAAGATTCCAGTGTTGGCTGTGAAGGCTGTGTATACGACAGCGGAGCTCCAATGCTGTTACCGCTGAGATTGTTGTTGCTTATATGTTGTTGTTGTTGATGTTTATAGAATGCAGCAGCCGCCGCTACACTGGCTGCGTTAGCTGCCTCAACGGCAGCAGCAGCGGCGGCACTACCAGCTAGAATATCGTTAATCATAAAACGCGAACGGTTCGGTTTTAAATTAGACATTTTTTGCTGCTGACCACTAGCGGATGTTGGCGAAGGAGTTATTATTGTCATTGAATCTTTCATTTCCACACTTCCAAAATATGTGTAAAACTGTCACACTATTTTCTTAAGTATTTTATATTATAATTTCAATATTAGAAAATTGTTGCTTTAAAATATTTTCCCATAAAAACCAGTTTAATCGTGTTAATTACACTTTTTCAATCTGCAAAAGTTCGAAACGGTTGTCCGCGATTTTTTAACTTTCTTTACTACCGTCAAAGCAAGACTAACCGCACCTGCAAAAATTTCTATACCAAAAGTATCTCACTCAACTGCCGTTCGAGTTTTGGTGGGGGAAACCAGTTAGTAGTGTGGTGGATGCTAGACCACATCTACATATGTATTGCTCTCGCTTGCATAAATGTCGTACTCTCGCACGTTGTTACGAACTCCTTTGCCTATTCACTCATACCAATTGTCACGCCGCCATGTTTTGCGCTCTCTCCGCCTCAATTCCTACACGACCGTCTACTTCCAATATATTTCGATGTTCTCATTGCTTATGTTACGCGCGCTTCAGAATTTTATTCACACGCATTCATACTTATATCAAAGCCCACTAACGTATTTTTAGCATACACCCAAATATACATGTAAATACGTGTGGGCATTTACTTCTGTGGGTGCGTATAAATATACGGAATGTTAATTCCATATTTTACATCCTTTAGTTAAAAAGAAAGCGCAAACAACTTTATTTCGTGTATTACTGTGTATACAGAAATGAGTGTTGAGTTTACCATACGATAGGGGAAATCCTGATGCTCTCAGTCGCTTTGTCGAAACACACCCAAATTTATCTACATGTACGTACATACATACATATGTGGTGAAATTTCATGCTATAAAATTATAAGAAATAAATGCTTATAAAGATCGTTCTGCTAGCAGTGGAATCTTTCTAGAATTAAATGTTGAATTTGTTTTTATATAATTAAATTATTTTATATATAATCACACACACAAATAACTTTTAGCCGCGATATTGTATTTTTTGCGCAATATTTGTAATAATAAAATAACAAATTTGAGCATGTGGTATTTAGGACTTCATCGAAAGATATTACAGTAAACATATATATTGCCTGGGAGAGATGTGAATTCACAGTTTCATAATGCAATTCAGATCATAAAAAGAGATCTACATATTTGATACTATTCCTTTGCCACTTTTTGTTTGTTTCAAACGTTAAAATATTCGTTAGGCAATAGATGTCAATGCATTACAAATATCGTCATACGAAAGTAATTCTCCGTACTTTTCTCTTCAGATTTACTAATTTTTATATTTATCGTCTATAATCCCATCTTTGATTTCAATGGTAACATTTTCATCTACAAAGTTGGAAGCATTTTCCGGAAATTTTATCAAGTCCTCTGCTTTGAACACAAGTGTTGCGTCACAGAGTAAATAAGTCAGCTTGAAGTTTAGATCTTCCAAATATTTTAGTCATTCTTTCAGTCATTTGATTAATAAATTCACTCTAGCGAATACCAGCACTAAAGTCATTTGACCTCATGAATTCGCGATGATTTCATTCTCTTTTTCCACTGCAAGAGTTTGGATCAGGCGATTTCAAAACTGTTACATCAGTTTTTGTCTGTTCAAGTAGCTGATTCCATATCTTTATGGTTCTTACTATTCTCTGAGTCAATGAGAGATTCGATAGAAACTAGACATTTTTTTATTATGGCACGATAATAAAACTATACCTATAAAATGGGGAGATCTTGTAAAGACATTTTGAGTGATTAGTAGACCTTATTACTTAATAAATTCATTTGTATATGAACATGGTTGAAAACCAGATTGTTTCTATATTTCTCTTAAATAATAATAGAATGTACTTAGATGTGCTGTAACAAAGTCAGTTTTTATCATATCCACAGGAAATATATATTGTATGTATGTACATACATTTGATTTCTGCTTGTAAATACCCAATGCATTATTGTATTATTGTTTGAAATGCATCTGAAGTAGTATTGCCCAGCAGTCGAGATTCGTCTAGGTGTAGTTTGATTAAAAAGGATGAGTTAGCGTACCCGAATTCTTTTATTTTTCACTTAAAAAGTTGTAATGCATATGAACGCATATATGTGCATACATATATTCGCTGGATGTTGATCTAAAAAGATAAAACGCTAGGAACGATGTTGAAATGGAATTTTGATAATGATGCAGGGCTTATACTGCAAAACTCAATGAAACTTTGATGTTATACCCTTGAGCTCTGACGCACTAGCAAGGTTTATGCGCCGATCGTTGGGAAATATTGCTACGAGCTTGTGCCGAGCATACTAAAGCGTTGTAAAGTGCGTGAAGTAGTAAATTGTACTAATTCACTGATAATACGGATCATTTTGAATATTTAAACTTGGATCTGCGACGACTCTAACTCATACTCGCTCTTTTCAAACATAAAGTAAAAACCTATCAAACGCTGACAAAATTCCCAATATTACGAAATTGATGGCATCCATAACTAGTGAGAGTCATTTGACAAAGACTTGGTATCATCCCAGTTATTTCAGAAAAAAAATTTACGTGCCTTAAACCTTGCTTGGCATAGTATATATGTATGCATTATTGTAAAAATTGCTCAATAAGAAAGTTGGTTATACATCTGTCCTATATTTTGAATTATGTGCTCTTAGCTTTTTATTAAATTGAAAGTAAAGTTCTGAAGTATGCTATTCTAAAGGTATTTGTGTTTGTAACTCTCTGACCGCAAAACTGTCTGCCAAATTAGCCACAAATTACCGCTGGCAATTTTTCGGGTTCGTTTTGATGGTGCAAGCGATAAAAGGAAAACGTATAAAAATGCAATATAATTCGAAATGAAATGCACAAATGTGTTTTAATTGCTTTGCTGTTGGCTTAAAAGAGCGTGTGCATATTTGCGTCAGTGTCCGACCCTTATGCTTCCTATTTCCATTGTTCATGCCCATCATTAGGGAACCACAATTGTACATAATTAGAAAATTACGAACTAATATGGGTAGCAACGAGCGCTCACATAAACATACAACAGGATAACGGCAGTACACATCCACCTTTAATTTGCTATTGCGGTATTCTTTGTGAAACAGTAGGAGGCCATTTAAAAAGTGCTGAAATGGCGCCGATGAGCGGAAAGAAATCAATCAAACATTCAACATCCATTTGTTATCCATGAATTTCGATAGTTCGTTGAAGGTTTTGTGAAAGTTGCAGTTTCTATGACTACTCAGATGTAACATAAATATAATATGCATACTCAATGCATTTGCCTCTCGTTTCTGACCTTTTGTTTTTAGGTTAGTGTAACAAGAGGGTTACTTCCGGTTTCCTTAAAAATGTTTATTTAACCCAACATAAGGTGAAGTTGATTACCGAATATTTACAACAGATTGGTCTATATAAGTACATATTAATAATTTAATGGTCGTTGCACAGGCTAGTGTTGAATTATATCGACAAAAGGCTATAGAAAAACAGTTCCTGTGATAAAAATTGGGCAAAGTTCGGTTAATTAGCTGAAGTTATTGTTAACATGTTTGATTCTACAAAGTGGTGCAAAACTCATCATCCAATTTTTTTTCAATACATTTTTTACTCAATAAAAATGATTCTGAGTTATAGAAATCTTTATTTTGACCTTGCATTGCTTGTGTGTTTGTATACTGCAGTTGTCTAGTTCAGAAATGTTAAATAAAGGGTGATCAGATTGTAAGTACTTTTTCCAATAGGGTATTTTTTGACAGGTACTACTGTCTAACTGAATACATAATTTTTTCAGTATTCATTGACATTTCATTATGGAAAGATTTACGCCTCAATAACGTTTACACATCGTACAATTATTAAGCAAACTATGGGCTGAAGAGTAACCCGAAGTTAGTCAAGAACATCCATTACATCCATTGAAAACTACAGTTTAGTGCGGTCTATTGGCTGGAGGAATCATAGGCCCATATTTCTTCAAAGACGAGGCTGGCACCAATGTAACAGTTAATGGTGAACGCTACCGTTACTAAAGTTATTCACGGGATACCGACCGAAGTCCTCCAGTAAGTCATTTAAAATTGGTGTTTACGGACGGCCGAATTACGGCGCAGTTGCGTCTACCATTTGAAAGGTGTTATCTTTAAAAAATAAATGTCATGAATGATTCTACACGAAAATAATAAAGATTGCCCAATCAAATGATTACCTTTATGATTGACGCTCGAAGCTTTTTGTAAAAATTAAAAATCTTGCGATAGTGTGAATAATTTTGTGCCATGCAAGTTTATACAGGATTTGTTATCCATATAATTATCGAAAGCGATAAAACCAAAAAACTGTTATGAACACGTTTGATGTTAATAATTTTTTTTTAAATAGATTGTATATTTTTAAATAGGGAAACTATTAACAAAATAGAAAAAAGCTTGGTTTATTAAATTACAGAAAAATAATTGGGAAAAGTCAGTGTATTATCTATCGCATGTTGATTCATCCAACTAACGACCGATTTTCGTTTTTACCTAGATTGACCAAGTAACCTTATAAGGAAGAATATGTTGGTGCCATTGGCATACGCAATTTCATGTTGAAAGGGTACATAGGTAAATTAATTTTGTAACTGGAAATATCTTCTCCAACATCAGGTTGAAGAAATCTCATGGGAGAGATTAGAAATCTTTTGTGTTAACATACAGTTCGGTAAAACCCTTTTCGATTCCGACGGAGATGGTGGTTTCACAAACTTAGTCTTATATTACCATATAGTAATATTTGGTGTGGATTGTAGGATCAACCTTCTTATGAACCGGGCATAGCACCATGTTCAGCTTATGAGTTGATGTCTTAATGTTACAGATTTTTGCCGCTGTAGTTGAACAACTGAGATAGCAATACATCTACATAGCAGTACATATACATATCTGCGGGCTTATATTCTAATTGGTCCACCTATATTGGGTCAAATCGATAATTTGTTAAAATCGATTGTCCCCTGTGTCTTCCTGGCTACACAGTTTTTTTAACTCTGTAATAGCAATAATTAGCTCATCATAATATAAATTAACCTTCTCTCAGAGTTGATTTTTTGTCCTCAATTTTTTTTAAATCTAATTTGTCATTGTAACTATGTCCCACACATTGGGACGGGCATGATGAGGGATTTTTAAAGCAGGGCTTTTTTAAGTACAAAGTAACATTTGTTGGCAAGAGAAATTTTCCGTGATGATTTCTTTGATGACAGGGGATAATCAGTCTTTCTCTCGTTTACCCCTAGATCCATTCTCTCCACTTTTTAATCCAGTTTAGAAAATATATACGTATGTAACTGGGCGGTTATTAAGACCAATGATATCAATATTCCATAGAATCCGTCTGCCGTATAAGGAACTTTTTTATGACAGATATATACTCAGAGGTCTGCAATTGATTGTTGGCAGACGATCGTGTAAAATTTGTTGTTTCATGTCCATAGTGCATTTGAAAACCAGACCCTATCGACTAGTAATCACCCACAAACCGATTCGACTACTAAAGCCGCCTACGTATGTATGGTACTTTTAAATATGTGACCCCTTGAAGGGCCGTGACCTTAAGTAAAAAAAAATCTCTAAAACAGCATACTTCCCACTTCCAAAATCCATGTATTGAAACCTTTTGAAACAATTTAAAAAAAAACACAAAGAACAAATAATATATGAAACATTTCCGCATTATCTTTTCTTAAACTTTCATTTAAATCAGTATTACAAAGGTTTTTCCAATAACAGGTGTTATCTATAGCTATCAAGAGATGATTAACGACTTTTTATGGCCGGAATTGGATGATATTGATCGGGACAACATTTATTTTCAACAAGACGGCGCTACGTGCCACACAAGCAAGGAAACCATTGTTATTTTACGGGAAAAGTTTCCGGCGTAAGCGTACATATACTGGAAATCAGTTATATTAGTCTCGTACGAATACTTTGTTGGATTGTCCAATATGTCTATTTACAGGAAATAAATATGAAATTAATGAAATTAGTCAAGTACGTTAACCAGAGACAGCTGCGGCAATAAGATTGAACGAATTAAGTAGTAGTTAAACACTTACTGTTATCACAACGTTCGCAACCTTGCTACCCCCAGGGTAGAGGGGGAACGGGACGATGTAAGACATGGCAAGGTCCACACATGTAAACACAGATGACTCAAAGCGAGCTCCTGGTAGGATTTGCAGAGGTGTATATTACGAAAATCCGGGAATTTCCTGCAGCTTTCGGCTCTCCGACTACTCCGGTGTTTTTTAGGCTGAACTGATGGGTCGTGATACTGGTACAGTGTGATGCGATACCCGAAGATAATATCTACATTTACCGTCTAGCAATCAGTCTCTTACATGACAGTCGGCAACCTCCATCATAGCCATGAATTGCCGCACATCTCTTAATGAGATGGCTCAGTCATTTCTCATAAATAAAACATGGGCTCCTCGATAATGATAAATGTGTACCCTTAAAACATGCTAATCTTTGGCGGAACGAAAGCGTTGGCATTTCAGAAACCAAGTTAGTGGTACTTTATTAGTAAAAACAGTGGTAGATCTCTAATAAAATGTGGTAGAACATTTGTAAATTGTTCGTCAAATTATTATTATTCACAAATAATAACCAAAAATATGCCGAAATTAATTATTGCAACAAGATAAAGGCATTATTGCATACGTACACAACTCAATTATGAAAAAAATTAACTTTAGAAATCATAAATAAACAATGTTTATAAACGTAAAGCCGTAAAATCGTAATAAACGTTATTTCATAGTAGTTCTGTTGTTAAGCAACTTCACAGATGATGCTGAATTGCTTAGAAAATAGCATCATGTAAATCACGTTTTACCCTTCGTGCACGCACTCGGTCGAAAGATATATGGTAACGAAAAATTTCGTGGATGAATACTCCGCAAAAATCAACAAACACATCGTACACTATTATCTGTCAATAAGTACTGAATAGTTTGTATGACAGCATCACAGACAACATGGTAACTGCTTATTTTTGAAAAGACAATAACGGCTTTAATAACGACAGCCAGATTTGAAAAAGTCAAAAGCTCCCTCATGCTGAAGCCTCCCCCTTCTTCCATAATGCATGCCAAGCATTTGCGCATTCAATACAAATTAATAAATCTTTTAAAATATCATCACTAAAAATATTGAATTAATGAAACTTGACGCACGAGTTGCTTTAAATCATGGGCTGGCCTACCGGCATGATGCGATTTCATAGTTCCCCACACAATTTCAATGGCGTTGGCATCTGGGGACTGGGGATTGGGAAGGTTAGTCCAATACTGTAACGCCATTTTCTTGTTTTGTTGTTTTTCAATGTGTTTTTCTGAGAGCAGTGGTTTTGATGATGTGAGACGGTAGGATATGTTCTCCTCCTCGACGTTCTATTCCCATTTTAGCAAGAAATGATTGTGCTTGGCGTAGTCACAAAGAAAGTTGGGCGATCACTTTATTCTTTATTCTTTATTCTTTATTCGTCACTCGCTTCAAGCCGCTCTCGAAAAAGCCATAAACATTTTTGTACACATTACAATTGTACAATTGAAATAACAAAAATGTGATCCTGATTGAGATCAATTTATGATACGTTCTGTTCGTTTTGTTTTTCGCCACGTAAATTATTTACGTTTCTTCTTCTTCGCACTACCAAAATAGAAGTTTTATATCAGTGGTGAAAACACCACTTGGGTAGGAGTTGATTGCGATATTGAGTTGGATAACCGAAGGAAATACCCCAATAATAGGCATAAAATTTAGACGTGCACGGAAAGGCATGGAATAGTGGTGGCACTATAGTAAACGGCACTAAAGTAAACATGTTTGCAGTGTGCACATATGTACATATGTATCGAGAAAATGCACAAGGTCGCCTGCTAAAAAAAAATGTCAAAAAATCAACGCGATTTTTGAAACAGTTCGATGCTGCACCAAAATCAATGGGCTATAAAACTTTGGTAATCCTCTGATTAAAAAGTTTGACACTGTGATAAAAATATGTTGATTTTTTTTTAATTTTATACAAAGCTTGAAACTTTCAGTTATATGGTTTTTGGTATACGACAAAATTTTTTTGTATACAAAAATAAATACAATATATAATCCAAATTGTGTGAACACTATGTACTATCATAAAATTTCTGAAACGGAAGAACAACCAATTTCTATTTTTATACTCGCATATTCAAAATACTTTTTAATAAAACTTTTTCAATTATAATTTGCGTGATACCCCCATCCTAACACCTAATTCGTCCATGCTGTTACTTACATTGATATATTATATGTATGCGTGTATATATGCTTCACATCTTCCAGTGGTACTTTGGGTTAATTTTTGCGAAAGTAGTGGAGGTAATCGGATACAAATCAATCGAATTTGCCTTGATAAATGTTTGAACGTCCATATTTCTTTTCTTTGAGTTTTTGCTTAACTATTGCCTAAATATTTGCAATAGGGTTGACATCAGGCGACTGTGAAGGCCAATCCAACATTTCAATCACATTTTGCTGTGTCCACTCTAAATACCATCGGCATCGTTGCTTGGCTATTTCTTCCAAACATATTCGCAGCTGACGGTAATAATGCTTTTATTCATCAAAACTGCATGCAAATTGGCGGTAAACACAAATAAATTGGCAAATCCTTCTTTAGAGAAGCAGCCCCAACCATGAACCTTGATTGAATGCTTAACAGCTCGTTGAAGTTATCGATTACCAGCAGTACCCAGGTCCGACGTATCCAACTATTCGCCCTAAAGGAAGATTCATCTGTGAATATTACGTTTGTTCAATTGAATTCTGAATTTGTATTAGTACATGCAAGCCTTTTTCCAATGTGCTCCGGAATTTGAGATTTTCTGCACGTAAACGGGCCGGGGAAGTCGTCAACGTTTATTACTTCGGTACACCGTTGCTCCCATTTATTTATGAACGTCTTCAACTTCTTCATATATTTTTTTTGCAGATGCACGTGACATTTTCGGAACTTATTTTGTAAACCTACACACGCTTTCTAAATTTCGCATAAAACGAACAAATTGCGCAAGTATACGCTGTTTAGCAGCATTTAAATTTTTCATAACGAAACTCTAAGTTTGAATTTCGCCGGTAACGCTTTTATTATACAGGCTCTATGTTTTCGCAGTGAATATATGTATTTCCCCAGTACATTTCTCAAGTTCTAAAACAAATATTTGGCAACACCACATACGCTTTTTTTTATTCATTCTTGTTTAATCAGTTTTCATCTGAAGTCCTTATTTTACATATATTAAATTAAATATATCATAAGTTGGTGTTTAAATAAACCCTTACTTGATACACTATATCTCAATATTCAAATAGAATTTGGGTTAATATGCCACTTTTGCAATAAAATTAAGATAAAAACGATATAAAATAAATCGTGGTTTGAATGGATCTTTCATAAATATAGTTCCAGCTGGCGAGAATTTAAGAGTTAACTGTTTTTTTTGTTGTAGCAGCTGTAGTGACAGTCCTTGGCCGGATATAAATCCGGGTCGTTCCGATTACGCAGAACCGACTGTCGTGGGAACGTGTAAGTAAACTGTTTTGACGTGATAACGTCTTATAATTCGATTTAGCCGGCTGCACGCACGAAAAAATGTGTCGTTACCTTGCTCATTAGTGTTACCTTGCTCATTTGCCGTTACCTTGCTTATTTGTAGTTACCTTGCTCATTTGTCGTTACCTTGCTCATTGCCGTTACCTTAATGAACTGCAAGCGAAAGCGCGGAACGAACAAAGCAAACAAACGGCAACGTTTGACATCTTGCTCTCTCCTACTTAAGTGAGCGTATATATGTATGTATATGCGCATATGTACATACAGTAGGTTCTGTTTTTATGCGGTAGATACGTTCCGCAAGAAACAGCATAAAAAAAAAACAGCATAAAAAAAGCTACTAGTTCTATAGTAAAACTATAGATACGTTTCAAATGCTAAAACCGCATAAATCTGAAATAATGTAATAAAATCGCATAAAAAAGGGCACTAGTCCCATATTATAACTATAGATGCGTTCCATAGACCGCATGAATCTGAAATAATTAAATAAAATCGCATAAACAAAATATTGTATTTTTGAAAATTATATCTTTATTTAAGAAACGTCAGAATCGAAAAATAAATTTAAGTCAGAAATAGAATCCGACAATACCCACATGTTGCGCGTTCGTTTAGGATTTGGCGTAAAATCACTTCCGTCACTTGAGGAAATGTACGCGACTGACTGGATAGTGATGCAGGCGGTTCCATACTTGTAGGGTTAGCATTTCTGATGTAATCTGTGATGAGTTTTTGCTTAGCTGGTTTAGAATCTTGTTTATATGTACAATTCCCGATAGGTCGACATGCATTTTGTAATTTAAAAAAAAAAACCGCACTATTTCAAAACCGCATAAAAAAAAGCCGCATAAAAACAGAACCTACTGTATATAAATTCCGGTATTTGTTTTTGCATATGCCTTCTTATTGATTATTATTAATTTGATTTACTTGAAGAATTTAAAATAAAACCAAGTTTGTTAATAATACCTGTTGTCTTAATGTTATTATTATTAATTTTTTTATTATATATGAAGGAAAAAATGTATGGTAATATTTACCATATACCTTATAAGATATGTTGTATACTAATATATGTATATAAACATGCATATACATATACAATTTCGCGCAATTTTCAAAAAGAACAAATCTATATGTAAAGATGCATACAAATCATATGGACATATCAAATATACGAATCTATTCCGTACGCAAGCAAATGTAAGCTAATGTGCTTGAACTGCAAGCGAGAGCGCGGAACGAACGACAAAGAGCACAATCGGCCCCCGCGTTCGGCAACGTTCGACATCTGGCTCTGTCCTACTTGAGTGAGCATATATGTATATGTATGTAGGTATATGCGCATTTGTATATAAATTCACATATTTGTATTTGCATATGCTTTCTTCCTGTGTGCATGGTAATGAACCATTTCTCTGTTGAAAATAGGACGATGATAGAAAAAGTAGGAAATGAAAGGGAGTGTTTCGAGTTTAAAGTGTCTTGAAAAAGGCAAATCGATGATGGTGCCTCTTAGTGTTGTTGACTTATTAACGTCTGATGCACAATCGAAATTGAAGATATCTTTCATGAATTTGATAAATGTTTCGTGTTTGTGTAAATGTAACTTGACCTATTCCATTGCAATTCCATTTACCTCCTCCTCTATATCAATACAAAATATCTATCAAACAAATAAAATTAAAATTTTGTTTTGAAAATTGCAACCATTCCATCAAATTTTCTTATGACGTTGTCACGTTAAACTATCGTCAGTAAACCGACTTTACAGACAACCTCTTTTTTCTTTTGTCTTGCCTTTTGAGCAAACATTTTGAAAAAGGTTGAGCCTATTCAGTTGATCTAAAGAAGAGAGCAGTGAACTTCTTTTTGTTTTGGTTTTTAAAGTTCAATATGCTGTTCTAAAAATTATCTTACTTAATTGCGAACGCGTACGGTTAGCTAAGTTATGAGCTGTACACCAGCAAATACATACAACATTTATGTATGTACGTGCGCACTGCTGCAAAAAAAGATCTAGCGGCTTCACATAATTATTATGATCAGTGCCGTCGAGAAAAGCTAAATAGAAGCATATGATGACATAAAAATTTTACATTTAGGGTAGAGATGGGAGTTTTTTTCTCTGACAACTATTTTGTTTTGGCGGCCCAAACTAGCAAGTACAACACATAGGCAACATTAAGTCCATTATACTGCACTCGGGTTCCTTTTTTAATTTCCTTTATATCCATCCGATCTAGTAGATCTTGTGGTCCCAAGGAGCCAATAGAAAGAGACCCGTCATCAGTCCAACCAGCTGTCTATAGTCCCTTCTGCTTAATGAAAGGAGGATCTACGACAGTCGGTTGGACATGGTAGGTAACATCAGTTTTGTCCACCCATGTGGGTTGAAGTAACCCGTTTACTAACCGTGACTTTGATGGCTGCAGAAGGGAGTGCCAAGCACACTGAAGAAGCATTTAACACTAGTTACACCAAGGGATATTGTGTAAACGTTTGAGAAAATGATCTCTAGATTTCTAAGTAAAATTACATTCAGTGAAACAAACAGTGGAAGATCTGATTCGAAATTAGCTGTGCATATAAGTTTTATATGAATTATTTCTATTCCCAATTTGGGAATACGTGTGATTTGTACTTTTTAATGAAATATGCTACAGAATTTCGAAAATAGTATACTTTGAGGCAGTCATATTCAAATGTCTGTCATTAACGGGATGAAAAAAATACTAAAATCTAAATCTAACAAAAATTCTAACTATGTGGGTAGTAGTGGAATATGTAACGTGCGAGCGAACGGGATTTTAGGTAAGAACTTTGTCAACTCTCTCTTTTTAATGTACCACAGTTTTGAGTTAGAATTACTACTACTCTATAAAGAAGTGAGAAGTTTCGGGAAAAAACTTGAATAAAGGTTTTTGAACTTAAGGAAGAGTTATGAACTTTTTTGAATGACTGTTTGGGCGATGGAACTTGGTTGTTTAGACTTCATTTTAAGGCAGATATATTTCAAAACAGAACCAACTTAATTTGCCATTAAAAGGTAAACAGATAACAATATGTAATCCCAGTACTAAATTATTCTTTTTCAAAGAAAATTATATCTTCCAGATAGTGGTAAAGAAAAAATAGAAAGATTTTCACACACACACTCACACATGTTTCAAATGGATATGTTTGAAGAATTGGTCTAACATCTCAGAGCTTTGCGTCAAGTCGTTTGTACCCGTCCTGCAAATGCCCCAGAGTATGTCAAAAGAGAACTATGAAAACTTTTTAGAAATGGCATCAGACAAAAGTATGGAAACCCTTTTCAGAACAATGCCTCTGATTAATTGTTGAGGCAGGACCCATGATAAATATTTACAACTCTCTACCAAGGCCCAGAATGTTCTTCTACCATTTCATATAACGTAGTTGTGTCGACAATCGGGTGCCTATCGTTAGCTTCGGTAGGAAGTATGACGTTTTGATCCCAGAGAACCTATTAACGGGATATCAGCACACTTCCTACACCGACGGATCCAGAACCAGTGATGGAAGCGGATCTGGATGGTACTTAGACGAAGACACTAAGTACTCCTATGCCACAGGACAGATGGCCACGGTATTCCTTACGGAAGTCTATGCCATCTTGAATGTGGCGTACTGGCTAATTGAGAAAAAGTGGCGGGGCAACAGTTTTGGAATTTGTAGTGACAGTCAAGCTGCACTGACAGCTCTTGCTAACCCATGCTGCTCTTTGAAGTTAGTCGGTGAATGTAAGACAAAACTGAACAGTGTTGCAAAACACAACAAAGTTAGTCTTATTTGGGTGTCTGGACATTGTGGTGTTACAGGGAACGAGTTAGCTGATAAATTGGCAAATGAAGGCTCTGCAAGTATGCCACTAGGCCCTGAACCCTTTCTAGGTGTCAATTCCGCATCGATTCAACTATGGATTGAGGACTTCGTGAGGTCTACCCACAGAAGTCGTTGGTCTGAGTTGAACTCGTGCAGAGTTTCCAAGTGCTTTGTGAAAGAACCAAACAGGAAAACAGCGACCTTTCTCCTAAAACTCAGCAGGAAGGACCTGAGAGTACTGGTGGGTGTAAACACAGGGCACAGCATATGGCTACCATGGGTGTCGTGGACAGCCCGATATGCCTATCCTGTTTTGAGAATGACGACACTGCAGAGCATTTTCTCAGACTTAGGATATTGGGTTGCGATATACCGAGTATGGACAAAGGTCATACTCTTCCTCTTCTGGATCTCTTAAAATTCATCAATGAATCCAAGAGATTTGCGGAAGAGAGACCTCAAACTAATTTATCCGTTTTTACCATCCACCTTTTATCTTTCCTATCTCTATTCTTTCTACTGATATCTATCCGGGTGTAGTACAATGGTTTACTGACTGAGTGCTTGGACTTGTCCAGCCCCCCACAAATCTAATCTAATTTACTTGTGTGAAACATTAACGTACGTACATACGACTTTAACTCTCTTCTCTCAAGTCTGATATCGAAAAATGTATGAAAAGTAAGAACCGATTTCACATCTGCCATAGATTAAATCTGCAAATTATCTGAGTAATGTAATTGAAAACAAACCCAAATTTGATTGGCATATTCAGTATACTGTAGATAAGATAGCTAAATCAGTTTCTTTTATGAAAAGAAATAGTAAATTATAAATAGAGAGTTAGAGATAATTGCCTATAAAACAATTATTGAACCTCACTTTATTTATTGTTCATCGATTTCATTTATAGTATCAGACCCAAATATAGGCTCCAAACTCCGCGATGTAGAAAAGATTCAGTTTAAATGAAAATCTTTCTCTAATTTAATTAAAAGGGTGTATTCGATTGCAGTAAGATGTGAAGAACTCATGTTAATTTATAATGAAAAACTGTTAAAATTTCAACGATGATAGAAAAAAACTCTGTGAATATTTCTCGTGATTACAATCCATCCTCATTATTAAATTTCTTCTTCGTATAACTTTTACTCATTTATTGAATTACTTCGCTTACGTTTACAGTTACCCAGCAAATTATAATAGGTCTATGAATAAGTTCGTGCGGTTTTTTTTTCGAAATTTGAATTTCGGATCATTCCCATGGCTTTTAAACGTTTGGAAATGGTTGATTGATCAACTCCCAAAGTTTTTGCAACCTCTTCTTGCGTTTGAGCCGGATCTTGATCGAGCAATTCCTCCAATTCGGTATCCATGAACTTTGGCGGCGCGGCCAAAATCACCACTTTTAAAGCGTGCAAACCACTTCTGGCACGTTCGCTCAGCTAGAGCATGCTCACCATAAACTTCCACCAAGATACGATGACTTTCGGCTGCTTTTTTCTTCATATTAAAGAATTCCCCGCAAAAACACATTATTTGGCACGAAATTCGACATTTTCAAGTGTGGTAAAAATATTGTTGTTTACGCTTCAAATAAAAAACTTATACTGACGTTTGTGCCTTACGACAGTAGCTCTCCAATGAATGTTTGGAAATGTGGATCGATGGAATAATAATCAAGTTACGCCATCTGTTGTAAAACCGCACGAATTATTATTAAATAAGAAAAGTTTTATTCTAAAACTTCAAAAATCTCAAAATTTTTAAGTTTTTCCAAAATTAAGATTACTGTAGTTGTAATTTAGGATTAATTTTATTTACGATTAATAATCTTGAAATCGCTATTATTACACAATTGCACATAAAATTATTGTCCTTATTGTCCTGTTCTAAAGCCAGATTCCAGCATTCGCAATTGCCAAAACCCCACAAAACTTTAAAATTCTAAACGTTAATAATTATTCGAATGTTAGGCCTCTGTTTTTAAAACAGTTACATCTTGTTTATCGTCAGAAAATCTCCATGGAAGGCCTTGCGTGATTCCTATGAGACAATTCCCTGTGAGGGCCCCTACTAGGGTCCTAATTTGAAGTCTACTCAATTTTATAATATTCTTGGATAGGCGTAAATTAAGCCCTGGCCATGTTAGCCTAGCAAATTCACAGGTGTTGGCACTAATCCATCTTTGATTTCCATAATTGATTAGCGCGTCCATAACAAAAAGTTGCGGCAGGTACCCCCATTAAATTATTTATATTTGTCATACAAGTACGTTCTCTTGCAAATTGGTCCGCCCTACAGTTCCCTGGTACATCTCTGTGGCCTGGAACCCAGCATAAGATAATACGATACTGTTTAGCCATCTCATAAAGAAAATGTAAGACACTCCTTGATGTTATTTGCAATGCATCAGGAGCCCATAGGGCATCTTGGCTATCGGATAGAATGCATATATCTTTTCATGATATCCTGTTTATCACTAACCATCTCAAGGCTTCATGAATAGCGTTTATTCCCGCTTGAAAAACACTAAAGTGATCCGGTAGTTTAAAGAATTCACTGTTAAAAAGCTCTTCGCAACATAATCCTGATCATACACCGGTATCCATTTTAGATCCGTCTGTGTCGGTCTTAATGCGTGTGTTTGGTGATGGATCTTTTTCAAGTCCAAGACCAATCAATCTCGAAGGAATCTTCTAATACTTTTATCGGCCGCAGGCGTTGCTTGTTCTAAATGAAATTTTAAAAGCTGTGTCTAGATTATTTTGCAATAAAAAAGAATTGTAGATATAACTATATTAAGATTGCGAAAACATTTGTATTTCATGTCAATGAACTCTCAGCAAGCTTTAAGGAACCGTTTATAAGGCAAAATAAATTGGTTGCAAGAATCCGTGGACCCATGCAGAATGTTAAAGAAAGATAAATTTGTCTTTCTAGAGAAATTGCTAAAACCTATGATGTGTTAAATTGCTTTTGTTTTTAAAAACATATGTATGTATGTATGTGAAATGAAAAGATAGAGTTAAATAACAGTAGCATAGAGTTAACATGCCCTATCTAAGTAATGGAAGCTGATGGATTTTACAAAATCAGGTACAGTGATAAGATCGAACAGCTGATATCAGATGAAAACTTTGTGCGTTTCGCTAAAGCTCAGCGGCTGAGATGGTTTGGACAACTACTCAGCAGAATTACAACTCTCTTATTAGGGACAGCAAAAAGCTTGTAAGGCCGCCAAGAAGATGGGCAGACGATGTTCATGCCTTATAAGTGCTAGGAGAAGCGACGCAATGAATCGAGTCCTATGGAATGCGATTGTGAAAGCTCACCCCTTACTGTAATTCCTACGATGATGATGATTTACACACAGATAAAGAAATGGATTTCCTATAATCCAAATCTTTTTTTTTATCAAAATAATTCAATTTATTATTATTTATAATTACGCCATAACAAATCACAAAACTTGTTTTTTTCACATTAAAAAAATTAAATAAATACATAAGTACTTTAAAAAAATAGTATGCGTATTCATTTAATTCTGTTAAATAAATATTGCAATTGATATTTTCTCCAAGTATTGAAAGAGCACATATTTTTGTTTTTTTGCCCCTCTTTTAATGTGGCGGTTTTCCATTTTTTCTACTTAATTATATATTTTTTTAAGCAAATATTTTAACCTGCAATTTCTGCAGCCTCCGAACGGCACATGGGTTCTTATGAGAAGCTGTTTTATGGCAGAAATGCTCAAGAATGTTTGCTATTGCCTGCCGAGGCGCAACCGCTACTAAAGAAAGCTTTTTCTACGATTTGGTTTTTCATGCCTGGGATTATGAACCTCGAATGGTAATCACGCACCAATTAGTATGATGGAAATTGGTGGAGATTGTGCGAGCTTCTAGAGGACATCATAAGATTATGATATATATCAGGTTTGCTTCTACCTTTTGTGGACATTTTCTTATATTGGCTTATTATCAATCCCTATAAAAATTTTGATCTTTGAGATCCCTTTAGAAGTACTACATATAAAGAATCCTCAGTTGAGTTTTTCCCTCTAAAATTATTGTACATTTACAATTCTCTGCTACTAAGAGATCAATTTAGTTTACGATCGTTAATTTATCAGTGTTTTTGTCACACAAAAAAAAAAAACAACATAAGGCAATAACGTTTTTACGATCTAGTTTACTACCAAGGTGTTGATAAGCTGTATTTTGTCTCTAGGTAAGAGAACAACAACCACAACTTCTCTCAGCCAATTTAACCAAAAAAAAAGACACTGTTAGTTCAAAAAATCATATACGTTTTAAGCCTGGATTTTCAAGGCATTTGAGTATTTCCTTTCACGCTTGCAGCTGTGTGGAAAATAGTGTGCATATGTAGTTTTGTATGTGTGCGAATGCATATTGTAAAAACGGCAATATTTTTATGACTCAATTCAACGATCGTAAAGCTTACTTTGTTGTCTGTGGTGCATTTTTATGGATTTTTAATCGGTCCCGCGTTCATGAATAAAAGAGTTGAGTATTGAGCATTTGTTACCAATTACGAGCGAACCAATTATGACGTTTTGAGCCTAAGCAGTGTGCTGCAAAGCAAAGGACGATCTCAAACTTTGTAATATGGGCATAAAATAGAACATTGTTGCAGAAGCTTCTAGTTTTATTCAGTTTTTTATCATTGCAGCGGAACGACTCGTCAACAGTCAACAGTCAACAGCTATATGCGTGCCAAAGGGAATATATACATCCAAACATATGTGCATATGTTCTTACATATTTCGATCACTCATTTTACCGGGAAGAATCCAGTGCCTTGTGTGAAAACTAAAGGCTTGACCGTTTGCAAGCAATTATCTACAAGTGTTTCGACCAATAACTGTTTAACACCCTTTGCAAGTGCAATGACGTAAATGACTCATTTGCGAGGCTGTAGGAGCTGACAACAGAAACGCTATAACTTTTTATGAAAAGCCATCGCCGACAAGAACGTCATATTTTCATTCACGCATAATTAAATCTAGACGGAAATTGCTTAAAAACATAAAAAATGTAAAATCCTTGAATGCGTGCTAGGTGTTTGCATGCTCTTAACTAATACATTCTCACAAAATTTTAATTTCCTCTAACCTACAGACGAATTGTTTCGTCCACCAAATGTTATACGTTTTATTTCAAATTTATGTCAAAGTTTTCGTATTTCTCGATGTAACTGTAAATGATGTAGTTGTTGCTATTATTACTTGTGTTAATCACATGCAAGTATAAGTATATGCAAGCATAAAATTAATTGCCACTGCATGTTTTGAAATTGCCACACATGCCGGTACGCGCCGATACGCCGCGATAAGCCACACGATATATTTTACCACCTTACAAAAAATTGCACCTGCCTAAGCCATAATCGTCACAGAACTTTGCTGGCATCGTTGGCGCTCTATTAGGGTTATGAAGAGGAACTTGCGAAGGGTGCGTGCCTTTGTTCTAAGGCAGTGGTAAGAGTGGACTGAATTTATGAAGTCAAATTGCATTTGCGACGGTAGTGGCGAAAGGTGTTAATGAAAAACTACGTTTCGTTTAGTTCAGGTTACCTGTAAGAGATCACCTTCATACCGTTAGTTGTATTTAAAATAGTCTGGTCAAATTTTCACCCACTCAATACAGGCGATTTATTCAAACACTCCCGAAGGAGCGGTTTTTGGTCCTAGCTCTGCTATTGGCGATAGTGAGTAATGGAAAATATCTAGATTCGGGTTGCCTTCACTTTCCATCCAACTGAAATTGTTGTACACGTAAGAGAGCACGCAATAATGCTCACTCGAATATTAGCAATGCCTATGCCTGGTGCCAGTATGTTTTGTAATTTAACTTGCTCGTTTATTAGAATTAGCATTTTTAACGGCATAATTGATTGCTCGAGCGGACAATTGCATTGGATGTTTCAAAGCAACAAATTTTGTGACGAATGGTATGTGATGGCGTAATTTAAAATTGCATTGTATAATATGGCGTTGTCGCTTTCACGCAAGTCGCTATGGCCACTCGTTTATGTAGTTTTAACTCATGCGACTGCCGTACTTGCATGACATGCATTTATGTCACGAAGGCATTCTAATTGGGCGCCATTTCGTTTTACGGCTTTAAATTGCAGAGTCCGGCCCAGATCCACGTACATTTTTTACACAAACATTGCAATGCTCTATATTTTTAACAGTTAGTGCAGGTTATGTGGACTGCATGGCTTTGTTTGTTTTAAAATTCAATGATTGTTCACATCAAATAAGTTCGTAACTTTTTGGAAGTATTCTTCTTCGTGATTGGCCTTATAATCTTCAAAACTAGCGGTTCTCGCCCGTTTTTACACTGTGGATCACAAACATACAATTTATTATAATAAAAACATTTATTTTAGGCTTTTAATAAAGAACAAAAAATTAAAAGTTTTCTAAATTCTTAGAAGGCAATGTGATAATGGGAAAAAGTGTTGGGTTCAATTAAATTTTATGTGTGATCCAGTCTATTTCCATATCTATTTTGAGGTGGTTGAAAGGGAACTAAAAATAAGAGATTTTTTAGACAAAGTTGGATCCTCATTTTTAACTCTCAAGCGCCACTTTTAAACCTTTATCGCAAAACTGTGTTCATCGTGAAGGATCATTCTTCCCCGGTGATTCTGGAATGCTATTCAAAATAGAAGGGTTTAGTACCCAAAGGAATTCATAATAATTTTCTTAAAATACTTTTTAAACGTGCTAATCAGTATTTGGCAGTGATGTTTTGTGCTACTAATGAGCTGGTCCTATATAATTATTCGGTGTTTAGTATATTAACATTTTCCAAATAAAAGATTTTGACATTTTCTTACAAACTTGCAAACTTTAATTCAAATCATTGAGTCTTTTAAAAATTTTAAACATTTTTGAAGCTCAATTAGGAGAACTCCTGCGAGACTACAAACGTCGGCGTCGTGCAGAAGTCTAGTAAGGGCAAAGACAGTCGGTTCTGCCCCGCATGAGTCTTGAAGCTAAGAGGTAGTCAGCCCAACTCATTTGCCTTTCCTTTTCTTTAGTCTTCCTTTCTCCTCTCTTTCTCGCCAGTCGCAAAGCCTGATGTGACAGACAGAAAGGGAAGTGGTCGCTCTCGCGTGGTTCGAACCGGTATCGCCATATAAGCCGTTCAAGAAAGAATTCCCCTTAAAAAGGGGATTCAAACTAATTTAGAGATCATTTCCACATGAAAGTCTCCCGCCGCTCAACTGGTCCTCTTTTGGTAATGCGCTTGAAGAAAAGTAGACTCGACAGATGTTAGCAGCTTCTTCGGTAGCACGCGGTCAACGGCCAGAAAAATATTAAAATAATGAAACTTCACGAATAGTTGAAACAACATTAATTAATTATATATCTTTAATACAAAATCATTCAATACAATGTCTATAAGCTGCAATAGCCTTCACGATCCGAGTCCAGAAACGATTGCATGCCCGAATCACCTTATTCATATTTACGATAAGGGTATTAATTGTATTAATTTCTACTTTGTTCCATTAGTTTAAAGGCTGTTGTAGCCGAATTCAGTTCCTGGATTGCAGTTTGGCTCCCACATTGCAGAAGACCCCATCTTCGTCCAAGCATGCGTTTGCAGGCATACAGATCAATTTCTGATTTCCTTACCTGTTCTTCAATGTTCAGTTTCCAGCGCTGGGTGAAATTGGAAGAGTTAGTCCATTAATAAGTGCTAGGGTAAAATAGGTGATGTAGGTGGATTTATTACCATCATTCTTAAAAAATGTCCTGCTACTCTTTATTTTTAATCATCTTTAACTTGAACTGACATCAACTCCTATTTTCAAAAGTAGCAATGATAATAATGCCCGAATTTTGACTGTGTCATACGGAGAAGGTATTTTAGACCAAAACAACGTTTATCGGTGGTAAAAAATGTTCTCAGCAGGCCGAAAAGATGTGAACGAAAAGCGTGCCATACGCCCGAGCACTTCAACAACAGACGAAAAAATTGATGAAGTGAAGAAAATGGTATTGGCCAATCGTCGAATCAAAAAACCTTGTATCAAAACTGCTCAATTTCCTCTAAAAGCAGCATCGCATGAACATTGCTAATGATATGTTGGACTCTGTTGGACGACCCAAATTTGGTCCAGAGGGTCATAACTGGTGGTGGTATATTATAAGTTTATATTAAAGCAATATTAAACAGGTGGATTCTTGGGTGAAAGTTAGTACCGCATTCGCAGGTGATTTTTTTGTATTTCAAAGAGCTGAATTCACAAGTGATTTTTTGCCAATCATAGGTGAATTTTACATTATTTTTTACTAGTGCAATTAAATATGAAATATGTATTTTTATTATTTAATTTTTTTACATTTAAAAAATGTTTAATAATAAATTTATTATAATTTTAATTATAAAATATAATTTTAAAAATCGAGTATTGTAAAGTGAACAAAATCTACTACGTACAGTTGCACACGAACCATTACATATCTTTATCGACATCTCTAATCATTGTGATCATTTTAGTAAACATACATATATGTCTATATCTATATCGATTCCTTTCTGCTTTTGTGTTTCGTTTGTTGCTTAAAAAGAAATTTCTCAAGATTTCACTTTGAAAATCTGCTCTGAAATGTAGTGGAGTGTAGTA
Source organism: Anastrepha obliqua (assembly GCF_027943255.1). NCBI lineage: Eukaryota > Metazoa > Arthropoda > Insecta > Diptera > Tephritidae > Anastrepha > Anastrepha obliqua. The sequence continues at coordinate 217,438 of NC_072893.1, forward strand.
AAAAAAAGTTGTGTTTATAGCAGATGGGCTATTTTTCTGTTGCATTCATTTTCGCAGTGTGTATCGAACCCAGGACCCACCGAATGGTGAAATTAGTGACGCACAATTCACTTGGCTACGGCGATAGCCAGGGCTATGATTACTGCACCATAAAGCAAACAACGTGGATAACGAAGGGTGGTGACCTAGACAAAGCATACAAAATCTCTTACATAATACATATGTATATATGTAGATGTATAATATTTTATAACGGCTTCCGACCGCATTTATTACCGTTTTTATTTAAGTTAGTTCACATGCTTTCGATGGCTGCTGCGTTGTTTGTGCCTCGTGGTTAGCGTGCGAAACTATGGCGTCAGGTGTCCAACACGAACTTAACTGCTTGAAAGTAAACTCGTATTAATCATAATTATGCAAATGAAATTTTTAGTGACCGAGAATACCAACGAGGGTAAGCAAACATAGATGCATGCCCATTTATGCATATATATATATGTAAGAGTGTATGCTACAATAAATAGGTGTATGTATTATTAAATTTGTTGAGTAGTTGTGAGTTGTTTGCACAATTTTCCACCTTTTATACTGTAGTTAATTTCGGAGTTCATCAAAAACTCCTTCAGGGAAAAACTTCGCCTCGATTGTTGCGCTCATCGCCGAAATATAGGTCTATTTTTAAGGCTTCCATATCTTCGTTTCTGAAGAAATTATTTGAGGAACGCTGGGTGGAGTGCATCGCTCTGAAAGGAGACTTATTATTGTACGTATATACATATGTACATCATTCTAAGACATGCGAAAGTGAATTTTATTTAAAAATTCTTTAAAACTGATCCATTTTTTATATAAAAGCAATATGTGGAATTTGACATTTTCGAAAATAAATTAGTTAAGATAATATTTCATATACGAAAATCAATTTGAAATTATTTGGTAATAAAATGTTGCTTTTGTTCTTGCATATGTACATCATTCTAAGACATGCGAAAGTGAATTTTATTTAAAAATTCTTTAAAACTGATCCATTTTTTATATAAAAGCAATATGTGGAATTTGACATTTTCGAAAATAAATTAGTTAAGATAATATTTCATATACGAAAATCAATTTGAAATTATTTGGTAATAAAATGTTGCTTTTGTTCTTGCATATTACAAATAAACAGCTCATGATCGAGTGATGTGGTTAGTTTTTACACTACATATACAAATTTAAGCAAATAAAAGCAAAAAGGAAAACATCGACAGATTGCGTGATGGGGTCTTGCGTGCACCCAACGTCGACATGTAAGCGGTGTAGAAATCAGCGCACAATACACCCAAATGTTGCTCTCCTTCCATTATCTTTACACCCACTGTGACACGTCATCCTAAAAATTAAGTCCCACCCCCTATATTAGATGTAATTTGACTGCAGACATGGAAAATCATAAAAATTGTTTACGCTTTAGTCGAGCATTAGGCCATCGTTAACTGCCAGCGCCTCGCCAACCGTCAATTGTCAAGCAGCCACCACTTAATGAAAACAGTTTTCTTAAGTGCTTTAGTTCGGTATTTTGTTTCCGCTTGCCGTTTTCGCTTCTACCGCCTTTAGTTGCTCTCTTTATGCTCAGTTGTAGCTACAGTTGTTGTTGCTGGTAATGTTGCAATTGGTTAATAAATCAACATAAACATACACGTGGCCACCACCACTACCATCATTTTAGTCGCTAATTCACCCCATTTCAGATTAATTGTGTATCCGCACTGTGAGAAAATTTAAATATTTGTAATATATATTACTAAAGTACAGGTATATGTCTAAATGTAAAGTGTATGAGTGATTCATGTATGATTTTTGTATATGCATGTATATGTAAATAGTATTTATAATGTAAAAAAAATATGTAATGAGAAGATTTTTTGATCTGAATCTGAGTTTAAAAATAAATTAATTTAGTTCTAAACAATGCTGCCAGATTTTCATATTTTAAACGAAAGTTTGATCATTTTATGTGAAATTCTTTACAGTCTGAAGCTTGGATGACAAGATGCGAATCCCTTCTTTGCGAGCGAATCCCTTCTTTGCGTGATTCCGTACCGGAAGGAATATTAATTGGGTATTTTGTAAACGGAAATTAAAATTGAAATTTGTAAAACAGCAGACCAATTAAAAAAGATAACTTTTAATTTATGATAGTTCATAAATTGAAGAGATCGCAATTTAATTATCTCCTTCTCTTGATTTCGGAAGTTTAAAACTCTTTGTCCCACGATTAATCCTTGAACTCATTTTTCTTATCTTGACATTTGTTCACTGAACATTTTTTTAGCTTAATCAACCTTGTATTAACCTTAATGTTTTCCTTCTTCATGTTTCCTTTCTTATTTGAATATAAGAATACTTGAATATAAATTCTTGCAAAATATGTATGTATATCGCGACATTAACGTAAAAACGAACTGTGTCCCCTAGTTACTTTTGGCGTCTTATTTCTGGCAGTCCGCTATTTCGATTATCAGCTGTTCATTAGGCTAGCGAGTGGCAGTGCTGCCAAGTACTCAAACGGTACCCTGGATGTTCTCTAACATAAAATAAGAGAATTTCGTATCTAATCATCTATAGCCTGAACAACGACTAATTGGACGAATGAGTGAATACGTGTGAAACGACAGATTCTGCTAGCAGAATTCTGCTGGTGAATATACGATGAAGTGGCAGCCAAAAATACTCTCATAATTTTGCTTCGGATGGTCAAACCTTGTAATCTATCATCCTTGAATAGTACCTATTTAAAATACATAGTTTACTGCAAATATTTGACAGAAACTATCCCGCAAAGAAATTTACATAGTAAATTCATATATAGACATTACAAGATCGCGTTTCTCGAGAAGTATCTTGAAGGTCTATAACCTTTTGATACAAATTCGTGAATATTTAGATACTACAATATAGTAATAGTTTGTGTACATTATACCGAAAAATCACTACAATTTCGATACACTTAATTCAGTGTTCCTGCAGGGGACTGGATTTAATTTAAGTGTATAGTATTTAGCCCTAGCTTTTGTTATGGTTCATTAAAAGTTAGGTGCAACTTAATTACGTCAAGCACTGACGCTTTTGGCGCTTTCACATTAAGCAATTTCAAATGATGTGATAAATTATTTGAAAGATTGTTGTGTTACAGCAAAGTAGGGCAAGGTCAAATTTAAATTCAGTTACTACTTAACTATTTTTTATTGGGTTCTTCATACTTATGAAAACGTTCTACAGAGAGCTTTAGTTCAGATAATACTGAATATATGATAGGTGCTATATGCTATTCGCACTGTCGAAATCTAAGTACTTTGATATATTGCATGAAGGTATACTTAAACTTCCAAAGGGATTAAGAATATAATAATATTCATGTTTAGAGCGAACTTTTATGTTTGAAAAATAATCGGTTGTTGTGGCAGTGCTGATAATAAATGCTAATAAGTGACCGAAACGTAATTTCTACTTAACGCATGTTAAGTGCGAACAATGAAGAACTCCACTAAGATTAAAATCATTCAACTTTGGCCAGCCAATGAACTAATACAAGTCTGTGCAAAAGAAAAATGGTGTACGGGGTGGAATTTATTGTTAAAGCATCTAGCGGAAGTAAAAGGAAAATAATACTAATTAGTTACGGTTACTTTAGAGGTTATGGGGGAAAAAGGACAAAAGGCACGGATTTGACATTAGGCAATATCATTTTAGTAGCGTCGGTATACTTCAGTGCCAATGTCAGTACAAATATACACACATTAAACCACTTGACTTCCTGGCACGTGTACTCTCTTTATGTGTGAAACCTTCGCTTGGGAAATTACAAACACACGAGCATATGTATGCGTATGTAAGTTTACATCTCCAACTACTTATTGTCCATATCTCCATACCTACAAGTATAGCTTTTGGTTTATTAAAATAATTTTGTTTTAAATGTTTCATAATTCCTTTTAGTAATTGAATTCACATCGTTCACCAAAAACATTATATACTTATAAATATATATACATACATATGTATAGTGATTAAAAATATGTAAAAAACGAAATATACTCTAATTTCAACGAGCCCAGAAAGTGTTTTTATAATTCTCTTTTTCCAGCATTTGCAACTTGTTGGCGTGGCTTTCCGGATAAAAAACTAGTACTGTTGAACTAGGGACCATTATAAATTAATTTAATTTCACACCTTAAAACAAAATACCCGCTGCCCAAAGAAATATTCATGAATGTTCTCAATGAAAAAAAATTAAATGAAGGCATTCCTCATGCTGTCAGAAACACTGGACATATTAGCAGGTGGTGGTTACCAATGGCAAACGGGACGTATCTCTCAAAGTGCCAAGTACTCTGTCGGCGACACATGGTTATCCATGGAAGAACATTTATGTAGCCAATGGATAATTTATGAAAAGGACTTCCAACCGTGAAAGAGTGGGTTAGTGAAAAATATAATTTCCAGGAGGTAAATTCGTTGAATACTTTACTTTTTAACCTTTATAATTTAATCCATAGACAACAAGAGATAAACATGTTTTAACATAGTGTTAAGACCTAATCTAAAATTAAATTCATAAAAATAAATTTTTATATTTTTCCAAAGACAAGCAAGTCTTTAACTATCAACCAAGTCTTTAACTATGTTCGATGTAACATTTTCGACATTTTCTGTTACGGAAAGCAAAAGCGGAATTTCAAGCATCTCTGGCCCTATAACTATTGCGAGGCTGATATTTTTGAATCAGTCAGCAACTCCATGGAAGGAAAAGATCCGTTAAATTTAAGGCATATATGATTTTTAGTCGTATAAAGCTTCTACCCGGTGGTCCGTTCGTTCCGATCAAATAAAAAGGCTCTACTGCTAGAAACATGTTTACTGAGAAAGTTGCCTATCCATTTTTTAGCAATTTCAAAAAAAAATCTTTTATTTTACGTCGATTTGTTTGCTGTTTGGCAAAAAGTAAAAATTCATTCGACAGAACTCTTTCTGCTCTACAAAACTATGTTAATTGTATTTTTGAGTTATTTATTGTTTTATTATATTAGTTTTGAAGCTTAGCTATTGAATACCCAAGAGGCAAAAGTCAACATTTTCGACACCTGCTCGTATTTGCTTTTCATCGAGGTCAAAAAGCTGCTGAAGCAGCTAAAGACACTTGCGACGTGAATAGGGAAGGTGTCGTAGGCGAGTCTACAGCATGGAAATGGATCGCAAAGGTCAAAAATTGCGCGGACAACTAAATATTAATCGATTACTGAGGGTCTATTTTTGCACAATACATTTCTTTTGATCGCAGTGCGCATTTCTTATAATAACAATAAGTATTTACCTATTACTTTTCTGAGCAACCCGGTTATTTCTTATCTACTCCATCTTACTTACTTTTATTTACACTGGATACCAGCGTGGTTTCAATAAAGATTCATTCATTCTATTCAATCGAACGTTGTGAGAGAAAACAATTATGATCTTTAAAATTATGCCGTTAAACAAATTAATCAATATATATGTATATATTATATATTTTTTTTACTTTAAAAAATATCACTCTGAGCAAGCGGTTTGTTATGAAGCTACCGCTTTGAAAATAGGTACATTTTTAGAAGCTGGCTTTAATACGACATTGGCATACACGGAATTTTTCCAGTCGTAAACTGTCGTCGTCAAATTGTTTATACTATGATGTGCCAAATGATATACAGATAGACCCTCGACTTTAATATTAAAGTGAAAAAGCTTTTCCATAATATCAATTTCCTGTTAGATGTGAGGTAAATGAAAGAGAATAAACTGTGTGGTTAAAAAGAAACTAATATTTGAAAGAGCGTGAGGAATTCATGAATACACACATAAATGCATATATAAATATACGTAAATCATATAAATGTAAGTATACATATATACACGTAAGTCGTATATGTATATACATATACACATATACATATATAGTATGTATGTATAATGCGAGAACAGATTGAACTTGTACGAGCATAGGATACGTGCAAGTGTTATTTGTGATTTTGCGCAAACTCGCTCCAATGAATACCGTTAAATGCGTCCAAGCGAGACAACACTACTTTAGCAAGGTCATGGGCTGGGGATAATAGGTCGGGTTGGTCTATGTCAAAAGGCGATTAAGGACAATAAGTGGCAGAACGGTAAACAAATAAGCCGCTTTTGTTGTCGAAAATGAATGCACGTGAGTTCAGGATTTCTCTGCATATGAGTAATTTGGAACCATTCGTTAATACTACATATCATATTTTATAACTATATAACTGTTCAATACAACAAACTGGAGTTCGTCCTATGGACCAAACTTTTGCCTTCCTTTAACTTTTTTTTAATGTTAATAGCATTGTACATTTTCTGGCAGTTGGCTCATAAGAAGAAATTTTAATTTCTATTAGAAATAATATTGCCTTATTATTGTATTGCATGTATATAAATAAGTTAAACTAGAAATTGTAAAAATGGACTTAATTTTCTAAATATCCATATTTTATTAAATTAATTTATAAAATAATAAAAGTTAAAAATTTAATATGGTATAAAGTTTTCATAGTTTGATGTTTATTCAATTTCACGATTAAATTTCTGTATGAACTATAGTATTCTTATTATATGTAGTTTATGTTAGTTCTTTCCAATTTTTCGGCCGGTATTTCACACATAAATGTCTTAATGTTGTTTTCCAATGCGTTAATTGAAGCAGGTTTGTCTGAATAGACATGAGTTTTAACATAGCCCCACAAAAAATAATCTAAAGGCGTTATATCGCACGATCTGGGTGGCCAATTGACAGGTCCCGAACGTGAAATAAAATGTTCACCGAATTCGCCTCTCAACAAGTCCATTGTTACGCGTGCTGTGTGGCATGTGGCACCGTCTTGCTGAAACCACATGTCATGCAAGTCAAGCTCTTGTATGTATTTTGGGCAAACAAAAGTTGGATATCATTTCACGGTAGCGCTCACCATTCACAGTTACGTTACGATTCGCAGCATCTTTGAAGAAGTATGGTCCAATGATACCTCCAGCCCATAAACCGCACCAAACTGTGACCTTTTCTGGATACATTGCATTTCTGCTTATTTACGTACCTATTGATCCAAAAATGAGCTTCGTCGCTGAACACAATTTTTCGATAAAAAAGTGGATCTTCGGCCAACTTTTCAAGAGCCCATTCACCAAAAATTATGCGTTGCGGTAGGTCGTTCGGCTTCAATTCTTGTCCTTCAAATCCTTTCGCAAAATTTTCCACGTTGTTGAGTAAGAGAGGCCCGATTGCTGCGAACGGCCACGAATTGATAACACAGGTCGACACTGAAAATGATTCAAGCATCGGACCCGGCCTATCTTATAGATTTTTCATCGCTGAATACGAATCTGACCTTAAAAAGTTTCCATCACGTCAAGATTTTGAAAAAAATTAGTTCAAAAAGTCAAAAAAAACGTGTTTTTGACCATTTTTGACCAAATGTAGTGGATGAACCTGAGGTGATGGAAGCTTCTACCTAGCCTTAAACTGAAGCCTGAACCTTCAGTTATAAGATCCAAATCGAAAATACCCTGAATCAATTGTAAATTTTGATGTAGCACAATTTTTTTAACTGCTCGCGCACGATTTTCATAGGTGCAGCCATGCAGGCTAGTTAGCTCTATGAAAAATTGTGCTACATCAAAATTTACAATTGATTCAGGGTATTTTCGATTTGCATCTTATAACTGAAGGTTCAGGCTTCAGTTTAAGGCTAGGTAGAAGCTTCCATCACCTCAGGTTCATCCACTACATTTGGTCAAAAATGGTCAAAAACACGTTTTTTTGACTTTTTGAACTAATTTTTTTCAAAATCTTGACGTGATGGAAACTTTTTAAGGTCAGATTCGTATTCAGCGATGAAAAATCTATAAGATAGGCCGGGTCCGATGCTTGAATCAGAAAAATAATAATTTTTTGTCGACCAGTGTAATTGATGGTCATCATTAACATTGGCCGATACAGCTGCGATATTTTCTTCAGTTCGCACTCTACGTAAGCGTGTTGGTGGTTTGATGTCCAATAATGTAAATTTGGTTCTAAATTTAGTCACAATAGCTCGAATAGCCGCTTCAGTGGGTCGATTAAACTGACCATAAAGTGAAAGAAGCGCGCGATAAACTTTCTTAACAGAACACGCATTTTTATAATAAAACTCAATGATTTGAAAGCGTTGTTCGTTTGTAAGACGATTCATTGTTAAATTATAGACCAAACTAAAGATGTTTGACAGTGAAACAAAACACGAAACGTGCGTCAGCTGTTTAAATCAACTGTTTAAAAGATAAAAAATCACCCGTTATAAATCATAAAATTAGCATCCCACTTACAAGCACAGAAAAATTGGTAATCTTGCCACTTATGGAACGGAAATTTAATTTTGCAGTTTTCCCTACAAAGAAGTTCAAACATGAAATTGATAATATTGAGCAGCACTTTTTCGGCCTCGTTGCAATGAGCATTCAGCAGAATATTATAGGCTTTTACAACTACTAACTAACGAATTCATACGTAGCATAGTATAAATTTATATGTAGAGCTCAATGAATGAATCTAAATTCATCATAAGGTTTTACTGATTTCTGTGCACTTGAAATTCGTTACACGTACGTACATATATTTATTTTAAACAAATGGAATCACAATTTGTTCTTGTTTTAAATGGTTATGTATTTGATAGTATTAGTCATTCGTTTTGTTCAAAGAGATGCACCACTAATGCTTTGAGTTGAAGAATTGAATGGTGCATATAAGCAAGTCCTTATAAACAATATTTCCCAAGCACTTCCCGCTTATAAGCGTCGAATGTCGTACATTTTAGACGGTGCGTTTATCCAAGAAATAATGTATTTCACATTCTAAAGTTTTACAATGAAACATTTCACTCTATTTCGATTTTCATCAACGACAGATGTTTTATTATATATATTACGAATGAGCATTACAATAGAATTGACTTTCAGTTTTGATTTATGCGGTGACATTCTGCTAACATTTAATAAAGTTGGCTATTTGATAATACCCTGAGATCTGGGTAGCTTCTTAATTCTTCTTCCGCTTTATATACGCACTGTTATACTAAAAAAAATTTTCTAATAGCGGTCGCACCTCGGCAGGCATGGCAAACCTCCGAGCCTATTTCCACCAAGAAGAAGCATAAAGAACCACTTGCCATTCGGTTTAAAACTGTAGGTCCCTCCATTCATCATACTAGTGAACCATAGAGCATTATTGGTCTAATAATCGCCCCAAGTCGTACCGAGCATATAAGGCATTAGAGGCTTTCGTTACTCTTTCTTCTACATTTAATCTCCATGAAAGTTACATAACTAGGTATCTAGTCGATTTTTTTTATGTCAACTGAACTCCTCCAAGCCTCGGAGGTGACCGTTGTGTTTTCGATAGTGTTATCGACTGCAAGTATGGCTGTGTCATTGCACTTACTTGCTGATTTGACGACGGTTGGCGTGAATATACGGAAAATATATAAGAAGACCCAAAAATTCTTCCCTGTGAAACGCCTGCGTTTATATTTTCTAGGTATAATTATGCATTTTGGTGTTCTACGCAAAAGTATTGTGTTGGCAGCATGAACTTGAACTTTTTGAGGAGCCCTTAATGCTACACTTTGTCGAAAGCTTGCGATACGTCAAGGAAAACAGCTGACCACACTTTTTTCTTTTCCATAGCGCTTTCTATGGTGTTTACTCATATGTACTACCACTTTACAACTCTGTGTATTTGATCGCGTGTTGAATGATGTTTTCTGAAACCAAATTGTTGAATGAGAATCAGAAGTTTTATTTGAATGATTGGCGTTAAATGTTTTAAAAGTATTTTTTTCAGAAGCTTCGACATTACTGGAAACAAAGATACTGGGATGCAAGAGGGCACTTCGTTGAGTGATTACCAAGCTTAGGAATCATGGTAACTTCGGCGAATTCTCTATATATAGGCACGAACCTAAAGCTGAGGGATTTGTTTAATAAACTGATCAAATTCATATCATTAGGGTTAAAGGCTACAAAATGTTATAAGAAGTGAGCATTTCGACCTCGATCCACCGATATCGTTGAATATGTATTAAGGTATACAAAACCAAATCAAACTAAAAACATATTTAACAACCGATATCCGAGAGTACTTTTATGTTATTAAGTGTAGTCCATATGGAACAGTCCGGGGATCTATGTTGGATGCTTAATTCAATTGCTTGCTTAATTAATATAGTGAAACCCTTAAGTATAATATAAAACATTCTTATTTAACTGAACTTGTATTTAAAACACGTGCCGTCTGAAATAAGGTAATTGTTTTTACCACATGCCAATACTTTTATTATTTCCTGCACTCGCTAACATTTACCAACTTACCAAATATACAAGGTGGACACAACGAAAGGTATAAGTAATACCATTGCAAGAAATTCAAGTTGGTCTTAGTCTTTAAGTTGCAATCTAAAAATCGATGCGGCTAAGAACTCAATAAAGTGAATTTTTGTTTAAACAAAAATAAATTGGTTTTCTTGTATTTTTAGTGAAACCTCCGGTAAAAAGTCTTAATTTCAATCTTAAACTTAATCTGTTTGTGACTGGGCTTCTCCTTATTCGTTTCTAATTCCACCAAACACAAATGGAGACTCACAGAGCCAAGGAGACAGTTTTGTACAGAAAACGAAATTTAGAAATTTGGAGCATGTTTTCAATAAGCAGAAAGCCCTTCAGTGTTTTAGCGCAACTGAATGGGTACAATAGGCAACTAAATAAATCCATATCCTCTGTTAGTGTTAATATATGTACGAATGTATTTACGTAAGTAATATATTTTTCTATGCATACCATGTAAATAAACTCAAGACTACATACATTAATGCCTCTGTGTGTACATATATGTATTTCTTTCCTCAGGCCTCTAGCCATACCAAGTATAATTTGAAGGATTTAACATTTTTCTCCGTTTTGATTGCAAAACCGTTGTACTAAGAAATCACGTTTTAGCCATCATCGTCGCCAATGCAATAAATTGCTTTCCAGGCAAATAAAATTTCTAAAAGCTGGTTCTAATGTTAACTGCAAACAGCTACAAATACTCTATATTTTTTGTGGCCTCACGATCTGTCATGAACAAGACTCCCGGCTTTGCTAACCTTTGCATTTATCAATTTAATATTTTTTTGTGTTGTTGATGCTATGCTATCCCGTTTTACTGCACTGATTATTGGTTGTAACGTTGCAAATTAAATGCTTTGCAATACAATTTTTAAAGCCTCTTACTCAATCCCAGGAACTCGCCAATCAATTGGGTATAAGGCCATGCAGAAGGTACTTATTTTTGAGCGTGGAGTTTGTCATTTCATTGCAACAACTCGAGTTGGATATCATATTGAATTCTTTTTCGTATTGATAATCACATATATAAGTATATTTATTCGTGGTAAGCTGTAATTTTGTATATTTATGAGAAATTTAGCAAAAATTAAATTGCCAAGACCGTTCATATGTACGTGACGGATCGCTACAATTATAGCTTAATAAAGCTTATGCATGCACATACACAAACACGTATTTCCTCACATAGAATTTAGTATATTTATTTCTTGACCTCGGCGTTGTTGAGGATTGTAAGCGGCTAATAATGAATACACGAACACTTAAGTGCTCAAATTAAAAGAAAATTGTGAATGTACTATTGCATACAGTGGTTTGCAGGGCAATTTATATACTTATACATAAATAATGGCGGCCATCACAGTCGCGTATTCTTGTCCTTGCGATATCGGCTAATAGATGGAAAATTATAGATTTGATATTGAAGAAATTTCATATTTAAATCAAATTCACAGCAAGGATAATAATAGTAATTCCAGTGTGTTGTTTTTCGGAGGATATACAATCACCCTATCAGAAGATTTATAATTTTTGCAAATAACGTCATACGCCAATCATATTAGACACTTATGAAATAGACAGGGAATGAATGGAGCGCGTAAATGTCAAAATAAAGATTTGCATCACTCAAAACAATTTTTTTATTTAGTACAAAGTTATTAAAAAAAAATGTATGACTAGTTTTGCCCTGAGTGTAGACTGTGCCGCTAAGTTTTGATTCGAAGTATCTTCCTCGATTAACTCCGCGCCGACAAATATTTGTGTTCCTGTGACTTTGCCTCGGCTACTTAAAATCAATTGGTAACTGCTAAGGGAGCTTTTGAAAAATAGCAGTTGCATACATTTACAGGTCACGAGGTAAAAAGTAGTAGTCGCAATGATGCCGTTTTTTTATACATTTCAAAAAGTTTAAATTCCTATGATTTATTTTTACTTTAACATTTTTATACATCCTTACCTTACTTTACTTTAACATTTTTATACATCCTTGTGGCAACCTATAAACATTCAAATGAACTTGCCTTCAATTTAAATATTTATTTAGTTATTTAAGTCAAACAGCACAAAGCTTAACAAATAAAACGAGCTAAAACTAAAACATAACTTAGCTTAAACAATAGCAAAAAAATATTTATAATTATATTGACTTTTGTTATTGTAAAATCTAACGATATGGAATTCGATATCTCATTAAGTTCGCGAAGAGTTTGAGCAATAGGTACATTGCTTTTTAAAATAATAAGGGTAAAGATCATAACACATAATTTATTTAAGAAACATCTTTTGCACCCGTTCTATTCTTGTGATAGCAAATAATTAAAGCATATCCAACCTAGATCGAACAATCGCGGTAAACAGTAATTTAATCGTGTAGGGGTCTGAGAAGTTTGAACTATTACGTTTAAAAATCCTGCTTTTGTGTCAATATAATTGATATTGCTTGATAACGAAACATTGGAGTCAAAAAATACTCCAAGGAATTTTATCTCTTCATGGACTGGAGAGCATTATTAGAGATATAATATGATGATATTTAGGGTAAGTGACTTGAAGACATCTTTTAAAATTTAAAGAGATACATGAGTTCATAAAAGTCAACTTATAGTCTGAGCATATCCTCTGAGTTTCTTATCGAAACAAAAAATTTTAAACCGTCTGCATATAATAGGTGCCTGGCAAATAAAAAGCATCTACTAACATCATTTATAAATAAGACGAAAAGTAGGGAGCCCTAATTACTTCCTTGAGCTACCCCAGAAGTGGCAATGAAAGAGGCAGAAGATTCACCATAAATTGTAACGATACAACTCATTTCACTTAAATAAGATTTTAGTCACAAAAGGAAAACTGAATGAAAGCCAAAAGTGATCAGTTTACATAACAGAATTATATGTGTCAAAGGCCTTGGAGAAATCAGTGTAGATGCAATCAATACAATATTCACTGAAAACGGCCAGCTTGGACCTACCTATTACAAAACCATGCTAGTTGCAAGAAATTAGACATTTCGTAGCAAAGTATATTTTTTCTTTAATAATAGCAGAGGAAGTAGTGGACAGCTGAAGTTGATCCCCTTGAAAAATTGGACCTGGATGGTGTTGTCCATTTTGGCTCTTCTATTTATCTTAAACACAAAAATCAAAAAAAAAATATTAATCAGTATGACTGTACCTATGTCCCGTACTAGAATAAAAAACTGCGCAGTTTTGAATTTGACACTCTAAAAATCGGGGGTTTTTAGTTCTTCAAAAAAAAAAAAAACGATATAATTGAAATAATAATATGATTCTAGTATGGGCGATAGCCATTGATGTTGTCAACAACATTTTGAAATTTGAGACGATTCGGTTGAATGGATTTTTTGTTTTTGACAACTCCAAGTCGAAAAAAGTAGTTTTGACATAATTGAGTTTAAAGTTTTGAGAGTGTGATTATGATAGTGATTCTACCTGCTAAAACGGTTGTAGAATCGAAAATACTGAGAATATCCTTCCAAAAATTTGACTGTATATACCTAAGAGCTTATACTTTCGAAATATCAAAAACAAAAATCAATTTTTTTTTTAATTCTAGACCACCGGCACCCCATAGTCACGAGTGATAGACTATGTACCTAATAAACATAACCCATGCAATTTTTCCACGCATTTCTAATGACGGTAATGCCAACAGAAGGCACCTACTTTTATAATCAAGCTAATCACTACAGTTTTAACGAAGGGTGTGAGTTTGTGGGCCTTCTCTACTCTTAAGGCGGAGCCTGAATATATCATCATCATTCACAGCACTAAAACGCGGGGTGCGTCAAAGCTTCCTTCACAAAACTGCTCCAAAGTGTTGTATCACTTGCTTTTCCTTCGTAGTTGCGAATTCCCATTGCTGTGAGATCGCTTCCTACTGCGTCTATCCATCGGTTTCTCGTCCCTTCGCCTTCGCACTAATTATCTTTCCAGGCTTTCATGGCTTTCCTTACAGCGGATTCAGCAGGCATACGGAGCACGTGACCTAACCACCTTTGATGGTGCAAATATCCTTCGGGATGGCAAAACAAACAAAATATTTCATTAACTACATCGCTCTGGAAAATCTTGGTTTCAATGGTGTCAATATCGTTAAAAGGCTCATAATTGCCACTCAATTCTTATACCGATTCTACTTTTTAGTTTGTATTTGTACATAACAACAATTTCAATTATGTTTTTCCCATATTGACATTTTAACTTTTCAAAACTCACACGTTATATCCTCTTGTACGCAGCAAAAGGTTGGACGATAACAACACCTGATGGAACGGCCCTTGTAGTATTCCTGATAAAGACTCTACGGAGGATTTATAGACTTTTGCGTATTGGCGACGGCGAATATCGAAGGCCATGGAACGATGAACTGCATGAGATGTACGCAGACATGATGTGTAAATGATGAAATTTACTTTTCGAAATGCCGAATAATGGATAAAAATATTAATATGATATTAAACGATCATACAATTTATTCATCATTTTAGTTATGGCTGTGTCAATATGCGTGTATTACACTGCTTCTGCTTCTAAAACAAAGTTAATAAATTATCATACCCCTAATTAAAATTTGACACAATTTCCACAATAAATGCTCACTGAACTATATAAAATGAAAACATGTGAGCGCGCAGGCAGTGCCGTTAGAATTTTCTAATCAGATCATTTGAGCTAGAGAAATAAAATCATATTTTATATGTAAGCACTTACACACATACAGATATGTATATGTATAGGTGCGCTTTATAGATGGTAATTAAATTAAAACTCTGAAATTCTCAAAACTCAAAACAATAGAGAAGTATATGTATGTAATTGCGGTCGCATTTATTAAGTACAACTTAAAGCGAAAATCGGTGAAACTAAAATAACAATTAAACACGTTCAGCAGGCATTTTGCGACGCGACTGTGTGTGTTGAGCTATTTCCCATTCAGTGTTGCGCATTCGCAAATTAAATAGTACACATAACTAATTTGTATATATTGCATACGTATGCATGTATATATTATACATACAACATGAATGCACTTTTATGCAAGAGTTATTGTATTGTATTTTTGTAAAAATGTAATGCATATCTGAATAAGTATATATACGTATGTATCTGATATATCCAATGGGGCAACAAAACTAGTATACCAGTAATGAAGCAGTTAAATGAATTTAATAGTGGGAACGCGATGCGCCACAAATGAACAAAGGCATCATCTTTGCTTGCGTTTTAGCGCTGAGTAATTAAGCACAATTCGAGATGAGTACTCGCAATCCCGATTACTGGGCGAAAGGCAATAGATCTTTACGTGGTGATATCAAAAAACACATATGCGGGAAACTTGAAACCCTTTGCCATGCGATTGGAAACAGAGCACTTTTATATTTGAATATACGTACATGTATGTATATGCAGAAGTAGAAGTATAAAGCCACTTACGAAGTATTTGTATGGGCATACATATGCCTACATAGACATGCCAATGTCTGATTGTATGTGTATATAAGTTTTAGATTATTTCAAGCTAAACGCAGATAAATTGCTAATGTGAATTCGATGCTTTTAGGAATACAGCGGCACTGGTAAAGATTATAGAAATGTAAATTACCGCAAATCGTTTCCTGCCGCCCATCAACAGTCAGCTGCATTATCTAAGTGGCATATTTGACGAGTGACACCCCGGAATCGGTTTTTCTAAAAAGCATGTGCTCATACAAATGTGCAGTAATAAAAATATTTGTCTGTAAAGTTATGTATGTGCGTATACTCATATGGACATGCGTGAGCTTAAGTATTCAGCTAAGGGTGCGATTTATCCATTTTCGAACAAACAGTTTTTTGGCTTATCTTTCGACAAATCTTTAGAAAACAAGAGACGATTTGTGTCACACTTTATAGCATGTTGCTCAATTTTCAGCGAGGTATTAACCAACTCGAGCATACTGTTTCATTTTGAGATCATTTAATCGCTGATATATCTGCTATGATAAATAAAACAAATGCTGCTAATACACGTTTGTGGCATTTGCTCGGCATTCACTTTGAATTGACGCAAATACACATTTCCTATGGAGTTTTTGTAATTGCTTAATATTTCAGAAGTGATTAGAAGGGAAAACGCAAAAATGGTAAAATTCAAAAATCTACGAGTGCCTACTCACATGATTGACACATAAAATGTTCATAATAAAATTTCCAATTTCATCAGATAGTGAATTTATCATTTTAAAGTTTTAAACGATCTTTAAGTTTATATGTAACTATCAACTACACTGTGTGACAAAAAAAAAAAAATTAAATATACTTTTATGGAGACCTAGCACAACTTATGGCTATAGAAAAACTAAACAAAGGAGAAATTTCCAATACACCTCCAAAATCTCACTGTCGCACAGTGCTATTAAAGTTATCGATTGAACAGTTTTGTTATTTTCTTTAAAAGTACAGTAAAGTATCAATATTCCAAATCTCCTTAAAAAATCAGTATTAGTTCGAATTTTAGATGGCACTTTATGGAATCTATTGTATGTTAAATACTTTCTCAATAAACTAGACCAGTCATTTGAAATAATGCCAGGTTTCAATTGGCCATCAAAATATGTTTCTATTAATGATAACCCTGGTATTCGAGAGAACTCAAGTGTCTAAAGAGCTTTTTTCTTCTTCTTAATTGACCGAGTTTAACCACGTACTAGTTGTTTCTTTCTCGTGCTAACCGACGCCAGTTGGACACACCAAGTGAAGCCAAGTCCTTCTCCACCTGATATTTCCAACGCAAAGGAGGCCTTCCTCTTCTTCTGCTACCACCAGCTGGTACCGTATCAAATACTTTAAGAGCCGGAGCGTTTATAACCATTCGGACGACATGACCCAGCCAATATAGCCGCTGTATCTTCTGCGCCATACGTAAGATCGGACATGATGAGAGCCTTATAAAGAGTAAGTTTTGTTCGTCGAGAGAGGAGTGCGCCGACCGTTTGTTTGATGACTGGAGGTACTCCGTTTTGTCCTCGTTCCCCACTACACCCATTCCCTTTGATATCAACATCATCGGACATGATGAGAGCCTTATAAAGAGTAAGTTTTGTTCGTCGAGAGAGGAGTGCGCCGACCGTTTGTTTGATGACTGGAGGTACTCCGTTTTGTCCTCGTTCCCCACTACACCCATTCCCTTTGATATCAACATCATCGGCCTACGCCAACCATTGTACGCTCTTATGAAAATTGTGCCTGAGCGATTAAGTTCTGCGGCTCGCATGATCTTTTCTAACATCAGGTTAAAGAAGTGACACGACAGCGAGTCACTCTGTCTGAAACCTCGTTTGGTATAAAACGGCTCGAATGGTCCTTCCCAATTCTGAAGGCGCTGCTCGTATTGAGCAACGTCATTTTGCATAGCCGTATTAGTTTTGCGGGCATACCAAATTCAGATATCGCGACACATACGTAGGTAACTCCTTTTCATACTGTCGAATGCAACTTTGAAGTCGACGAAAAGATGGTGTGTGCCGATTCTCCTTTCATACGTTTTTTCCAAGACTTGGCGTATAGTGAATATCTAGTGGAACAAATATTTTAAAAAAGTTTAATTTAACGAATGATCCGATGTGTAATGATTTACTTATATATTCTACCTATAAATATAAATTCTATAAGTTAAACAAGTCGTGATATAATAATTATCTGAGAAATTATGAAATGAATATTAAATCAAAACCCGAAAAATATTTGACGCTTCATAAAATGGAAAAAAGTTATTTTGAATATCCCCATGCCCGTGTTTTATAATGATACAAAAGCTAACTCAATTTCAGCAGCTGCAAATCTTTTTGCACAGTTCTTCGCAATGCATTTTGCTGAATTCTCAAATATGTTCCCAGATAATTCCTCATTTGATATCGGCTCTTTGGTTCTGACTGAAGAAAATACGTAGGAGGGTAGGAGAGACATTTTCATGTCTTCTCAGAAGATATTGATGGATAGTCTGTTGAAAATCTGTCCAATATTAAAGAATTCTATATCCGCTGACGTAGTTATTAATGACTAGAAACCAACTCTAACAGTCCCCAACGTTCAAAAATGGTAATAAAAGCGATGCTAAAAACTTAATCCTATAGGTTAAAGTTTCTTTGTTATCTCTTTCAATGCATTTGTGTCGACCTTTGCTGTTCCACAAGGTAGTATATTATTTGGTAAATGAGATTAACACTAGATTGCCAAGGACTACTTTCAATTTAACTGCTTTTCAATTTCAATTTGGAAAACAATGTTGCATATAATGACACCATTTCTTAGAATATTGTGACTTTTTGTCTAACAAATAAATGCGTTTATTAATAATTGTAGTTACCTCCCCACTCATTTATTTCCGGTATATATGAATGTAGGGTTACACTTACCGATATCGAAGAGCTAATTCGAACTCAATTTCAAAGGTACATTGTATTTGCTGAATTTAATTAAAAGTGGTGAATGAAACTCGAACACGTCTTCCCTGGGTTCGGGTATTCCTCGATTGACTTTTGTCTCTCCTTGCACATGCAACATGTTGCCGCTTTGCAGCCGTATTTAACCTTCAACTCCCACATGCATATAGATAGACAGATAGAAAGATTGATAGAAGTTCATTTTTACTAATTAAATAACTTATACAAACAAATTACAAAAAATATATTACATTTAAAATGACATATTAAGATATTCCTCGATTGACTTTTGTCTCTCCTTGCACATGCAACATGTTGCCGCTTTGCAGCCGTATTTAACCTTCAACTCCCACATGCATATAGATAGACAGATAGAAAGATTGATAGAAGTTCATTTTTACTAATTAAATAACTTATACAAACAAATTACAAAAAATATATTACATTTAAAATGACATATTAAGATATTTGCCGGAAAAAGATCGTTTATTATTGATCTAATTAAAATAAATGGCTACCTTGTAAAGCACCAATAACAAAGGTCGTAAAATTTCTCCTGTTTGGATCATCGATGTCATTCAGAACTTGTTCAATTTCACATTTTTCGCATTTCTCATTCCATTTTCTTGAGCCTTCCATTCTTAGGCATAAGCCTTTCCTATTTTGTTGAGTTCTCTAACTCAGCAGATTTTTCGTTTTAAAACCGAATTTAATAGAATATGAGGCAGTCTGTCATTCTTGTATTCGAATAATGCGTTATGTATATATTTCAAGTGAAGTGCAAGAGTAAAATGTGTCCTTGTTCTAATCCTATGACAAGATAGAGAGCGTAAGAAGGTGCGCAATCAGGTAATTTGAAAACCTTCTTTATAAAATGTAAATGTAATTTATCCCCATCTTCAAATAGTCCACGCCTCCTCACCTGAGCAGCATAACTAAGATCTATTTTCTATCTATCCATCTATTTATTTATTTATTGAAGTAAACATTAGTCAATAAAAACAAATAGTCTTGCATACTAACTCAAATGTTTTAACACAAGATATAATATAATAATAATCCTAAGAAAAAAATATAACAAAACATACTAAATCAAATTATATATAGACATCATTAAGAAGTTTAATGAAAGAATGTTTAGAAGAAGCATAGTCAATCACAATAGATTTGTAAATAGTACTGATTTCGATGAGAGCTCCCATGACGAGTGAATTTCTTGCATACAGAATTCTTATAAAGTCAATATGGAAAAAATCTAAATTACGAAGTGCTGTAGATGGGGTATTAAGAAAGTGAGGGAGGGAGGTACCATCCACAACCTGAAATAATATCAAACACGAAAACTAAAGACAAAATAGATCGCCGAGGCTATTTTTATTATTTTTGCAATTTTTTTAGAGGATATTTCTGGTGTAAATAACAACCCTAAATAGCAATACTCATTTATGATTATTATTTATTTTCCCATGTACTGCCGATTTACTTATTTTCCTAACTTTCACCCTTGTCTGAAAACCGTCGCTTTTTGCAAAATTCCCCTCCATATTCCACTTTTCGTAACACCTTTCTAAATTGTTTATTATTTTTCGTAATACAGTAGATTCTGTTTTTATGCGGTAGATACGTTCCGCAAGAAACAGCATAAAAAAAAACAGCATAAAAAAAGCTACTAGTTCTATAGTAAAACTATAGATACGTTTCAAAAGTGCTAAGAACCGCATAAATCTGAAATAATGTAATAAAATCGCATAAAAAAAGGGCACTAGTCCCATATTATAACTATAGATACGCTCCATAGACCGCATGAATCTGAAATAATTAAATAAAATCGCATAAACAAAAAATTTTATTTTTGAAAATTATATCTTTATTTAAGAAACAGACAATACCCACATGTTGCGCATTCGTTTAGGATTTGGCGTAAAATCACTTTCGTCACTTGAGGAAATGTACACGTCTGATCTAGAGGGTGATGCAGGCGATTCCATACTTGTAAGGTTAACATTTCTGATGTAATCTGTGATGAGTTTTTGCTTAGCTGGTTTAGAATCTTGTTTATATGTATAATTGCCGATAGGTCGACATGCATTTTTTAATAAAAAAAACCGCACTATTTCAAAACCGCATAAAAAAAAGCTGCATAAAAACAGAACCTACTGTATATATATATCATCCGAAAGGAGCACTATATTATCCACATAAGTCAAAGTTTTATATTTGATAATTACAATTAACAAAGCCACCCTCTTATTCTTCATGCAGGTCATTGAAGAATAAGGCGAAAAGCATTGCCTAACCCCAGATGTTGTTTCAAATTTTTCAGCTATATTACTGCCAGACCGAATGATTGAGCTAGATTTTTGATATATTTTCTCAATAAAGTTACCACATTTTGTCGAAATTTTCATTGCGTATAATTTGCAAATTAGTAATTCTCAGGTACCTTTCTAAGGCTGCTTTAAAGTCAATAAAAACGCATACACTTTTTTTCTCTCATTAAACTTTAAATGAGCTTGTAAATATTATCAACTGTCGGGTAATTCTTTCTAAATCCTGTTTGGGACCAACCAACCTTGGTAACCTTGTACTTAAAATACCCATTAAGGTTTTATATATATAATTGGCGCGTACACTCTTTTTGGGCATTTGACTGAGCTCCTCCTCCTATTTGTGGTGTGCGTCTTTATGTTGTTCCACAAATGAAGGGACCTACAGTTTCAAGCCGACTCCGAACGGCAGATATTTTTATGAGGAGCTTTTTCATGGCAGAAATACACTTGGAGGTTTTCCATTGCCTGCCGAGGGGCGACCGCTATTAGAAAAATGTTTTTCTTAATTTTGGTGTTTCACTGAGATTCGAACCTACGTTCTCTCTGTGAATTCCGAATGGTAGTAACGCACCAACCCATTCGGCTACGGCGGCCGCACACATTTTATCCTTATTTTTGTAGTAATAATAATGTAGTAATTTTGACTGCTTTTGGGCAATAAGCTTCAGTCTTTTGACTTAAAATTTAGTTCAAAGTTCACTTTTACTAGTCATATCTATATATATAAAAATTAAGCCGAAGAAAAGTGTGCATTTGTCCGGGGTAATCTCAGCAACGCGTGTAAGGAAAACAATGAAAGTTTCACACATTGTTGGTGTTGCCTTGGCAAAGGTTTCTGTGAAGTTTGGTTGAAATCCGATAACGCGTGTGTGTGCGGTGCGTCGGTTAAGTGAGTGTGTTTTTACTCTTTGCCGCACGTATTTTTTGTACCGCACATAACATTCATTAGAATTGAATACATTTTGGTCGTGTGTGTCTGGGCCGATTATTATGAAATTTGGTATATATATATATTTTTCCACGGTGAAGGTTGGTATAATATGGTTATTGATTCCACTCGCCACCAGGTGGCGCTGCCGAAGACCAAAACGAGGACCCGGGTAACCCTAGGATGTGTTTTTACATTGTGGGTATCAAATCAAAGCTACTGATGAGTGCTTTAATACAGAGTATTTTTTAGATCTCTGAGTGACCAGGGTCTCGAGATGTAGCCGAAAAAGTGGACCAAGGTACCCTTGGATGTGTTTGTACAATATGGGTATCAGATGGAAGCTGTTGATGAAAGCTTTTAAGTGAAGTAATTTTTACTGCCCGTATCCGGGATAAAGAAAGGAGATGGAGCTGGAGATGGAAGAGGAAAAGGAATAGCTACAGGAAGAGGAAGAGGAACCTATGTCATTCACCTATGTCACAAATATACGGTTGAAGCAAATACAGGGTTGGCCATATTAAACTGACCCATGTGATTATTAAAAAATATGGAAAAAGAAACATTTTTTTGTGTTTCATTATGAAAAACATTTAATTTAGTTCAAGGAGATTCGTTTACATCACTTTTTGAATATGATATCGCGCAAGTGGTCGCCCTTAGCTCGTATAGCGTAATGTGCCCGTTTTTCGGCGTTTTCCATAGTTTTGGCCAGCGTCTCGGCCGATATGGCGGCTATTTCCCGTCGGATATTGGCCTTAAGTGCGCCTAGTGTCTTTGGCTTGTTGACGTAAACCTTAGATTTCAAATAGCCCCAAAGAAAAAAGTCCGGTGGTGTCAAATCCGGTGATCGTGGCGGCCAGTCAAAATCGCCGCTTTTTGATATCAAACGGCCAGGGAACAAAGTCTTCAATAAGTTGACGGTGGCTCGTGCTGTGTGTGGTGGTGCGCCATCTTGCTGAAACCAGAAGTGCTCCATACCATTTTCACGAACAATCGGCATCACAAAATCGGTTATCATGGCCCGATAACGCTCTTGATTGACGGTCAATGGTTGGTGTTGCCCATTTTCAAAGAAGAACGGCCCAATGACCATATCAGCGCAAATGCCACACCAGACTGTAACTTTTTGGTCGTGGAGAGGTACCTCTTCAATAATTTGAGGGTTTTCAGTGGCGTAGAAACGGCAATTTTGCTTATTTACGGTTCCGTTCAAGGAGAAATGGGCCTCATCACTCATAATGATTTGATGCTAAAAATCCTCATCAGTTTGGGCCATTCGGACGACAAAATTGGCATATTCCAAGCGACGAGGCTTATCGGCCGGCAACAGTTGTTGATTTAGTTGTATTTTGTACGGGAATATCCCCAAATCCAAACGAATGATACGTCGTAGAGTGGTCCGAGGGATGTCCAACTGAGCAGAACGACGATTACCTGACGTTTGCGGCGATGACTCGATACTGGCTCGTACGGCCGCGATATTTTCGTTAGATCGTCTTGGCCGCTTTTTATTTGGACGTCTGGTATTAGCCACAGTGCCGGAAGACAAAAATCTTTTGTGCATTTGCTTGATTGCGTTCTTTGACGGCGCACTTTTCACTTTATCTTTTTTTCTCCACGCACGTTGCGTTTTTACAATCGAGAAGGAATTTTGAATGTACAGCTGAACAATTTCAGCGCGTTCTATTGGGGTGTACTGTTTCATGGTATAAATCTCCTTCGACTGACGCTTCCAACGCGGTATGTCATTAGCTGATCTGAAATTACAGTAAAAAGTTATAGGGTTACTCAATGGGTCAGTTTAATATGGCCAACCCTGTATATGCCAGTTTTTTTACTTCGCCTGGAAAAGTTTATACAAATTTAAGAAGAGTAAATAGAACTTATTTTATATCAGACTTCACGCAAACAAGTCATTTGCACCTGAAGACGTTTTAATACCGCGAATACCAATGATACCATCGGATATGCCGTTTGAATTCAAACGCCTTCAATTTCCTGTTCGCCTTGCATTCGCGATTACTATTAATAAGTCACAAGGCCAAACTTTATCAATTTGTGGTATTGATTTAGAATATCCATGTTTTTCTCATCGCCAACTTTATGTTTCATGCTCAAGAGTTAGTAAGCCATCGGTATTGTTCATTTATTCAACAACGCATGGAAAAACGAAGAATATTGTATACCAAAGAGCATTACAATAAAAAAAGTAATAAAGTAAATCACATCAAACGTTTTTTAATTGCTACTACTATTCAAAACTTCTTTCATTACTATTCATGCGCGAGAATTTTTATAAGAAACACACAGTATTTTTCGGATTAATTTAATTAATTAATCTAGATTTTTTTTAAGACGACCAGCGGAACGGGCGGGTTTTCGCTAGTTAATTATATAATTTCGGAATCTTATGATATATTAGTGTTTGTAAGACGCAACAATACAGAATTTACAAGTCCTTATACTCTTAAATGGCTCTACACATCATTTGCTCGTTCTAAAGTGGAATATCATCTTCAATCTCGTCTCGTATCCAAAAAAGTTTTCCTTGGCTTTGCTCTATGTTCCCGTCATTTTCATGGCTCCATACCCTCATAATATTCTAGATGACTCCTTATCAATTTCAAATGTAGCCTCGGCGATCTATTTTGTCTTTAGTTTTCGTGTTTGATATTATTTCAGGTTGTGGATGGTACCTCCCTCCCTCACTTTCTTAATACCCCATCTACAGCACTTCGTAATTTAGATTTTTTCCATATTGACTTTATAAGAATTCTGTATGCAAGAAATTCACTCGTCATGGGAGCTCTCATCGAAATCAGTACTATTTACAAATCTATTGTGATTGACTATGCTTCTTCTAAACATTCTTTCATTAAACTTCTTAATGATGTCTATATATAATTTGATTTAGTATGTTTTGTTATATTTTTTCTTAGGATTATTATTATATTTTACGTTAAAACATTTGAGTTAGTATGCAAGACTATTTGTTTTTATTGACTAATGTTTACTTTAATAAATAAATAAATTGACTATGCTATTTCTAAGACTTTTGCTATGATAGCTCTTGTACACATTCATTAGCTTGGCCCTAAATTCAAATAAATCGATTCGAATTTGTACGTGTGGAATTTATCCATGCGTTCGGAAGTTTGACTTTGCATGCCGAGCGGCGAACGCTATTAGAAAAAAAATTTTCTATCATTAAAAACCATTCGGCTTCTTCTTCTTCTTCTTAATTGGCGCGATAACCGCTTACGCGATTTTGGCCGAGCTTAATAAAGCGCGCCAGTCGTTTCTTTCTCGTGCTAACCGGCGCCAATTGGACACACCAAGTGAAGCCAAGTCCTTCTCCACCTGATCTTTCCAACGCAGAGGAGGCCTTCCTCTTCCTCTGCTACCACCAGCTGGTACCGCATCGAATACTTTCAAAGCCGGAGCGTTTGTATCCATTCGGACGACATGACCCAGCCAACGTAGCCGCTGGATCTTTATTCGCTGCGCTATGTCTATGTCGTCGTAAAGCTCATACAGCTCATCGTTCCATCGTCTGCGATATTCGCCGTTGCCAACGTGCAAAGGTCCAAAAATCTTACGCAGAATCTTTCTCTCGAACACTCCAAGCGTCGCTTCATCGGATGTTGTCATCGTCCAAGCTTCTGCGCCATACGTCAGGACGGGCATGATGAGAGTCTTGTAGAGTGTTAGTTTTGTTCGTCGAGAGAGGACTTTACTGCTCAGTTGCCTACTTAGTCCAAAGTAGCACTTGTTGGCAAGAGAGATTCTACGTTGGATTTCAAGGCTGACATTGTTATAGGTGTTAATGCTGGTTCCCAAATACACGAAGTCTTTTACAACCTCAAAATTATAACTGTCTACAGTGACGTGGGTGCCGATACGCGAGTGCGCCGACTGTTTGTTTGAAGACAGGAGGTACTTCGTTTTGTCCTCATTCACCACCAGACCCATTCGCTTTGCCTCTTTATCCAGTTTGGAGAAGGCAGAACTAACAGCGCGGTTGTTAAGGCCGATGATGTCAATATCATCGGCATACGCCAGTAATTGTACGCTCTTATAAAATATTGTGCCTGAGCGATTAAGTTCTGCGGCTCGTACGATGCTCTCCAACATCAGGTTAAAGAAGTCACACGACAGTGAGTCACCCTGTCTGAAACCTCGTTTGGTATCAAACGGCTCGGAGAGGTCCTTCCCAATTCTGACGGCGCTGCTGGTGTTGAGCAACGTCATCTTACATAGCCGTATTAGTTTTGCGGGGATACCAAATTCAGACATAGCGGCATACAGGTAACTCCTTTCTGTACTGTCGAATGCAGCTTTGAAGTCGACGAAAAGATGGTGTGTGTCGATTCTCCTTTCGTGGGTCTTTTCCAAGATTTGGCGTATTGAGAATATTTGGTCAATGGTAGACTTTCCAGGTCTGAAGCCACACTGATAAGGTCCAATCAGTTGGTTGACGGTGGGCTTCAGCCTTTCACACAATACGCTCGCTAGAACCTTATAGGCGATATTTAGAAGACTAATCCCGCGGTAATTGGCACAAATTGCAGGATCGCCCTTCTTATGGATTGGGCAGAGCACACTTAAATTCCAATCGGCAGGCATGCTTTCATCCGACCATATTTTGCATAGGAGCTGATGCATGCACCTTACCAGCTCCTCGCCGCCATGTTTGAATAGTTCAGCCGGGAGTCCATTCGGCTACGGTGGTAAAATAAAGATGTGTTAATGTTAACCTGCACAGATATATTATATATATATGTATATACTAGCAAACCCGGCCCCCTTCGCTGGGCACACTAAAATAGAATAGATATGGTTTAGAACAGAAAATATATGATTTTCATATTATTTATTTCTTTATTCTTTATTCAAGCGCTTTGGCATAAACAATATTTTTTGTTTTTCTATTTGTTTTTGAGTAAATATAAAATATAAATTGAAAATCAGGAAAAAAGAAGATTGTTTTTAAATTTCAAATCAACGCATATGAATAAACAATCGTCTTTTTTCCTGATCATCCATGCATTTTTCGTTTCAATTTATATGTTTAAGCATTGGAGCTTTTTTAACCATTATCCATTTATATTTTTCAAAAAAAAAAAACGAAAAAAAAGTTTTTTTCCTCGAACACATAATTTTTCCATTTATATTTTTCAAAAAAAAAAACGAAAAAAAAAGTTTTTTTCCTCGAACACATAATTTCATTCGGATTTCACATTAAATTCTCAAATTTCGTAAGAAATTATTCACTGTTCCAAAATCCACTCCAAAAAAATTCACAAACAATTTTTACATGTTGCACTTACGTTTTTTCCTTATGGCATCCAAATCAGAAAGAAATATTGACACATTGTAACCCACACTGTCAATTTGACAGTTCAGTTCCGCCCCAAGCGTTAAAAAAGTAAGCGACATTATGGCTGGCTCAAAAGAACGCTGTACCCGTTGCCACTGCTCCGAATTACAACCAAACTTTTCGAAACCCATTTTCAATACTTACTTAACAATGTGCATAAGTTTGGTTTAATTCGGTGCAAAGACACGGCGGGTCCATGTTTTGGCATATATTTCGAGACCCTAGTGTTCAATAGGTATGAAAATTACCCCGTATTAAAGCACTTATTAACAGCTTTCATTTGATACCCATATTGTACACACACAACCAAAGGTTACCCGGGTCCACGTTTTGACCTATATTTCGAGACCCCAGTCACGGAGCGGCATGAAAAATACTCTGTACTAAAGCATTCACCAACAGGTTTCATTTGATACCCATATTGTACATACACTTCCGAAGGTTACCCGGGTCCACGTTTTGACCTATATCTCGAGACCCTATCCACCAATAGGTATTCAAACTATACGAAAATCATCTTCAATACCTACTCAACAATGTGTGTAAGTTTGGTTTACTTCGGTTCAAAGACACGGCGGGTCCACGTTTTGGCATATATTTCGAGACCCTAGTCATCAATAGATATAAAAATTACCCCGTATTAAAGCACTTATCAACAGTTTTCATTTGATACCCATATTGTACATACACAACCAAAGGTTATCCGGGTCCACGTTTTGACCTATATCTCGAGACCCCAGTCACGGAGCGGCATGAAAAATACTCTGTACTAAAGCATTCACCAACAGCTTTCATTTGATACCCATATTGTACATACACAACCAAAGGTTACCTGGGTCCACGTTTTGACCTATATCTCGAGAACCTAGTCACGGAGCGGCATGAAAGATACTCTGGACTAAAGCATTCACCAACAGCTTCCATTTGATATCCATATTGTACATACACATCCGAAGGTTACCCGGGTCCACGTTTTGACCTATATCTCGAGCCCTATTTCCAAAATAAAATATAATCCATGTTACTCGTGGATGATGTAGCTTTCGAATGGTGAAAGAATTTTTAAAATCGGTCCAGTAGTTTTTGAGCCTATTCATTACAAACAAACAAAGTTTTCCTCTTTATAATATTAGTATAGATAATTGGCGCTTTCACCCTTTTTGGGTGTTTGGCCGACTCTGAACGGCAGATATTTTTATGAGGAGCTTTTTCATGGCAGAAATACACTCGGAGGTTTGCCATTGCCTGCTGAGGGGCGACCGCTATTAGAAAAATGTTTTTATTAATTTTGCTTTGACCGAGATTAGAACCAACGTTCTATCTGTGAATTCCGAATGGTAATCACGCACCAACCCATTCGGCTACGGCGGCCGCACAGATAGATCGTTTAAAAAAACACATTCATGTGATGTTTAAAAGAAGTAGTGACACAAAATGAGTAGGAGATACAAAAATTTGTTAAAAAAAAAGATATCATGAACAAATATTAAAATGTTTAATTAATAAGACATTTTTAATTAAAAGTGCATATAAAAGAGTTAGGAAAATTTTGCTTTAGTGCCAATTATACTACCCACCGGATTTTCGAGTCATGTATTCGAGTGCATGTAGTACACACGACTTATTACAAGATCTATCATCCTTGAAAATATTAAACTTATATGCATATGTATATGCATAAAGTATTAAATGGCGGTTGCACTAATTGCCCGCACTGTAGAACAAAATTAAGCATTTTAATGCGGTTTTATGTATTTTCCCACTTATTGCAAATAAATTGTACTTGGAGCATAAGGCAAAACATCTTACAAGCGCAAACTGATTATATTTACATAATTATATACATATGCATATAGGTAAAGTGCAGGTAACTGCATGCGCATTCATTTCAACCACTGTGCGCATCTTACTTGGCAAAATGTATACATAAGTGATTGAATATCGCGGCAACCTTCACTTGATCATAGCTAATTTTGCTTTTTTTTACTAAAAACCATCTTTTAATCGACTGAATTGGTCTAATGTATCTTTTGATAGCTATATGTACTACTCTGTTGTTGTATAACAACAAAACACCTAAATTACTTTTACCCAAAAGTCCAACCCAAATTCGACGATTCAATGGCGATTTCTGTGTTTCATTGACAGCAACAAAAAGACTAGAGCAATGACGGTGGACTTGATTTGCGAAACACAAAGTCACATTCTGAAGAAAAATTCAAAAGTCGTTTACTCACCGTGTGCAGCAAATCACATTTTGCGGAGTTATGCAAAAGTGCTTCAACAAATTCAGTAGTAGTCCGCATATTTCAATTGGAAATCTGAAACAAAATGTGTTGTGCCGTTTTACAAATTTTCTGGTCAGCCAGAATGACAGTAGTGAAACCTTACGTAAATTATATTAAGGAAGTACAAAAGATACTGCAAGATGTAGGTGGAGTTTCTTTGACAGCAAAAACTCGGAGAGATGTAAATAGTTTAGTTTTAAAGTTTGAAAATAGATTGTAAATAGCGTTAAATGAAAAAGTTTGAATTAGTAGTCCACATGGTTCAAGACTTTGAACGCCCTTAGAGAGAGGAACGTCATACTTGAGGCTACAGACATTATGGCGTTGAGGTTCAAGATCTTGAAGGTTTATTATTCGATTTAAGGGTTATCCGTAACCAGGGGATTGTATTTTACTAGAATTCAAAGCAGGTGACACTGCAATAAAGGATTATTTATCATTTCTTTCCATCTGGAATCATTTTTCGATGGAAAAGAAAGTTGTATTTTTCTTGATAGATAGATGAGACTCAATTTTTATCAAAAAGTACGAATCAGATGTGCCTTCTGATTATATACATATGTATATATGGTATGTATGTATATAACCATTTGTGGAACAACATCAAGACGCACACCACAAATAGGAGGAGGAGCTCGGCCAAACACCAAAAGGTGTTTGCCTTGCTGTGGCATATTCTGGTTACATGGGTGAAAAATGAGGACCAAAACAAAGCTTGCGCTTCGTATAAGTTGAATTCTGCGATGCATGTACTACAATTTTGTTTTATTTTTCCATTGCCTGCGAGGAGATAAAGACTATCTGGTTTGCCGGTACGCGAAAATGGAACACACAGTTCTCCAAAGATTGACTTTGAGCTTTGTTGATTGTAATTGCGAATGCCAATTGAATTGGGAATTGTAATATTTTAAATTGAAATGAGGTATTTGTCGCGATCATGGGACAAGACATACCATAAAATACATTTTAACGTTTGAATTTCTTAATTGTGAGTCTACCGCTGCATAGTTTTGGTTAATAATACTCCGAAACGTGATAAGTGTCTATCAATTTACATTTTGTTTCCTCACTTGAAATTGAATAATATTATTAAGTTGATATATGTATGTACATCTTTATTCTTCGCGGCAAGGATAGATTTTTCACAGAGTCAACCGTGATTCCTATAAGGATTTTGAGCTGGAACAATTCTTCTTCGCCCGCTGGTGTCGTATTGTAACTATTGTTTAGAGAAAAGCTCTTATATAAAAACTGCTAATGGGTCTCAATATAATGGGAAAGTTATAATTTTGATTTGTATTAGCTTAACTTACATGTATTTATTATTATTATTAATTAGCAGTTTAATCCAAATAAATAAATTCGTTGTAGATGAACGTATGATATTTTCCCACATTTCCGCTAGAAACTTATAAGCTTATATATGTATTCCATATTGTAATTTTTTAGTATTCTCTTAACTAACCAAATTTGTAATTATAAGTCCAAAAACCAAACCAAAACTCTCGTTTTTTAGTTTACAAAATGAGTTCCGCGTATGAAACACGACTTGAAGCAGAGTTTATATGAAGTCGAAGGCTCCATAAATATATTGGTGCAGTCGTATACCGAAGTTAAAAACGTTGACAACTTCTCCAGACAAAACCTGAAAAAAGTAACTCTCCAAAGCAAGCTGCTCTCATTATCACACATTGAAAAAACTAGTCAACTTTGGATTTTACAAAAAGACAACGATCCCCAGCGTGTAAACTGAAGGTGTGTAGAGTGAAAACAGCAAATGGGATTGAAATGTAGGATTGACCTTCACCGTCGCCTGATGCCAACCCTAGTGAAAATAGTCATTGACATTCACGCCTTGCCCAGAAATAAACACAAAGTATTACTAGAAGATGTGAAGCCATTATACGTAATGGTGGTGGCTATACATTTTATTTCAATTACCATATCTTCTTCTTAATTGGCACGATAACCGCTTACGTGATTTTGGCCGAGTTCAACAAAGCGCGCAAGTGAAGCCAAATCCTTCTCCACCTAATCTTTCAAACGCAGAGGAGGCCTTCCTCTTCCTCTGCTACCACTAGCTGGTACCGCATCGAATACTTTCAGAGCCGGAGCATTTGTATCCATTCGGACGACATGACCGCTCATACAGCTCATCGTTCCCTCGCCTGCGATACTCGTATTCGCCGTGGCCAGCATGCAAAGGTCCAAAAATCTTACGCAGAATCTTTCTCTTCATCGGATGTTCTCATCGTCCACGCTTCTGCGCCATACGTTAGGACGGGCATGATGAGAGCCTTGTAGAGTGTTAGTTTTGTTCGTCGAGAGAGGACTTTACTGCTCAGTTGTCTACTTAGTCCTAAATATCACTTCTTGGCAAGAGAGATTCTACATTGGATTTCCAGACTGACATTGTTATTGGTGTTAATGTAGTTTGTATTTTTTAATTATCGAAATTTTCAATTCGAATTACCTTAAATCATGCGTCATTTTTTTTTATTGATCCAGAAGGGTTTAAAAGGCATAGAAATACTATTACAACAGATCTCCGCTAACTATGATAAATAAAAAAGGAAAATGATTTACTTTTACACGTAACCTATTGGGGCCAAAACGTGATCAATGTGGTGCGTCATAATAAGTGTAATATAATTTAAGTTAACCTCAGCTAGTCGTACTATACGAATGTGTTGGTTACAAAAATGTTGCACCTTAATAATCAATCACGTCAGAGGGAGAATCTGTAATCATTATTAATACACTTTATATTTGCTATCCATGCCATCAACACAAGAAGCTTTAATTTGAATGAATTTACTTCTGTACAGGTACGGCAAAGGACAAAGACCACGCACTTTGTTAACCAATACGTGAACGACGTGAATGATTACGAAAAAGAGAAACATAATTGTAGTTGCTCCTACAAAAGAGGAAAAAAATACTACAGTCGTATCGAAATTCGTGCATCCAAACGAGCATAGTAGGCTTATCCCAATGAGCTTTTAAAACAAAACTTAAAAATCTTAAAAAAGTTGCAATAATTCAGGGACTATTTAGAAAAACCAATCCAAAACCATTTTGCAAAAGGGACCCCACTAAATACGAAACTATGATTATTTTTTGAACTGTCTACTTTTAAGTAATTGACCAGATTTCTAGCTTAATATTTTCTAGAGATGTAACATGTAATCTAAATAGGCATTATCTTGTAAAGTAACCTCGTATATAAAAGAAATATATAAGATATTCTTACTTTCACCCTCACTTAAATTCCAATCGGCGGGCATGCTTTCATTCGACCATATTTTGCTTAGAAGCAAATGCATGCACCTTACCAGCTCCTCGCCGTCATGTTTGAATAACTCAGCCGGAAGTCCGTCGGCGCCCGCGGCTTTGTTGCTTTTTAGCCGCGTTATCGCTATTCTCACCTCATTATGGTCGGGTAGCGGAACGACAATTCCGTCGTCAACGATTGGGCTATAGGGATCTTCCCATTCTCTCTTCACATAAATACTTATACTTCATATATATATTTCAATATTATTTCTTTTTCACGCTTTTTTGGAAAAATATTTAGAGGTTTTCGTATGCATGGCTTTATTTTATAGAAATCTAGTTAAAGCCGCTCAAAAGTTCGTTGAAGTTGTCGATTATCAGCAGTACACCAGGACCGACGTATGCAACTATTCGCCCTAAAGGAAGTTTCATCCGTGAATATTACGTTTGCCTCCTTTCATACTGAATTTGCATCACGCAAGTCTTTTTTCAATGTGCTCCGGAATTTGAGATCTTCTGCCCGTAAACGGGTCTCGTCCGGGGAAGTCGTCAGCGTTTTTAACTTCGGTACACCATTACACCCATTTATTTATGAACGTCTTCCGCTTCCTCATATTTTTTTTGCAGATGTACGTGATATTTTCGGACCTTTATACAGGACCATTTTTCATACGCGGATCTTATTTCGTAAGCCAATATACGCTTTCTACAATAAATTTCGCATAAAACTAACAAATTACACAACGCATTTCGCGAATATGATACGCCTATTAGCAGCATTTAAACTTTTTGTATCGGAGCTCTAAGTTTGATTTTTGCAGAACACGCTTCTATTAGAGAGGCTGTAAATACCACTTAAATCACTCGATGAACCAGACGCAACAAGATCTTCAGCCTGCATATGATATAAGCATGTCTTCTGTCAAGTGCTTTTTGTCATGTATACGGCTGAAATGTCGAGTTTTTAGGGATTAAATACAAAAACCATTACTTGTGTATTTACTTTTTGTACAGTGCGTGTTTACTTTTTACATTATCTTCAATTTTATGAATGTTCATAAATTGAAAAATCGCAAGCTATGTTCGTAAATATATTACATTGCTTAATTTGAATTGTAAAAGTCTTTGAATGATACGTTGCGATGTATAAAATAATATGCTTATTTTATTTTGATTTCATACGAAAGAATTTTTTAAATATGTAGGTACATATGTATATTTATTTAATTATATCTTCTTTGTATAGCTTGAGTTCTTGAAAAGTTTAATCAATGAGCACAAATAGAGTGAGGGAGGGGTTGGATTGTGTTTGGGATCTAAAATTGGCTGACCAATCCTGTGACAAAAGGCGGCGGTTCGTTGAAAGAGGTAAATTTGAGACTAAATGCAATGGAATGACCTAACCTAACCAAAATGTGTTAAGTTCTGATCATTTAAAAGAATAAGGAGGTAGTGTTCACCCACGCCTCAAAAAACTTCATCTGAAACATTGTAAGGTTAATACTATGGAAACGTAAGATTTAGAGAGTGCGGTTTTTTTTCTGGAAATAATACCCAGGGCCACGCTGGGTATAGTATACTGAACCACATGAGCTTGAGGGTTCCTTAAATAAATCTCCTGCACTGGAGAGAAGTCTCAACTGAGCTCCTCCTTTCACTAGAAAGGGCGACTACGATGTGCCTTTAGCCCTTTCCTTGTCTAGGGTTCAAAAATACAACATATTTTTCGTGAAAACGGTAATAAAAACCAAATAAACCTTTCTTATGTAATATATTTATATATTCGATCTTAATTTAGCATATATGCTCTTTCAAAGCAGCAACTCACATATCCAGGATTGTGGGATGTTCAAGTGACCGTCGAATAGAACTGTTGCCTGACATTCGAGGATGGTATCTTTCCAATGCTCTTGCAAAGTACCAAAATACTGATGACTATACGGAAAATAGAGGTTTATAAATGTTTTGAGAGCTGGATTGAACGGTCCAGACCGGACACCTTAAGGGGGAACTGAAATCGTTTAAATTGAAATGGAAGATCAGCACCACAGCCAGTCAAAATGCGCACTCTAATAGATGAGTTCTAACCTCCTTGATCAATAGCTTTGTTCCATTCCATACAGGAGCTCCTTCTTTAATTATTAGTTTATGTCTGGAATTCATTCAGAGAAATATAACACTGCCTGCCCCGTTAGTATCAATTATTGTACCTATCGGATAGAAAGGTTGTGCTTCCATATACCATTTTGAAAGTACTAAGGCACTAAATGCATCCATCTGCTGATTGGTAGGTGATAAGATTTCTAATTTAAGGGTATACTTTCGCAATCAGATCTTTAATATATTGAATGTAAATACAAATATTTGTTAGATCGATGTACTCACTCGTCGTTGGAAATTGTACGCTACCAATTGCCGCTTGGAGTCCGCTTAAAACTTTAAGCCCTTCCATTTGTGGAGAAACATCAAGATGCCCGCCACAAATGGAAGGAGGAGCTCGCCCAAACACCAAAAACGATAAGCGCCAATTATATATAGGATATATATGTTTTGAGGATTGTTCCATATGTAGAAGTCCACGCAAGTGGGGAAAGTTACTGATCGTCATTCACTTGGGAGTGGCAAGGACGATTCTTCTGCATATGGTTCAAGCAGCTCACAACGTCCTCTGGATAGCTTCCGAATACTCGTTCGGGAGTGAGCGATCGTGAGAAGGCGAAGCATTCCAGGATAGTTGGTTGTGCGCTGAGTTTGGGACCCGCCACTTAAAAATCCCCCCCCAATGAAACGAAAAAACGCCTCGGATGAGACCTTTCTATACTGATGACGACCACTGCAAACGAACTAAGGAATACAATTTGAGGGTATGGACCTGGAATGTCCGGTCCATTAATGGGAAAGGTGCCTCTTCGCGGCTGGTTGATGTCCTCGTGAGAGTAAAGCCTGCCATCACTGCCATTCAAGAGATGCGATGGACGGGACAAGGCAAGAAAAGCGTGGGACCTTGCGACGTCTACTACAGCTGCCATGTAAAGGAGCCAAAATTCGGTGATGGATTTGTTGTGGGAGAGAGACTTCGTCGCCAAGTACTGTCGTTCACTCCGGTGGACGAGCATCTTGCAATAATCCGCATCAAAGCCCGTTTTTTTAACATCTCGCTAGTTTACGCCCACGCCCGACGGAAGAGAAGGACGAGGCGACCAAAGATTCCTTCTATGAGCGCTTGGAACGTTCCTATGACCGCTGCCCCCTCCACCACATAAAAATCGTGCTTGGTGACTTCAACGCCAGGGTGGGCAAGGAGGGAATTTTTGGTCCCACAGTCGGAAAATTCAGCCTGCACAACGAAACATCCGGTAGGGGACAGAGGCTGATCGACTTCGCCGGGGCCCGAAACATGGTAAATGCAGTACCAGATTTCAGCATTAGAAGATTCACCATGCCACCTGGCTGTTTCCTGATCGAAAAACACGAAACCAGATCGATCATGTGATAGATGGAAGACACGCTCTCCCTCTTGCTCTCAGAGAGTATTGCCCAACATACCGGCATGCACGAACAACGTGAGTGCGAGGAGCTTGGAATGCTGGCCAATAGGAACAACGCCCGAACATTCTACCAGAAAGTTCGGCGGCTTACAGAAGGTTTTAAGACCGGGGCGTTTTCATGTAAGAACAAAGACGGAGATCTGGTGACTGACATCCAGAGCAATATTAAATTATGGAGAGAACACTTCTCGAACCTGTTAAACAGTAATAGCTACGTATGCCACAGAGAATGTGAAGATCCTGATACCCCAATCCTTGACGACGGAATTGTCGTTCCGCTATCCGACCATGACGAGATGAGAATAGCGATAACGCGGCTAAAGAGCAACAAAGCCGCGGGCGCCGACGGACTTCCGGCTGAGCTATTCAAACATGAATGAAAGCATGCCTGCCTATTGGAATTTAAGTGTGCTCTGCCCAATCCATAAGAAGGCCGATCCTCCAATCTGTACCAATTACCGCGGGATTAGTGTTCTAAATATCGCCTATAAGGCTCTAGCGAGCGTATTGTGTGAAAGGCTGAAGCCCACCGTCAACCAACTGATTGAACCTGATCAGTGTGGCTTTAGACCTGGAAAGTCTACCACTGACCAAATATTCACAATACGCCAAATCTTGGAAAAGACCCGTGAAAGGAGAATCGACACACACCATCTTTTCGTCGATTTCAAAGCTGCATTCGACCGTACGAAAAGGAGTTTCCTGTATGCCGCGATGTCTGAATTTGGTATGCCCGCAAAACTAATATGGCTATGCATGATGACGTTGCTCAATACGAGCAGCGCCTTCAGAATTAGGAAGGACCTCTCCGAGCCGTTTGAAACCAAACGAGGTTTCGGGCAAAGTGACTCGCTGTCATGTGACTTCTTCAACCTGATGTTGGAGAGGATCGTACGAGCAGCAGAACTTAATCGCTCAGGCACAATTTTATGTAAGAGCGTACAATTGTGGGCGTATGCCAATGATATCGACATCATCGGCCTTAACAGTCGCGCTGTTAGTTTCGCGAATGGGTCTGGTGGTGAACGAGGACAAAACGAAGTACCTCCTGCCATCAAACATACAGTCGGCGCACTCGCGTATCGGCACCCACGTCACTGTTGACAGTGATAATTTCAAGTTTGTAAAAGACTTCGTATACTTAAGTACCAGCATTAACACCGATAACAATGTCAGCCTGGAAATCCAACGTAGAATCTATCTTGCCAACAAGTGCTACTTTGGACTAAGTAGGCAATTGAGTAGTAAAGTCCTCTCTTGACGAACAAAACTAACACTCTACAAGGCTCTCATCATGCCCGCCTAACGTATGGCGCAGAAGCTTGGACGATGACAATATCCGATGAAGCGACGCTTGAAGTGTTTGAGAGAAAGATTCTGCGTAAGATTTTTGGACCTTTGCACGTTGGCAACGGCGAATATCGTAGGCGATGGAACGATGAGCTGTATGAGCTTTACGACGACATAGACATAGCGCAGCGAATAAAGATCCAGCTGCTACCTTGGCTTGGTCATGTCGTCCGAATGGATACAAACGCTCCGGCTTTGAAAGTATTCGATGCGGTACCAGCTGGTGGTAGCAGAGGAAGAGAAAGGCCTCCTCTGCGTTGGAAAGATCAGGTGGAGACGGGCTTGGCTTCACTTGTTGTGTCCAATTGGCACCGGTTAGCACCGGTTAGCAGTATAAATTGAAAGCGAATTAAAATCTCCCAGAGTTCTAGGAATCGTTTATGTTTAGTAAAAAAGTAATTCAAAAACACAATTTGATAACTAATATCACGACATCTTGTATAAGATCCACCGCGTCATTGACTATGGCCTAGTATGATATTTTTATCTATTATGTATATACGTAGGTATAAATATCCATACATGCATACATACATTCATACCCACTGAATGAACTTGCAGCAGTAGCTACAATAACAGGTATTTTGCAAATTTTTCACATTTTTCAAAATAACAAAATTCAAGGGCAAAGTATTGTGGTAGACAAAAATATTCGCTGTCCTTGAGGTCCGTAAAACATCCTCTATAAAACTTTTGCATGCCTTTTACTTCTCTAACTTTTTCTAAAATACTATAATATATAGTGTTAAAATACTATAATATATAGTGTTTTGGCTGGGAAGAAAAACAAAAAAAATACTTCAGTCCTTGTGATTTACAAAATAAATATATAATTTGTGAGTATCGGGTTTTTCCAACTCAACAGTCGAGACAAAAACTCGCTATAGCTTAAGCGTGCTTTCACACACTGATTAAGGCAAAAGTAATTCGATCTTAAACCATTAAGAAAGAGAAAATTTATACGGTTAATACTGATAAAGGACGGAATTTGATCAAAGTGGTTGAGCTTTTGTCAGAGACGGCCAGCCACGACGACGACAATGATGATTATGAACCCAATTTGCGGCTCACACGATTGTACTTGCTGTTAAATACTAAAATCCATCAGAAAATTTGAGCGTTTGCAAGTTGAAATTAATAGACAGCAGTGTTTGCATTATCTCGCTCGTTAACTTTAAAGCTTCAAGGTGGGGAATTACTATGGGGTGATATTCGTAAAAATTTACTGGATTACTTCTAAATGAAAATGAGTTCGTCACTCCAGTTTAAGGGTGAAACCCAAAAGGTTTTTTACGAAATTAGGTCTTATAAAGAGAAGCAAATCGATATTAATTTAATTAAATATTGGAGCAGAAATACTCGTTTCCATGGCTCCGAAAACTTGATTTTGTTGTTCATTCAGTACCCTCAATGCTAGTTAATTTAAATTTAACGTATTTACCTTATAATCTGTTCGACCACAAAGTCGAAACTATTTGCTTTTTAAAGCTTAAGAAAAACAAAAATTCATAGCTAAAAACAGTTAAATCCAATAACTGTAAAATGCAGAAGATATTCAGGAAAACTACTTGACGGATTTTTATTGCCACCTTGGGAATCAAACCAAAAGTTTTGATAGAATTCTTTGAGACAAAATGATTCCAGTGACTTGAAGTTGGCAAAGCGACTCTAAAAATTGAACAGACTTCAACTTGAGGGTAAATGGTTACATCATCTTTAGAAGCTCGCGAAGAAAAATGCCAACAAAACAATATTTTTAAATTTAGTAACATTTAAGACATCTCATTTTTCATTGTTTTGCATATATTTTGTTAATACATTTTATTGTGGCTTCTTGGTGATGTCAAGTGAAAAATGCTAAAACATTATATTTTCTTCTACACAAACCACATAATTTAATACCAATAGCCCTACCAAACCTGGCAACTAAGCGCACATCACCTGCGTGCTTCCAACAAACGATAAACCGCAAGCGCTCAACTTTAGTGGAAGAAAACTTCGTCCATCAATCGCCAGGGAGGAATAGTTGTAGTCAACACCTAAATTAGTAACCTAATACTTGGCAGCTAATTGCTATCGCCGGTAAACTGAAAAGTGCTTCGCAAAAGAATTGACAAACCACAAGCACTGCAATTGAAAGCGTAGAGAGGGTGGCTTATGCTAAGAAGTTAAGAAGCCACTAACTGATATTTTTATTACTTACAAATTTTGTGAATGGTGCATTCAGCGAACAGGAACGACCCGTACCTGCTTGCTTTCACTTATGCAACTTGTAGGGGTTCCTCGCGGCTTAAGACTTTTTTTGTACGGATAAAATAATTTTACGTATGTAGTATGTAATGCGCATATATGAGCATTCATATGTACATATATGTATATTAGCACAGGAGATCATCCGAAGCTTTAAGTGAAACTTGCAAATTCCTACTTTTCGCCTTGCCTCTGTGGTTTTCTGAGGTAAGGTTATGTAGGATGAAATTTTAAGCTGTTTAAATTTTTTAAATAGCTAAAAAGCATCCAATGTACGTACAATGTATTGACGTTAAATATCCAACTACGAGTTTACCAAATCTTTAAAATGGTAAATTTAGGCAACTATGGGGTAACAGAAAGTTGGGAAAGGTGATAAGTTTTTACCATAAAAATTGATTTCGGATTGGTGATAATTTTTGGAATCCAACAAACTCATATAAATTACATTACGGAAATTTAGTCTTTGCATACAAAAAGAGGGCATGGTTTTTGTACCAAGTTTTAGCGAGTTTTTTTTAAGTTATTATTCAGATATACGCATTTACAAAAAGATGGGCGAAGCGCCGCCCGACTTTATATTTTTTTAAATTACCGTTATATGACCGAATTACCCCATTTTCAATACCAAACTACCATGAACAAAGACTGACCACCGAGTTTCATTCAAATAAATTTATTAAGTTATCGAGTTATCGTGCGCACGGGCCGATGTCCAGATATGACTAAATTGATTCATCTCATTATTCTAAGAATTTGATATATAGTACATATCTATCTATCTCGATTCAAAATTATAAATGGATCGAAAGTTCCCTACGCAGATCTTTAGCTACACAAGTGTTATCTTAAAGTTGTTTTAAATTATCTAATGAAACGATTGAAAATTGTTCCAATTATGCATTGTCCCGCTTCGAAAAATCGTATTTCGACAAAAAAATTTATTAAATGTGGTACAGATAGGAGGAGAGGAGCTCGGAAGTCCATAAAACAATTTCAATTTTTCAGGGATACGATTTTTTGGCTTATATTCTAGAGGGCTAAAAGCATATTTAAGCTATTTATATTATATTATTTTTTGCAAAACCTAGGGTGGGGTTACTCCTTAAGCTATGCCCATTAATTGAGGTTGAAGCCTTGCTAGGTTTTAAAACTTTATATGCAATATTCTCGTATAAAAGTGTTGTTCCTGCAACTGTATAACCAATTAATTAAATAATTTTATGTTTACATTGTGTTCAAAATCATGAGCATTTCATTTCATTTCATTTATTGCCCAAAATCATTTTAACATAGGAGTTTAAAAAGTTATGATAAAATTAGATTGGTTAGCATTATCCTAACATACATTTGTATTTATCTAGTAGTTTGAAACGTATTTTTCTTTTGATATATACAATAGGTTATGATTATTATTTTGTATGTCTCTGGCATAATTTTTAAAACTTATTTACATTCTCCCAAAAAGGGCTTAAAAAAGAAAATAACGTATATTAAACTTATATAATTTATTTGGCTATAAATTGATCAATGTTATAAACTAAATTTTCATCTTTGAAGTTAAAGGTATTGTATCGCCTATGATAATATAATATATTGCTTTACTATTTTTATGTAACATATTATTATTTTTTAGTATTTTTAAATATATTGGTGATAAATGTTTTTCTGTTATTTGTTTATCAATTTATTTTCTATGAGTGTCAAGTTACCAACAAATCTTACTGACGATTTCATTAAGAAAAAGTCTATGCGTAATATATAAGATTTTTCATATAAACCTTTATTAGAAACTTTTTTCCGAAAAGTACCACTGCTGTAAGGTTGGCGGTTAAGACCGCAAAATCATGATCAATGATCATCTATTTCAAGTAAATGTTTTAATAGAGTGAGACAAAAAAGATGTTCATTTCGCGAATATTAGATTCAAGAACTTGTTTACATAAGTCAAACCGAAGTGGATTGCACCATTTCGTTTTGAATTGCACCTTTAAATTTTTGAATTTGTTTTTTTCTTTGAGTTGTTTGGGCGCTTAGAAATTCGATACACCTTTTTTGCATTTTTGTGCCAGTTATTTTAAATATTTACTTACTTATTTATATAAAAATAATATTAATTCTCGGAAGCATCGCTAGAATTTCTAGATATATTATATTATCATGTATTCAGGTAAAATATTTCAAAAATCATCTAATTTTTTAATAGCGTATTTTTATCTCAAGCTGAAAATATATAGAACATTTATTTTCCATCTTTTTTAGAAATATGTTTTACACAGTCATTAACTAAAAAAACACCAGTCTAACGGTTAGACTCGATAGAAGTGAAACCTTCCGTAAAACAAACTGAGAGAGAATAAGACGAAAGCAGCATTAGGAGCAAGATAATTATAGGTTCATTATAATATTGCTATAAAGTTCATATATTATTTTCTTCATTTTATTATTATTCATCCTCAATGTTTTCAATTTCAACAAATGATACGAGTGGCTTATGATAGCTAAAATATGATACAAATGCTTTGGTTTCGATGTTGTCAACATGTCTTTGAAATACCGCGTCAATGGTTGTTTTTGATCGTGTTGTCGATTCAGTGCGATTGTTACACATTTTTAAATTGAATGTTGTATTGAGAACGTCAATTAAAGGAACCGCTGTGTCCAATGCAAAATTTACGTTAAAATCGCCACTTAAAATCATTGGAACTTTATTGTAATCTTTTCTAAGTATCCGCGATACTTCTGGTGTATACTTTATTAAATTTTCGTGAATGAATTCCGTGATGCTATTTATTGATTTTTTTTTCTGTCGATATTCACGACACTTTTCTGCATTATTTTTCGGCATAATTGCGGTAAATATTTAAAAATGAAAATATTTACGAATATAAAAATACACACGCGGTTGCTATTATGAGCGTCCCCAGCAAAACCTGCGTGACCGAAACTCTAACACAATTACATTTTTTTGAATGTTACAAACACATATGCACGCAGGTTTTGCTGGGGCGTGACCGAAACTCTAACACAATTACACATATGCACTCGTATTTGTTTGAAAATCGACTTTTTTTTTGGTTCTCCGTCACCTTTGGAAAATGTATAAACAGTAAGCAAACTTTATTCATATATTTTTCCTCATTTTTGCATCAGTAAAATTAAACAAACGCCGTAGCCGAATGGGTTGGTGCGTGACTACTATTCAGAATTCACAGAGAGAACGTCAGTTCGAATCTCGGTGAAAACACCAAAATTAAGGAAAACTATTTTTCTAATAGCGCTCGCCCCTCAGCAGGCAATGGCAAAACACCGAGTGTATTTTTGCCATGAAAAAAAGCTCCTCATAAACATATCATAAAATAAAATAAAATAACTGTATAAAAAAAAATTTTTTCTTGTGATTCGAACCAAGGATTTTGGATCGGAAGCTCACATTGCTAGCCGCTCGGCTATCGCGCCATGCTGTCGGCGCTGGCCTAAAAGTTATTTAGTTCGTCGCTACGTGTATATGTAATATTCGTAGCCAAGAGTGTCGCTTTTTTCGTTTCACTTTTTCTCAAATCACTCCCAACGATTCTAAAGAAGTTTTCACTTCAAAAATATCAAAAACAGTATGTAGTTATACAAATACCAAAATTCTTCTTG
Source organism: Anastrepha obliqua (assembly GCF_027943255.1). Taxonomy (NCBI): domain Eukaryota; kingdom Metazoa; phylum Arthropoda; class Insecta; order Diptera; family Tephritidae; genus Anastrepha; species Anastrepha obliqua. The sequence continues at coordinate 261,328 of NC_072893.1, forward strand.
TCTCCGATTTTTTGTGCTTTTCTCGAGTGAATCGGGAATGAATATCATTCAGTTAAAGAAAAGGCGTATGTACCACCAAATTCATCTCTGCTATAACTTCTCATAAAAGCCATTTTATATTCGGAGCCAGCACATTAGGTACTCACTCTGCAATGGGCGAAGGAGCTCGGGCAACCTGATTCGAATGTATAGCATACTTAACAATGAAAACACCTAGAGGTTCGAATACCAAAACCCCTCCCTCAAATATTTCATGTGTACTGTGTGCGCTTAGACACGCTTTAATATGTATATCATATTACAATTTCGTATGCTTTCGCATAATCAATGTATTCATCCAAGCTCATTGGGGGGTCTTACTTACCTATACTTAAATATATTCAATCACATGCATACAAGTATTTTCATATGGGATGTACGCGCGCATTTTAATTCAAAATTTCTGGTTGTTGCTTCTGTAATTATAATTAATGGACATAATATCAATAATATTTCAGAATGTTTGTATATTACATGAATTGAAATGAAATGTTAACAATGAACGTTTAAAATGACAGACTAGCAAGTACAGCATTCAGACACAATCAAGTCCATAATTTTCTTTTAATTGTAGATCCCGTAGGGCCAAGGAGCCAAAGTGGTCGCTTCTTAACATATCAGTGCCAAAGGCCTCAAGCCTGATTCGAGCGAAGGATGGGCAGACGCACAGAAAGTGGCCCGCCGTCTCATCTTCCTCTCTACATGCTGGGCAGAGTGCACTGAGTGTGAGAAAATCACATGATAGTTACTGTTGATGAAAATATTCTACAACGCACAGGTTAACAGTTTTTTTCACAATGTTAACTTATTATTAATTTCCAAAAGCCGGTGACTGTATCGTGTAAACCAATTTAGGTATTACGAACCCTTACTTGGAACAATTTCTGTTGAAGTTTTTAGCAGAATATGTTTAACAAATGCAAATCAGAATAGTTAAATGAATATAAATAAAACAAATAATATTATAAAGAATTTTATTTATAATTTTGTAGTTGTTTATATATTTCGAACAATCAGGAATATACAGTACATTTCTTACATTCCTATACAGTTTCACTGCGTTTATTCTGTTTCGCTCATACCAGACATCTTCGTTGAGGCTTTTGTTTATTTAGTGTGGGAGGAATTTTTGTTGGGAAATGTCCCCACTGTTTTGCCTGCAATCCCAATGTTGTGCTATCTAAAGAAGTCCTTCCGCATGTTGCGTATTCAGGAATATTAACATTTTGTAGCATTTCTTTTGCAATGTCCAGACGAAATTTTGAAAACGAATATTTCGTAGAATTTGGAATTTGTTTTGCTTTTCGAAATAAACAACTTTTTACAGTTGATTTAGCAGGTGTACATCGTACGTAATTGCCAGTCTATAGCAGATAACAAGTCCAGCGATGCGAAAAAAACTGATGAAAACATTTTTATACGTGCAAAATTTTAATTTTCCGCTAACATCGACAAATTAAACAAATTGCTCACTCTAATGCTTTTTAATTATCTACGATGAAGTAAATATGCATCATATATGTATGACAAATCATAATTGATGTAATTTTTAGTCAGAATTGAGCAATCATAGGTAATGTAACATAAGTTTATTAAAACTTCTTAAGTTGTTTCTGTTGTTTTTTTGATATGTCAACTCATTTAACTTTGTTCGCTCGAAGAGCCGGCTCATTTTACCATCACTAATTGTGAAATAGCTGTCAACCAAATTAAGTCAGGATATTCGCTTCATCGAAAACTTTCTGAACCGGAGCAAGCCGATTCGGACAACATGACCAAGTCAGCAGAAACGCTGGATCATAGCATTATGAAGGTTATGACGGCAGCGAACAAACGGACTACCTAGCAAAACTACTCGCTACTTCAAAATGATGGACCAAATCCCTTTTGTGGCCATCCCGAGCCACAAAAGTTGGTAACACAGGGAATTCGCATGACACTGGATGGAGGGGCTCCTAACTCTGGAATGAGAGGTTTGGCATAGAAACTGTGTCTGCCGCTTTTGAAAACTCGATGATTAAACTCCAGAGCACATTATCTACGATCATATATCGATATATGTATGGCTTTATTTCATTGTCACGTACATTCGTTGTTGGGCCTTTAATCGATCTCCTTTTTCAATTTGCAGTGTGCGTCTTGATGCTATATCTCAAATGAAGGAACCTATGAACCTGTGTTTTTTTGTAATGGAAACACTCTCTGAAGTTTTCCATCCCTATTAAAAAAAAGCATTTCTATTATTTGGTGTTTCATGTCCGCATTGAATTTCGGCCCTACCGAAACACGCACAACCCCTTTTGACTGCGACGGCCACCACTTACAGTTACTCGAACAGTTGACCACGTGTTCAAATGCTTACAACAGCAATACTGGTTATCCGATCTTGCTCGTAAAGAATTGTTTGTTTGTTGTTGTGATTTTTTTTAAAGTAAGTGCATTGAGAGAGCTGAGAGAAACCGTTATCTTTTCATTCCCGAATAAAAGCAACAAGTGCTTGTGATATATATTTTTATTTATTTCAAATATAATGAATTTCGTAAATAGGTTATACTAGCAAACCCGGCCCCCTTCGCTGGGCACACTAAAATAGAATAGATATGGTTTAGAACAGAAAATATATGGTTTTCATATTATTTATTTCTTTATTCTTTATTCAAGCGCTTTGTTTTTGAGTAAATATAAAATATAAATTGAAAATCAGGAAAAAGGAAGAAAAATTTCAAATCAACGCATATGAATAAACAATTGTCTTTTTTCCTGATCATCCATGCATTTTTCGTTTCAATTTATATGTTTTATTAAGCATTGGAGCTTTTTTAACCATTATCTATTTATATTTTTCAAAAAAAAAAAACGAAAAAAATTGTTTTTACCACGAACACATAATTTCATTCGGATTTCACATTAAATTCTCAAATTTCGTAAGAAATTATTCACTGTTCCAAAATCCACTCCAAAAAAATTCACAAACAATTTTTACATGTTGCACTTACGTTTTTTCCTTATGGCATCCAAATCAGAAAGAAATATTGACACATTGTAACTCACACTGTCAATTTGACAGTTCAGTTCCGCCCCAAGCGTTAAAAAAGTAAGCAACATTATGGCTGGCTGAAAAGAACGCAGTACCCGTTGCCACTGCTCCGAATTACAACCAAACTTTACGAAACCCATTTTCAATACTTACTTAACAATGTGTGTAAGTTTGGTTTAATTCGGTTCAAAGACACGGCGGGTCCACGTTTTGGCATATATTTCCAGACCCTAGTCATCAATAGGTATGAAAATTACCCCGTATTAAAGCACTTATCAACAGCTTTCGTTTGATACCCATATTGTACATACACAACCAAAGGTTATCCGGGTCCACGTTTAACCTATAGCTCGAGACCCCAGTCACGGAGCGGCATGAAAAATACTCTGTACTAAAGCATTCACCAACAGCTTCAATTTAATATTCATATTGTACAAACACATTCTAGGGTCCACGTTTTGGTCTCTATCTCGAGACCCTAGTCAAGGAGCGGATGGAAATACTCTGAACTAAAGCATTCACCAACAGCTTCCATTTGATACCCATATTGTACATACACATCCGAAGGTTACCCGGGTCCACGTTTTGACCTATATCTCGAGCCCTATCCACCAATATGTATCCAAACTATACAGAAACCATCTTCAATGCCTCCTTAACAATGTGTGTAAGTTTGGTTTCATTCGGTTCAAAGACACGGCGGGTTCACGTTTTGGCATATATTTCGAGACCCTAGTCATCAATAGGTATGAAAATTACCCCGTATTAAAGCACTTATCAACAGCTTTCATTTGATACCCATATTGTACATACACAACCAAAGGTTACCCGGGTCCACGTTTTGACCTATATCTCGAGACCCCAGTGACGGAGCGGCATGAAAAATACTCTGTACTAAAGCATTCACCAACAGCTTCAATTTGATACCCATATTGTACAAACACATTCTAGGGTCCACGTTTTGGTCTCTATCTCGAGACCCTAGTCACGGAGCGGATGGAAATACTCTGAACTAAAGCATTCACCAACAGCTTCAATTTGATACCCATATTGTACATACACATCCGAAGGTTACCCGGGTCCACGTTTTGACCTATATCTCGAGCCCTATCCACCAATATGTATCCAAACTATACGGAAACCATCTTCAATACCTTCTTAACAATGTGTGTAAGTTTGGTTTAATTCGGTGCAGACACGGCCGGTTAGCGAACACACACAAAAAGTTGACTTTATTTTATATATAAGATTTTTTTCAGTTTGTGTCCTAAAAATCCAAATATCTTACGGAACCCTATTTTTTTCCAAAATAAAATGTAATCCATGTTACTCGTGGATAATGTAGTTTTCGAATGGTGAAAGAATTTTTAAAATCGGTCCAGTAGTTTTTGAGCCTATTCGTTACAAACAAACAAACAAACAAACAAACAAAGTTTTCCTCTTTATAATATTAGTATAGATAAATATTTTATATTATGTTTGCACCGTTGATAGCTATATATAGCTATATTATAAAATTTCGACGCAATAGTCACATAGGCAGTCGTTGTCAACTATTCGCCGTGCAGCACCTGGCGGGTCCACCATACCGCCGCCAAATCTCAAAGTAGGCTTAACGTGTCATGTCTCTAAGGTGATTTTTGGATTTCGCCGAATTTACTCCTTTTCTTCTGACCCCATCCTATTAATTTTAGTTTCGTCCGACAAAATTTCTTCCAGTCCTTCAACGTCCAATTTGAATGGAGCGCAGATTCTGGTGGTGCTTTGTTAGCAATGGTTTCTTAAAGTTTGCTCGGTCTCGGAAACTAGCAGAACCGCCAGGTTAAAATAGTCGTATTTAACTAAATTTGTATGGATTTTCTCTTACTGCTGGCGTAGATCTCGAGTAATTCGGTGCTCTTCTTCTTCTTTCGCTCACTTGCGCAAATTGGAGGTGAATCGGCCACACTTTTGCACCATCTTGTAACGATGCCTTTGCTAACGACAAGACTTTTATTGCACGATAGCTTTTACTTCTGTCAAAAGCTGATAAATACACACAACAATGTTCTCTGGAAACGGATGAACGGCATCTTGATTCTAAAAAATATTATTAAAAATTAATAATAATGTTAAAGATTTACTTAACTGCTCCCAAATATTCACAATACCGAATTTTTTTAGTACATTTCTTTTTGCTTGGATTCAATGCTGTAAAATAATATAACTAAACAAAAAATTTTACCACATGCATATTTCTTTTATTTGAAAATAAAAATATAATGGTTTCTTGGACTGATCTTATTATGCAGTAATTTTAAAGAGACCACAACAACAATTCTTTTAAAAACAGAGTAATAAAACATGTTGTCAATTGTTTGAGTAACTGTATCTAACTCATCAGTACAAAGGTGAGGATATAATTTTGCATAAATATATTGAAAAAGGCCTAAGTATAAATGTACAAACTTTGTAGTCACAGTTTAGTAATAACAGAAACAGTAACAGCAGAGTTATTTGATTAGTTTACCCAAATACATAGAATTAAGTTGTAACCATACACAGTTGCGTGTAAACTTTTAAGATAGCACAGCCTTCTATTATATGAATGTGCGCTTTGTATTAGGTTTAATTTGTACAGTTCACATATCCTACTTTATGTTGGATTAATGAGTGTATTTCAAGTAATTCATTCATTCATACACATAGGTATACATAAACAATGGCTGTGAAAGTCGAAGGCGGTTAGGGGTGTCACATTGTATTCGTTTTATGAGCGAGGTAGGCAATAATTAATTAGTACGAGGAGTAGTGGAATTGCTAATAAAAACGGAAGAAATGTTATAATTGGTCATAAAGCTCGCCTACTTTTACTTGACGTGGTAAATATCATAACAATGTATTTCATACAACGCCTAACGAGTTTCAAAGCATTCATGAATATTCACATATTTGCACTACCTAGTTCGCTTATATAAAAATATCTGGGTACGGACCATTGCTACAAAAACTTCCTAACATTTCAATCATGTACTTATAAATATTTGTAAAGATATATGCTTATTTATGTTTTAAAAATTAAAGTCAACTTCCGCTTTTAGTCACTCGTATTAAAGCCTCATTAGTTGGTGTGCGTAAATACTCGTGTACCTGTAAGTATACTTGCAACCACATATCTACCGGGCGCGGATTGCCGAATTCTCAACCACTTGGTGTATACCAGTAATCCTAGTCCAATATATTCGCAACGCTTTTGATAAACGTATAATATTAACATTTGATTGTCCAGGAAGTAGGCCACGCCACCACAGTATTGCATGTAAATAACAAATAACTTGCTGGGAACATTCCCGTCCTCGATATTACACTTCGTCTGTCTATGGTCCCTTCGGAAATAGCAAAATACATGTAGGAGGGCCACAACTATTAACAATTAATAATGCAAAACCAACTTACGTAAACATATAAATTTATATTTGAAATGAAATGACCATGATTTTAATAAAAGTTGTTGAATTTCAAAAAAAGTAGCACTTATCCTTGTACAACATCCGCATTATTCAAAAAATTCATATGTGAATATTTAGGTAGTGGAAATAAGAAAAAAAAACAATAAAAATTATATTAGTAACAGTTTTTTTTGTTTTATACATGTAGGAAGGCCACAACTATTAACAATTAATAATGCAAAACCAACTTACCTAAACATATAAATTTATATTTCATTTATTTTTCTTCCTTATAATGAAATGAAATGACCATATAAATTTATATTTCATTTATTTTTCTTCCTTATAATGAAATGAAATGACCATGATTTTAATAAAAGTTGTTGAATTTCAAAAAAAGTAGCACTTATCCTTGTACAACATCCGCATTATTCAAAAAATTCATATGTGAATATTTAGGTAGTGGAAATAAGAAAAAAGCAATAAAAATTATATTACAATAGTAACAGTTTTTTTTTTTGTTTTTGGCGGGTGGAAACGTTCAAGTTTGCGATCTTGTAAGCAGCTTCTGATGAAATGCTGTAACAATGTCGAAATTTTAATCTTTGGCTCTAAGGCAGCTGGAATATCCACTCATGTAGCACTATTGAATGCATTCCTTACGACTAAGGTGGCAAGAAGGGTAGGGCCTAGTTATAATGTTTTCGATCATGAGCGCCACCCGTTTGCCTTTTAAATTCGTGGCATACTTAAAATAGCCTGCAACAATGATTCCTCTCCTCCGATTTCGCGAGTCTTATCCTCAATGTCATCTCGTTTATATCGCAACTCTTCTATGTTGTCGCTAGGTGTTTGGAAGTGCATAGGTTCTTAATATGGAATTTGAGATGCGCGGGCAAACAAAGCCGCTTCCGTTTTCTATTGTTTATGTTATTTACCTTAGTCCTTGATGCGAAGCACAGAATGAGTAGCGTCTTCCTGCCATTTGCCGGTGGCTTGATTTTTACATCGCTCAATGATTATAACTACGTCAGTGTTCTTTTGTGTTATCAGTTTTGGCAGAAGAACGTATGCGGTTTAACTTTTGAGCATACTGTTCCTGTTATGTGATCTTCAGTGCACTTACACCTTTTTGGGAATTTAGTACATTATTTAAGTTTGCGACCGCATTCCCCACGCCTGGTACGCAGACTTTGGCTTCTTCTTGAACATTTACCGTTTCAGATTTAGTGCGCCGGACCTGTAAAGCAGTGGTTGATATTTTGCCGAAGTCGCATTCCGAAGTCGCTTCTGACTGCGATTTATTTCTATGGGGGTTTTCACCTTTTCGGCATTTCTTTATTCTGAGATGGTATTTAAACCCACTTCAACTGATGAATGCTGACGTTCTTTGGTTTTAATAGGGCAGTTTCTTCTAGCTTTCTTCCTTTTTACATTTGGTAAAGGATTCTTCTGTGCCGACCGCAATGCTATAAGCAATAGCTTATTTGTTGAGGCTCATGACTCAATTATTAAAAGTTTGTTCACTACGTGGATAAAGTTAAAATTAAAATTAAGATACATTTAGTGAGATGACAACCTTTTAATTCAAAAATCTTCATTGCCTGGTATGGCACTCCCTATTGATAGATCCGTAATTTAGTTAAATAAAAAACAACTTGTGTCACAGAAGGGTTAGATTTGTAAGAGATGAGATTAATTACGCTGAATATTAAAGGAAACAATTAAATTATCGTTTGGGATAACACCAATTTATTGCAAAACTTACTCAAACTCATTGATTTAGAAAATGAAAGGTCAGCGAATATGAAGAAAACAAACATCATTAATGGAAGTGGTGATGCCACCGAAATGTGTGTTCTTCAATTTTTCATTTTTTTTGTCAACACAGTGCCTTGCTAAGACAACCGTTTACTCAAGAGGGAGCGAAAAACATGTTTACTGAGCACATCCTATCGATATCAGAAAACGGGTTTCGAATTCTAAAAAGCCGCATATACAAATTTTCAATAAAAACTCATTAAAAATAGCAAAACTTGTAGTGTATCCCTATACGACGTAAGTTTTAGGTAAACCATAAACATCAAAAATGAAAACCGTAAGTTCTGCACTTGTCACCGCTTTTTCTCTTCGATTGTGCTTTCAAAAGTTATAGGGATAACCCCTCTTATTTCTTTGTAGAGTACAAATATGACACCTTGGAGAGCTAGAGCTGTGAGATCTAATTCAAAGTTGCGTAATTTAAAAGTTATCACTTTTTGTATAGTACATTAAATAGTACATTAAGTATAATACATTTAATAGCAATAAAAATTAGCCCTGAGTTACATTTTATCCATTCACAAATAATTATGAAAAATATTTTACCTCGCGCTTACTTTCCTCTTGATTAACGATTTTTAAAGATGATAAAATTAAAGTAGGTGATAGTTAAAATATATTTACCACGTGCAAGCAGCCACAATGACTATCCCACAATCAAAATAAAGGGAAAGTAATTAAATCCTAAAATTCCTTAAGACAAATAATAATTGAGATGAAGGAGTGAAACTCTTTTGTATGGTACGAATCACTTTCAGCTACTATAAAAGCACAAAGCATCCAAACACGCTAGCTCTCAGTATTTTTATTCATAATATTGTATAAGTCATCATACATACATATGTACATGCCTCTTTTTGAATACGGCGATTATTCAATGATGCTATTCAAAAGCATGTCGGCATATTTGAAAGTAGTCAGTAACAGTGGCGCCATGAAGACGTTGTACCGGAAATAATAAGCCCCGCCAACACCGCAGAAAATCAAAAGAATTTAATCCAACCGCACACGCACACGCCAGTATGACGAACAGGTAACGGCTATTAAAAATGATCAAGAACTGTTGAGAAATATTAGCCTAAAATTTCATTACCAGAAAGTTATTTTCTTTTTTGGAGGCGAAATCTCGAGCTAAGGAAAATGCGAGGTCACTGTCAGCATGCAGATCACCACCAATCCAAATCAAATCAAAGCGCGTTTCGGTCTGACAAGGTTAGAGTTTAAGCCAATTAGTTGTGTAAATAGCAATGGTGTGGAGCATTTATTATATTTTCCAATGTATGTACTTGTATGTATACATAAACATGTGTTTTTACTAACAGGAGGGTTGTGTTTATTCCAAAAGCGGGAAAAAGCAACCCTCTTTACTCAAAGGAGTACAGGCCCATTAGTCTGACCTCATTTCTCCTGAAAACGTTAGAGAAGATTTTAGACACATACATTAGAGACACAATTGCGCCGGACGAATTATCCAAGGCGCAGCATGCCTACACTAAAGGCAGATCCACTGAAACTGCACTTCACTCACTTATACTAAACATAGAAAAGGCGTTAGAATATAAGGAGTATGCTCTAGGAGTATTTCTAGATATATCAGGAGCCTTTAACAACGTGACAAAAGATGCTATTCTAAACAGCATTGAGTCACTTAACGTGCAACCCGCGGTTTATCTATGGATAAGGCAGCTATTAGCTAGCAGAAAGATAAAAGCGGAGTGGAACGATGCGAGCGTCACCAAATATGCATGTAGAGGTACTCCGCAAGGTGGGGTACTATCACCGCTATTATGGTTACTTGTAGCAAATGAAATTCTTAAGAAACTTGACGGAGGGGCACCTAAACTAGTGGCTTATGCCGATGACATAGCTATAATAGTTACGGGAAAGTACCTGGACACCATCAGTAATGTGATGAACAACACTCTCAAAACGATACACCAATGGACATCCCGCGCAGGGCTAGGGATAAACGCCGGAAAAACGGACATGGTACTTTTTACCAGGAAGTACAAAGTTCCGGCGTGGAACCTACCGAAGCTGGGCAATAACGAACTACTTCTCAAAGACTATGCGAGGTACCTCGGAGTAATACTGGACAGCAAATTGCTGTGGAAGCACAACGTCGAGGAGAGGGTGAAGAAGGCCAGTAATGCTTTGTACGCATGTAAAAGAATGCTGGGTGTTACTTGGGGTCTATCACCCTCTCTGATGCATTGGTGCTACACAGCAGTAGTCAGACCGATATTGCTGTATGGAACCTTAGTATGGTGGACTGCGACAAAAAAACTGACATACTTAATGCCGCTAGAAAGGATTCAACGCCTCGCTGCTCTGTGCATAACAGGAGCGATGAAAACCACTCCAACGGCGGCACTGGAGAAGATACTCAGCATGCCACCTATTGACCTCATGGCGGAAAACCTGGCAGCGAAATCCGCGAGGAGGCTAATGGCTGCGGGGGTATTCACCTGCAGAACCTTCGGTCACAGCTCAATAGGAAAGTGGAGCTCAGGTGGCACGGACTACATGACTCCGTACTTTAATTGGGAGAGAAGGTTTCGCACTACAATTGAAGAGGAGGGATGGCACAAAGGCATGAAGCCTGGCCATAGAACTTTTCACATCTATACAGACGGCTCGAAAACTCCAGACGGAGTGGGAGCAGGTATTTACTGCTCAAAACTAGGAATAAGGCAGCCTATCAAGCTACCAGACCACAGCAGTATTTTCCAAGCGGAAGTTTTTGCTGTGGGGAAGGCCGCGGAGCTAGCCTACTCTAGAACAAGAAAGAACTCAACAATTAATATATACGTGGATAGTCAAGCAGCAATAAGAGCAATAAGCTCATATTGTATTAAGTCCAAAAATGTTCGACGGAGCAGGGAGGCCATAGAAAGGCTAGCCGGAAACAATAGGCTGCATATCTACTGGGTACCTGGTCACAAAGGCATTATGGGGAACGAAATAGTAGATGAGATAGCAAAAAGTGCTGTGAGGCTACCATTTGATCAAGAGAACGACATACCAAAACCGCTAAACACAATATACAACGAAATGGACGACCACATGAAAAGGCAAGTGGAAGCTAGGTGGACTAACTTGACCACATGCAAAACAGCAAAAGTCATGTGTAGGACTAACGACAAAAAACTGACTCCATTCGTACTTACGCTTTCGCGAAAGGAATGCAGAACTATCATAGGTATGCTAACAGGCCACAATCTACTGGCTGCATATGCGTACAAGATAGGGATTGCTAACACGGACAAATGCAGGAAATGCAGAGAGGATGTTGAGGAGACTTTAGAACACCTTCTGTGCGCTTGTCCGGCATTACTAAAAACGCGACTAAAATGCCTGGGAGCACCACTGTTTGAGGGTCTGGAAGACGTCTCTAAAGCGGAGCTCCCAGCCCTACTTAGATTCGCTAAAAGCGCTGACATCCTACATGATGTCTACTTCAGGTATTCATAGAGGTCGGTCTCCATCTGGTATCGCTAGGGACCAAAAGGTCTATGCGCGGCTTATTGCCAACCAGGCTAACCTAACCTAACCTTACTAACAGGAAAAGTGTGGAGAGTAGTAAGTATTGAATAATTTACATAATAGCGCTTAAAAAAATCTATGTAGATATATGAATACCTTTTAAGGCGAATGTTAAATTGTGTATAAACTACAGTTGAGGACTTTTGGTCTAAGAACTATCTGAGGCTGAGTATTTTGGCGAAAAGTTGTCTCTGCTATCAAATATATGTAGTTTTAAATTTGTTGCGCAAGTTTGATACTCCTTTTGCCAAAACGACTTTAGCTCGTCAAATGTAAAAACTCATAGACTGTTCGAAAACAAAAATTACAATAAATCAGCGAAAACAAAATTAAATTCTATTATATTCACTCCAATACCGTTAATCCGAATGGAGTATTACTGTAGGTATGATTTGTAAGCACAAGGGCAATCACTACAAGTTAAGCCGGGGTGTTCACGCATGGTCAGTAATTATATGTCGCCTGCGCTCGAGTGGGAAATTCAAATTATTTATTTATTTTCATAGGAGATGGAAAACCAAAAATTTAGTTACATAAATTGAATTGTTTGCCAAAGTAAACGTGTATAAAAATTAAATATTTAAAATCGAAAAAAAATTTATGAAATATGTCACATAGTTTTTGTATTATACATGGCGATCAAGTTTGTGCATTGCGCAGGTCAGAGGGTGAGCTTGTTTGTAAACAAATCAATTTGAAAGCAAGCATGTATGGAAACTATTATTTATTTCTAAAAATCATTGCTAGTGCGCGTATCAAGCTTACAAAATCATAAAAACTTTTTTCTTTGCATTGATGAATTTCTCCAATTGCGTTAAAAATATAACACGCGGCTTAAAAAATAAAATAAAAAATAACAATGCAACAAGAGCAATAACAAGATTTTATAAATTGAGTAACAATATTGTACTCACGATGGCGAATAACAACGAGGGGCCCCTATCTCAGTCTGTTTACATACTCAACCGCTCTATTTGCTTTGGTTTTTGTAGCGCATTTTTCTATATTTTCGACCGAACAAAGAAACATTCATATAGGTATCTAAACTTAACTATAATTAAATCAAAATTGCCAAAAAATCCGAGCCACTAAGGATTTTAGGTAGAGATCAAATATCTTTCGGAAAAGATGTCGTACCTGCTTGAAAATGGAAGAACAACGCTTTGATCTTCTAACGTAACTTAAATTTTTGTTTATGCTATTTTGTATGTACATAATAAATAGAGATGTGGTTACAAATAAATATTTCAGAAAATAATAAATTGGCATATCTCCCAGGCCGTTAGATTGCGGACCCATGTTTATTAAAGCGCTTCGGCTCGTTTGGTTCATACTACTACATCCTTAAATATGTTACATTCTTTTTTTTTTGCAAGCTATATACAACTGTATGCAAAATATACTTGCATGTATGTAAGTCGCGTAATGCCAGCAGAATGCTTTCAAATTGTGGAAATTTACTATGAAACAAGAAATAAAAAGAAAAAAATTAATCAGCTAAAAATCGACGACGGTTGATTCAAACAAGTGAAGAAGTTATTACAACACAATCATTTCTGCCACACTCAATTGCAATCTTCAACATGAAATACTAGGTCGACTACCCGACTACTTAGTCGACTACTCTCTTTACTGCTACTACACGATACGGGCCTAAAAAAATCGGACGAATTTTAAGCCCAGTTCCGTTGGTAAATAGCTTCTTGCTCTACTAGTGGGAATCGTCGCGGTGGTCGGTAAACGGGTTCGTCGCCAACAGACACAATCTTCATTGTAACAGCAGAGATTATTGTTTTGTTGGTGTATTGTTCTTACTTATGCTTTTGCTTATACTTTTACAATCGCTTTTTTTAGAAGATTCATACCAATAAGCAAATTGGCACTGATGATGAAGGTGGTTTGATTGGAAACCGTCTATTAAAACTTTCTTTAACTGATTATGGGTTACAGGTTTAGACTCACCTTCGATAAATAATTGTACTTTTAACAAATACAAACCTTTGCACGCTGTTTCGCCGGAATGAATTTGCATTTGTTTCGACCTCTTCCAGGCAAGCTGTCACCAGAACAGCGCTTTCACCATTATACAAGTATTTTCTATATTATAATCATCGAGAATATCCACGTCCACCGTACGTTCGTTCCGTTGCAAACACCTATTTCTCGTTTTTATACGACGAATAAATCACAACATTCCACTTGACAAAAAGTAGACAACATATGTTAAAGTGGGCCAGCAACGAAAATATAGAAATTAAAGAAAATTGGTTGACAAATATTTTGTGCACTTTTTTACACTAATTACTGCTTATAGACGCCGTTGCATGGAATCTACCATACTTTTAGAAACATCTCTTGGAATATATTCCCATATCAATTCATTCACTAGTGCCCAATGAGATTGAGGTCTGGGCTCTGAGGCGGATGGAGCATTACTTTTTTTACATTGTAAAGCAATTGCTTTGGGTCTATATTGTATATGAAGGTGAATGTTGTTAGTAACTGTAATTTTTCGTCTGGAATATGCTCCTTCAACATTTCTAGATAATTTATTTTAGTCATAGTGCTTTCAATAAAACAAAATGAGTCCCCCAAAATTCACACGCGTTTCCCGTAGTGATTCTTTGACTCGATTAAACAGAAAAACTATAGCAAGGAGTCATATCAGGTGAATTCGATACTTATTTGATGGTTTTCGTTTCGTCCTTGGTCAAAAATTCACGTATAATGATGGTACTGTGCGAAGGTGCGTTATCATGGTGAAAAATCCACGAGTTGTTTTCACACAAATCTGTTCTTTTTTGGCGAATTTCTTCACGTAAATGGCTCATACCGCCAAAGTAATAGTTCTTATTAACTGACTAACACGGCAGCATCGCTTTATTTTTTGACTGAAAACGACGTGTTTTTTTGGTATTGGTTCATTAGAAGCACTCCACTCACTCGCGTTATTCATGAACCCACGTCTCGTCTTCAGTAATGATGCATTCCGACTATGTTCGTCATCCATTATTGACTCACGATCTCTTCTATATCGTTCATGCCTCTCGTAAACGGATGGTTTCTTTAGAGTAACATTACCGTAACAGATTCCGAACATTTCTAAGATTTTCAAAATTGAAAGCACGTGCAGAAGTAGATTTACTCAAGGCGACGTAACTTTGTCAAGCAATGGCAATAAAATTTTGGTAGGAATGTTAATCACAGATATGGTAACCTGAAAAAAACAGAACTCAACTGGTGGTTGTTGCGGGAAATTTTTGTCAAGGCGGTATTACAGTAATACTTCGTTGTTTACTTTCATTTCAGGCCTCATCTGCGTGCGTTGAACGATTTTTTTCCTCGGATAACTTATTTATAACTATATGTATAAGAAGAACCCAGAAACAAGCCTGCAATAAAATCAGCTGATTTAACTTCGAAACTAGTGTTCTTATATATCTTAGGGTATTTCCTCTTTGTAATTGGAATATTGCGTTTATTCATAATGAATTTATATTGGCCCTTTGGGAACACTATCAGTAAATTTATTATTATTTTAAAAAACTTGTTTGGAAATATGTTATTCTAAAAAACTTTAAAGAAAGCAATTTTAATTTGTTTACCCTTTATTCTCCTTTTCCATATAAGTTCTGCAGTCCATTAGGCAAATTGAAAAGTTCCAATACATACAATCAGTTCAGGAGTCAGCCAAATACTGTACCCCAACGGACTCATTCCGATAAGGCAATAAATTTGACAGAACCGCTGTATGTGTTACGTCGCATCTGTGCAATTTATTCGTGAGTAATTTTGTCCAATCTTGTATTGTTAGAATGCAATTTCTATTTTTCGCTGGCGTCAAATTTATTTTGCATAGCGAAGAATTTGTAGATTTGATATAATACAAGTTTTCACTATTCGCAATAATAAAATACGAAAGATGGAGACAGGATATAATCCAGACGAAGACGGTGGGCAGCTAAACTTATTTAAGTCTATTCATATATACTTACAGGAATCTTAAACAAAAAATAATCTTGCTCCTTAATTTACTAAATTCAAATAACTCAACATCTACCCCAACTTTACCCCTTAAAAATTTAACATTTTAATAAGTGATGTGGTTCTGTCTTTGCATTAATAACAATTACTTTATTACATAGTACTTAAAAATATATTTTCAACCATGTATCATATTTTAGAATCGAGTAATAAATAAAAGAGTTATGAAGAAAACTCGATTTTGGCTCCTTTTTGGACTTGCCAAAGACGAAAACTTTTATCATACAACCATAAAATTCTCGCGAAGTAAGCTTTCAAGCTACTAAGTAAATTTCATTCTGCCAAATATTTGGAATAAAATTTTCAATGCTCCCAATGTGTAAAATGAAAATGCTTAAGCACTAAAATATGAAAACATTTGTGCTGATTTCTATTTCATTCACTAAGCAAGAAGCATTTAAAAATATTTAGTTTTCTTTTCGCCTACCAAAACTATTGGAACACGTTATTGTTAGTCTTAGCCCGCCACCACACTTTATATTTCTTTTGACAATACAAACATATTAAAAATCATTAATAAACGCCTTTCGATTTCCTTAGCCCAAAATTGAATACATTATTTTGTTTCGCTTGATTTAAATAAAGCGATATACAGTAACTTTAATGATCTTTTGTGTTTCCATTAGGGTAAATACAGAAAAAGTATTCAGTAGGATCAATGCGTCAAACGGTAGCTAAATATTTTAAAAGCTCGTTAAAAAATGGAAAATAATGCTAAACAAAAAATGTCTATACAATCTAACTCCGATGATTAGGCGGCATTCAGCCGCTCACAGCAGCTGATTGACAGTTCACAGCTAAATACTAAGAAGCATGACTATGGCCAACGAGGTATGTATTCGTACATATATTTTTTTATGAATACCTTTTAAAGAAAGCTTTGCATTTACCTAGATGTAGAAATAATTTGCATTTATTTATTTATGATTTTTTTCGTATTTTAGCGGCACCTTTTCAAAGCGTTCCATAATGGTTGAACCTAAAGGGTATGGTTAAGACCGATGGAGACGACATGCGTGTGGCGAGAGTTGTAAGTCTTCGAAATGGAACATACATTGGAGCTTAATTAAGGCGGAATGACATGGCAAAGTTATTGAAACTTTAAACTCTTTTACCTTTTAATGATAAGCTAAACGAATCAATCACTATTGATTGTAATATAACAATGGAAGTACCTGCACTTACTCATATTTGTATATGTACATACTCATACGTATATTTAAACTGTCATATGTGGCTCCACAAGTAATATAATATAATACACTAAATTTACACTTCTAAGTGAGAGATGCTGATCTTAATCATTAATATCAATGATCAGAGTTTGTAACTAGCCATATTTCAAATATTAAACATTTATTTGATTTATGTATGTTCCCACAATTTACATTTAAAACATTAAAAAATAAATATTTTGTACATATCTGCACATTTATTGCGTATCTGTATATGCTCGTGTTATTAATGGGATGTTTGAGGATTAACTAAGCTCCTTCGCTATCTTAACCCTCTAAATGATAAATATGCGCCATATACATACATATATTATGTATATGTGGACGGCAGGAACATACTTACAATAGAGGCAGCGAAGTTTTATGAAAAGAAAATTTATAATATGCTCGTAGTTTGCCGCCTTTTAAGTTTTTTATGTTTTCTTGCCATGATTTTTAAGTTTTCTTTTTCGGAAGCAAAACAAAAATAAATATGTACATTTGTATGTATGTAGCTATAATGAAGTGAATCATAGGTAGCAGCAGAGATGACTGGATCATTGCCAAAAGCGATCCGTAATGCAGTGGCTGTCGATACCGTTTACGAGTGATTGTGGGTTGGACCACTTAATACTGGTTACGCAGCAAAATGCTGAGTCGTCAGCCTTTCTCTTGCAAAGGGTTATGCACATACCTAAACAGAGAAGTAGAATTCGTGTGTATCCATACACATTCATATGTATATATGTACATATATATATTTAGTCAGATATTTATTATTTCATTCATTCATGAAAAATTGAGATTAAAGTGTGTATACAACTTTTCTGTTTGCCGCTCCGTTTTGTTATGTTTTCTTCTTTGATTTCTTTACAAATTTCAAACCAACTTTAATGAGTGGCATGAAAAATTGTTTGAAGCCATGGTTTTGAACAATATCATTCTAATGACAATGGTACTTTTAAAGGGATTATCAAACCCATTTAACTGCTTGAGTATTATTTTTATGATACTTTGCTTTTCTCAGCAGTGGTGACTGATACAAAAATTGTAATTATAACACCTCGTTAGTAGCTTATTTCATGGATACGGTAGCGAAATCGATATTACTGCGTACACAATCAAACAATCTTATTAGGTCTGACACCTCTCTGATTGTTTGGTGTCCCTTCATTGAGCGTGGGTCGCAGGCAAAGGGGCAATACTTATATACTTACATTTCAATGTATGGTGTTTAAAAGTAGAAATCCATTGTTTGCACAATACGAGTACACTGCAATAAATCAGACCGCCTCAACATAAGCGCTAAACCAACCATTTTGAGACAATGTCAATACCGTGCTAAGACTCTTTGATTTGGACACTGCTTTCAATTCCCTTCCTATGTGTATATATATTAGTGTAGAACATATTTAAATAAAAGCCCATGGCCCTACAAATTTTATTGGCTAATAAACCAGTAGCGCCAGTGTGGGCGATTTAAAACATTATTCGCTTCGCTGCAGCTCAATCCGATATGAAATTAATCTTTAAATTAGAGAATAATGCCCATAATATTCATAATCTTATGGAATACTGCTGGTTTGGTCCTTGGGCGGATATAAATCCGGGCCGCTCAAGTAACGTAGTAACTAAATTACAAAAATAAAGTATGATACAAAACTAATTATGATTCTTTGGGCTGTATGAAATATCGGGATCTTTTGAAAAAATAATTCGGTGATATAAAACTCGGTTATTTAGATATTAAACTGAATACAACTTGCTGCTGATCTAATTGTTGTTGGCGTTGTGGTATCCGTTTTTTCCTTGATCCAAATCGTACGACTTCAAGTCTTTCTCCCGTTGATCAGCTCAAACGTTCTTCGTTAGTCCAATTTGGTCGTAACTGTCTTCTTTCTGTTGAATATTAACTTTCTTTTAAAATCATACTGGAATTTTCTTTTTCATTCATGTTTTGAAGCGAACGTAATTTTAACAAATTTGTCTAATAGCGGTGGCCCCTCGACAGGCAATGGCAAACCTGCGAGTGTATTTCTGCCATGAAAAATCTTCTCATAAAAATATATGCCGTTCGGAGTCGGCTTGAAACTGTAGGTCGCTCCATTTGTACAACAACATCAAGACGCACACCACAAATAGGAGGAGGAGCTTGGCCAAACACCCAAAAAGAGTGTACGTGCCAATTATATATATATATATATATATATATCTATATATGTATATGATAGTTAGGTCGAACATAAAACAATGGCATGTAACAGTCATAAAAAATATGCTGAGGTTGGTTGGGCAGCATAGAAAAAATATGGTGCCCTAGAACTAAATGACTTTCGTTTACCATAACTTTAAATGTACATTTTTTCAAACAGGTAGCAAATTGCGATTAGAACAGAAAGTCTCAAATCCAAAGTTTGTTAACATGGTTGCTGTAGAAACTTTATAAGATTGCAAAAGATATGTTAATACCTAAAGATGGTAATCGATATCAGCAAATTAAACAATTAAAAACTTTTCTTAGCTATGCTGCTCACAAATAATTAGTATATTTTCCTTGTAAATGTTAAGACCAAGTAGATCTCCCTTTTGCAAACGCTTCGGGGGCAGCCCACTTCTATCACTTCGGATACACCAGAGGAAGCTCCCTATCTTGCCGGCTCATTAGCTTTTTCATTTCCATCTATGTTCCTACGGCAAGGTACCCAGATGAGAGTGATGTTTGTCATGCGTTCTAAAGCATTTAATTCTTCTTTGCATTGTCTGACAATTTTTGAGTTGGTTGTTGTTGACTTTATAGCTAAGATGGCTGCTTGACTATCCGTAAAAATATATGCTTCTGATAGGTGTTACGGATGATTCTTGATTATCTTGCAAGCTTCCCTTATCCCGAGAAGCTCTGCTTGAAAGATGCTATTCCAGTTCGCCAGGCGAAAGGACTTGAAAGTCTCGAGGTATTTCGAATATACACCTGCACCGATGCCGCAATCCGTCTTGGATCCATCGGTATAAAATGCGGTGATATCTTCCTTGACTACCAAATTTAACTCCCATTCCTTTCGCGTGGGAAACATTACCCTAAAATCTGGTCTGAAGTCTAGGGAAGTGGTAATGTAGTCTGATGGATTGCCGTTCAGCTTCCGACTATCAAGAATAGTACTACGACCGAACACCCTAGCATTCCAACAACCACCCTCTTTAATTCTGATGGCGGTATTTGCTGCTGTTAGTCATAGTTGCAAATATAATGGTAACAGGTTCAGTATGACATTCAGTGCCCCTGCTGGACATGATTTAATAACTCCAGTTATTCCTGCGGCCGCCGTAGCCGAATGGGTTGGTGCGTGACTACCATTCGAAATTCACAGAGAGAACGTAGGTTCGAATCTCGGTGAAACACCAAAATTAAGAAAAACATTTTTCTAATAGCGGTCGCCCCTCGGCAGGCAATGGCAAACGTCCGAGTGTATTTCTGCCATGAAAAACCTCCTTATAAAAATATCTGCCGTTCGGAGTCGGCTTGAAACTGTAGGTCCCTCCATTTGTGGAACAACATCAAGACGCACACCACAAATAGGAGGAGGTGCTCGGCCAAACACCCAAAAAGGGTGATTCGTATGCCAAAATCGGTCTTACTATGGCAGTGTACCTTCTGAGTGCGAATATAGGTTTTAAATCCCAATTTCTGCTAATAACTATTTTGCACGTATAATAAGCTACATACGCTTTTCTACATTGGGCCTCCAGTTCAATTTCGGATCTAGCATTACTCCTAGATACGTCGCTCTATCTGAAAGCGGAATTTCAACCCTATTAATTGACGGTAGACTAAACTGCGGCATCTGGCTTTCATTTATAAACAGCTTTAACTGGGTTTTGCTTGGGCTAACCGTAAGACCACTGTTTGTAGCACATTTACTTAGCTAACCCAAAGCTCCTTATAGCATGTCACTAATAGTGGAAGTAAATAGCCCCGTTGTTAAGATCACGACGTCATCTGCGTAAGCGAATGCTTTCATTCCCCCTCTGTTGAGTTGCAGTAAAATTTTATTTAACGATATGACCCATAAAAGTGGGGAGAGGACCCTACCCTGTGGAGTACCTCTGCTCACAGTTTGGGTAAATGCAGCATCTCCTCTTGATACTAGAATGTTTCTGTTTTGAAGCATATATCGGATCCAATTTCTCACGCAGTCATTTCCTCCGAAGGTTGCTAGCGAATCGATTATGGTTTCGACTGATATATTGTTAAAGGCACCTTATATCTAGGAAGGCCGCCATGTGAACTATTTCTGATGTAGAGATTTTTCAATGTGCCCAATACCTTCGTAAAGAGCTGTTTCCGTGGATTTGCCCTTCATATAAACCAAAGTAGGTCACCACTTGCTAAAGATCTAATGTGTATATCTAAGATTCTTTCTAGTGTTTTAAGGAGGAAGGAGGTGAGACTAATCGGTCGGAAGTCCTTCGCTACCTAATGTTTTTTCTTACCCACTTTGGGTATGAATACTACCTTTACTCTTCTCCAGCTCTCTGGAATATAAATTAAACGAAGGCATGCTTTGAAGATCCTTAGGAATCAGATCTCCATCTGCTTCTGGAGCTTTCAAAGCATAATTGGAGGGATGCCATCTGGACTCGCTGATTTATATGGTTCAAAACTGTTTATTAAAATGACAATCTTTTCTGTACCTAGTATGGAATTTATCTAGCCTTCTGAGGCCCTCTGGATAGTCCTGGTTCTTGGCATGTCGTAGGGTTTGCACCCAGGAAAGTGGCATTTAACTAACATTTCTAGCGATTCTCTGGAAGAGCTTGTCCACCCCTCTCGCTGTCCACCCCTGACTCTGATTGGTGTGGATTTATTGAAGGCCTTATTCAGGAGCCCCTGAAACATGCTTACCTTCCTATCCAAATCGGCCGTCGAGTGTATCCCCTCCTCAGGCTTACAACCTTCTAGTTTGCAAATTTATCCCAGTTTGTTTTTCTCGAATTTCTTAACATGGAGGAAGTGTAGGATCTGTCGTCGAGGTTGAATAAAACAGTGATGAGACATTCATATTATATCTGATACCATCCAATTCTCCATGGACAGGCTATTGTTCTCTGTCAACAGCGTAAGATCCAGGACTTCGGCTTACCTCTATTACATATACTGAGAATAAAGTTAATATTTAAAATAAAGTGAAGTAGTGACTCACCTCTGTAACTTATTTCGCTACTGTCCCATAGGGTATCCCTCACATTCGCATCACACCCGATAAGACAAATGTCTTGTTGGTTCTGTTTAAAAGTCTCTTTCACTTTCTCTGCCTGGTGCTTTTCTGTCGTGAGGCACGTATGCCGAAACCAAATGGAGATTTTTTACTACAGTTATATCTGTTGTGCTGTATTTAGAACATGGGTAAGCATTTATGCATTTCTTGATAAGAATGCATGATGTGGGATTACTTGGCTCCTTTCTATAGAAAAAAGTGTACGCATTATTGTTAAGCCTCATGATTTTACCATGGTTTATCCCGGGCTCATGTATTAGATTAGACGATGAGAAGGATATCTAAACTACTAGTGGCTGCTTTTGAATGCTTCAGGTTAATCTGCACGAGCGTCGGGTTTGTCAAGTACCTAGTTCATTACGATCCGAGACATTCTCATTGTTGCTCAGCCCCCTTTTTGGGCCTCTTGGGATGGGCATTACCGCTTTCTTTCTAAGAGCGATTCCATTTTTGTGCTTGGCTGCTTGCATTAGTAGTTGGCGTGGGTGTACGTTCCAAGAACTCCTTGTACTCTTCGATCACCGCCTCGTACCTCTGCTTGTCGATTTGGTAGCGTTCATGTACGGTGCCGGCTGCCACGTTCCTGGGTATTCTGTCCAACATGTAGACAGTCTTCTGGTACCGTTGCTTCATGATCATGACCATTGATTACTTCTTTTTCTGGTTCCCTCTAGGCGAGACTGCGCCGCAGGCCGCCTGAAATGCTGCTTTGGAGGTAGAGGCTACAACTACTTCAGGTGTACTGTTCTTAGCACTTCCCTGCGCTCTAGTTGTAGCCGCTTTTGGCTTTAAATCTGCTTGCTATTCAGGCGTGCTATGTCTGGACTTGAGGCCAAGTCGAAGGCGATCCTTCCCGGACTCCGGTATTTCAGTTCCCGTTTGTCCTTTGTCATAGCAGTGTCGTCATCTAATTTGGTTTGTTCTGTGTTTTTTTTTTGTGTGTCTTTTTTGTCATTCATTTTTGGTCCCACGAGTATGCTCGGTAGATATTGGTCACTCGTCCGCATAGCCGGCATGCGTAGAGAGGGCACAAATACAACCGACCTTGCCCAGGCGTCAGAGGTGACCATTTGCGACTGGTTCTTTTGGCACTACCAGCCATTCAGTACCAATCTTGATCTGGCACCTTAGAGTTAGCCTGTCCAACATGGGTGACCCTACCAGAAGGAAAAGCTGTCCATTCTGTCGATATAGCTTAACTCCTCATTGATGTACGCAAACCCTTCTACCGCGGCAAGGCTGGTACCCAGGAAGGGTTTTGAGTTTAAACCAAATCGGACCATATATAGAATATACGTATGTAAAAGCGATTCCCATTGACATCGCAGCATGAAACCAGAATGCTTAAAGAATTTGTTGGTGATTTAATTCCGCCATTCCCTTGTTGAACAATTCTCGTGTGTACAAAAAACAAACGAATCGATGCATTGATAAATGACAGCGATTACATTTTACATAGTGTGTGT
Organism: Anastrepha obliqua; assembly: GCF_027943255.1. NCBI lineage: Eukaryota > Metazoa > Arthropoda > Insecta > Diptera > Tephritidae > Anastrepha > Anastrepha obliqua. The sequence continues at coordinate 285,196 of NC_072893.1, forward strand.
ATGTGTGTATGTAAATAAATTTTACGTATTGTCGCAGACCTGTCCAAACGAATTACGAACTGAACAGCCGCGTAAATGAAGTTTTTTCAAACGAATCAATCTCAACACTTTCTGCTTGATGTATGGATATCAGTTTAATTGTAAGCCGGAAGTTCTGGCGATTTGAGTATTTTCCGCCATATGAACGTCGCCAGAAATGTTTTTATGGCAAAGTGTAATAATTATGTAGTTATGGCATAAGTATTTATGTACAATACTTGTACGTATACATATATAGGTATATTTTTGATGGTGTATGTGTAGCATCTACAAAAAATAAGTTTCCAAACGTTAAATACAAGCTTAATGTTTTTTGATCTTAAAAGAGTTTTTGACCGATTTATTTGGATTTTATTAAGTCATTAAAAATATCACAAGTCATCAAAGACTTATCTACTAACTTCATGTACTCCTAAAATTTTTCCTATTTCTTCCTCCCATATGAGAATTATCAACAATTCAACGGACAAATATTCTCGATTAAAAAAAGTTTTGCATTTTGCGGTGACCATTGCAAAAGACAGATATTCTTATTTTTTAAGTAACCGATTCCTTTTTTGGCTGTGTGGCATTGTCTTGCTGAAGATTGAAATTTGATCCAATCAATCGGTGCACTTCACGTATAGCGGTCTCTTTAAGAATTTTGAAGTTCCATTTGAATAGAGGTGCGGCACTTTAGAGTATCTTGCGCCTTGCCAGCAAATGGTACTTTGCGCACAATTCGACATGTCTGTATCTGATGTCAGTCAAGTACGAATGGCGTGAATTTATGAAGAAGAACGGCCCTCACTTAACAGCCGTGTGCAAATGTTCATTACGGACATTAGTGGTACCGAAAGCATAAATTCTCTTATCTGTCTTTTCACTATTTATTTCACGACGCCCAGGTTTTGACTTTGAATAACTTCGATTTTTGTTTTTTCGAACATCATCGTACGCGACTTCCAAAAATTATTTCCAGTATAACGCAATGTGCGTCCTTTTTTGTAAAGTATTATTGCAGTGCGTTCTTCTATCGTTGAATACATTAAAAGTTCTATTACGCTAAAGAAACAGTAAATCAATGCCCCTATATATATCCACTATTAATGGCGCATGTTTCGCACGGGAACTTACTTTTTCTACACGAACAAGAAAGTCTGATTTTGCTTTTAAAATACCGTTTTCCCATTTCATATGAGAATAGAACAAGAAAAATTAAACACATCCGCAAAATACATATGTATATGTATATAATATAATATATGAGAATACTTCTTGAATATAATTTAGATCCATTTTATATAACAATTAAATATTTTTATAGCAATCTTGTGTACACTGGTAAACAAAAAATTAGCTGAACAACTCTCACTCTCAGCTTCTGCGGAGGGTGGGAAATCCTACCCATTCGCCCGGTCAGAGTATAACAATTTAAGAAAAGAAAACGAAAATTTGGCAGCTCTGGTGCAAGGCGGAAAGAATTATTATGAGAAATTACTTATGTACGCTTAACTAGCGGGCTTTGCTCTCTTTTCTTTTCAACTTGGCTCGTCAACCTGCACGGATACTCGCTCTCCTATTGAATTTGCAGTCAGTTTAATTTTCGTTTTTTCCTTGAAATCCAATAAATATTTTGTTAAGTAAGCGATGCAAGTGTTTTATTCACGACTACCCAACTGAACAGATTTATTTACTAGCAATACTATATAAACAGCAATATTACAATAAAAAGGTACTAGTGACAAGAGCCATTGGCCCGTTATTATTACAGTAGGCTTTAGGTTTGAAATATTGTATAAAATGTTTGCTTCATAAAAAAGTCAGTGCTTGCTCATTAATCTAAAAACTCTAGATATAGACAAGGACTCGTTTTCAATTTGATAAGTGGGGCGTTTTACTCCCCACCGATACTGGAAAAATTTATTTCAATATCCGTCAGCGAAGCTAACGAAATCATGATATTTTTTGATTAAGATGGTTAGAACTAATTATGCTTCTATTTGTAAACTTGAAGAAATGTTAAATTTTCTACATTAAAACGAAGTAAATAAATTATAGGTTTAATTTATTTTGAATTGAGTTCCTTATCGTTAACCTGTTTTCCATAGTCTGTGAGTAATGCTGCATTTTTACATTATTAAAGGAATAAATAAAAACACAAATAAAAACATAAAATAAATAAATTAGTCCTTGGCTCTTACACCCTTTTTGGGTGTTTGGCCGAGCTCCTCCTCCTATTTGCAGAGTGCCTTGATGTTGTTCCATAAATGTAGTGACTTACAGTCTTCAGCCGAGTTGAAACGGTAAATGGTTTTTTATTAGAAACTTTTTCATGGCAGAAATAAAATCGGATGGTTGTCATTGCTTGCAGACGGGCGACTGCTATTAGAAAAAGCTTTGTCTGCATTTTTGAGTTTCATGCACGTAGATTTGAACCTACGCACTTCTGAATTATAATCACTAGCTAACCCATTCGGATAAGGCGGCCAATTAGTCCTTGCAATTGAATATTTCCTGCAATCATCGATGGTTTATGGTCAGAGGGCAATTGCACGTTTGGCAAAATGGTGCCCAAATACCGTCTAAAAGGTGTCGATGGGTGATTGCGGTATGACGTATCGCAGCCTTGTAAATATTTTTATTTACCCTGTTGAATCTATTGCTCGCATTGTTATATTTATTGATTTCATTTATTCGTTTAGTAAATCTAGAAATACAAGGTTTATTCAAAACTACATAGAACTAACAGTAAGAACTACTATATAAAAGTATGCACATATTTCGCAGCTACTAAAAAAATGGATTGAGTGATAATTTGAAATTATATTTAGACAGCGATAAATCAAAAAAAAGAACCCCAATCTGGTTAAACTCTTTCAATGTTCTAACCAAAAATGCTTTCTTTAAACAGTTCTAGCCCTCTCTAGAAAGATTAAATCATCACTCGGAAGATTTTTTGTGGTATGTGAAAATGAATGCATTGTAAGAGTAAAGACGAGTCTACTGTCCCATTTATAATATCGAAGGAAAGTATACTCCTTCTACTTCGTAGTGATTTAAATTCATACCTTCCAATATATGAAGAAACCGCATCACTGAAGTTTGAAGAACTGACTGAAAACGAAGAAACTTCTTTTGAATGCATTGACGTCTGTCGATATGGCCCAAAATAAAGACGGCATACTCCAGCTTATGTTACATCGTTGGAGCGAATTATATAGTGACTTTAAAGTGTATGGATTCGTAAAATCGGAAGCAAAACGCCGAATTCAACTAACTTAAAAACTGAAAAATGAAATCAAAGATTACTCCCAAATCAGTAATTTCATTAAGAGTATTTAGGCGCGAGTTCTTCATAAAATATGAGGAAGAGATTAATGCTTAGAATTAGAAAATGGAACACGCGAATATTTCTTAATATTTATTTGAAGTACGTCCCTATCACATCGTGCCACGACGTTGTTAAGGTCTGGCTAAAGATTTTATGAATCAGACAAGCGTAATACAGTTTTAAAAATTGTTAAGCCTTCTACATAAATATAAAAAAACTTAGACATAAAACTTATTAGTTTGGAGATTAAGTGACAGACTTTTTCAACTTGAAGACTAGTATTGGAAGCTGACGGTCAAAATTCTGAAAGAACAACAAAATTAATGACAGTTGAACTACCCGCCATAAAACCATGGTGATTAACAGAAATATTACGTTTTACAGCGAAGTATAATTTTCGTTTCGTAATATGTATACACAAAGAGCTTTGAAACCGTTGAAAGTTCGGAAATAGGTGTAGTTCTGTAGTTCCCAGCTTTGAATACAGGTCTGATACGTTTTGACTAACTCTGGTCTATGTGAGCTAAATAATGGTATCAATACATCTTACAGGCAGAGACACTAATTAAAATCTTTACATTTTTCTAAAATTACGTACAATAAGTGTTTATTTAACGTTATTGCTTAACGAATCCCTGGCGAATGAATCACCGTCCTATGCAGTTTAGACCAAGGCGTAAGGTTTAGATGAAAGCGTAAGTATAAAGAGCTTGAAATTTTAGTCGTCACAACACATGATCCGCATAAACTAGGTCTTTCAATGAGCTATATAAATATTGCCGTTTGCTGCTCAGGACGTCACGAGACTCAAATCCTCTAAATTCCGCAACATGCACTTACTTGCAATTCTATTATTTGCTTATACTTAATCGGAAGCGATTGATTATATTTAAATAGTTCATATATGTATATGTATTGAAAATTTTTAAACTTGCTTAAGAATATGTTTTACACTTTGTTTTTGGGGAGTACGCGAAATAACCACTTCCGGCTATTCTTTACAAGTGGGTCTCTTTTGGTTTTCTATTTCATGTTTTATATTATTTCTTAACATAAACTTAACGGCTTTATTATATAATAAACGGTATGAATATAAATAATGTGGGCGCCGAATGAGTTGGTGCGTGATTACCATTCGGAATTCACAGAGAGAACGTTGGTTCGAATCTCGGTGAAACACCAAAATTAAGAAAAACATTTTTTCAATAGCGGCCGCCCCTCGGCAGGTAATGGCAAACCGCCATGAAAAAGCTCCTCATAAAAATATATGCCGTTCGGAGTCGGCTTGAAACTGTAGGTCTTTCCATTTGTGGAACAACATCAAGACGCACACCACAAATAGGAGGAGGAGCTCGGCCAAACACCCAAAAAGGGCGTACGCGCCAATTATATATATATATATATATAGATTATGTCATATATAAATAGATGCATATTATTTTAAAAATCCAATTTTTAATATTACATTAAATTCATTTTTTTAAATTATTATAAAATTAATGGCAAATTAAATTTACTTATAATTATATTATACAAATTCTATTTTGCATACGAAGGACTGCAGTTGTTAGTGATAGAATTTAAAATTAATTATTTCACATTTTTATACAAATAATAAGACTAATAATATTTCACATATTCATGTTTCTGTTTTTTACTTCTAAATCTCAAATCAATTAAACTAAAAAAAAATATAATTTTCACACGTTTTCAAATTTTTCCCCCTTTTAGACGCTTACAATTTTTTTACCTATATAATTGCCGCTACATATTTATAATAATTTAATTTGAATAATTTAACACATGGCTAACGATTAGAAACCGAATGTTACACTATTTAAAAGATAAATCAAAAAAATATAATATATAAATTCCGCGTGAATACACGTGAATGAGGTGAAGATAAAAAAGTTATACGTACACAGGATAGATACATACATTTGTCTATATGTACCTACATATGTGTATGTATTTGAACGAGACACTTACACGGGTATGTAGTATGTGTGCGTATTATTATATAGGTTGTCATTTTTAAGTAGTAATGTAGCACTTAATAAATAATTGTTCCTATGGAATGCAAGGGATGATGTGCAAATGTACATCTATGACCCTACCGTAAAAAATTGGGGTAGTCTCGCAAAAGAATTAATTATATGCATTTGTACTTTTCGTTCCGTGGCTATCTTCAAACTGGAGCAAAGCCATTTTTTTGTAATGTGGTTGTATAAAAATTAATTTGAACGTGAATGCATAATCGGCTCAAAAATAACGGTAGGCAACAATATAGAGAACACAACGTAAAAATAGTTGTTGAAAGTAGACAGCTAAAATGTGTGTAAATGTAAGTAGAATGTGATCGTGAACACATCCCTAGATACTCTGCAATGCAACAATGTATTGAAATTTTTGCTATTGACATATACTTTTTCCGCTGTTTGCATTGGCAGCCTTCTATAATAAACAAAAAGATCGCTCACACAAAGCTCCACTTTTAAAATTTGGCTGATAACAAATAAAATTTGTCTGGTAGAAAAATATGTCTTTATAGTAAAAACTTATTTTTAAGAAATATTAAATAATATAATTTTAAAATTACAATAAATAATTATTTGCATATAGAATACTTATTAAATTATATTACTACCTTGTGTGCAATATTTGGCATTTTCCCCAGGAACTAATATAAAAGACAGATTATATTAAATCTACTCCAACTAAAGGGTTTTCCAATAACAGGTGTTAGGTGTTAAACATGAGAGATGATTAACGATTTTTTATGGCCGGAATTGGATTGTGTTGATCTGGACAGCATTTATTTTCAACAAGACGGCGCTACGTTCCGCACAAGCAACGTTTGATTGATCTTTTACGGGAAAAGTTTTCGGGCCCTGTTATCTCTCGAAGAGGTGATCACAATAGGCCACCGAGATCTTGTGATTTAACACCTTGTGACTTTTTTCTTTGGGGCCACGTGAAAGAGAAGGTCCACGCCAACAGCCCAGAGTCAATTAACGACCTTAAAGATGGAATTCGTGAGGCTATCGAGGACTTGGGGCAGCCACTTTGCAATTTGGATATGGAAAATTTCATGAAAAGGATATTGTCCTATAAGGTTGCATTAGATTTACATATTTACATATTTTTCTGACTCAGTGCAGTTACTTTTCATCTTCTCGAATTTTTGATACAAATGGATGAAATTAATAAAAAGCAATTAATACCTTTGAATGGCGCTCAAAGAATTATAATGATAGCACTTCATTAATCACAAAAGAACTGAAAAATGCGCGAAGAACAGCTTACTACAATAAAGCAAACCGCAATTTTTTGTGGTACGAATTTTTGCGCCTTAAAAAAAATAAACACCATGGTTTAATAAAGAGAGGGGATGTAATTAACTGATGGTTATGCTAATTTGGACAATTTCGGAATACCAGCTTAGATTGAGACTTACCCTATTTATTGAAGACAAGACCTTCTACTTAAGATTGATCAAATCAAACACTTTTATGCTAACAAAATTTAGACACTGTGTGCCTTCAAAAGTGACGTCTAGATGTCAGTAGCGAATAATTCCTAGACGGTACTATTATGGATGTTATCTTTGGCATTTGTCAAGTAGACGTATGTATGTATTATTTTACACGATAGAACAACGTGGTAAAATTATTGAAAATTGTCGATCTTTAAAAACAACATATCGCAAAACTCGTGATTTTTTGGTGGAAATAATCGTCCAAATGAGTAGCCAACTCAACGATTGGCAAAAAATTTCAAAAAACTGGTTTTGTCGAGGATAGAAAAAGGACTGGCAGGCCAAAACCTGAACATTCTGATGAGAATATAGCTGCTGTAGCGCAATATGCTGCTGAACAACCTTGATATCTCGATGTCCTCAATAATTAGGCATTTTTGAATCGACTGTTTTGCGGATTTTACCTAGCCGTGGTCATGGTGGACATTTAAATGATGTAATTTTTCACATATAATGGCTGCCGTATTTAAAAAAAAAAAATTGCGAAGCCTGAAAGAACATAAATTTTTACATGTTTTATTTTAAAACAACATCAAGGTGCGTCACTTGAAATACCCTTTACTTCTTCCAATGGATTATAGAAGCTGTGCGTTAGAGGTAAGAACTTAGAAATTCCGATTTTATATGGACCCTAAGAAATATGTATAGGTGAATAAAATTTTTGGATAATTTATACCAAGGTTTAAAAATGCTTGAATATTTTCTACAGCAATGATTTTATTCTTGAATTAAATTTGAAAACAGCAACAGCACCAGTACAAGCATTATTTTGCATCAAGAATTAACATCTTTTTATCATTCAATTCAGGGCTGATATCTACCAGATAAAACTCTAAATTTTTAAATAAGGGACATGTTTGTACAATTGCTGAAGATATTTTGACTAATCTAAAGGCTAGCACGTCAAATACACCTTACTTTTCAATCAACTCAAGTATACCAAATTATTAAAGTTAAAAGGCACAATGTCTTTACTTTAACTTTACAACTATTTATAATTGTTGTTTCAATACGAAGGTTTTTTTAGGTTACATAAAATACGCATATACATATGTATATCGTACATGGAAGGAGTTCAAAAGGCAATATATGTACGTTAGGGTGGTCTAAAAAAAAATTTGTATGCTGCCGCCCCCCAAAATAGTAAAGAATGAAAAATAAAAAGACCCGTATTTTTTTTTTTTTTAATCAGACCATATTTAATGGTGCCGCCGGGGCACCATGAAATATCCCATGTATTTTGCATGGGAAAAAAATACTTTTTCGTAGATTTCATGTAAAAACCTGGAAAATGAATATATTATATTATTATATATATATATTCAGGGAATAACAACCAATTATGAAATAATTAATTTTAATTTTTTTCATAAAAGTAATATAAAATATTGTTTTTCGATTTTTTCTTAGATTTTCGTTTTATGGGGGCTTTTTGGGGTTCTATAAAAAATAGTTAATACAAAAAAATTAATTATTTCATAATTGGTTGTTATTCCCTGACCAATTATGAAGAGAAACTGAGTTATCCGGTTAAAATATATTCATTTTCCAGGTTTTTACATGAAATCTACGAAAAAGTATTTTTTCCCCATGCAAAATACATGGGATATTTCAAAGCCCCGGCGGCACCATTAAATATGGTCTGATTAAAAAAAAAATACGGGTCTTTTTATTTTTCATTCTTTACCATTATGGGGGGCGGCAGCATAAAAATTTTAATATAAATTATTTCCCATGCATTTTTGGACCACCCTAATGTACGTTTAAATTCAAAATACCCAAATGAATGCTTTTACGTTTGAATATTTATTTCAAGATTTCTTTTTAATATCGCAAAAGATACCAAATTTTTCTTTGGGTTCTAGCCTTATTATTTATATAACTGTACGCATAAGCCAAGAATAATTCAAAAATGCATTTGATAAATTGTTCTCATTTTTATTAAACATAGCTCACAGTTTCCAAATTAAAAGCAAAGAAATTGACAAAAATATTCTATCAATCTATATACAGTGCACTCGCGATAACTCGAACTAATTAAAACAGACGCTGTTCGATTTATCGAATTTGTTCGACTTATCAATTGAGTGTGCTATGTTAAAAAAACAATCATCGATATCGATTTTTCGATCGATTGTTGAAAATGGAAGCCAGTAGAAAATTTCTGTAGTATAGTTTCGTTATACGAATTACATTTTGGTCCATTGGCTGGATCAATGGTGTCGCATTCGGCGGCATAAACATAGTTAAAATTAAACCATCCTCGGACTTTAATTCGATTTCGTTGTGATGTGATGGGGCATTATCAATTAGAAGAAGAGCCTTCTCAGGTAGTCCCCCATCTTTCAAATATTTTCTTACCTAAATATTAAAGTCATTTAACTTGGTTAAAAAAATTGTTTTAATGAATCTGGATTTTACCTGCGGCACGAACGAATTATGAAACCAGTCTTTGAAAATCGCCGAAGTCATCCAGGCTGATTTGGAATTTTTGTACTCCACCGGACAGTTAAAATTTTTGAAAACACGATGATTTCTTGCTTTGTCAATAACGAGAAGTTTAAGCTTATGGTTGCCGGTAGCGTTAGTGCAAGCCATAAATTGCCTTATCTTTCTTTTTTATAAGACTTATGGTGGACTTGGCTACCCCATATTCCTTCGCTAGAGAAGTAACACTACGTCCACGTTTAATTTTGTTAAGGACTTCAGCCCTCTCTTTTAATGTTAAACACTTCATCCTTTTACGATCCATTACTCACGTGCACTGATACACTACAAATGACAAATTTAAAGCAATTTGGTCAATGCAAGATGTTGTTCCCAGAAAACTAACGGGATATTAACGCCGAAATATTCATATGGACAATACACTAGTATACATATAATTTATATACATATACTATTACATATGTATCTATGTACAAAATGTACATGTTTGAAAAGAATGTGTGTACAAATAAATTTGTTTTTTTGTTCGAGTTATAGCGCTTTTTTATTGTTCGAGTTACAAAGAAGTCAATAGGGGAAAAAATGTGTTCGAGTTAGCACGTCGTTCGACTTAGCGGCTATTCGAGTTACCGCGAGTGCACTGTATATAAATGTGAAAATCTGTCCCTATGTTCGCTTATAACTCGAGAATGGCTGAACGGATTTATCTTATCTTGGTCTTGAATTATTCGTGGAGGTCTAGGGAAGGTTTTAAAGGTGAGAAAAATTCGAATAATTGCCGGGAAATGGTCAAAACGTGGACCCGGGTAACCTTCGGATGTGTATATACAATATGGGTATCAAATGAAAGCTGTTGGTGAATGCTTTAGTTCAGAGTATTTTTCATGCCGCTCCGTGACTAGGGTCTCGAGATAGAGACCAAAACGTGGACCCTAGAATGTGTTTGTACAATATGAATATCAAATTGAAGCTGTTGGTGAATGCTTTAGTACAGAGTATTTTTCATGCCGCTCCGAGACTGGGGTCTCGAGATATAGGTCAAAACGTGGGCCCGGGTAACCTTCGGATGTGTATATACAATATGGGTATCAAATGGAAGCTGTTGGTGAATGCTTTAGTTCAGAGTATTTTTCATCCCGCTCCGTGACTAGGGTCCCGAGATAGAGACCAACACGTGGACCCTAGAATGTGTTTGTACAATATGAATGTCAAATTGAAGCTGTTGGTGAATGCTTTAGTACAGAGTATTTCTCATGCCGCTCCGTGACTGGGGTCTCGAGATATAGGTCAAAACGTGGACCCGGGTAACCTTCGGATGTGTATATACAATATGGGTATCAAATGAAAGCTGTTGGTGAATGCTTTAGTTCAGAGTATTTTTCATGCCGCTCCGTGACTAGGGTCTCGAGATAGAGACCAAAACGTGGACCCAAGAATGTGTTTGTACAATATGAATGTCAAATTGAAGCTGTTGGTGAATGCTTTAGTACAGAGTATTTTTCATGCCGCTCCGAGACTGGGGTCTCGAGATATAGGTCAAAACGTGGGCCCGGGTAACCTTCGGATGTGTATATACAATATTGGTATCAAATGGAATCTGTTGGTGAATGATTTAGTTCAGAGTATTTTTCATGCCGCTCCGTGACTAGGGTCCCGAGATAGAGACCAACACGTGGAGCCTAGAATGTGTTTGTACAATATGGATATCAATTGGAAGCTGTTGGTGAATGCTTTAGTACAGAGTATTTCTCATGCCGCTCCGTGACTGGGGTCTCGAGATATAGGTCAAAATGTGGGCCCGGGTAACCTTCGGATGTGTATATACAATATGGGTATCAAATGGAAGCTGTTGGTGAATGCTTTAGTTCAGAGTATTTTTCATGCCGCTCCGTGACTAGGGTCCCGAGATAGAGACCAACACGTGGACCCTAGAATGTGTTTGTACAATATGGATATCAATTGAAAGCTGTTGGTGAATGCTTTAGTACAGAGTATTTCTCATGCCGCTTCGTGACTGGGGTCTCGAGATATAGGTCAAAACGTGGGCCCGGGTAACCTTTGGTTGTGGATGTGCAATATGGGCATCAAATGAAAGCTGTCGATAAGTGCTTTAATGTGGGGTAATTTTCATACCTATTGATGACTAGGGTTTCGAAATATATGCCAAAACGTGGACCCACCATGTCTTTGCCCAGCGAAGCGGGCCGGGTTTGCTAGTGCCAAATAAAAACAAAAATTGAAATATTTTTGGGCAGGTATTTTTATAAAAATATGGAGAAGCAAATAAAACCATACTCAGACATATTCAGTTTGTCATAAATAAATGTGTGCATCAAGTTTCCTTCAACGATTTAATTCGCTCCGTTGAAGGAAGGCGTTGAAATTCTGAAAGTGATCTAGGAAACCTTTTGATAGTCCAATTTTTGAAGATTCAAGATACATATAAAAATTTTAAGGAATTTTTGGCTCTTGTTGTATTACTTTACCGTTACTAAAATCCAGGAGCCTCACCTTTAATTTTAGTAAAAAAAGGCACATCGCTATGTAAGATAACGTGGTATTACGCGTTATATACGCGTTTTTATTATTTTCACTAAAAACTAAGGAATAATCCCATTCGCAAATGATTAAAGAATTAAAAATTAAAAGAAAAAAAGTTACTTTGCAGGATTTGACACTCAATATTTGGCTTATTGTACATAGGTATAATGAGAAATTCGATAAATTTGTTACCCCAGGGCTTATGCTTTTCTGAAATATATACATAAGTACCGTAGAAACACGATTCTTGCACATACTCGATACTTGCAACAAATTTTTTTTATTGCGTACTCAGTACTTGCGACATTAGAACATTTTTACCTCGATAATTACAACATTTTTTGTTTTGTCTCTCTCTTTTGCTTTTTTACATTGTATTTTTGAGAATAAAGCAGGACGAAGTACCGTCGATACCAGTTTTATATTTACTTTTGCAGGGTGTAGTCTCATAATGGTAAAGAGAAAATTTAGGCTACTTACAATAAAAGAAAAAGCCGACAGTCTGAACAATTAAATACATTCATATTATACATTAGCTTTCAAAAAACTTTCGCGTGCATAGAGCAACAATAACTTGTATTAAAAAAATAAACAGTCCATAAAGAAATTTGTTACGCGATCTGAATCCGGTGCAGGTAAAAGAAAACTCTTAACATTTCTGAGTTTCCAAAAATGGAAAGGCATTGTTCAATTGATTTACGGATCAAAGGACCAAAAGCGTCCCAATTACAAGTGCTATGCTAAAAGAGAAAATCAGGTTATTACGCGGCAAAATTCAGGAAAAACCTGGATGCTTTCACGCTAGTAGTTGTTGGGTTGGAAACTTTAAAAAGAGGCATGGAATACGATGGCTAAAAATTTCCGGAGAAAAATTATCAAATAAGGAGTCACTCTTATCAACCCATTTTTAGGCAAATTTAACAACAAAAGTATGGATCTATGCTTGACAAAAGAGCAGACACAGTGGCTCAATAAAGGGCTCGGACATGCACCTTCAAATTCAAAATTTTTTAAGAAATGCAAGTTAAATATTTTTATTTTTATACTTTTCTATTGGGAATTCAAATAGGATTTTAATAATAGTAATAATAATTTACGAACCCATTACCTCCTCGATATAAAAAATGTATCATGGAGCATTCGCAAAATTGGTGTCAAAAAATAAGTCGAACATCAGGAATTATTGCGATTGTTTGGCACTTTAATTTATTCTCGGTAGAAAAGTGCAAAGGAAGAACCAAACGTAATAAACTAAAATAAAATTTCAATTATATATGTACATAGGTAGACAACGTGAACAAAGTTCAATTGAAGTCAGAAATTTAATTATTAGTCATCATTCAAAGGGTAAAACCGTTCCGGAAAACGCAGAAATATTGAATAAATCCGAATTCAACTGTATACGACGTAATAAAACGTTTCAAAGAAACAAAATCCGTGGAAAATAAAAAGAAATCGGGACTACCAAAACTGTTTTCGTATGTAGATGAACGGTGGATATGAAAAATCCAAATTTGAGCACTCCTAAGCTCGCAACAAAAGTCGCTCAACACCTTAATATTAACTGCAACCCCGAAAGTATACGTATTGTGTTGTGAAATAATTAAGAGTTACACGAAAAAAATCTTTCATCAGCGAGATTAACCGATACAAGAGAACAAAGCGTTATGGGGTTAAGGATTTCGAGTTCTGGAAGCACGTTTTATTTGCAGATGAATGCAGGTTTAACATATTTAGGTCAGATGGACAATCATATGTATGAAGAAGACCTAATGAAGAGTTGCCGGAAAAAACTTATGTCCGACCGTTAAACATGGGGGTGGGTCGGTAATGGTATGTGGTCGTATGTCCGCTGCTGGTAATGGAAATTCGTGATTCATTAACGGCAATGTGGACCGTAGACACTACCTAACAACTATGAAAGAAAATTTGGTCGAAAGGGCTGACAAGTTGGGAATTAAGGACAATTTCCAGTACTACCATGACAACGATCACAAGCATAAGACACTTGAAGTTTGTTTCTGTTTTCGTAGTTTTGAAAAATACGCTTAAAGAACGAAAATAAATGTGACACATAAGCGCATTAGATTTGCATTTTAATATATTACATATTTTTTTATTTAAAACCATTTCACTTGGGTGTCCGAGTTGTTTATCAAGCCAATGTATGCATATAACGCCGACAAGTCTGGCTTGTTTTGGAAGCTCTTACCGGATAAATATTTTGTGCGCTCAAAAACACTTCGGCTCCGGGGCATAAGATCAGTAATGAGAGAATAATTAAAAAAGTTGTCTTTAATTTCAAATGAAACTTATCGCATTAAAGTATATTTAATTAATGTAATGAAAACTAATAAACTTGGATTGCTATCAGTTAAAAAACTATTTTAATTTGCATAGAAAAAATCCCAGTACTTGCGACAACCTCGAGAGTTGCACTGAGCCCGGTTTTCATTACGTACTCGAATCGAGTTTCTATTGTATATGTATATTTAAAAATAATAACAAATAACGGCAAATAAAAGCATAGAAAAATCAAAGCAAACGCAGCAGCATCTCTTTCATGCATACGTTAACAGTAGAAGATTGAAGATTAACAAATACCAATGGAATTGATGCCCTCTTTATATTTATGTTATGAATTTTACTATTTACTAAAAAATCGTGACAAAAATATTTTTATATGCTGCAAAACAAACTCAACATTAAAGAGAGCAATAAAATTGTTATTTGTTATTTCGTTCGAGCGAAAAATACTTGTACCATGGCAACAAAGAGAGGAGGCGCTCTTATATACCATATTATATCTAAGTAATGTTTTTGTGAAAGCGGATGTGAATGGACTAAAAACAAAAACGGGCATTACAGCAAAGAAACTTCTCATATCTATTTGTGTGTTTCGTTTGACCAATTCTTTTAAAAGTGTGTGTATGTGCTAGATGTCCATGAGTATGCCTATAGGACTTTAAAAGACCTATAACCCCTTTTGTAAAAAATGAATACAATTTGTGATACGAGCACTATAGTGGTTGAAAGCTATTTATGTTGAAAAAATCATGAAAATCGTATCCTGTAACATGTTACCAAAAAGCGGAATTTCAAATTCTATAACTAGCATAGATACCTATGTTTCACCCAGATATACAGAAAATGTCAAAGGTGACACTTGAAAGCTATTTATGTTGAAAAATTCATGAAAATCGTATCCTGTAACATGTTACCAAAAAGTGGAATTTCAAATTCTATAACTAGTATAGATACCTATGTTTCACCCAGATATACAGAAAATGTCAAAGTTGACACTGAGTCTTAACATCGTCTGACGTAGTAGCTAAAGTTACTCTCACATTTAACAGAAATTCGAGATTTAAACCATTATCCAAGGGTTCATATTTTAGGTAATTTAGCTTTTAATGGTTCCTTTCTAAGCATTAAGCACAGGTTTTTGAACACACAATTTAAAATGTATTACTTTAAGATATGTCTGTATTAATTAGTAAATACGTAATTTTTAAAATGAGTTTATCTTAAATTTTAAATGGTTTTATTTGGAAAATAAATAAATAAAATCTGCATTCCAAGAGCTACTTAAAAAAATCCAAAAACCCCGGTATCAAAACTTTCCGCTAATATTGGGGACCCTGGTGCATGTAAATTTGTTTCAATTATACTAATTTTGGTTTCTGCTTTGTGCTTCCGGTTCCCGTTAGTAAACAAAAACAAAAAACGAGTCTTCCTGAGCAAAGCCTGAATGTGTGCGGTTTGTGATATCACATTATAATGTCTATTTAGTTGAAAGCATTTGCTTGGTATTGATTGAAACTGTGAGCTAAGCTTGTTAGATGACACTCCTACTTACTACGAGGGTTGTATTTTTATTCACGGAATACTTGACCGCCATTTTATAGAAATTGAGATCTTTGAATTAAGCAAATATGTACATATGTATATATGTACATGACTAAAATTAAGGAATTTGGTAAAGTTGTGGCCGAAAATATCTATTAATTAATTGATGTTTAAATGGCTACAATTAAAATTGTGTTTCAGCAAGTGCGCATTCTTAATGATGCCTACATACATACTTTTGTGTTAACTTTTTATTGCTCGATATACGAGTAAGTGTAATGTATTGTATGTGTATGTATTTATGATTCCTTTATAAAATTCTAAAATCAAATTGCATGTGTCACCCATATTTGTGTTAGTGTATATGTTGTACGCTTGATGATTTTTGAGTTTCCGCTCATTATTTCAGTAAATATTTTATTTTGTTCTGTGGTTATTGTATACTTAAATAACACGGTTCCATCCGCTGAACATCCATTACTCCTAAAATCATCAATTATGCTTAACCAACTGTTAAAATATAAACTAAAATGTACTTAATGTTGAATTTTATGGCGCTGTCAACACATTTGACGTAACTACCGAGCGGCTTTAACATTAGCAACAAGTGCGACCACAATCATTAGAGTTAGTCAATTGCAACTATCTCCGATTTGTTGAATTGTTGGAAACCAAGCTGTTAAATTTTGTTTTGATAATGTGAAAGAAATTTATAAAGAGTAGAGCAGCAAAAGAAAAGCGGCGCAATTATATTAAAATTTGAGGAAGAATAGTTAAATAACGTTTGCTTACTATAAAAAAATTATATTCTTGAATCCCTGATGCGTAACGTGAAGTATTAATGCAAACACGTTACGTGTACTCGTAAGGTGAATATGTAAATTGAATAACATTTCAACTGCCAGGTGCTAAATGATAGCATCACAATTTCTAAATGAAATAGGCCGAAAAATAAAATTTAACTAAATTTACAGATTTAAAAAAACACACACACACACAAAAATACCATGAATAACTCATGCACCCTCAAAGTAGCTTATCTAAAATATAATGCACCTAATTTGTTCCATTACCACTGCGACTCTCGCACTCGTAACTATAAACATGTAACACTGTCAGAGGCAACAACAAAAGGTTCCAGCGAGGCCATTTAATGCACACCACTAACCATCGGACATAAAAAAACACAAAAATACAAAAATAACTGGTAACACGCAGAGTAGCACAAATAATTTGATCGTTTTGCCAACCAAATGGCTATTCAGTACGACTGGTCACCGCCGTAACCGGAAGTGATGGTTATCTGCCTCCAACACCCGTACACTTTACTTCTAGAGTAAGTCTAGTGCATGTTTGGAAATGTCAGTAGAATGGCACCACTTGAAATTACTGGTCATACCATAAAAACATGTGATTAGTAGAAAGAAATTTATAATCAACTTCGAGCAATGGCTATGTTAAACTGCTTTGCATTATTATAACAGTGGTTTTAAAATTTTCATAGCGTGTGGATTAATTCTGTATTTTGTTAGTGAATATACTAATTATACTTGTATATGTATTTGTGAGTCCTATCACAATATAAGCACATCAGTTTTTGATTCTACATTATTTTGGTTATAAGTACATTATACATAATAATACATGCATACATTTATACATATGTACAAGCATATATAGAGTAATTGAAAATATCTTTTTCGTGATAATAAAAGTACATAAAATCAAATTGACACCCATTATTATCGTAAGGTATATGTACTATGTACTTATATATTTACATAACGACTCACAATTTTATTCATTGGGTATAAAAATAGCGTGGCGGCCCATCATAGAGCAAAGCTAAAACGTCCAGGTTGCATGTTTGTTTATAGGAGCCATAATGCAACGTTCCGGAAAACGCCGTGGCACGAATCCGCAACAGCGTGCGATAAGCAAACATTTAACGATTACGTTTACGATTACATAAGAATATAATATTTACAATTAATCGCATTTAACACAAGCGAGCACTTCACCAGTAGGCAAACTTTTATTTTCATTTATTTTTTGTTGTGGTATCGTACCTATTGTTCACTGGCTTGCCTACGCTGCAACCTGTTTGCCAGTCGTTTTAAATGGTTGGGCGAAATACATACATGCACGGAATTCAACAATTAATTTGGCATGCAGTTTTTGACTTTATTGTCTTCCGTCTTTTCCAGACATTTAACTTTGCGGTTGCTTCATTGTATTGAAACAGAGTTCTAGTAACGAAGAAATCAGACATGAATTAATTTAAAATACATCTTCAATTTTCTTCTCTTTATTTTATTTTTTCTCTTTAAGAAAATTTTAAACAAACACTTTACCAAATTATGCCACTTTGCTGAGCTGAATCGGATGATGTCATGCATTTTTAACCAAAGTTATGGTGCTAGTAATGATTTTGCATCCTAAAATAATGAAATAAATGTGTAATTTTATATAAAAAACCTGTGTATAGTAAACCTGCTAGTGTATTTGTGCCATGTAAAAGCTCTTCATAAAAACCATCTGCCATTCAGAGGGGGCTTAAATCTGCAGTAGAAAACATTAAACGCACACCACAAAAATGAGGAAAAGTTTGGTCACACACCCAAAAAGGGTGTAAGCGCTAATTTTATACACACATATACATATATACATAATCATAATATGCTGTTGAGGTACATAAGTTATTATTACACCTAAATAATAATGCCCTAAGTATCTAAGACGACATTCCCAGTAACCCGGTATGTATATATTTATGAGTTTAATATAACTGACTATTGAATTTATTGAGCACAAAACAATGTTTTTTATTTATAAAAAAAAAATAATTAAAAAAGTTATGTATCATTTTTCATGTTTTTATTTGGTGTTCATCACACAGGACGGGAGGTTCTTTATACATACATATGTGCAATAATCTTTTTTTGGGAATATTGAATGTGTTGTGATTACTATCAAAGTACCTGTTTCTCATACACTCGGGTGTGTGGCGAAGATATAAAAAAGACACTGCCCACTAAGCGATAGCGCATAACACCAAAAAGTAGTGGTTATTTTTATGCAGCGTATTCATAAGATCGCATCTTGAGATTCTAGGGTTAATATCGGTTCAACTTAATAGTAATAAATATAATACAAATATGCAGTCTTAACAATAACACTTCCGTTTTTAGATTTAAACTGTTGAATTTTCATTTCATTCAAAATAAATTTATTTTATTACTAGTTATTAATTTAGTTAACGACCAAGAATGATAGTTGAAAACAGGTGTCTAAGTTTGGGCAGAACCAAGGCAGCGAATATATACGAATGTATAATAGTGTAAAATACATTAATTTAACAAACAACAAGGAATAATGCGATAGTTAAAAGCAATTGTATAAGTTCGTAGGGGTGAAATCGAAGTATACAAGTACATACCCGGCGTATGTTTTTAGTAGTCTTTATATAGTAGAATCATAAGAATTGAGATGTAAATGGGTGTACTATTGTTTTATTAACCTTAGCACTTCACAACCTTCAACTATTTTAAAATATCTGTTATATCGGCTATAACCGCTGTTTCGGCTCGATTCCCTCAATGTTAAAATGATAGGCAGTACCAGCTGTATTCTTCTAAGTTTGAAGAAAACCGGCCTTAGTCTGTCTCCCTTTCATTAGTCTGATCATTTGACTGCTATGTTTATTTCTGTGTATTTCGATTCTGTTAGGCTATTGTTCCTAGTAGATTAATATGCACGTGTATAGAAAAACCAACAACAAGCGCTTTCAAAGGCCGACCCTACTTTCAAATTTACGGTGTAAGATAAAAGTATTCTCACACCCAATTTTACCGCTTACTCGAATCACTTTTAAGCTAATTTTTCTTGCGTTTACTTTATAATTTGCATACGAATTATTTTAGAAACGGAGCTTGCTGCATGTGCGTAGGAGGTGCGGTTCAATGGATGCCAAGAGTAACCACTGACTGTCGTAATTAATTATGTATGTATAATGTAAATACTTTACATATACACTGAGCCGTCAGAATAACCCGAACTCACCTTGTTTAAGTAAAGAAATCGTACTCAATGGCTTTGTATTTAAGTAGTGTTAGAAAAATATTAGTCTTAAAATAGTGATCATACAATTTATAGCCGGAACAATATAAGAAGAATATAAAAAAGCTTAAGAAAGATATGATTAATTTTATAACGTTAAAAGAAAATTTATAAAGGGCGATCAAATTTAATATTGTATTTTAAAAACGCTTCACGAAGTGTAATTTGACTTGAGTATGTGATGCAAATTTAATATGTAAAAAAATAGTTCGCCCTATACGCAAAACAAATAGGTACCGGTTACGTGATGTAATATATAAAAAAATATTTGAAGGGAAATACTTTATAAATACTGTTTTTGTTCATTTAGACATAACTTTAACTGTTTTTGTCATATTATTTTAAATGCATTCTTTTTTTGCCATTTATATTAAAAAAAATTTAAAAAAGTTACTTTTCAAAAAAATCATTCAGTTTAGAGGTAACTTTTCTTTGTTCGAAAGCACATTTTCTTTTGGAAATTTAAATTTTTTTGGAAAAACAAAATCTGGCAACTTTATATTAAGCAGAGAGAATGAAAACAGAGAAGACAGAAACATGAAGTTATTGAATATGTATTGGTTTTGCTTTGCACACGCTTGCGCACGCGTGCTTTGCAAATGCTTGCCAGCGCAATTCAATGTTCGTATTTGCTATGGGCATAAGTAATTCTGTATGTGTATGTATTTTTGATGTTTCGCTTTTACCTCTTAATTTTTATTATGTGCAAAATCAAAGAGTAAACAAAAATATCAGCACAACAAAAAACAAACAAGAACAAAATTCATCTGGTGATTTTAAAAAATTATGTACAAAACATTTCTGTAATTACCGATTATGTCAAATACATATATATATATGTATGAATGTATGTATGTATGTCTGTATAGCAATCGTAAGTAAAGTCATCCTGCTTAATTATCGTCGGATTTTGCCCTGTTTTGTACGTGTAGGTATATGCACGTAACAGAAAATAAAATTTGTTGAATATTTTAAAAATATAATATATGTATATTCTGGCGGATCATCAATGTCGCTTGTAAGCCAAGAAGCTAAAAATAAAGTTGCTGTACTATACAAATTTTCGCTTGACGAGCAGAAAAATGGTGAATCGAAAGCAGTGCAATAAGTACATTTTTTTCTTAAAGTACGGTCTTATTTCGAATTTTAGAATAAAATATTTATTTTCTTTAAATTTTAATAAAATCAATTCAATAAAAAAAGTAAATGAAATTAAATGGTAAATAATTATTTTTATATATGCGAATAACAACTACTGGGCGACCCTAGTAATATTTAATAATGCTGCTGAGGAACATGATATTCTCTGTATGGTTTCAGTAACTTAGTTTACTTCATGGTATGACTAACGAATGTCGGACTTGGTAAATTTAATTATGGCGTCAGTTCATTACATTACAGGTGGTTGACTTTAATGTAAAACATTCAAGTTCTCTTTATCTTGTTACCTCTTTTATTCTGTTTTCTTGAACTGTAAAAGCACGAAAGTTTCTCTACGACACCGTCGTCACTAGAACTAAATGCATTGAATCGCATCGAAACGAAACGAATCGTTAGCTGTGTTGCAAATATGAGACCCTAACCAGGTAGGTTAGCACCATGTTGATCACTACCAAGAGAGGACATACGGGCCGTCGATGTGCAAATATTGTACCTCCTAAAATAGTGTGCTAAGCATATATGTATGTATATGTGCATTTACGTAAGTAGGAGCTTTTTGGTGTGGTCTTGCTTTCTTACGAAATGTATCTAAGCCAATAAGTCGACAATTCAAGCAGTTAGTTAACTGTTATTGTAAGTTTAGATTGTTATTATTTTTAATTTAAAGAAAGTTAACGAAGCATAAAAGCATACGTTTAACAAATTTACTCCAAATCGCATAAATTAGCAGTTAAGAGATTTAAGGTTTAGTTTCCTTATTTCACTTTGTCTCGGTCTTAATAATACTCGTGTACCTATACTATATCCGGAGTGCTTTTTTGATAAACCTCCCAGAAGTTGTTCATTGTTGGGCGTCTATGCTACTTCACTTATGAAATTCCTTAATATGGGAAATGTTTGTAACGAGTTGGGACCAAAAATAATGGGCGTATTTGCAGTTCTCGCCAGGAACAACCGCCACTTGGCGCTCTATGTCAACTGATTTGGGTTCTGTGATTAACATTCCTCCCAAAATTTGAGCGTCATTGCTTGATATTTGTAACAGTTACGTCGTTTTGAGTACCTTTGCACGTGTTTTCGAAATTGTATTATATTAAATTTTGCGTTAAAAATAGATTCATTGTGATACTCTAAAGAAAGCAGTCGTTTATGATTGGCATAAGCGCTTCAGAAGAGATCCTAAGTCCATCGAGGATGACGAACGTAGTGGTAACTGATGATAATACCAATAAAGTAATAAAGTGAAAGAAAATTTGATCAATAACGTCTAATTAACCATCAGAGAGCTGGCAGAGGACTTGAAGATTGCTCGTGATTTGGATTTGCGCCATACTGCTACAAAGTTGGTCCCAAAGGACTTGAATTTCATGCAAAATAGGGGCCGCGTTGATATCGTCAAAGGCATGGTTTTCAAAGTTGAATCCGACTCAACATTCATCAAACGGATCATTAGTAGAGACGAAACGTGGATTCAGGAGTATGAGACGCATTCCAGATATCAGGAGAGTGCGTGGAGAGTTTCGAATGAACCAAGACCATGACCACCGACGTGGTTCGTTTACAGTCAATAAAGAAAGCTACGCTCACGATTTTTATGGATTATAACGTTATTGTACACCATGAATTTTTTCCAAAAAATTATACAGCTAGGTAGGTAGGTGGGTAGAAGTGGCAGTCGGTCTCTAAACCAACTCACCGTTGCCGAACCATTGTGATATCACAGTAGTAGTTTACCTAGTACTCCTCGTTAAGTAATTTATTTAAGTGCAAATCCATTAATTCGGCTACCAGTATCTAAACCTAATGGCATGCTCCTCCTCCTTCTCATACTTGCAGCTTCTGCAATAGTCGAAATGAGGTACGTTCAAACTTTCAGCACGTCGACCTAGGAGACAATGGCCTGTGATCAAAGCCATTAACATAGAGACGTTTTTTCTTCACCGATTAAGTAACGCCTTTGTGCGTCTGGCGTCCCATTTTGGCCAAATTCTTTTTTTAGCATTGCATGTCAGACTATCAACCCGTTTCGCGTTCGCTGAAGTGACATTGCTACTTGTACCACGCAGTTTGTGGGTTGAGAATAAATATAAACATTTGTGCTTAACCAGACAGCTACCTCATTAATGGTTAGAATTTCAACTTGAAATACGCTTCTTTCTGTTGACCCAAAGCCAACTGTCAAGCTTTGGGCCATCAGTAAAGAACCGTAAATAACATATTAAAATATGGTTTGACCGAAATAAGAGAACTTTGACCAAAAACATCGTCGCATGAGTATCTCTCAAGAATTGTTGAATAATGATCCAGATTTTAAAAGAGTCATAACCAATTGTCACAATGGAAGAGTCCAAGAGAGTCAAGAGTCGATAGCGGAAAATCGCCGAACACGCAAAACACTTGTCTTATTTATGTCTTTCACAAACAAACTAAACATGCTATATTGTTAAAACCGTGGCATATCTTCGAGGCGAGTGTTAGATTAGATTAGATTAGATTTGTGGGGGGTTGGAAAAGTCCAAGCACTCAGTCAGTAGACCATTGTACTACACCCGGATAGATATCAGTAGAAAGAATAGAGATAGGAAAGATAAAAAGTGGATGGTAAAACGGATAAATTAGTTTGAGGTCACTCTTCCACAAATCTCTTGGATTCATTGATGAATTTCAAGAGATCCGGAAGAGGAAGAGTATGAACTTTGTCCATTACTCTGTATATGGCAACCCAATATCCTAAGTCTGATTCTGGAAAATGCAAGACAGCTACAGAGAAAATGCCCTGCAGTGTCGTCATTCTCAAAACAGGATAGGCATATCGGACTGTTTACGACCCCCATGGTAGCCATATGCTGTGCCCTGTGTTTACACCCACCAGTACTATCAGGTCCTTTCTGCTGAGTTTTAGGAGAAAGGTCGCTGTTTTACTGTTTGGTTCTTTCACAAAGCACTTGGCTACTCTGCACGAGTTCACCTCAGACCAACGACTTCTGTGGGTAGACCTCATGAAGTCGTCAATCCATAGTTGAATCGATGCAGAATGGACACCCAGAAAGGGTTCAGGGCCTAGTGGCATACTTGCAGAGCCTTCATTTGCCAATTTATCAGCTAAATCGTTCCCTGTAACACCACAATGTCCAGGCGCCCAAATAAACTAACTTTGTTGTGTTCTGCAACACGGTTCAGTTTTGTCTTACATTCACCGACTAACCTCGAAAAGCAGCGTGGGTTAGCAAGGGCTTTTAGTGCAGCTTGACTGTCACTACAAATTCCAATACTGTTGCCCCGCCACTTTTTCTCAATTAGCCAGTACGCCACATTCAAGATGGCATAGACTTCCGTAAGGAATACCGTGGCCATCTGTCCTGTGGCATTGTCCACCGGCATCGAGAACAGTGTGCACCGCTCCGACAACTGGTGGTATATCTGACAGTGGCCAGTGCTTACTTCATTTCCCCAGACTCCGTTTAACTTGAGCCTGTATGCCGCTCTAATTGCTTCCTTTCGAATTTGAAGATCTAAGTTCAGAATGGCATTAAGGGCATCACCAGATGTTGTGCTCATGGCACCTGTGATACTCAAGCACACACTTCTCTGTAGCCTGTTTAGGGGTTTTACTCTGGAATTAATCATTGTGGCTTTCCACCATACTACAGAGGCGTATGTAATAATGAGTCTAATCAGGGTGATGTACAGCCAGTGTACTATCGCCGGTCTTAGACCCCATGTCTTGCCAAAGGTTCTCTTACACTGCCAGAAGACTTTTAGTATTCGAGAGACCTTCTGCTCGACGTGTTTCTTCCAGCAAAAACCTCGTATCTACTATAAGTATCGTATCAAATAAGTTATAACTTTTCATAGAAGTTAAGTAACTCTAAACATTTTTATCGATTTACTAAAAATTATGATTTTGTAGATACTAGGTTAACACAGAAAGGGGACGGTTTTGTAACACTTCTCGTACTTACCATACAAAAATTCATATTTTAATTTGTGGGAAAAATTAATCTACCATATGAATATATAGTTAACATGCTTCTAACCCTCGTATCTTACTAAAGCTTTAAGTTTTTTCTCACTAAATATTTTTTTTATTTTCATCAAAATTGCTTCTACCTTTGCATATTTTCAATAAAAGTGAAATAAAGGAAGTATATTTTTTCTAATCAGAAGAAAATCAAACTCATAGTTCAGCGAAATAAAAGCTGCTTTATTAATTTGAAATCAAAACGATGCATTTTATGTTTTCAGTTTCCTTCAGTTGTATAGACTAAACTGATAAATTATGTAACTGATTTAAACATATCATAATTGCATATTACGGTAATAGCTTTGGTTGGCTTGATAATTTGTCGTTTTATTCCTCACTATTGAGTAAAAGAAAAATTAGCGCTTCTCTTCCACATGTCAAATACTTAGAGGCTTTAAATGCTTCGTCAGTACGAACTAAGCTCCCTCAGATGTGTATTATATTAAGTCACTGCACATTGAAAGCGTCAGCCTTGCCAATGCTTCACTTTATTAATAAGACACGTTCAATTAATTGATACACTGAAAAATATTAAACCACATATTTAAACCTTCATATTAATTACGGTATGTTTGGAAAAGCTAATAAGCTAATAAACTCTTTCCTTATATCCATAACATCCATAGCCGAATGGGTTTGTGCGTAACTACCATGCGGTAGAGCCCGTGATAGAAACCAATTGCCGCCCCTCGGCAGTCAATGGCAAACCTCTAAGTGTATGGTATTTCTGTCCTCATAAAAAACACCTGCCGTTCCGAAGCGGCATAAAACTGTACGCCTCTCCATTTGTGAAACAACTTCAAGACTTACACCGTAAATTGGAGGAGAAGCTTAGTCAAACACCCAACAAAGGATGAGCGCCAATTATAACATAAAAGTATATATGTATATGAAAATATATAAGTATATATAATCCGTAATATGTCTCAGCGCCATGTTCAGGTTATATTCAGACATGTAAATACAATACAATTCACCACTTTTGCTTTTAAATGGCTAAGAGAACTTTCCTTTTAAATACGATTTTTACCTGATTTTTTGGCACCGAAAATCATTTAAGTTCTATGGAGAGGAAGCCAAGGGCACTTCTGAGGGAACTATTCAATTATTTCATAAATTGACATTTTATCTATTAATCTCACGTACAAATATTTACTGAATGAAATGATACAATACTTAAAAAGCATAATATCAAGTGGAAGCATTATAACTGTGGGCCAACTAATGGTGTTTTCTTTTCTCGAATGCGTTCCGATTCTGAATTTGAGCGTTGTCTAGGTGGTTTTATTTTATCTGTGCAGACAAGTAAGTCGTTTTTTTATTATACTCTATTATATATATTATTTATGGAAGGGTTGAATCTTTTTCGCTCATGTGAAAACTTTAAAATAATTAAAGTGAAATAAATTTTATTTCCATATATTGTCTGGTCATATATGTAAGGGCATATCTTAAATTAATTGAAAGTAACTTCAGCAACAAGAGTGAATGTGTGGAGTGCATATTGGGGAAACTATTTCCCCCCCTCCCCCCCCTCTCACAAGCAGGATTGGAGGACGACTAAATCCTTTATTTGGGGGAAGGGAATATAATGCGATGTAATAGATGAAAGATTTCCGGTTTTGACGAAAGTGTCCCCTGTGGAAAATAAGAAAACGTATAATTGACTTGCTTAAAGAAGTAAAACGGCTCAATTCTCACAAACTGCATTGCACGGACTTTTAGTATATTATTTTATACTAATATATATATAATTATACTGTTATTTGTGGTATATTCAATGAAATGTATAGTCAGCACCATTTGCTATAATGGTTTCACATCTTCGAGTCATACTTTGTGTTAAGATAATCGGAAATCAGCCGAATTAGCATTGATAACTGTTCGATCATTCCATATTGTGAAGGCCAATCAAACATTTCAATACCATGTTTCCACTCTACACGCTTTCGGCTTCGATGCTTGGAATCTTGTCTTTATTTATCAAAACTGCGTTTAAATTTGTCGTAAACAGAAGTAAATGGCCAAGACCTTTTTAGGAGAAGCAGCCTTAACTGGATGCTTAAACGTTTGTTGAAGTGGTCGATTATCAGCAGAACGTCAAGACCGCCGTATGCAACTTTTCGGCCAAAAAGATTCATCAGTGAATATTACGATTGCCCAATTCCGTACTGAATTGTCTATAGCCCTTGCAATTCTGTTTTCAATATGCTCCAGAATTTGAGGTTTTCTACAAATTAACGTTCTCTCTCCGTGTTAACATCACTTAAGACTTAAAAATGCTTCAGCTTCACACAGCAATAAGTTCGGCTTTGTTTTTGAAAGGAAAATTTTTTGGGACTCGTCCAGGGAAGTCGTCAATGTTTTTAACTTCGGTACACTGGTATAGTCCACCAATTTATTTATGTACGTTTTGGACTTCGTTTTTGCTGCAGAGTGAGGTGTTTGCATAGGAACACTGGTTCAAATCGATTTTCATATGTGGAAAACAATATACGCTTTCTAAATTCCGCCCACAATTAACAAATTGCTTAAATCGTGTTATGAAAAGACGCATTTACATTTTTTTATAACGGAACTCTAAGTGTGAATTTCGCCGGTCACGCTGCTATTAGATACGGTAACTTTGGCACACAAATGGCAAATCTTTGCTTGTTTAAACACGCTATTATTCAAAACTACTAACTTCTACTTAACCGTAATTTAATCAATTAAAACAGATATCTTAGATTTATTTGATTTCTGCCTCATCCTATGACTAACTAGCAGATGATTAAAATATAAAAACCTCCAACCTGGATTCTCTTCTGCTGAATCAGTCTCAATGATATTTATGTACGATCTACAAGAGTAGCAGATTTATTCTAAAAAAATAACAACAACTGCGTTTAATTATTTTACTTGCATTTAAAAACCTTGATAAAACAATTCAAACCAATATAAACCATATATACATATACATATATACACTATCCCACTATTTGCAAGAACTTCTAGATCAATCATGTTTGGAAAAATACTTTCTCTTGTAAATTAAATTTAAGCCGAACATAACTTGTGTCACTTTTATAAGGAATTCCTGTGTTTTTATAGCAGGAAGACACTGGGAGGTTTGTCATTGCCTGTTATTTTTATATATTTATTTGTACATATATCATTAGGTGTTTAATGTCCACAATGGGTTTCGAACTCGGGACCTACCGAATGGAAATCATGCACAAACGCATTCGACTGCTGCTACAATAGATAAAGTTGCACGTTCTACACCTCGATTCTCCTCAACAAAAAAAAAACATTAACGTGAAGAAACTTTTCATAAGAAAATACGAAAAGCATTTTCCATTCCTCTTATTTGGTTCAATGCCGGCACGGAGATGCAAACTCTCTTTTGGTTCTGTGCTGCTTATGTGTGACGTAAGAATAACAATTCTGTGATACTAAGTTGTCAACGTCCATCAGTTCGCGTGTCGAAGAAAGTACAATGAGTAAAAATCAAATTAGGAAGGGGACGGACCACAGTGATATCCGTAAGCGGCTTAGGGGATTAATGTTTGGAGACATTGACAAGCCGCGCCTTTATAAGCAAATGCGTCTATGTATCTAACATCAACATTTGAAGTGTTGCTCATAGTTAATAAGTAAATGCAATGGCCACACTATTTTTTATTTAAGA
The DNA here is from genome assembly GCF_027943255.1 of Anastrepha obliqua. Classification (NCBI taxonomy): domain Eukaryota; kingdom Metazoa; phylum Arthropoda; class Insecta; order Diptera; family Tephritidae; genus Anastrepha; species Anastrepha obliqua. The sequence continues at coordinate 313,901 of NC_072893.1, forward strand.
TTGGTATTTAGTTACTGCAGAAATGTTTATTTATATAAGAGGTTTCTCTTTATATTTTGTTTCGTTTTTTTTCAACAAAATAATCATCTCCACTCTCATAAAATTTTGGAAAACTGCTAAAGAGCACAGGAGTCGAAGGTTTTTCTACATCATGAACACCTATAAATAAACGCGAATGTGCTTCGCTTGAAGATTCCAGCTGCTGACTTTGAGGTGTTTCGTTAGCAAATGCGCTTAAAACGAGTTCAGATTTTTAATAACTTGCATTGATTCCCATATGATGAATATTTTTTTGATTGTGAATTTCGTTCCACATTTCTTATTGTTATTACCTTTTCGCACTTTTAATGCCATTTTCTTAAATACGTAAAGAATTCCGTACCTTTTTGTCGGCTTTGAGTTGGAATTAATTTTAATATGACATTTGCTTTGATGGGATCTTAATACGAATTGATGCGAATACCTACATACATACATACATATGTGTACATATAGTGTTCATACCGCATATTTATATGCATTCAGAGACGTAGCTGGGATTTGTTGAAGGGGTTGAAATATGTTTTACACATTACTATTTAACATTATATTACTTAATAACTTTTGTGTATTAAATTCAATAATTTTTAACAACCCCAATATGGCTGACAACTTTTCAACGAATATTAATTATCAGTTGAATGTCATATGATCGACTTCTACCAAATATGTATGTGTGTATGTATGATAATATTAGTTATCAAATGATTTGGGACCTGAGATTAATACCGAATGCACAGTATTTCACGTACAAGTACATTTTACTGCAAACAAGTAGAAGAAGCACTAAACTCGTTGATTTTCAACATTTCAACTGCTAGCAGTCCAACTGACCTCATTAACTGAACACGTTTCTAAAGTTGATTTAGCTTATTCGTCAGCCATCAGCTTAGACTGCTAATTTGATATGACTATCCAATTTTTTCTCAGCTAATCCGTATTTATGTTTATAAACGTTTTCAATTGCGCTTACAGCTGCAGTTTAAATAAGCAAATTCATTAAATAAGGAGTTTCTGTCTTCAGAGATCGATATTGCAGTGCACACTTAATCATTTTTAATTTGCGACAAATTTTCGGGCAATTTACATACCGACATATGAACACATGCAACAATATACCCAGCCAGCAAAATTGCCACACATTTTCTGATATCAGACAAGTCAAGCAAATATCTGAGTAAAATATTAACTAATTAGACAAGTTTTACAGATTTTGCACAGAATTCGAACAAATTTCTGGCTTAAGTATCTTGGGATTTATATTTATTTCATCATTCGACATGTTTCTGTCCGATTTCATATATGTAGATATGTCTGATTGTGTTGATATTTCTTTTCTCTTCTTTTCCACAAGTGGAGGGGCCTACAAGTGTAAGTCGTCTCCAACCGGCTTTCTATGAGGAAAGTACAAGATACATTTAGACCTATGACCCGTAAGTGGCAGACAGGCGGAAAATGCAAGGCAACTGGGCTCCAAGGGAACTATCCCAAAACCAAGCACGAGTACTGGTCAGACTTCAGTGCAAACTCCCAACTTCGGGGAGGCCAGAAAAATATCTGCTCTAAATGGCACAGGCACTGATTTTGACTGGATTTAACCAAAGTACTCCAGAGGCAAAGAAAAGTGCCAAAATCAGACCAGCTGAAAGCAACTTTACCAAACAATGAAGGTCACAACCTGCAATCAAGGATAAAGTAACTGAAACTTTGATTGCAATAAATTCTATACCAAAAGCTGCGCAGAAAACCAACTTAAACTCCAGGAAACCTGGTTGTTAGCCCCGCTAGAGTGATTCCTCATGCAGAATTATCACCGCTAGCCTTCGTGTGCCATCAGTTTCGCCAACCTGCGCTGTCTTCCAGTAACAATTCCAGGGGTAACTTTGGATTGCCTAGTTTATTCAATTCCAGAATTTCCTCGAAAGTCAGGGATCCAGGCCCTGGATCTTGGCCGATTAGGAATGTCTTCCTGGAGAACCATACCGAGGCAAGTCCCTGGCCAGAGATCGCCTACACGTTTAATGGCAAGAGTATAAAGATCCACGAACCTCTAGCTGTACATCTTATTAGTTTGATGCGGGATCGGCTCGGATATATATATATATATATATATATATATATATATATAGGAGAAGCACTGAAAAGGATTTCTAGAATAAGTATCTCTCTTAGGTATATGTATAAGTACATATATAAAGATATGGTATTTATACCGAAGACAGGGAAAAAGAACCCACGCAGTTAAAATGATAGACAGAAAACGAGTAGTAGACAACTATCATATCAGTCCATAAGTTCGTGCGATTTTTAAGTTGGTTTTAAAATTAATAAAAAAGATGTTTAAAGTATTTATTAATCAATAATATATTTTCCTTCATTATTTACAATGTCTTCCCTACGCTTAGGCTAATTTTTAATTCCCTGCTCAAAAAATTGTTTGTCCTTGGAGCCAAAATACGCTTCGATATCCCTTTTTATAGCTTCTTTTGAGGAGTAGTTCTTGTTACTCATATGGGATTGAAGTCCACGGAAAAGGTGATAATCACAAGGTGCAATATCCGGAGAGTATCCTGCATACTTCCACCACCATTAGCTTCCATCCGAGCTCATTCAGCTTGCCTAATGTTTGCCTTGCGGTATGAGGTCTTGCGTTGTAGTGGTCTCTTTGCGTCTATTCACTAAAGACGGTCGATTTTTTTTAAGTGCCTCATCCAGGTTCGATAGCTGATGGGAATAATAATCAGCAGTTATCGTCTGGTTTGGTTCCAGAAGTTCATAATAAACAATACCGGCCATATCCCACCAAATAGATAGGAGAATCTTCTTGGGGTGAACGTCATCTCTAGGGATCGGTTCTGGTGCTTCATCTTTATCTAATCATTGGCGTTTGCGAACAGGATTATTGTAAAGGACCCATTTTTCATCACCAGTAACGATACGGTTCAAAAAACTTTCATTTTCAAACCGTTGCAGCAGCTGAGAACACACATTCACTCTCTGCTGAATGTTGGCGACGGAAAGTCTATGCGCAGGCCATTTTTCCAGCTTGGAAACCTTTCCCAACTGAACCAAGTGCCTGTGAACTGTTCCATGCGATGAATTTAACATCTGAGCTATAATATCGACTGTCAAATTTGGCTCAGCTTCCACGAGTTCGAGGAAGGCGTCGGAGTTGAAGACTTCAGGACGACCAGCGCGGGGCATCCTCCACCTCGCAGTTACCACTTCGGAATTTTGAAAACCACTTTTGCGCAGTCCTTACACTCACGGTATCCTCTCCGTGAACAACGTTTATTTCTGCAGCAGCAGCTGTTGCATTTTTACCACTTTTATAAAAAAAATACAAAATATGCCTCTTATACGCGTTCGATGATCCCATTTTATTTTTTTAACAACACGTGCTTCTATCCTCGATTAAAATCACTTATTGAATGCACAATATATCAAAGAAAATATGAATAGTTCCGTTATATTCCGCGAATAATTTTTTGTATGCAAAAGTGAAAGTTATAGGTAAAATACGCACGAACTGATGGACTGACCTGATACATCAAGGCCTTGATCCTAGCAGACGCAATACTGCATTCATGTTAACATATGTATTATATGTATATAGTCCAGTAATTTAAGCTTAAATTAGGTAAGAATCTCGGAATTCGAGATACCCAGCTGTAAGTCTGTAAATACTTGTATATTGACACCCTAAAAGTTGTCTCAAAACCTACATATGGTAGGGTGTACGCAACTATTAAATTTCATGGTCAAAGCTCACAAAAATCGGGATTTTGCGCTTATTTTGTAAATATCTCATTTCCCATGGGTTTTTTTTCAAGATTTTGTTGAAAAGATTTTTTTATACGGTGAACTGTTTTCGAGATAGAGGGCGGATCACTTCAGGTCAACCGGTGCCACCGGTCGAAAACGCGTCGTATATAAATAGCTGAGGAACTATCGATAAATCAATAATTATAAATATTTGTCAATTTTTATTAACTATCATATTATATTTTATTTGATAATGATGGCATGAGAACAACAACAAAATCGTCATTGTATGACAACATGTCCAATTGATTTTGTTCTCAATGAAAATAATGTGACGTTCATTATTGATGGTCGATTTCTTCTTCATCATGTTGTATGGAGCAGAGAAGATACTTTTTCTATTATTTTTGATAAATATAATACATTAATTATTTACAAAGGTATTACAGTTTCAAAATAATTGTTGTATTTGACGGATATTCAGACTACAGTAAGAACGTAAAATCTATGGAGCAGCAGAGAAGAACTGCTGCACTTTCAAAAACGTATGAAAATACTCAAGAAAAATTCTTATCAAATCGAAATAACAAAGATATGCTCATTAATATGTTAATTGAAAAATTACAAGCTGCAAATATTACTTCTAAACACGCCAGAGATGATGCGGATGTTCTTATTGTTGAAACTGCAATTGAAGAATCAAAGTCTGAAAAAGCTGCACTTATAATAGGACAAGATATTGATTTACTTATCATTTTAATTGGGTGTACACTGTCTTATGAACAAGAAATTTTCCTTAAAAAAGTTGGAAAGGGAAATATAATATAAAAACGGAGATATACTCGACTAAAAGTTTTGATAATTATCCTCATTCCAAAACACATATTTTTTGTTTCTGCACGCATTAAGTGACAAATTTGGATGAACTAGCTTCAGCAACCCCAGTTATGGGGTTGGGCAATGCGAAACGAATTTCTGGAGCCTATCATAACAATTTGACCAGAAGATTTGCTAAATAAAATTTTCTGCAACTGCAAGAGAGGTTGTGGTTCGCGATGCGGATGCAAGAAAGCGGGCTTGCAATGCTCTTTAGCTTGTGGCCAATACCATATCAGAGCGACATTAACGAAGATGGAACTTTAGACCCCGAAATCATGGAAGAACTTGAGACAAATGTCGTTGAAGACGATAATGAAGACCAGTTTGAAATTTACCAGCAGCCGGAAGACGACGATGAAGAGGAAGAAGATGATTAAAATTATAAATTGTAGTTTTTGCTCCCTTTTATTCTTTTTTTTTACTTTTAATAAAAATAAATGTATTGAATAATATTTTTTAATAAAAAGATTAATTCATAATTTATTTTTTTTTTCATCATTTTTAGAAGTTATTAATATTAATTAGGTTAAAATTCGAATATAATTCTTATATTTTCATTAACCATTCTGCAATTACATGGGCAGGTAAGTGCTGTTAAGTAAATTTATACTGAATAAAAAGTGGATAGGTTATGAAAAAATCATAAAATATAATATAATAGTTAATAATATTTATGATTATTGATTTATCGATAGTTCAACAACTATTTATATACGGCGCGTTTTCGACCGGTGGCACCGGTTGACCTGAAGTGATCTGGTGACCGCGCGCTCTCCGCCCCCTATCTCGAAAACAGTTCACCGTATAAAAAAATCTTTTCAACAAAATCTTGAAAAAAACCCATGGGAAATGAGATATTTACAAAATAAGCGCAAAAACCCGATTTTTGTGACCTTTGACCAAGAAATTTAATAGTTGCGTACACCCTACCATATGTATGTTTTGTCAATATACAAGTATTTACAGACTTACAGCTGGGTATCTCGAATTCCGAGGTGAACTTACTAAAATGACTAATATGTATGGCTGAGCGATCAACAGAGGCCGCTTGTACTACATTAGCTAACCCAGCTATATGTGCCTTTTTGGATATAGAAGGTGCCTTGGATAACATCTCAGCCATAAATAGAGCTCTAGTAAGGAGAGGTATTAAAGGGGGCAGCTCCTCCAGACCACGAAATTTTCAATAATTTTTTGAGAAAAACTGAGAGTATTTATTACATATCTTTAAATAAATTACATCTTATTATTCATGCTTAAATGAAATGACAAAAAATGTTTTGAAATAAAAAACAAAATTTGAAAGTGCTGAAGGAGCTGCCCCCCTTAATAATACTCTCTCAGTGGATGGGTAATTTGGTAAGTACGAGAACATAAATCCAGCAAAAACGACAAATATGATATTCACAAGGAAACACAATTTAAAACTTCTCAAACGAATTTACTTACCATAGATGAAATTGAGGCCAAAATGCAAAGGGAAGTAAGATTCTTGGGTATAGGTAGGTAGGTAGATGATTCAACCATTTCACAGTCTGGCACTCCTCAAGTAGCACTGAAGCGTCGTTTTGATACCATTATGAGAACAAGCTGTTGATATAATGAAGAAGATTGATGGCATTTCGGTTGGCGCACTGCCCCAGGCTGTCGAAGAAAGGAGCGCCCAGTGACCTTAATCGTCTTGCTGCTAAATCCGGACATTTACAGAGAAAGTGCTCAACAATCTCCTTCTCTGAAAGGTGCCCACAGCTTCTGCAAGGGGGGTTAAATGGGGGGCTTTTCCGCGTGTGTGCCGATCGTCCAGGGAGCGGTAAACACAGCTACGAGTTTGGAAATTGAATGGCGAGGAGTCCAAAGGACTTTCTGAGTCCTTCGTATATCGTATTGGGGCCAAAGGGTTTTCGAAATAGCATATGAAGAAATGGAGCTTCATCTTTTCTGCGCTTTCCGCTTCCTCCAGTTCCCTTTTAACAACTGTCAGAGGGATGCCGATAATCGGGCAAGAGGAATCTGAGGCCAATTCAGTCCCGTTCCTGGCAAGATCATCAGCAATTTCATTTCCCTCTATGTTCCCATGTCTTGCAACCCAGATCAGAAAAATGTTGCCTGCACACCTAAGAGGTGTGATCTCCTCCTTACGTGAGTTACCAATTTCGTTCTGCGCCATGGTCTGACGACCCTTGATTGCAGCTTGACTGTAGGAGAAAATGTTAATATCTCCCTCGCTGTCACGTTCCCTAAGCATTTTGCATGCCTGCAGGATCGCAAAGATTTCAGCTTGAAAAACACTAGCAGTATTCGGCATTTTAAAGGAAATAGAGAAATTGACTGATTTAGATAAGAGATCTGTTCGGATAGGGAGATCTGTTCGAAATTCAGAGAAATACGGTATTAACTGCCCGAAAATGCTACCATGTCCCTTGAGAGATTGCACTTTGAGCTGCGATGGAATTAACGTAAAAGTGGATGGGAAGTAAGTGCAAAACGACATTCAGAGAAGTACTGAGACAAGTTTTACATGCTCCGGTGATGCCAATGCGTGCAGTCCTTTGCACCTTCGCCAGTTTAGTGATATTATAGCCCTTCCGAAGAGCTTCCCACCAAACCAGGCATCCATACGTTAAAATTGGCAAAACCACTGCGTTGTACATCCGCAGCACGACCTGTGGCTTGAGTCCCCATTTTTTACCGAACAAGGATTTACAGGAGTAGAAGGCTTTACTGGCCTTCTTTACCCGATTTTCAACGTGTAGCTTCCAATGGAGCTTGGAGTAAAGTATCACTCCAAGATACCTAACTTCCGATAAAAGCGGGAGAACGTGGTTGTTTAATTTGGGAAGTCGAAAAGGTGGAGGTTTATATTTTCTGGTAAATGACGCCAGTCCGTTTTGTCAGAGTTTACTCGGAGGCCGCAAGTGGTAGCCCAGCGACTGAGTACAGCCAGTGACCTTTATAAATCGCAGCCATGACTGAGGGGAATGGTCCCGATACCATTAGGACCAAGTCATCGGCGTATGCTACTACCTTAACCACACTCTTATTTAGCATTATCAAAATATCGTCAATAGCAACTAGCCAAAGTAGAGGCAAAAGGACACTACCCTGCGGCGTTCCCTTTGACCGAATCTAGTGACTTTAGCCCCTCTTGCCACCGCATTAACTTCCTTGCAGCCAAGCAGGGACGAGATCCAGTGACAGATAGGTCTTTCCACCTCTAGTTCATCTAAATCAGTGACAATTGACTCCGCCTTGATGTTATTAAAAACACCCTCTATATCTATGAAGGCTGCCAAAGTGAATTGTTTGCCTTCTAGAGATTTTTCCACAGTCCCTACGACCTCGTGTAAGGTTGATTCCGTGGATTTCCCTTTCAGGTAAGCATGTTACACTGGAGATAATTGGGATTCGGTGTGCTGTCGGATATGATAATCCATCAATCTTTCAAACACCTTTAGCATAAATGAGGTAAAAAATAGGCCTAAAGTCCTTGGCCGAGGCGTGGCCCTTCCTCCCTGCCGTGGGTATGAAAACAACCACCGTTTTCTTCCAGTTGGCGGGGACGTGATTAAGAGCAATACACGCCAAGTAGATTTCTTGCAAGACAGGAACCACCGAGGATATCGACAGAACCAGGAGATTTAAAGGGGAAAAACTATTAATTGCCCAGTGATTCTGTCCGATGAGGATGGCCTCTTTATTAAATGAAGGTCAGTCCACCAAACGCCCCACTTCCTCAGGAGGTGCTGCATTTTCGTGGGCCACTAGAGAGATGGCGAGATAGGCCATTAGGGTGTTACTGAGGTGTAAATCGATTGCAGAGAAAAGTTGGGGATGAACACCAAAGTTACTGCTATAGATCTACATGGCTATATTCAGACCTATGAATCCCTAAGGAGCAGCAGTCTGGGAGAATGGCACGATGAAGCAAACAGTAACAAGGTTACAAAGACTTGCATATGTATGCATAATAAGAGCCATGCATACATGTCCCATGACGTTAATGGAGGTTCCTCCTAAGATATTCAGCTTGTCAAAATATTCCAGCACCAGTTTTGAGATAAGGTTGAAAACCTTGATTTTTGCTTGGGTATCAGTAAGGATAACTATGCTTCTGTTGATATAGTTGCAAATATATTATATACGCGACTGGGCCTATCGTAGATTTAGCTGTTCGTAGTATAGTCCTCTTCGCTTGGGATTGGATATGAATGCACCTCTTCACATTCATATCCAATCCCAAGCGAAGAGGACTATACTACGAACAGCTAAATCTACGATAGGCCCAGTCGCGTATATAATATATTTCAAGCAATCTTACTGCTACCCAGGCAAAAATCAAGGCTTTCAACCTCATTTCAAAACTGGTGCTGGAATATTTTGACAAGCTGAATATCTTAGGAGGAACCTCCATTAACGTCATGGGACATGTATGCATGGCTCTTATTATGCATACATATGCAAGTCTTTGTAACCTTGTTACTGTTTGCTTCATCGTGCCATTCTCCCAGACTGCTGCTCCTTAGGGATTCATAGGTCTGAATATAGCCATGTAGATCTATAGCAGTAACTTTGGTGTTCATCCCCAACTCTTCTCTGCAATCGATTTACACCTCATTAACACCCTAATGACAAGCTAAATATCTTAGGCTGGATGAATAAGGTACGGATCTTACCGATTCAAGGTTGCATAGAAATTACTGAAAGTTAGGTGGCAGTCAAATTAGCTAGCATTTTTAAGCCTAGGAAAGGGTAACTTTTCATAGAAATTACTGAAAGTTAGGTGGCAGTCAAATTAGCTAGCATTTTTAAGCCTAGGAAAGGGTAACTTTTCTCTTATACAGGGTTTATCGCAGTCAACAATAATAATTTTAGAATTATTCTAATAGGAATGCTAATAAGTCAAATGGGATTTGAAGGTTCTGTATTGAGGAAGATGAAGCCGCCAAGCGTGTGCTGGCATCGTGCCCAGCACTGATGCCTAAGCGGTGCAAACAGCTAGGTAAAAAATATTTTACTAGAGGAGAAACTAAATCTCAATAAAATAGGACAACTACTAAATTTATTGGGGAAGTCGCAGCGCTAAAATTATAATAATAATAATAGCTCTAACAGGCCCTGAGCTCTAAAGTCTCTAAAGCTACATATGCTTGCGTTCACATAATGCAGTCACTTAATCATTTCACAATATTCACAAAATATTTTGTGCTAAATTTTTGTTGTTGATTTTCGATAAAAACATATTTCATTGCATAACAAAAATTTCATACATAAACCTAAATTCAACTCTTTGTATTGTATATAATTCACAAAAAATTGTCATCAAAGTCTAAAATTCTTTAATCAGAATCTTTAGAAACTACCCAGAAATTTTAAGTTTAAAGTCGATTAAAAACTACGATTTATTTTTTTTATTTTTAAGAATTGTTTGCTTACGATATTGACAATTTCGTTCATATAAACCATATGTTCGGAAGGAAGTCTTTTATGAGTATATGAAGGAAAATGCAAGCAAAAATTACACAGGCACACAAAAAAAAAAAAGTGTCATGTCCAAGACATTAGACTAGTGTATTCCGACGTATTTTTTCGCACTGAATCCGAATCCGGAGCCAGAATACTCAAATTGGCTCCCGTTTTTGAGATAATCTCAAAAAACTGAAAAAAAATTAAAAAACTGAAAAAATAAAAAAATTAAAAAACTGAAAAAAGAAATAAAATTTTTTTTCAGATCCTACGGTAGTGTATTTCGATGTATTTTTTCCCGCTGAATCCGAATCCGAAGCCAGAATACTCAAATTGGCTCCCGTTTTTGAGATAATCTCAAAAAACTGAAAAAAATAAATAACTGAAAAAAGAAATAAACATTTTTTTCAGATCCTACGGTAGTGTATTTCGATGTATTTTTTCCCGCTGAGTCCGAACCTGATGCAAAAATTTGCATATTGGCTAAAATTTTTGAGACAATCTCAAAGAACTGCTCAAAAAATCGAAAAAAGAGCAAAACCAAACGTAATAATTTTCTCGAGAAATTATGGTAGTGTTTTTCGACGTACTTTTTCCCGCTGATTACAAAAATGTTGCCAAACATATTTACAAATGTAAAAAACCAAACGTAATTTTTTGAGACACTATTGTAGTGTAATTCGATGTGTTTTTTCCGCTGATTCTAAAACTAAAGCCAGAATTGGCGTATTGGGTCAAATTTTTGAGATAATTTAAAAAAACCGCTTAAACCTGGTGTATTTGCTCAAATTTTGATATAGTCTCAAAAAATTGTTAAAAAAGTCAAAGCAATGAAAAAAAATTTTTTTTGTAGATTCTACGGTAGCCTGTTTTACGTATTTTTGTACTGGTTCCAAATATGAAACAAAAAATTAGGGTGTTCGTTAATGTTTTTGAGATATTCTCATAAATCTGCGCATAAAATCAAGTTGAAGGCAAAACAAAACAAATATTTTCTCGAGACACTATAGTAGTGTATCTCTATCTGTTTTATACTTTTTCTGCTGAGCTCGAATTAGAATTTATTAGCTGATTTATTAGCTCAATATGGTAATTTATTTTCAAATGTTTTTTCTATGGTATCGAACTCTCTTACATTCAAATGATCGATGCAGAGTTTGTCTTTTGCGTTACTGCCCTCTTACAGCAATATCCCTCTTTAGCGACCAGCAGTAGTCTACCATCATATTTTTATTCCACTTTCCTTGATATCTTGGTGGAATCTTTCTCCTTGCTCCTCGCTGTAATCCCCAAGATTTTCTGGGAAGTAATCTACGTGAGAATCTAAGAAATGTAACTTTAAGTTCATCAAGCAACCTAAGTTTTTGAAGTTCTTGACCAAATTTGCAACAATTTCTTTGTAATTTAAACTCCTATGGTTTCCTAAAAAGTTTTCAACTACATTTTTAAAACTAAGCCACGCATCTCTTTCTTTCTTATTCATTTTTGTTACTAAAATGTTATCCCTTAACATCTTCCTAATTTGTGGTCCATCTAATATTCCTTCCTTTAACTTTGCATCCGAAACTTTAGGAAAGATTTCTTCAATATACTGGAAACATCTTCCTTCTTTATTTAATGCCTTAATAAATTGCTTAACAAGTCCTAACTTTATATGCAGTGGAGGAAGAAGGATTTTAGAAGCATCGACCAAGGGTTTTTGTATAACATTCTTTGTTCCTGGCTTAAGTTTCTTTCTCTTAGGCCACTCTTTTTTTATGTAATGATTTGCCCGATCTCTACTGTCCCACTCGCATAAGAAACACGGCATTTTTGTAAATCCAGATTGCTGTCCTAGTATAATGGTTATGATTTTTAAGTCCCCACAGATTTGCCACTTATGATCTGAATACTTAATTTTATTTAGTATTATATTTAACTTTCCATATTCTTCTTTAGTAACTCTTGAATATGCTACAGGTACCGAAGAAAATTTGTTTGTGTTATGCAGTAACACGGCCTTTAAACTTTTTGTTGAGGAATCAATAAATAACCTCCAATTCTCGCTTTTATAACATCCAGGTTTCAGTTCATTCATTAATCCATTTATATCTTGGCAATATACTACTGTGGGCATAAAGTAAGATGAATTTATTTGTCAAATTTCGCGGGATTAAAATTTCGCTCTAGTTATTTTTTTCATGAGTTGGCAGCACTGTTAATAACATCTGGGCCAACTTTCATGTGAATGTCATTATCGGTAATATATTTACGCTTGTGTTTACCAAACGACCAAGATTTTTCGATTTTTACAATGTCTGATTTGATTGAGCAGAGAAGTGCCATCAAATTTTGTTTGCGGAATGAAATTTCGGCTGCGGAAACGTTTAGCATGCAGAAGGCATTGGGTGATTCGACCATGTCGCAGAAAAATGTTTATAAGTGGTACAAAGACTTCAAAGAGGGTCGAGAACGTGTTGATGACTTGGAGCGCTCCGGACGACCATCGACGTCAACAGATGGCCAACACGTCAATAAAGTGAAGGCGTTAGTGCTCAAAAATAGTCGGTTGACTGTTAAAGACCTTACTGATATGATCGGAATATCAGAAAGATCTGTGAAAACCATTTTGAAAGACCATTTGGGCCTACGAAAAGTCAAATATCGTTTGGTACCGAAAACTCTCAATTTCTTGGAAAAAAGTCGTCGTGTTGATGTGTGTGAAACAATGCTTTCAGACTATCAGATTATTTTGAAGGGGATGAAATTGATTTACAAGAATAAATAAAGATTTTTCATTTTACAACTAAATTCACCTTACTTTTTGCCCACAGTAGTACTAAAGAAATGTCTTTTTGAAAGATAAAATATTTTCGAAATTCTTTCTCCCTATTTCGATAGAAAGATGATTTTACTTTATTAGAAGTAAAGTTTTTGCTTTTCAACCATGAAGTTAGCAACTCAGAACCATCTTTGGGTAGACCTAAATCTCTGACCAAATCATTAACCTCTTCTTGATTAGCTGGAAGTAGTTCTTTTTTGATTGGAATATCATACGGCGTATAATCATCATCATCGGTGCTTTCATTTTCGCTTCCTTCTTCAGTATTATTTTCGCTTCCTTCATCAGTATCATCTTCGATTTCTTTCTCATCTGTATCGATTTCGGTACTGTTATTACCTTCAAATCCCGTAATCACATGTTCATCATTAGAACAGCACAGATCCATATTTTCATTACTCTCCTGATCAGATAAGAAAATTGGTTTCGTGACGCTTGAAACTTCTGCATACAAATAATTCGATTTTTTAGAATTGTTGATACCTTTTAAATCCGTCATACAAACATAACAATTTTCTTTATTAAGGGGTTTTCTCCAAATGCAAGGAACCTTAATCGTTTGCTTTGCTTTACCGTTTAACATTCTTTCGCAAAGATTACATATTTTTTTAGGAACCCAGTTAGTATCTTGATTTGTAATGTCTAAATTAAAACAAGTTTTATAAAGTTCCATAACATTTTTATTTACATTTCGCCGACTCTTTGGAATCTCATACTTGCTGCAAATATAACAAAAACTGTTTACGTCCTTATTACAACTGTGATTCAAATCTGATCGCTCAACAGATTCACCTGCTGATTCATGACTTGTCGCATTATTCCCTACAGTAGCCAAGTTTCCCACTACTGTAGAGCTGCAGTCGCTGGATGACGACGCCTGCGGGCCTGCATTTCCACCCTGACCAGCCGCCGATACTGGGCTTCCGAGACCCTGCATCGTAAAACACTTTTCACTTGTGCCTGCCATGACGGCGTCAGCCGTTTACCCAGGGACTCTGCCAGTATGGTTCCGTTGCCCACCGTCACCACGTGGAGGTGCCCTGGTTACAGATACAAGTAAAGAGAGTTTTTATCCCAGAGGTACGAACTTGGCGCTTTTGGATACCTCGAGACAGGGTCGAAAGTCATTCATTTGTTCGACCATATGAAAATGGCGTCGTTGTTTTCCCAAGGAATTTGAGCCAATATGCAAATTTTTGCATCAGGTTCGGACTCAGCGGGAAAAAATACATCGAAATACACTACCGTAGGATCTGAAAAAAATGTTTATTTCTTTTTTCAGTTATTTATTTTTTTTTCAGTTTTTTGAGATTATCTCAAAAACGGGAGCCAATTTGAGTATTCTGGCTTCGGATTCGGATTCAGCGGGAAAAATTACATCGAAATACACTACCGTAGGATCTGAAAAAAAATTTTATTTCTTTTTTCAGTTTTTTAATTTTTTTTCAGTTTTTTGAGATTATCTCAAAAACGGGAGCCAATTTGAGTATTCTGGCTTCGGATTCGGATTCAGTGCGAAAAAATACGTCGGAATACACTAGTCTAATGTCTTGGACATGACACTTTTTTTTTTTGTGTGCCTGTGTTATTTTTGATATGTATCTTTTATTTAAATGACGCAAATTGGCGACACAAAGTAATTTATACGTATTTTTTTTAAATAGTGAGTAAGTAAAAAGTGACTGCACTTAATTTTCTTATAAGTGTATACTCTAATGCTTCCAAAAAAAACATTGTGTAACACCTTTAGAGCCATCGTTATGAAAATAAATAAAGACAATTGATATAAAAAATAAATTATTCGTACCAATAAATTGGCAAGAACAAGTATGGATCAAAAAATTAACATTCATAGTTTCTTTTCAAATTTGGGCGGTTCGAAATTCACTTGAGAACTATGGGCTAATGGATTTTTTAAGGTCATACTAAAGTTACCCTAAACACAGACTTTGGCTAGCTTGGGCCTGGGACTAGTCTAGGTACCTCTAAGTACTCAATGGCAATACTAATTAAAATAATCTACTTCTCATTTAAATATTTAATAGAAACAGACGCGTTGAATATATTCTTGAATATTATATAAAATGGAACTCCTCTAAATGGGACTTTGAAGAAACAATGGAATGCTACCGTGAACTATGTATGTAAAGAGAACTATGAAGAAAATATCCTCAGGATTTACTGTATGTATATACAATTATGGGTTGGTACGTGACTACCATTCGGAATTCAGAGAAAACGTAGGTTCGAATCTCAGTGAAACACCAAAATGAAGAAAAAGTTCTTTTCTAATAGCAATCGCCCCTCGGCAGGCAATGGCAAACCTCCGAGTGTATTTCTGCCATGAAAAAGCTCCTCATAAAAAATATCTGCCGTTCGGAGTCGGCTTGAAACTGTAGGTCCCTCCATTTGTGGAGCAACATCAAGACGCACGCCACAAAAAACCCTCTAAATATTTTTCAAAAAACTGTGTAAAAGAAGTAATAATGAACTTCATATTACATAATTTATAAAGTAATAACAATTCCTTTTTATTAATAGGTGGATAATGGATAAGTTCGTGCGGTTTTACAACAGATGGCGTAACTTGATTATTATTCCATCGATCCACATTTCCAAACATTCATTGGAGAGCTACTGTCGTAAGGCACAAACGTCAGTATAAGTTTTTTATTTGAAGCGTAAACAACAATATTTTTACCACACTTGAAAATGTCGAATTTCGTGCCAAATAATGTGTTTTTGCGGGGAATTCTTTAATATGAAGAAAAAAGCAGCCGAAAGTCATCGTATCTTGGTGGAAGTTTATGGTGAGCATGCTCTAGCTGAGCGAACGTGCCAGAAGTGGTTTGCACGCTTTAAAAGTGGTGATTTTGGCCGCGCCGCCAAAGTTCATGGATACCGAATTGGAGGAATTGCTCGATCAAGATCCGGCTCAAACGCAAGAAGAGGTTGCAAAAACTTTGGGAGTTGATCAATCAACCATTTCCAAACGTTTAAAAGCCATGGGAATGATCCGAAATTCAAATTTCGGAAAAAAACCGCACGAACTTATTCATAGACAAAAAAAAAATTTGTGTGCAGTGAAAATTCAATACAAAACATATAAAAATTCAAATTGAAATTATGAATAATCAATTTTGCAACTATTTACCGCTATTTGATAACACGCGTGCACGTTTGTTGCGAATTGAACCAAAAATGTTAGCTTCAGTAGATATGTCCACCCCATCTGTGGGGTTTTATTCACATTATTAACGGCTTCTGTTGGACGGACTTCTGTCTGTTATTAGCAACTGTTTTTTTGCTTTCTCGAGTTGGTTATATTATAAGTAACAAGGTGGCGCAAAATTAATCACCTTTGACACTTGTGAAGTAGACAGCGGCAGTATGCAAACAGATAAGCAATTGAGCATGTAAAAGATGAAATAACGACTTCCATCACCCATTTTTTCTGTTTTTTTTTTGTAAAAAGTTATGTAAAAACCAAATTAGACGAATTTTGTGCCACCTTGCATAAAGATGTGATGAGTGTTGGAATATATAACTAATGAAGTATGTAAGTAAGTAAAAGTTTACACATCAAAGATGCCTAGCCAAAAATTGAAGTGGTCGTGTACATAAAGTCCATGTAACATATAATATATACATATTTTTAATAAATCGCTGCAGGGAATAAAACGCATTTGCTGCAACTACCTGATTAACCTTCTGTGAGTCGAAATGCCTTTTCCAACAAGAGTAGGCGCGGTATTGCAGTTTAATATAAAATAAGACAAAGTTATTCTCGTTAAAAGGAAAAAATTGTAATATCTTTTATGAAAAAATTATTATTCAGAAAATATTTAAATAATATTTAAAACCAACGACTGAAATAGATCAGATGCGCCTAACGGGGGGGTTAAATTGTAGCGTTTCGAAAGAAATTCAAATTCATCTCCGATTTGAAAAATTATATTCAGCAAACCAAACTCCTTCTTTAAATTATTTGTACTGCTTATATGAATAAATAATACAAATCTTATAGTTGCAAAAAACTTAATTCCATAAAGAGAGACTATTATAAAAAAAAATTGGAAATTACTGCGTTTATTTTATTAAACAATATTATATTTTTTTTTTAATTAATTTTACTTGTTTTGAGGATTTTTAACTGAATTGACATAATTTTATCCTTTTGAATAATTCACCACAATTCACCTCACATTTTCCCCGTTTTATATGTATCGCCGGTATTACAACCAGTTCGCGTACACAATAAGAAACATACATACTCAAAAACGTACCAAATGTACAAATCCATTTAGAGGTACGCGGGGCATTAAAAAATTATTTTTCTGAAGCCACTTTACTGCAGTAAAGATTTGTACACCACTCCAATGAACCATTCAACGATTAATTTCGCTTATGGCAATTCGCTGCTAGATTCCCTTGTTGTATCTTCGTAAACTCCGCCTTTTATGCGTAATTGATTTGCGTAGCTTACTTCCGCTGTCAATATTCCGTTCTGCCGTGAATGACCAATAATCATGCTGACGACGAAGCAATACTGTGCTTTAGGCTATTGCCATCTCTCTTTTGCAAGCTAATAAATGTTTAAGAGAGGATGCGCAGTTCATCGCTTTCAATGTCAACTTTTTGTTTCTTTCACTCTTAAACCAATCAGTATGGAATGCGACATTTTTATGGAATCAAAAAATTTATTAATTAACAGCTCAAGTTTTTGTTTCATGCTGCAATTCTCTTCGGATGTTTTCTTATTGTTCCATCTCTCGACGCTTATATGTATGATGTTCTTTATTTGTAGCTGTTTATTCCTCATACAAACGTACATTTTATATGATTTCGAACAGGGACACCTAGAGCATTCACAATTAAAAACTTGTCAAATTCATCAATACATATATTTATAGATACATATGCATATTTAGTAGAGATAACGGTGCACTATGATGTGTAGATTTTTTGTCTACGTTTCCTATGCAACTGATTGCTTTGTAGTACCAGCAACTCTACCCTTTACCTTTCATTCTTTCATCAATTAAAGAACAACTCAAATATATTACTAATATTCAAGCTTAAATATATTTAATAATGGTAAACAATGCAGTGAGATACATTAGTCACAATTCAACAAGTGGCATTTGATATGATTCGTGGCTATGCCCATTATAAATTACCGATGAAATTTACTTTCGCATTTCTAAAAATGCCAAAACAAAAGGGCAATAAAGGGAATGAATGTCAAATCTAGCGAAAGCTGCAATATTCCACATTTGTTCTAAAAAAAGAAAAATAAAAATTCTTCAGTGTAGAAATATCCTGGAACTCCCTTGAATTCCTTATTACAAAGCCAAGCATAGATCTAGACTTTGCAATCATAAAGTCTGTATGCTTAGAAAACCACATTTTCGATGTAAATATGGCCTCCAAGTCTTTCTTTTCATAAATATTTGCGGGGGTGCTAGTACCCAATTTGTAAAGAACGACCGTAAATTTTCAGGTCATCTGCATACATCAGACAACAGCGATGTCCCCAAAACGTCTAGAGTATCATTAACAAATATTAAGAACAATAGCGGCCCGAAATGATTACCTTAAGGTACACCTGAGGAAACTTTGATTACAATAAAGGTGTGCAAATAGGCATAATCTGCATCAAAAAGTATAATGTAAACATCACTTTATGAAACGTATACAAATATGCGAAACTCTGTCTTTACACGATACTTTTACACGATTTCAAATAACAGGAATAACGCGAGTCATAAAACAAAAAACAAAAATGATATTCTAAAAAAATGTCTTCTGAAATAAAGATTTTTCGTGTAATGCATCCGAGAAACGATACAATAACTAAATACATTTCAGAACTAACCAAATGCGACTGGAACAGAATTTTCTTACTCATGGCACTGACATCTTGTGTAGCTGGATATAAATAAATAACCTGAGAATCCAAAAAACAGTCGAATGTTGATAGCAAGGTTTAAAATTACAGTACAAAAAACGTGCGAGCTTACCATTAAATAACGATGAATAGTTGTGGAAGTGATTCTATTCATATTTGCAATGTAAACTTTCATATGTTGTGAATGTATATGCATATATGTATATTTATAGATTGGACTTTAACTTTGCACTTTTCAATTTCTTTTGGGAAAATATTTAAAGTCATTTCTTTATACATAAAATTATTTAAAACTACGGAGAAATCTATTGAGAAAACAATGAGTCTTGCGCGACTCATTTTATTTAAATGCTAAAGCAGTTATTAATTGCAAGCGTATGTTTGCAATCGCAGTAGGCTGTGAGCGCTAACAAAATTAAGGGTAATTATTAATCATATTTAGAGGAATGATATCTACCGATCACGTATGATTTCTACTTTATATTTTTCAGTCATTCAGTTGTTTTATTTCCGTTATTTTTAAAGGCACATAGCAAATTATTCGTTCAATCAAAAAATATCGTATAAAAAATGAGAATAATTAGTGATTACTGAATAATTAAGTAAAGAAGACTTTGCTACAGGTTATTTTTAATAAGAAGGATATACATACATATTTTCTCAACGATTAATAAGTAACATAAAATCTTCCGGTTCTGGAAGTTTGCCCATATAAATACGAATATTTTCCCACAAATTTGCTAGCTTTTTCCAAACAAACAAAATTTCCATCACTGCCTTATGCAGATGTATGTCCTCGATCATTGTCGATGCCGATACGGATATAAACAATTTGCCAAAAAAATTGTCAGCTGTTTCATTTTTATCTAATCTAATGTAATATATACCGAAGAACAAAAGTAAAAGCGTTTCAAAATTGGGAACACCACTGCAATCAAATTAGTTTTTTATAATCTTCGAATATTAAAACGCCATTTCAAGCGATCGACAACGTTGTTAAATTATTAAAAATTACTATCATAATTTTGAGTTTGAGAACGCAATTTTAAAAGCGTTTACTCACATTTATGGTGTAAAGCAGATTGCCTCCGCGTGGTGCACCCTGAATAGCGCCAAATGATCTGCGGCCTGAACAGCCTTTCCGACAACCTGAACAGTGACGGCCCCTGGAATTTACGTTTTGGAATCTTTCTGACCCATGTGCTGGTGGTTGCGGCATTCTGCCACCTGGGTATGTCAGGATGAAACTTAACAGAAATGACTGGTGGGCTAATGCCGTAACCGCCCCCGTCCCGTTTAAACCCTGGCAGGCCTCGGAGTACGTTCCAAACCCGTCGCTATTGGGTTGGCGGTGTAGGTGCGGTTGAGATGACTCCCGTCTTTGCGTCCGGTCTGGCTCTGAACGCATGCCTCATGAGGGCATGCGTCAACCCTCGCATGGCCTCCCTGCCGCGGCATAGACAACCATGGCACCTCTAAGGGACGACTACACTTCTACGGGCTTTGGATAGCGGCTTCGACTGGGGACCCACTTAAAATAAAACATGAACACCAATTCAACAAACACAACAAAACAAACAACAAAAACCTCAGATGGCAGCGGGAACTCGGAACCGAGTCCTAAAACCATCTCTCGTAGGACAGGAGGGGCGAAATCGCCTCCTCGTAAATTCTCCCGGGGTCTTATCCCGAGGGCTGAAATTTTTAGTGGCAGCAAAATGTCGGAAGCGACTAGTAGAGTAGAACAGGAGGGGGACCCTGATGGGAACCGACTTCCAGCAAGAACGTGGGGGTCACAAGCGGGAACCCCCTTATGGTAGGTAGGAGGCCGCAGGCGGAACCGTCTGCGTCTCCTAATTTAGCAGCACTGGATGGGGACAGTTTTCCGGGGGCTTCGAGGTTGCCTCTTCGGGGACCCCCTATTAAGCCTAAACGGCAGGCAGGGCAAAGCAAACGGTCCTTCTCCGACCTTCGTCTCGCGACCAAAATCCTGGAGCGCTACGGCGACCAAAATGCTTCTCAGCTATCTGAGAAACATTCCCAGACGCTTGAGTGAGACACGAAGGTTCCGCGTGGAGCGGAAGAGGGAAGAGGGAAGAGGAAAGGGAGTGAGTGCGCCACAAGTGGATTCGGGGGAAAAGAGACAACGATCCCAGGAGGAGATTCGAAAAGAGACCCAGGACTGATGGCGGTCTGGAAGGTGGTTAAGGTGGAGAAGACTGAGATATCATATCGGCAAGCGCTGATTCTGCTGAATGCAGAATCTCTCGGTCCTCTCGCTGAAACAAAGGAGGTTATCAGCTATGGTTTCGAAAAGGTAGTCCTTAAGGTCTACCAAAGCGATACCAGAGAGGATGCCTCTGCACATCCGGAGGTGCGGGCGGAAGAAGGGCCCACAGCTGAGGAAGCTCCTGTGGACATGGAGATAGACTCCGTCACGTCGGAGGTTGACAGTGCTGGTGACGCTCCCTCACGACCAGGGTCCGTTATAAGCATCGGGTCATTCTTCGACAGGGCGGAAGAGGAGAGGCTTCTGGCCTCGGAAAGTGAGGACACCGACCTTGGGATGCTGGAGAGGATTATCGAAGATGATTATTCTTCAGATAAATCTTCAGCATTCTAAGGCGGCGTCGGCCAATCTACTGCTCCACCTTGAACAAGGTGGAGTTGATATAGTTCTGATCCAAGAACCGTGGCTGGGCAGCAGTGGCATTTCTGGACTCAGAACGAAAAGATATAAACTGATGGCGTATAGCGGGTTAGGTAAACCAAGATCTTGTATGCTCATCAGGAAGGAACTTAATGCATTTATTTTGCCTAATTTTAGCAATGAAGACATTGTGACTGTGACCCTAGAGGGCCCTGCGGGAAAGCTATGGCTGATGTCGGCCTATATGGCGCATGAGGACGAGGTGGAGCCACCTCCGATGATACTGAGAGAAGCCCTGGCTGAAGCGAGGCGCAGGAAAACCGGCGTTATTGTAGGGACGGATGCAAACTCCCACCATACCTGTTGGGGAAGTTCCAACATAAATGCAAGAGGTGAGTCACTTTTTGATTTCATTTTAAACGAAGATTTGTTTACTTCCAACAGGGGTAAGGACCCCACTTTCATTACCGCAACCAGGGAATAGGTGCTGGATGTTACTCTGGCCTCCTCCTCACTGTTAAGCCGAGTTTCCGATTGGAGGGTGCTTAACACCCACTCTTTCTCGGATCACAGGTATATTCAATTTTCTCTCACTGAAACTCGTCCAAAAAGACCATCCTACAGGAATCTGAGGAGAACGGACTGGGATACTTACGGTAGGAACCTGTTGAACCTTCTCCCCGGAGCACCCAGGGAAAATTTTGATCTCTCGGAGGGAGCGATCGATGATCTGGTGGAGATCTTCACTTCAGCTTGTAATAAGGCTCTCGAAAGGTCATGCCCACTTAGAACGCTCCCTAAGAAGGAGAAACCACCTTGGTGGACAGCAGAGCTCTCTGAGCTTAGGGCTTCGTGCAGGCGCCTCTTTAATAGGGCTAAAAGAATGAAGTCTCCCACAGGATGGGATCTGTATAAGGTAGGGCTTGGAATCTATAAGTCCGAGATTAGGAAGGCTAAGAGGGACTCTTGGAGAAACTTCTGTGGAAGCGTGGAGGGCTGTCATGAGTCTTCAAGACTTAGACGAATACTCACGAGGAGCTCGGCTCCCTTGGGATACCTGAGGGATGAATCGGGACGTTGGGCGATGAGCGGCGAGGAATCACTAAAACTGCTTCTCGACGCTCATTTTCCAACGAATCCGGTATCTAGTAGCACCAGCTTGGGAAGTACACCAATGTGTCTTCAAAACCGGGGCTGGCTGCTGGATGAGCACCGCTTGACCTTGGCCATTGGCTCCTTCGGGCCGTTCAATCGCCTGGTCCTGATGGCATCATACCTGCCCAACTGCAGAAATCTGCAGTGGTGTCATGCCGCTGGCTGAGCCCTATCTATGCGAGCTGTATAGCCAGAGGCTTTATACCGGGATCTTGGAGAGCTGTGAGGGTTGTGTTCATACCCAAGGCGGGCAAGAGTTCACATGTCTCCCCTCAGGATTTTAGGCCAATCAGTCTCTCATCTTTCTTGCTGAAAACCCTTGAGATTTTGATTGACCTACACGTAAGAAGCGAAATTCCTCGGGGGCGTTTGTCGCATACCCAACATGCTTACTGTAAAGGCAGATCAGTGGAATCTGCTCTGCACGCAATCGTTAAAGATATTGAGGAATCCCTATATCAGAAAGAACTCGCAGTTGACGCCTTCCTCGACATTTTAATAACGTTCTCCCGGAGGCAATCACTAAAGCTCTGGGTAGGCTGGGGGTCGGAGCCGACCTTTCCTGGTTTATCTACAGAATGCTCAGCGACAGAACGGTCGTGGCAGAGTGGGCAGAGGCACGCCGCAAGGCGGGGTTCTCTCACCATTTCTCTGGATCATTGTTATCAATGACTTGCTGGAGGAGCTGGTGAGGAGGGGCTGTAGCGTGATTGCCTACGCGGATGATGTGGCATTAATTGTTAGAGGAAAGTTTATAGATACCCTGTACGATTTAATGCAGGGATATCTAAACGTAGTTGTTCAATGGGCAGCAGACTGCGGCTTACCGGTGAATCCTCTTAAGACGGAGCTCGTCCTTTTCACGAGGTAATATAAACTGCCCAGAGCTCAACTCCCTCGATGGGGGGCGCTCTGCTGGTGCTTTCTGACAAGGCGAAGTACCTAGGTCTAATCCTTGACAGTAAGCTAACGTGGAAGCCCAACATTGAGGAGAGAGTAAGGAAGGCAACAATCGCCTTGTATGGGTGCAAGGGCGCCATTGGCAAAAGATGGGGCCTCTCGCCTAGAGTTGTATTTTGGCTCTATAATACTATAATAAAGCCAATATTGTTATATGGAGTCATTGTCTGGTGGAACTCACTGGAGAGGACGACATCAGTTATAAAACTAGAGAGAGTCCAGAGGTCTGCGCTCATTGGAATCAGTGGGGCACTTCGAACTACTCCTACTCTGGCGCTTAATGTAATGTTAAACGTGGTACCTATAGACATCGCAGGCAGAATTGCCGCTGCACGTACCGCAGTCAGACTGAGAGGCTTGGGCTATAAGCTCAATCTCAAATATGGACACTCAAGCATCCTCAGAAACTTTGAGTTCATCCCCTCGTCGACGGATCAGTGTGTGCCCTCTCTAAGTCCAAGCGGAACTTTCTCCACCCATATTCCACCAAGGGAGGAGTGGACCGCTGAGCAGCTGACTGGCTACTTACTTGCGTAATAACTGTTAAGAAGGTAAATATTTACTCCGATAGCCAAGCGGCTATTAGGGCACTAGGCTCTGTTATGGTGCATTCGAAGCTGGTCAGGGAATGCCTGGTCTCTCTCTCGATTGCATCAGAATTCTTCGACATAAATATAATTTGGGTACCTGGTCACAGCGACATTGCAGGAAACTGGAATTGCATGGAAACTGCCCAGCTTTCGCGGGACTAAGATTCAAGCATCTTGGTTCTCACTTCTTTTCTGCGCCTGCTGATATAGCAGGTGCTGATAACAAAAATCTGATGAACTTCATCAGCAGCATAAAGAGGTTAACACAACCGCAGACTAGTCACCGTTCGTAGTCCGCAAACACTGACCATTGCCCATCCCTTCCCTTTCTCCCCTTTTTTCCTTCACCCTCTTGCAATGGTATCACAAAGGATGAACCAAACTTTTTTTCGTCTAAGTGGGCGCTACTCCCTGGGCAACCATCACTACCTAACCTAACCTAACTCATTTATGGTGGTATTAATTGCCTTATCAGAGAGGTTGTGCCGAAATAGCCGTTTCATTTTGCGGGAAGATCAAGAAATGGGCAGCGAAACTTACCCGACCAGTTCGACTTTTAGTGCGGCCGCTTTGTCATGGGAGATAAGCTTCATTGGCTTTCCCGGCTTCCTACATTCATCCAATTCCATCAAAAAAAAAGAACGTCGCACACAATCGTCGTGACGGACAACGGAAGCTTTAAGGGAGACTGGGAACTAGGCCTTTCCGGCTCTATCGCACCCGAAAAAAAACTTGCACAACCAGCATGAGAGATAACGGAAGTTTTAAAGGCTCCCAGATACGAAGAATCGGAGACTAGAAACCCGTCCTTTCTAACTCCATCCATTCATTCACTTCCATCACATTCACATCTGATTTGATCACATAGTATGTACATATGTGTGTATCTCATTGAACAAATAATTAGTTTCTTAGCACTGGCAAGGAAACATAATACTCTAGCACATAAGATGTGTTAACTTATTGTTAGTTTCTCATACAAGAAGGGTTCAATAAATAAAAATAAATTCGGAACCATTTGATCTCAATGAAAGATTTGCAGTCTTGTTTTTGCCTAAGCAATACAATTGCACAAGATATGCTCTGTGGTTTCATCATCCTTCAGATAGAGTCTACACTTTGTCTCATTCCCAATGTAAATTTTTTAGAGGTAATAATTTAAGTAAATGAGTAAATTACCTGTCAGAAAACCAACTATTTTCCTCAAGTTTACTTTACGCATATTATGCACTTCCCTATTGTGAGTTTGGCTTGATGGCTCCAATGGTGGTAATTCTTTGAGTATTCTTCCAACTATTTATCCTGCACTTAACTTCTGCCCAGTTGATACCACAGTATAGTTCTGCTGCCGATCCTGCCCTAGCTAGTTCATCAGCAATTTCTTGGGCTTTAATTCCAGAGTGACCCGCAACCAGCAAAGCGCAATTTTACTTGTTGCACTAAGTTGGTTTAGGTTGTTAAGTTATTCGTACATTAATTTCGTTTTCACAGAATGTGATGCTAGTGCTTATAATGCGGCTTAACTGTCCCAGTATATAACCATGTAAGCACCTTGGTTGCCCTCCATATGATTTATTCTCGCACAGATTGAAATTACTTTAATTTCAGCGAGGGAAAACGCTAAGCCATTTGCTCATTGGTTCGGAGATTTTCGTATTTATTTTCGAACCGTCTGTGAACCATTTGAGACTTCTGGACGACTCTAGGTCCTCCCAGTTCCCATTATTCACGGTCATAATCTCACTTCAAATCTACGGTTAAAAACACATTTGGAATCAAATAATACCGGACTATTTGATTCCAGCATCAAACCCTGTCTCCTGCAGTTTTATTAGGAAATTATCAATCGCTAAAGACCACAGAAATGGTGACAAAACTCTTCCTAGTGGACTGCCTTTCATTGCCTTGACTGAGGCGGTTTCTGCCCCTAGAGTTGAGCTAATTATTCTGCTGCCAAGCATCGATTTCTCGTGTTATCGATAATCCGTGTTATCGGCGCCTTCAATGCCTAAGAAAGCGAATAAAGCAATTTTTCTAGAACTTAGAGCTTTCTCTATCCTTGTTACAACTTAGTGAAGTGCCTCTTTTGTGAATTTTCCTTCATTATATCCAAACTGAAATTGATGCAGTGGCGTTTTGTTTATAACTTCTCTCTAATATGAGGATCTACTAATCTTGCATAGTTTTTAGGAGAAATGATGTAAGACTAACTGAAAACCTACTTTTGTATTAGTATGCATTAAGAATAAACCTGCGCATACGCTATGAAAAGCGTTTTAGCTAAGCTTCTCCTCGAAGTTGAGGTATGTGTTTTGCTGTTGTCTCACGAACGGCGATTTCACGCCACCAATGACCGCGGAAGTTTAATTTTTTTAAACATATTTTAAGAGGTTAGGAATAGCTGGTGTCGTAGTTGCACGTACACCCATCTTCAAAATTACACATTTAGAAATATAATACAATTAAGGCCATTAACGGCTTTTCAAACATTAAAAAGAAGTTAATTATACGCATTTCTAATTTCCTAAGAATACCGTGCCGCAACGAATTTATGAATCTACTTATGTGCGTACAGTCATAGGCATGCGTGTACGTACGCACATAGTAGGAGGGTTCAGCAATTGACGGGTTTCCGGAACACTAGGCGAGACATAGACACAAGGACTGGCGTCAGTGTGTGAGAACTGGTGCGCAATAGGTCGTACCTCCAAACATACAGATGCACCTTTGCACTAATTGTTCATTCTTATTATCGACGGTATGGTCACTTTGACCGTCATTATCATTTGGATCATCATTTGGTCATCATTTCTGACAAATCATGTTGAGAGCCTTTTGATGTTATCCTCAGCGTTAATTGTTTGTGTAATTTCGAGGTTCTCATTTTAGCCTTGTTTGCTTGTTTTGTATGTAAGTACCTCTTTCGCCACTTGTTGACAGATGGCGGTATGCTATACATATGCATAAATGCATTGAAACTAACTCAGTGCGACTGCACAGCATGTTGGCACAACACTGCAAAATATTCTCCTTTCCACTGTTTACAATCAATCAATTTGAAAATTCTCTTATAGTTTGCTCTAATCATACGTGCTTATACATTTGCACTTACACATGTGTATTTGCGTGTTTGTAGAAGAGAAACTCGCACACCCCATTGCTTATTTTCTTGAGATTTTTACTCAGATCTGAACCAGTTTGGAATGTAGAATTTGTCGGTTGATTGTATTAAATATTTCAGTGTTGCAACGACAGCTGGCCCATATATTCTGTAGGTGTGAAGTGTGGAGAATTCGTGTGTTTTTTCTTATCTAAATTGCTTTTTGAGTATCAATAATTTACCCAAAGTGCGATTCAGTGTTGTGGTGTCGCGCTGGAGATCTAGTGTCAGAAGTTTTGTTACTACCTTCGTTGTTTTAAAATATATATTTATACGAGCATGTACTTTATTTTTTAACTACTCTTTTTGATATGGAAACTGAGAAAGGAGAACGAATCATTATCTATGCATAATTGCAAAATATTCTTTACTTGTGGACTATATTAGGAAATGTAGTACTTATATGCAAGACGGAATAAAAATATCGGTTTTTTTATTTTAAATTGTCTATTTATGAATTATTATACTCGTATGCGTGTATATTGAAAGAGGTGAACAAATGATCTCCTATACGCAATTGCGATGCCTTTCTGAAAATATCGTGACGTAATTTACGGTGTAGCTGGGAACTACTACTACTAGCTTCTACAAAAGTTTTACTAAATTCGGTATTTTAAATTTACTAAATTGTAAGGTAATATTAGAAATTAACAGCACCAGAAAGAATCTAAATATAAGATAAATTTAGAGCTTTTTACTCAATCAGTTTAAAAAAATTCACATTTTGACAGCGTTTTCACGAAGTTCACGGTTTCTTCTTCTTCTTCTTCATCTTAAATCTGTAACTTTTAATTAATTAGGTATTAATTAAATCATTGATTATCCGTATCCTTAGAAATACTTAGCTTTAATGTTCCCAAACGTAGTCTTTGTAGTTCTTACTCTGTTTATTGTGAGTATCTCCGAACTAAGTGCGCTATCAATACTCCCTTAGTACGAGCTATGGGTGAATTAAATACAATCTGTTAAAACGCTTCAATTCTCTTTCCGCCCGAAACAGGATCTTCAGAACATCTTTATGTATTTATGAGACACTTCTATCATAAGCTTTAATATATCTGTGATTAAATAACACAAAATCTTCGCCACTACCTCTACTATAATTTGGATATACCAGTAGGCTGTGATACAATAAAAAACAAAAACTCTTACATTACAAATGAGTACAAATTTTAAAGCTGATATACATATATGTGGCACAATCAATTCCCACACGTTATGAAGTCCAACTTTTATCTTGCAAACTAGCTGTGCGCTCCTCAAAATTAGTAGCATTAAAAATTAGATGTTGACACGCAATACCTCTCAGAGCGTCTGTATATATGTATGTATTTACGTACACGCACGGATTCGGCTGAACTATAATTGGTTGTACCAATATCTGAGGAAAAGACTTATACATTCATATGCATGTGAGTCCGTTTATAATTGTGTTTATATACATACTTATGCGCATGCGTACAAATAATTTTTACCCGATGCTTCGAAGAAAACTGAGGTTAATACTTATATGAAATAAGCAGTAAAACCGTAATCAAGTGGGACTGTAAAAGCGGACACTAAAATTATAATCAGATTATGATCACTAATGATCCTTTAATAATTATCGTTTAGACTTACTTAAGAAATCAAATCAAATCGAAATCATTTCCGTGCTTGTGTGCCATCAAACCGCCGCCACCGCAAGCACTGGTGCCTGATTGCGGGAGAAATCATTAAAAATTGGATTTCATTAAATTTTTTGAGAGTGCGAAACAGGAAGTGGCGATCATGTCATGAAGTCTATACGGCTTAGTTCGGTTGTAGGTCAATTTCAACAACTCGTTCACACATACACACGAATGAAGCAAAATACTTCCACAATATATTTATTTATCTATAAGATGCAAAACTTAGGCGTTTACTGCTTTAATTTTCAAAACGATAGATTTTTTCTATATACACGCATGTAAATATGTATTATTTCCGTTTTTTTTTATTGCAGGGAATTTTCTTAATAACACCCATTGCATATATACATAGATGCATAATAGCTTTTTAAGTATGAAACTTATTTATAGTATTAGTGTAAAATGTATATGTATAAGTAGAAGAATTGGGTACGGCGTTAATTTTTTCGTCGCGATTGTATTGGCGGCTTATGTTCAACTCGGCTTCTACTTTGTTAGCAACCGAGGACAGGTGTAATTTAATTATCCTCACGTGTAAATACCACAATAGCTATACCATATAACGGTTCGT
The DNA here is from genome assembly GCF_027943255.1 of Anastrepha obliqua. Classification (NCBI taxonomy): domain Eukaryota; kingdom Metazoa; phylum Arthropoda; class Insecta; order Diptera; family Tephritidae; genus Anastrepha; species Anastrepha obliqua. The sequence continues at coordinate 343,535 of NC_072893.1, forward strand.
TTTTATCCTTAAATTTACTTAACTGCTTTGTTAGTGTTGTTTATTATTTGTACACCCGGTTCCGGGTCTCTGCTGCTCGTTGATTTCCATCCACAACGTTAATGCGACCAAGTCCCATTTAAGTGACACATAAAATTGGTCACTTATCTTAGTTGCCACCGAATTGCAGCAGCGCCCTGCCGTTCTGTAGTAATACAAAGTGGCTAATGCAGGGGAGTGGGAAACGTACTTGACTATTCGACGACATATCAGCAACCCCAAGTGAGCCCGCTACAAATTTCGTCCAGTCATGTGCGCGCATTCGTGACCTTAATATCCATTCTTTGGTTGCCCTTGCGGACGTTTGTGCTATTGTTGGCTATTTTATTTGACGTGGTAGTTGTCAGGTGTGCTGTCTCGTATGGTCACATTATTCTGAAAGGTGGTTAAATTGTGTAAACGCTTATTGCCTTTTACAGAAAAACATGTTGCGAAGGCGTTAGATTTCACAATTAGTAACTCAAGTTGATTACAAACAAGCAAAAAAATAAAAAATTTAACACACAAAGAGATAAAAATTAAAAAAAAAAACGCTCATAGATAGACTCATTCAAATGCTTCAAACATTTTTCGTAAGTGCTATTCGCCATATATTAGCGCTTCCGCTCTAAATTAATTGAGTTTCAAATATAATTTATGTTTATATAAAGACACTGTATATTTATTTTTCAAGTTGCACTTGTTACAGTTTTTTTCTAAACAGTTATTTTTAGTAATTCAATTCATTGTATTGCAATTTATCTTTTATATGATTATAGATTTTTTCGATATTTCATAAGCATAGGAACGCCAAGTTGTGAGGTCTTTCTAAGGCAGATGAGGCCTTACTCTGCCACCAACAGTTTGTGCGGGATTTAGCTCTCCGTTGGACACCTTTTTTAAAACATTCGGCTAGACATCCGAGTCTAACCTTTTTAAAGGTTATACTATAAATCGATGGAAAATTAAACTTTAAGAAGCTAACTGGAAGCTCAAGTCGTTAGCTATAATAGAACTATGTTAAATTCACGTCCAAAGTCGAAAAAGCCTGGCCAGAAAGGTTTCCGGGTGCCCAACGGAGGGTTAATAGTTTCAAATTATTATTAGTATTAGTATTAATTCGAATGGCATTGCCGTCGTCAACTACCAAAGAACGAGTAGAGAGTGGTTTTTGTTCATCGGCGAAGAACTATACATCTCCATTTTCTACTTAGTCCAGATTCTACATTGATGACACAGATTTATAAAATTCACTTTTTGGGGTGAAAGCACTGAAAACACGTTTTCATGTACCATATTTTCTCTTTTCACTTTTGCGCCGCAAAATCACCTTCAGTGCACAGAATTACATTGGAACCCAGTCCCATATCAACACAAAAATACCTGTGGATTTGCAGAGCGCACAAATTTCCATCGTCAGTGATGCATTATTGCCTCCATATTCTATGCATTCTGTATTGCTACATGCACTTTGCCAGTTTCTGGCCAAGATACTTGGAAAGCGTCATTGTAATTTCCGTTATTGTCACCATCCACAAGGAGATGAAGGATGCTCTCCATAATTTAAGTATGTTTTTTATATAAGTCTTATATGGAATATCCAACTTATTCTTCGGAAGCTATACGGCAGAATCGAAAAATTCGCTATCATTGCTTGCGCGGACCTTTTTGTTGAGCAGTACACTTTAAGAGCAAAATGGATAGTCGTATTCAATTCTTGTTTGAATTTAATTCTTTATTGTACTTTATTATAAAATGTATATTTCAAAATTTTATCAAAATTGTTTGTTACAGATGAATGTATTTGCATTCCAACTTTTGTTGTTCTTCTTCGCAAGATAATGGAAATTAACTTACGATAAAAAACTAGTGAACACACAAGCAATTAATTTATCATTAAACACAGGATGTTAAAAAAACGTAGTGTAACCCAAAACGTTATAAAAAAACTATAACAGTGAATTAAGATGACGCAAAATAACTTTGCTTTAACGGCTTTAAGTCACTTAGAAGTTGCATGAAAAAATATACAGATTCCATTTCTTTACTCTTTTCAATGCAGAAACATAAAAAAATATATTTCCAGCTCAACAATTGCAAGTTATGCAAAGTGAATGTAATATGCAACAACATAACTATTTGTATAGATGTAAACCCGTGCTGGTCAAAGTATAGAAACTATTTCATTCGCTACCCACGTAATTGATATCCACCTATGCGTGTATGATGGCATGGAGCAATGTGGCCAGCAGGAATAAAACTAAGTTTCAATGACTAATCTATCATTGAATAAAAGAAAAAATGGAAAATGTATAATTGTCAAAATGTTCAACGTTTGGCAAACATTATTTGAAATTATTGGGGATCTACGCAGATAAAAACATATAAAACTGTAGTCCTATATAAACATATTAGCGCATAATCATAGTTGGAAATAAGCCTGTTCTAACTATATTTCTTAAACAGAACTTTGAGAAAAACTATAATGTAATTAGTACCTGGTTTTTAGCATAAAACCGGGCATCAATTTAAACCCATCACAAGCTGGTACTAAAATTGGTTTTAAGCAAATTAAAATCAAACAAAACAAGGAGAAATCAATAAAAGGTTGCTTAAATATTAGAAATAATAATCATTTTTCATTTTAACGATATTGAAGGAGACTTTGACAGAATAAATGATGAAAGATTATTAACGCACCTTAATCCATTTGAGTTTGTTGAAAATGCTCTTTATAAAAAAAAAACAAAAAAGATCAAAAATCAAAGCAAATATTAAGCTTCTTTAAACTAACCCTTTATTATTCTAAAATTCAATGGGCTTCTGGTTCTGGTTAAAACTTCTTCATTTTTTTAGGTTTTTAAATTTTGTGCACAGAGTGAAACTTTAGGTTACTTAAGTTTTGTTGTAATATGAACTATATTTTACTTACTTTTTGTTTCTCTACCGCTCTTAATTCCCAAGGTTTATATTAAAATAAACATATTTAAATGTAAATTTATAAACATACACTTGTCGGATGACATTAAAATATGATAGATTAGTGTCAAAGTTAATTCTTACTAAAATGTAATTAGTACACAATTTAATATGGTAGTAGAGAAAATAAACCCAGTTCTTGCTTAACTTAACCTGGGTTTAACTCAGGACTATCATTATGCGTCCTTGATATTTTCCACGTACATACACACATATGATTCAATTGAAATATGTCTAAGTACATGCATAAATACCTAAATGCATATGATATTAATTCGGTCCGTAGATGTCCTTAAGAGGTATCTCTACTGTGAGCCAGTCTTCTAGCAATTAATTGCCTCAGTCGTATTAATGACAATTTGCCATGAGATGGTTCTATCAATAAGTATCATTTTTAACTTTTTAACTCCCATGTGAAATCGATATGATTCATACATACATACATGGTATAAATTTACAATTCATTCAAATACACACACCTACAAGTAGCTGCATATACTCATTTTACACTTTTTGCTAAATACCCTGAAAACGAGTATATGCAGACAAATGCTAAGCGAATAGAGCGTAAGCTAAACGAGCGAGTATTTTGGGGCCTACTGCACCGAAAAGTCAATAAAAACTGGTCTAAACAGACCCATATTACGTAAGTTATATCTAAGTGAATTTATAATTTTGATTATTTTATGCAAACTCGTGATATATTCACATTTAGATATAATGGTAAACAATATTTTAAGGATTCTTCTCTATTTATAAGTGGTTGCTATGCCCATCCTATTTTAGGTGTTTGGCAAAACTTTTCATGCAGTTTGTGAAGTGTGCATTGATATTGTAGAGAATGGTTCCGATGGATGGTGAAAAAACTCTCTTACTGCCATTCGCCTATAAATGGGCAAATGATTCTGTTGCATACGGTTCAAGCAGCTCACAACTTCCGGGCTTTACCCAATTATATTCTGGCTAGCTTCCGAACACCCGTTTGGGAGCGAGCTAATGTGAAAAGACAAACAGCACAGGATATCTCGTTGTGCGCTGAATTTGGGATCCGTCACGTACAAAAGGAATTATCAATGAAAATACAAATAGAGCCTAGGATAAGAACTTCCTACTCTGATGACGAGCACGGCAAACGAACTGCTGAAAATCCCGATCCTGATTGGGACTTTGGTTCCGCTATCCGACAAAGCGGACTGCCGATTGAGCTATTCTATCATGGCGGCAAATAGCTGATAAGGTGCAAGCATCAGCTCTTATGCAAAGTATGGTCGGATGAATGCGTGCCTGCTGATTGAAATTTAAGAAGGCTGATCCTACAATCTCTGCCAACTACCCCGGAATAAGTCTTCTAAATACCGCGTACAAGTTTCTATTAAACTTATTGTGCAAAATACTGAAGCTCACCATCAACCAACTAATTGGACGTTATTAGTGTCACTTTAGGCCTAGAAAATCCACATTTGACCAGATATTCACAATACGCCAAGTCTTGAAAAATATCCATGAAAAGAAAATCGACACACATCATCTTTTCGTCGATTTTAAAGCCACATATGACAGCGCGAAAAGAAGTTGACAAGACGGTCGCGCAAAATGGCGTTGATCAATATCAGTCGGTCCGTCAGAATTGGCAAAGACCTATTCGAGCCATTTGATACCAAACAAGGTGTCAGGCAGAGGGACTCTCTGTGGCGTGACTTCTTTAACCTGAAGCTGGGAAAGATTGTGTGCGGAACTGAATCGCTCAGGCACCATTTATTATAAAAGCCCTTTGACAGTTATGATTTTGAGGCAGTAAGAGACTTCGGGCGGCCGCTGTTGCCGAATGGGTCTACCATTTGGAATTCAGAGAAAACGTAGGTTCGAATCTCGGTGAAACACCAAAATTACGGCAGGCAATGGCAAACCTCCGAGTATATTTTAGCCATGAAAAAGCTCCTTATAAAAAATATCTACCGTTCGGAGTCGGCTTGTAACTGTAGGTCACGCCATTTGTGAAACAACATCAAGACGCACACCAGAAATAGGAGGAGGAGCTCGGTCAACCACCCAAACAGGGTGTACGCGCCAATTATATATATATAAGAGACCACGTTTATTTAGAACCAGCATTAACACCGATAAAATGTCAGCATTGAAATTCAACGGAGAATTGCTCTTGCTATTTTGGACTAAGTAGGCAATTGAGTAGTAAAGTCCTCTCTTGACGAACAAAACTAACATTTTATAAATGTCCCAAAATCTTTTATCTCCCCTTTATATCAATTCTTATCCTGAAACGTGCCAAGAATAGCCGCTGACGACATTAGAGTTTTATATATTAGGATGAATATGGTAGTTTATGAAATAGGAATACTTGCGGATAAATGGGGGACAGGTTCTTAATTATATGTGAATGCGTTTCTGGAAACAGTTTGTTCAAGAATGATGCAATTTTACATGGTTAAAGAACTATCTATAATTACCGTATGCAATATTTTTAATTTTCTAGCCGCGGAATGAGCTAAATCTTAAATTGATGAACTCTAAGCTGGACACTTATGCACATTATTAAAACTACTGATTCTACTATAGTGGGCGCACATAGCGGAATCACACTTTACAATTTTATTTCAATCATCCGATTTCTCATTAATACTTCCTCACAAATCTTTCCGATCGTAATGTGCCTGTTACAATGTAAATTGACTCTGATTCATGCAACTGGTTGTTTGCACTCCTAGAAATCAAATAACTTCTTCGAAAAATATAAACTGATGTATGTAGTATAATTGACGTATAAAACACTAAAATAAGTTATGATCTTTTTTATTAAGTTTAATGGGAGCTTTTTTTTTATACGAATATTTATGTACTTAATACTAGCTGAGGAGGCCTGTACGTGAATCTTACTCTATATCTGGACAAGAAACCTTAAATGATATATAAATTTGTTGCTGAAGACGGTCGCCCCTCGGCAGGTAATGCTTAATCTCCAAGTGCATATCTGCCATGAAGAAAGCGTCTCCGTTCGGAAGTAGCATACAACACCCGCATTGTAGATCCGCCCATTTGTTGGACAATATCAATATGCCAAAAAATAGAGGCGGATCTTATCCTAACCTAACCTATCTGAACACATAAAAAATAAATATAAGCAAATATGTATATACCATAATGGGATTCAAAGACGGCGTAGGTCTTTGACAGCAATTCTTTAGTACATTTTAAGGATCCACTCTTTGGAGTGGTTTTTGGACTGACGGAGGCATCGGACCATGTTTTTCGAAAATGATGCCGGTAATGCTGTTAAGTCCAAGATGGTTCCAGAGCTGAAGAACGAAATCGTATGCATCATAAATTATATACAGCCTGAACTATGTCAAAAAGCCATGAAAAATTATAGTATTCGCATTTTGTATTGGCGGGGACGTAGTGGGCCCTTAACGGATATTGTGTTTCATACATCAATACCATAGACTAAAACACATGATGAAATAAAAATGTTGTTGTGTTTTATTTTTAAAAGAAAATCTGAGGTCTTATTGAACCACCCTGTATTAGACTAATGAGTGTTATTTTCTTTTTGTCTTTTTCAATTTCATTTCTGAAGTACTTGAACGGTAAAATGTATTTAAATAAAATGTAATTGTTTCACAATTAATTATTGATATTATTTTATACTGTACGACTACCTTTTCCAGAGCAAAGTTATAACATATATACCTAACATATTTACCTTCTTTTTGAAATAGGGGAAACCATATTTTAATTGATTTTATTCATTAATCATTGAAGCCGCATTAAAAGGTTATTAAGTATTGCGGCGGCTTCCGTTCATATACAGAATCGATTAGATTGGATAACTCCGTAACGAATTCGTCGAATGACGCTGCATTGGTATGAATATATGTATGTATGTACATACTTAGGTGAGTTTGGATTGATACTTCAACAATGAGTAAGAAAACACTGTGGTGGAATCAGGAGTGTGTCAAAAAGATTCTTATGAAGATGAAAACGAGTTATTAAATTTTGCTTAACTGTCATAATAAACGTTATTAATAGTTTATAGTAATAGTTATATAAAGTTATACTTTTGACCCACAACTAATGCATTTATAATTTTAAGTGAGGTTAAGAATAGTTTGAATTTCTAAAAAAACATTACTTTAAGCTCATATTGAAATGCTATACTGATATATCACATGTGATATATAAAAATTAATGATGGCCACTTGCTCATAAATGAAGTTGGTCGACAAACCAAAAAATAATTTGGATAATCAGAATTAATTACATTTCTAAATAGACCCCATTTTTACGTAGACAATTTTTTTTTATAATGTGGTATGTTTCACTTGAAGTGTGCAACGCACATAATTTCAAAAGTTACTCCGTTCGTTACCAATTTGCCAACAGTAAATGAATTCGAAATAGATGTCACTTATTTCTTGCCTATCTAGAGGCTATCGAAGTACTTAAGTAAAGGCAAAATAAGTCATCAATCACATTAACGTGATCGGTACTTGGAAATGTGCATCGCTGATTATCCTTTTCCAAAGAACATTTGTTAAAACTGTACCACAAAAGTAACCGACTCGTCATTTTTTGTCCAAATTATAGTTTACCTTTGTGTGAGTTGTTGCGCGAAGGTGTGAGGTATGGCGATCTTTTTGCTGCCATCCAATCACACTAAAACCATTAGCTAAGCGAATGCAAGAACAGGTATAAAAGCAATTTTCAATGGTGTAATGTAATTTATCATCAATCAAGATGTTCAAGTTGATAACTGGTTGGGTCTTAAATAAGAGCGTTTGTCAATAATTCAATTAACTCCTTTGGAACGAGATGTGTGCTTTAATGAAAATATATAACATAATTTGAAATCTGTTAATATATCTTTAAGTTAATTTTTTGCTACATATAGCACATGCTTTTGATGACAATGATGGTTCATAGGGCATTAAAAACTCTATACTAGCCATTAAAAAAGTTTACAAAAGAGAAGTAAACTAAATTAATAAAGCAAAAATGAGTAAATTACAAAATAAAATAAATGTTGGACCATGAATTGAGTACACTAATGAATATATTTTTTTAAGGCTAATTTGACAAACTTTGTGCGTATAGAGACTAAAATTTGTAGATTGCATGTGGTAAATAGTGTGTATGTGTGTATGCAGACACTGCCAAATGACAACTGTATTCATTTGTATAGTGACATGTTTTCGAGTGACGAAATTTCCGGTCACCAACAGTAAAATGAGGCCACTATTTAAGACACAACACGGGAACAAAGGGAACTGAGTGCCGGTAGTAAAACAACCGTGGTTAACCTGAACTAATTATAATTGAATAGTTGGTTTATACATAATTTAATAGACCACAAACAATTAAACTGCATAGGTATGAGAGAAATTTGAATTTAAATTGAAATATAAGCTAATTACTAAATTCGTGAAGCGCAAATAATAAATTCAAAATAATAGTGGACACGGAATGTCAAGAATTACGTTAGCGACATTTACCTTTACGCATCGACAACGACTGGCGTACCTATAAATGAGTGTATGCATGTTTGTGCATTTATAATTTATGGCCTCATGAACAGTGCACTCTAATAACTTCTGAGTTTTCTTAAAAGTATAAGCAACCGTAAATATGTCCAGTCGTATGTAGTTACGAAAAGGAAATAAAGCTCAATTAATTCCGAGTTCAAAGAATTTATACATTTCGTTTTTGATGATTATTATTAACTTTGCTCCTGAAATTTGAACTACTTCTCATGCGTCAAAACTAATATCCTGACGGTCTCAGAGAAAATAAAACATTCTACATTCAACTTCAGAATTTATGTCATTTATCACCATAAATGAAGACTCATTGTAGTCTCTTAGGCTTAGCCATAGACTAGTAGAAAATGGAGTCGAATCAAATTTCCCTTCAATTTACAAGGCATGTGGAATAGTAATTTAGACAAAAATCATTTTATAATACACATCTATGCATGAATATGTACGTATTTCCATATCAATATGCACGTGTACAATTTTGTATAGATACCTGTAAGTTATTTAGTGTCCTCAACAGCGCTTTCACCCAACAAATAAATTTGTCTACACTTTGCTTTTGATAGCATTAGTTCAACCAATATAATTCCAGAATTAAAATCGCACCAGTTGAGCCGGATCCCTGAAAATTATGTATATATGTACTACACATAAGTACATAGGTATATACTGGTAAGCATGTAGATAAAACGATGCGCAGCTTAAAATGCGGGAGTTCGAGAACAAAAAACGTAAATTACTTTAGAAAAGTACTCGTGTATTTGCTATTTAAATATGCAAAAAGAGTGCAATTTACATACATTTTTCCGACATTAAAACAATTTTAACTCACAACACCTTCACCCTTCACACCTACATCAATAATATACCTAAATGTGCCACTCTCTAGGTGGGTGGTTTGAAATTGTTATTTCCACACCTCCCAGCTTTTATTCGCGGGTAATGTACTGACAGAATTACAGAGGGGTGAATTTTCACTGACAACTTTGTCGTCGACCACATTAACAAATTTACATCACGCCCTTTCCCCAGGCTTTTAAAACACCCTATAAACGTAAACAAAAATGTTGGCAGTGTTTCCATCCCTGCTGCTGCGTATTACCACTTTGTTACTATATTTTTTTGTTTCTGGTGCTTTGGTTTGGTGTTATTTTGTAAAGGCAGGTACCCAATACTGCAGCGCAAAGTCAAAATTACATATTCTAACACCATTAGTGCTAAAAGTGAGAACATTAAAACCTTTTAAGTTTCATTTTGACTAGCACTCTTTAGATTCAAATTTAATACGAAGCTTAATTTGAATGTATTTAGTATTAAGAGCAAGTGACATGATGGTGTGTAACATGTAAAATTAGGCACCATTTGAAGAAATAAATGTAACTAGGATATGTAGATACGCCATGCGTATATAAAATTCTTCGGTAACTATTTCTGAAACATATATAATACTTTACTCGTGAGTGGCTTTAATCTCCACGGCCACCACGTTGACGTATCTCTAGCTTCACTATTATTCGCGATTTTTGTTACGGAGGCCGCTACCAAAAAAAAATGAATAACTTTTTTTCTTTTTAAGTTATCTGTTCCATTTTTGTTTTAATTTGCAGATTGATCTTTAAAATTTATTAAAATGGATAACTGGGACACGCAAACAAGAATTTGGATAGTCCGCCGCTATCACGCACTGGAGTCCGTAGTTTTGGTACAGAGAGAGTACAGGCGGATGTTTGGCGGCGATCCCCCGAGCAGATGGACCATAATGAGACTGGTGAATAATTTTGCTGAGCAAGGAACAGTCGCAAGAAGGCCTTATCATCGAAACCCACCAGTTCGGACGGAGGAAACGATCGCTGCTGTAGCTGCAGCTATACAAAGCAATCCAAGGGTTTCAACAAGAAGCTTATCTGCTCAACTTGGTGTCAGCCGACAGTCTTTGCAAACAATAATGCACAAAGATTTAGACTTATTTCCCTACAAAATTCAAATGGTTAACTAACTGAATGCAGCAGACTTGCCGATTCGCTTGGAATTTTGCCAGAAGATCCTGCAAATGGTGGAAGAAGACCAAAACATGTTAAACTGCCTTTTCATGTCTGATGAGGCCCATTTCGATTTAAACGGCAATGTGAACAAACAAAATTGTCGAATATGGAGTACTTCTAACCCACAGATACTCCACGAGACGGAATTGCATCCTCTTCGCGTGACAGTGTGGTGTGCGGTTTCTTCACGCTGTATTGTCGGGCCTTATTTTTTTATTTTTTTTTATTTTTACTGGAGACCGTTATTTGAAAATGCTGAAAGAATTTTTCTATCCAGAACTACGCCGAAAGAGAATTCCTTTCAACTCTGTGTGGTTTCAACAAGATGGGGCAACGTCTCACATAGCCCAGACTGTTATGACAGAGTTGCGACGAAAATTTCCCAATAAACTGATTTCAAGAAACTCCGAATTTCGTTAGCCCCCCAGGTCGCCTGACCTTACTGCACCTGACTTTTTCTTGTGGGGTTTATGTAAACAAGAAGTTTATAAAACAAAGCCAACAAATTTGGATGAACTAAAACAATCCATTCGGGCAACAATTGCGGCTATTCCTGTCGCAACTCTCAAAGCAGCAATGAACAACTTTTTACTAAGATGCCGCACCTGTGTCAACGAGAATGGGGGGCATTTAAATTCAATTATTTTTAAAACTTGTTAAGCTACATTTAATAAAATTTAATGACCTTCAACTTGAAAAAAAAAAAATGAATTCCATACACTAAAAAAAAAAGTTATTTGAGTTTCTTAATGTAGCAAAATTCATCAGCCACCCTGTACTAATGAGCAAGATTAAATTTGTTCACATAACCGATAGCTATAATAACCCAACGTAATCTAAGACCAAATTGGCGGCCGCCGTAGCCGAATTGGTCGGTGCGCGACTACCATTCGAAATTCACAGAGAGAACGTCGGTTCGAATCTCGGTGAAACACCAAAATCACGAAAAACATTTTTCTAATAGCGGTCGCCCCTCGGCAGGCAATGGCAAACCTCCGAGTGTATTTCTGCCATGAAAAAGCTCCTCATGAAAAAGCTCCTCATTCGGAGTCGGCTTAAAACTGTAGGTCCCTCCATTTGTGGAACAACATCAAGACGCGCACACCATAAATAGGAGGAGGAGCTCGGCCAAACACACAAAAAAGAGTGTAAGAGCCAATTATATATATACCTATATATAATCTATGACCGAAATTTTATGGAGAGTCCGGAGGAAACGAGACAGCTTTTGCTGAACACTCCCTGAGCAGTAAGATCTTCACAGTGAACAAAACTAAATGGGCGAACTCCACTTTTAGACCATTTAAATCGCCAGGTGTTGGTAACATACAGCCGTGTCTACTTCAGCACAGCGGGAATGTATTAGCACTGGTTTTAACATATATTTTCAGGATAAGCCTGGAATTGGCCACAGTGCCTGCGAATTGGAGTAAAGCTAAGTCTTAAAAGCCTTTCGACCCATGAGCTTAACTTCTTTTCTGCTCCCTACGACTAAGATCGAAAAGGCGTTGGCTGGTAAGGAAATTGACCTCTGTACAGCGGTAGACATTGCAAATGCTTTTGATAAGGCTTCTTTTAGTTCTATTGAGGAAGGGATGGCTAGAAAGAAAAACAATATACTAATCATAACGTGAATTCTCAACATGCTGAAGAATTGGGCAATAATCTTTGAAACTGGATCGAAAATATTATTTGTCAAGCCAATAAGTATGGGAATAAGTGTCCGCCCTCATAAAAGAGGTGTCGCTGCTGATACTATTATTGTGTTCGCTCTAGGAATATACTGGTGATTGGAAGGACATTCGTTTGAAGCGCAAAGATCCTTTTTTATCTGATGCCAAAAAGGCAATTTCTACGTGAGTGATAAAGACCGCGAAGGGGCACCGAAAAAATTTTAAGATGCTCGACTACAACAATTATTGGATGAAGACGCATGTCGAGGCTTTGCTGATAAGGCTAAAGAGTTGGATGTTGACAGCCGTCGGTAAACGTTTGCACGCGATGGAATAGGGCCAGAAAGCAGGTAACTGGGTGGCACATCAATTGAAGGAGAGGGATATCGAGAAACGTTTGGTGACGTGTGGGATGCTTCTTGAACGGCAGAAAAGATAAGGTTTTCTGCATCGCATCGTCACTGGCGATGAAAAATGGATATATTATGATAACCCTAAGTGTCGGAAATGTTGGAGCCGACCAGGTAAACCAGGTCCATCGACAGTGAAAAAAATATTTATGCTTCAAAGGTTATGTTGTGCATCTGGTGGGATCAGAAGGGAGTCATTTATTATGAACTCCTTAAATCATTTGAAACCATCATTGGCGATCGTTACCGACGGCAGCTAATGCGTTTGAATCGAGGTCTCAAAGAATAGCGGCCGGAATGAGACGGTAGACATAACAAACTGATTTTGCTGCATGACAACTCCAGGCCACACGTTGCTAAATCGGTCCAGAAATATTTACAAGGACTGAATTGGAAAATGGGAAATCTTGCCCCACCCGCCATATTCCCCAGGCAATACAGTTTGGGATTACCATCTGTTCCGATCAATGCAGTCAGCCTTATTGAAGAGCGGTTCACTTCTTACGAGAGTATCGCAAACTGACTCAATGGATGTATTAAGTCAAGAGAACTCAAATTTTTTGCCAGAGGAATCCGTATGCTACCTGAAAGATGGAGTAAAGCTGTAGCTTCTAATGGCACATAATTCACATAATTCACATAATACCATGTATTATTTAATTCTTTAAATTTTTTTGTAACTTTGGCTAAGAAAGGACGGAAACTTATTCCCATACCCAATATATATATATGTAATTGGTGCTTCCACCCTTTTTGCGTGTTTGGCCGAGCTCCTCCTCCTATTTGTGGCATGCGCCTTGATGTTGTTTCACAAATGGATGGACCTGAGTTTTAAGCCGACTTCGAACTGCAAATGGTTTTATAGCAGAGATCCACTCGAAGATTTGCTATTGCCTGCCGAGGGGCGATCGCTATTAGAAAAAACGTTTTCTTCATTTTGTTGTTTAACGGAGATTCGCACCTACGTTCTCTCTGAATTCCACATGGTAGTCACGCACTAACCCAATCGGCTACGGCGGCAGGAGAGTCACGCTCGGGCTTATGCTTGAATGCGTGTATTATGGGTTTGTGATCCGTATGGATAATTATGACTTTGGCGCAAATATTGAACTGCTTCGTAAATTGCGGAAACTCAAAAAGACCAAACGGTGTGATGATAGCCGTTTCTCTACGTTCTGCCCAGGTACTGTGTAAATTAGCGGTTATACCCGCAAGGCATCGAATTGGCGACGGTAATCGCGGTATGGGCGCCATTCGCCAAACTTCTTGATTGGGAGATGTGGTAGAGATCGTCTTGGGATATATGATCGTCTTGCAATGCCCATTTTGATCATCTTTTTTCATCAGATTTTATCGATGAGCGCGACTACTTTTGCGTTGTATGCGAAATGTGAGTATATGCTCCATCGGGGTGAAATTCGGCAAGCATGTGCCCAAATGATGATGATTTATTTGACTGTTTGAAGTTTAATTGATTGCGCATCCACGCTCCTGTCTGTGCCTGTAGTGTATAGCCAAGTGGTTACGTCGATAAGTCGTTGGTTCTTAAGGTCCAAGAAGCGGTCGCAATGCAAAAGTAATAAAGCACCGCGTCAATGCTCTGCGAAAACCGATATTCAAATTGATAGTTAGAATGCCGACTATATTAATAGGCACTGCCAATAGTAACTGGTCGCCATCCCAGTAATGTTATCCCTGTGGGGATAAGCTGGGACTACCACACCTGTGTCCACCAAAAGCAGGGTTCACAAGTGACGGTCTGTAATGAAGAGGCGGTACGATTGTGAAAGAGAGGCGCTTTGCGCCGCAGGGGTTATAACTTGGTAGAAGTCATCTTCAGTGATGTGACCTGTGATTTTCCAAGGTTCCGCCAAAGTGGCCGCTAAAATTATTGCGGTTGATGTCGATATCTAGCTTAAATAATAGGAGTAAGAGAGATAGAAAAAGTTTTTTCTAACATTCCGCTTAAAACTGCAGGTCCCTCCATTTGTGAAAAACATCAAGCCACACGCCACAAATAAGAGGAGGAGTTCAATCAAAGACCTCTTCATAACACCATAACTTTTTTGTGCGAAATTACTTTTTATTGATTTCAAAGACAAAATTGTTCAAAAATGATTACAATTTTAACATATATTCACTTTAGCTCGATATGACCACTTTTGCCTTGACTATAGCCTTCAAACGGTCAAAAAATGAGTTGCATGCTGCACAAATATGATCTTGAGGTATTTTGCCCCATTCTCGTATAATCGCTATTTTCAGCGCATCCATACTGGCATATTTTTTAGTCCTCACCTTGCTCTCCAAAATGGACTAGATGGAATAGTCCATCGGATTTGCGTCTGGCGAATTCGAAAGCCATTGTGTGGACGAAATGAAGTGTGGAACATGATTTTTTAACCATTCTTAGTTCACTCGAGCTTTATGAGACGTTGCCGAGTCTTGTTGGAACGTCCATGGTCTACGACCGAAATGATTACGTATCCACGGCTCTAAGGCAGCTTCTAAAACATTTTCCCGATAATAAGTCACATTCACTTTGGCACCAGGCTCGATAAAAATGATTGGAGAGCGTCCATCAGCGGTCACTGCGGCCCAAACCATTACTTGCGATGGGAAATTGCTTCGAGTGGCCATACGTAGGCTCAAATTCTCGTATGAGCGTTCGGTCAAGTAAACACGATCGTTTTGAGAGTTTATGAACTGCTCAATTGGGACATTTTTTTCATCAGAAAACATAATGTTAAGAAATTCGCGCCGTTCGTGCAAGCGCAACAACTCCTTTGCTCTTTCGCACCGAACTGCTTTTTGCTGGGGTGAAAGATCGTGTGCTATTTGGAGCCTTGACCTTGAGCTCATTTTTCAATATGCGTTGAATGCTGTCTTGCGATATTTTCAGTTCTTTGGCCATTTTTCTTCCACTTCGACGTGAATTTCGTTCAAGTCGAGCCTTCACTTTCCGAACCATTTCTGGCGTTGTTGCGGTTTTTTTGGTCCACCTCCATAGCGTTTTGCAATGCTACCAGTATCATTGTAAAGTTTCATAATCCCTGTATATAAGAGAGATAGTGTAAGCAGGCCCGACGAGAGGGGAGAGGATCGGGGACTTTTTACCCCGGGCTCGGAGTTCTCAGAGGGGCCCGGACTCGAGAGTAATTCGAATTATATGAATTAGACATAATTGGAAAGGGCCCGCATTTGCAATTTTCCCCCAGGGCCCGGATACGCTCTCTACAGCCCTGAGTGTAAGCATAGTAATATTAGAATAATAATGTAAAGTAGAATGATAAATAGCTTAGACCTTTTTTGATAAAGTAAATTATTAATTGTTTAATGTGGGTGACGGTACACAAATAGATCCACAAACGAGCAACTCGATGGAGGTAGTGGATTGGAAGGCAGTCCCTAGATCTTAATTTAAAAGATATTTAGTTAAGGCGGAACAAACTACAGCTTAAACTCCTCCATACGTCAATAAGCCCAACATGACGAAGAACAATGAAGCTACTTCCATATTATTATGAAGGAAAAAGCACATAATTAAAATTGCCAACTCGCCTCGTTGGCAATGCTTCAAGCACTAGGTCCAATTTTTCACGACTTGGTCCATTGTGTGTGGCGTTATTCCGGCGATAGCATCTCGAATTTTGGTCTCGCTCTCGTACAAATTGGTTGGATGTAATTAGCGTGGACTAAGCGTAATCTCAGAGAAAATGATTGAAGAATGTCAAGTCGCATAATCGCGGTGAACGCTCGCTGTGAGATGACTCGATTGTCAAATTTTTCCTTCACAACTTCGAGCATTGTTATGGCAAGTAGTGCCGTCTTGTTAGAACTACAGTTCGGATATATCGATGCTGTCGATCTCTGATTACAGGAAGTTGACTAAACTCACTCCATACCATGATCCATTGGCGGCAACTTTCTTGTTCCTTTTCTCATTTTGGGAAAAATTAGGTCCTATGATGTCGTCATCGCATAAACTGCACCAAAGAGTCAATCTTGGTGAATACATAGATGGGTAGGATGTGGCCATAAATGGCCTCGTCGAAGAAGTTGATTGTTTTATTTACAAAAATTCCAGATCTCGGTATTTACAACTGATGCGGAATTTCGGTAATATTTTCAATAATAATGAAATGGCAAACATTACTAAATATTTTGGCCACACACATACGTATGTGAAGTATAAGCAACATCTTTTCCTACATTTTTCCAAATAAGTTTTTCAAAACTGTTTCGAATGGTATTCAGTTCCGGGCAGCACTGATACGTCACTGATCTGGGTAAAGAAACCTTACGTTTTGCACAACACAAGATTTTATATCGAATTCTTCATACACTTTAAATGGAACAAATAAGAGTAAGGATACATAAATACAAGCTTGACACTTCTCTAAGGCGGTGGGCGTCTTAATGTTTTTACACAAATGGAGAGACCTACAGTTTTATGCCACCTCCGAACGGCAGTTGATTTTTTTATTAGGAGCTTTTTCATAGCAGAAGTAAATTTGGACGTTTGTCAATACCTGCCGGGGGGTGACCGTTATTAGAAAAAACCTTTTCTATCATTTGGTGTTGCATGCCCATAATGGGTCTCGAATCCGGGCCCTACCGAATAATATTATCTCACCAATCCATTCGATCACCGTTTGAATAGGGTGCTGCATTAACATTTTCACAATAGCAGCACTAATTGTTGTATACAAACATTTAATATATTATATTAATAGTGTATATGCCGGGCATCTGAAAAACCTGATCACTAATGTAAGCTGAGTGGGAATGTAAAAATTAACGAAGAAACATCAGAAAATAAGTTGATTTTCATATAAAACATTGATACAAATATACTCATCGGAGAAACACGCATGCGTATATTAATATTTAATAGTTTTATTTCTGCTTTTTTACATTATTATTTTCTTAAATAAATTTAAATATTTTTACTTTACTATTCTCTGAAATAAATTTATATCAACTAATTTATTAATATTGACTAATTTTACGTAAAACATACAGACATATATGTACATAGTTGAATATGTATGCACATGTGTTCTGAAATTGGCCTGGGTGTTAAATTTATGTGTGCATTTTAGTTAAACTCGAATTCTATCGCTCAATTATGTCAAGATAACACACAGGTTGGCATTGGTCCGTGCCGCATATTCCCATTCGATTGCTCACGAAAACAGCGCATCGAAAGGACAAGTTTAACAGCGACTACAAACAACCGTCATATTAGTTATTTGACTTGCAAATGGATGTGTGTGCATGGCGTTAAAATCGTTTTAAAATAAATGCCATGTGTATTAAAGTGCGCCGGTGCCTTTATTCTATAGTTCTTTCACCTTTCATTCTCACTCAATTTATCGACGTTGCTCTCCGAGTTTATTTTAAAATTTATTACCAAAATTATCGACTAAACGATGCAGGCGAGAACAACCCATAAACTGAGTGTCCGCAACTTATTCGTTATACGAGTAGGTACGATCGGTCTCGAGAGGTGATTGACTAGGTCAGCTAAGTGGGAAGGTGTACGATAACAAGGTTTATATGCTTACCACGCTTCAATCATTTAATGTGGGCCAGCAACTGGTGCAGCGTCCGTCAACGCGAGTGCACGATCAAAAATTAAGGGACATTTAAAAGCGACATAAAGCGGAATGCAAAGAGCCTGAATAAAATACAAACCTTTTAATTTTCTTGTACTAAAAATTTGTTATCTCTTAAACTGGGCAATAAAATACAAATAAACAAAAAATCAAATAACCAGCCGACTAAGTAAGTATACACAGGCAAGTTAGGTATATAGGTACATATAATACAATACAATAAAGGAACTGAAAAAATTTCAAAGTAGATGATGTATACATTTTTATGTACTTATGTATGTACACGGAGGAGCCCAGAGAACTATTTTGGAAAGATAGCTTTAATTTTTTATTTATTCAAGTTTAATAACCAAAGTATTTCCTCTTTCATACTTTCCATTTCATTTCTGCGTATAGGATTTGCTTGAATATCTATTCCCTATTCCTTGTCATATGTAATCATAATGATGGTGACAGTGTATTTGTAACGAACATGTGTTTTTTTTGTTTTATTCACAGTATCTATATCGCACCCTTTAAAGAAATCCTGCATATATGTTTCATACAATTTCACTAACTCATTTTCCAATCCCAGAAGCACTTCTTACATGCGATTTCAGGTATAGGCTTGATCTTTTCCGGTGATGCAGTATTTTTCTCTTCCGTTTGCATGCTCCATAAAAATGATAGTCTCCAATGGAAAAAAATGAGTTCCTGCTGTATTAAAATGGCAAGTTCTATATCTCTTCACTTCAGTTAAAAAAATATAGATTATAGATCTGTTTCTGAGTAATTTATGTTTCTTTTTCCCAAAAGTACCAGAACTTTTTCTATGGAGGAGATCGCGTAAAGTTTATTAAGTTCGGTACTACTTGTAATGGAAAATCCAAATCATCGAATGTTAAAATGTTCTATGGTTGGTACACGCACAAATAAATTCAATTATTTTTAAAGATTATAAATATAAGTTTCTTTACGGTCCCTTAATTCTGATCAGTTTACTCTCGCGGAGCCTAAACCAAAATGCTGTTTTATTTTCAGGGGGCATTTATTTTGCTTTTCGCCAGGACAGTCAAATTTTGGTGTGATTTTCTCCATATATTCATAGGGTTCGTGTTCTTTTCTTTTATTGTTACATGCGATAAAATATACCGAAAATATTTGCCTTAGCTACTTATAAAATATATATGGTGCGTTGTGAAAGGTAGAACAAATTTGCATCAAAAAGAAAATTTCGAAAAAAATGGCACATACAGGTATACATATATATAACTGGCGCATCCACCTGTTTTTGGGTATATGGCTCAGCTCCTCATCCTATTAGTGGCGTGCGTTTTGATGTTGTTCCCCAAATGGGTAGACCTACAGTTTTAAGTCCACTCCGAAAGACAATTGGTTTTTTATGGGGAGCTGTTTTATGGCAGAAATACACTCAGAGGTGTGCGTTTGCCTGCCGAGGTGCGACCGGTATTAGGAAAGCGTTTTCTATCACTTGGTGTTTTATGCACGGAGACTCGATCCTGCGCACTGGTAGTCACGCACCATCCCATTCAACTATGGCGGCCGTCGGCACATACCATGCGACAATTTCACTCAAAGTAGTCGATATAATTTGTAGAGGAGTTGAATTTTTCTTATTATATTCTCATATGAAATATGTAAAATTTTTGCAGAGCGTATGACAATATTTTCGTAATATCGCTATATTATAAAATACGATTTTTTTAAGAAATGAGAAAGTTAATATATAAATATAGAACGAACCGAACATCGATTTTTAAGGCCGGATCGAAGGCGAACAAACAGACGCAAACAATGAACTTTTACAAATGCAGTATTGTTAGGCAAACAAGGTACATGAGTCTCAATCATATTAGTTTCACCGCATAACATGTGTATTTATATTTGTAAAAGATAGATGATATTTTGAATTTGTGAGCGGCACCGTCGCTGAACAATTACCAGTAGAAAAAAATTTTAAAAGCTTAATTTTATAAAAAATTTTACCGAAATTGAAGTTGAAGTTCGGAAGATCTCTATTTTATTTACTTATTTGTTAATTTTAAGCTTATGTGCCGGCATTTTGCTCAAAAATTAAAGAAACTGAGCTTATGCGGGTTATTAATAATAAAAAAGTGATTGAGGTAAACTTATTATAAAAACAGCAGAAACAACAATAACCAAGTATTTATCCATAAATTAATTCCCACTTAAACTGTGTTTATTTTTAAATAAAATATGTGGTTATATGTGTGCACAAATTATCGGAGTTGACAAGGTTCCACTAAACTTGTGAAAAATCATTTGAATATATGAGATAAACGCGCGATTAGGAAGATTTTGAAGTCATTTGTAAAGAGCAAAACAATGAAGCAGTTGTTTAGTAGTAATATGAAATGGCTCGTAGGTAACAACCGGCGTGTGTATTGGGAGAACACGTAGAGGATAGAGGGGACCCGCACTTAAATTTATGTTTAAGTTCATAAAACTCGAAAAGTGCCGTAGACAGCTCTGCTAGTAGATAATATCGTTAAAAACTGCTTAAGTGCCTTCAACGAGTTTAAGGTGTCAGCTCTGTTCATTTGTATTTGTTTTAAAATCAATTAAAGCGAATTTGGAAATACAGATGATACTCTTTTGTTTTGATACCTCGTATGTTAAACCTTTGTCGTTGGAATAGTCACCGCTACACCGATAATCGCCGTCGATGTCGTTATTGTTGCTCTTTTTCTTGTTTGTACAGTTGTTGGTACTTATTCGAGAGCATTAAATTTAATACAGGGGATCGCTTTGTGTTGATTTGCGGTTGAATAAAAAGCAAATGTGTTAAGGGCAGACTATCAGTTTCTATCACACGTATCCATTTAAATAGGCATTGAGGACAGTTAACTAATTGAGTTAACAATTCGTTACCAACGAACAAATTCTTTGCTTGTGGCCAGGACACGTAATTTCCTAAACGAAGTCGTGCGCCAATTTATTTGTTTATTAAAGACATTTTATTCTTCTGTGATCAGCTCTTCGTACTAAAATAAAATTCTTAAATATAGGCAAAATCAGACTTTGAATGATAATGGAAATTTAGTACCGTATGCAACATTTATCATAATTGCACACATATAAACACATGTATACATTTTCAGGCATATATAAGTGTAGACATACTTACTACCATTGAATAAGCCAGTTCAAGTGTTAAATAAAACTATTGTGGCCGTATTACCAGTAACAATTTTGCCTAAAAGGTGTTGAAGCTGAAATAATGCACCCCGATCAGCATGATGGCTCTGAGAATGAATAAGTGCAGTCAAATGTATTTCTTCCTACATACACATGCCACGTTCAGGCATATGCGTATAACAACCGAAAAGTAGCCTGCTGAGTCAGCTAGCGGTTGCTAATCGCCCAAATGTGTACAAATGTTAAAAAAAAATATTTTAATGTACATCTAATGTCAAAGTTAGCATTGGCCTGCTGGTAACTCAAAGCAAACAGTTGCTGTATCCAATTACGATCTGTAATCCCGTCGAGTGCCGTGGCACGCTTCGACTGCTTGCTTATTGGCTCAACAGAAACTATAATTGAAGCTACTACGCGCTCTTGACTGCCTGATTGCTCAATGGGTGATGCGTGGATAGGGTGAATCATTTGAATGCACGGGTGTACATATGCACGCATTTAAATTTAATTACATCAATGCCTTTGCTAATTTGTCAATTGCCTACCACCACTGTCTGAAATGGAATATTTGTACATTAAATAATAATTAAAACAAATTGGTTTATTTAAAGAAAACCTTGGAACCATGAATATTTGGGGGTTTCGCACAAGTGTAAGTTCTAATCAAATCTTCTCAATATAATTTCTCATTGCGTTTAAGGGATGATTGTAATAATTATCGTATTTCAAATCAAAACATACCTTTTTGCGAATACTCGGATATGCCAACTTACAATAAAGTGTTATAACAAAATCGGGAGGCATCTTTACCATTCGGTAGTGCCCGGATCCGAAAGCCTCTGTGCGCACAAAACAAAAAAACCATAGAAAAGGTTTTTTCTAATAGTAGTCGCGCCTCGACAAACCTCTGATTGAATTTCTGGCACGAAAAAGCTCCTCATAAAAAAACATCTGCTGTTCGGAGGCAGACTGAAACTGTAGACAGCTCCATGGGGATGGAAGAACATCAAGACGCACACCACCAATTGGAGAAGGAGCTTGGCCAAGCATCCAATTATGTATATATGTACGTAGTATGGGTGATAGGTGTAAAAGTGTATATTTTTATAATTAGAAAATAGTGGATTTTCGATCAATATCCATTGTGAGTACAGGCAAAATCTTAAACTCACCATATTTACAATCTTGTAGTTAATAAATTGGGTTTGCGCCGTGCTACTAAAAAGTAGAATCCCACCCAATATTCATTAGACACGTCATTACTGGAGACGAGATGTGGGTTTATGAATCACTCGAGTGAGTGGAGAGCTCCGAATGAACCAAGATCAAAAAACCACGTCGTTTTCAGTCACAACGGTTTTTATGGATTACAATGGTATTGCACACCACGAATTTTTGCCATAATGTCAGACAATTATATACGTGTATATGCCTGCAAATGTATAATGTATAAGTATAATTGCAGCTCACATTCTTTTATACTGAGTGCTTCGTCGAGCTCCTCCTCCTAATTGCGTTGGGCATCTTGACGATGTTCCACAAATAGAAGGACCTGCAGATTTAAGCCGCCTCCGAGCGGCAGATGATTTTTTATGATCAGCTTTTTCATTGCAGAAATGCAGTCAGATGTTTGCCATTGCCTACCGAGGGGAGATTGCTATTAGAAAAAAATTTTGCATCATTTGGTTTTTCCTTCACGTAGATTCGAACCTGCGCACTTACAAATGGTAGTCACGCACCTCTCACTCGGCTACAGTTAATAATGGCTATTACTTTGACAAGGCGGCCATTTCAAATGCGTCGCCGTGGGAGGGTGCAACACTGTGGGCCACAGAGGAATCCAAAATTCCTCACTCTCGGATCGCAGTGGGGTACTTTCCCAACTACCTCAAAGTTGAGACAGCCAAGATACTGGATTTTGTGCAGGGGCAGAATAAAGGCCTCAATGTTGATTCCTGGCGCCTGCTAAAAAGAGCCGAAAGAGGCTCTAACGTAACGCTAGTCGTAACGGTAGACCAAAAATCAGCCGCCAGCCTGAAGGAGCACAATGGTAGAGTAAACTACCGTTTCATCCAAGTGACCCTCAGGCTGAAAGCTGAAGACATAACGACGGAAGAGTTAGTTGACCAAATGGAAGCAGTGGAGTTACAAGAAGAGGATAAAAGTACTCCCAACGACTCCGAAAACCAACCAACAAAATGAGGTGCCTCCAGGCAAATCTTCACCATGCTAAGGGTGCTACCACTGAGCTTAGCAGAAGACTTGCCGGAGGTATCAACATAGGGCTGATCCAAGAGCCCTGGATCTACAGAAGCCGTCCTCAAGGCCTCAATGTCCAAAGCACACAGGTAATTTATGACAAAAGCGCTGTCAAACCTAGGGCTGCGATAATCATAGATACTAATATTAAATTTTTGCCATTCACAGAGTTCCTGGATGGCGACATATCAGCAATACTGGTTGAAGCGGAGCTTGGTGGAAGCAAGAGAGAGGTCGTAATCGCCTCAGCTTATTTCCCCGGATACGCCGACATAGTACCACCAGAGAAAATCAGAGGTCTAGTGGAGTATTGTCAAACCCACAATCAAACCCTCATAATTGGGTGCTACGCAAACTCCCACAATGTGGCATGGGATAGCACAAATACAAAGAACAGAGGTGAGTCACTCCTTGAATTTTTATTACTTAGTAACATAATAGTAGTAAACAGGGGTAATAAACCCACTTTTGTAAACGCAATACGACAAGAGGTACTCGATTTAACTCTAATTACTAACAAATCCTTGAACATGATCAGTAACTGGAGAGTCTCGGATGAGGACTCAATGTCTGACCACAAACTCATACTCTTTGACTTAAATGGGGTGGTAAAGCTTTCCACATTTTGCAGAAGCCCAAAAACAGCAAACTGGAAAAGATACAATGAATGTCTTTCAGCTAAGCTTAATAACAGCGTAAGCAAAATAACATCAACAGAGGAGCTAGAAAAGGCAGTAACAGACATGACTGACTCAATTATAGCCTCATACCAAGACTGTTGTCCACTAAAAATGAAATCCTCCACGAAGAGGGTTCCCTGGTGGAATAACGAACTTGACAAACTTAGAAAAGCAACGAGGAAACTATTTAACACTGCAAAGAAAACAAATAAATGGGACGAATATAGGAAATCCCTAACTATCTATAACAAATAACAAAGGAAGTCCAAACGAAACTCTTGGAAAAACTTCTGCGAGGATCTAAAAGATACTCCAGCAACAGCCAGAATCCAAAAATTACTCTCCAAAGGTGACTCAAGTCTCATAGGCACACTAAAAGGTCCAAACGGAATTATTACCAACACATTCTTAGAAACACTAGAGTGGACAATTAACTCCTTTAAACCCTTTAAATCACCAGGCCCGGATGGAATATTCCCAGCACTTCTATCCAAAGACACTGTGGAACTGATCCGAGTCATGGTGAAAATCTTCAGAGCTAGTCTAATATTGGAATACATTCCAAAGATATGGAGGAAAGGGAAGGTAATATTTATTCCTAAGGGAGGTAACAAACCCCCTGATTCTCCAAAATCTTACAGACCAATCAGTCTATAGTCGTTCATGTTAAAGACAATGGAAAAACTACTTGAATACCATCTAAGAGAAGAAGTAATCTTCAAAAAACCCCTCCATAAGCTGCAATTTACTTACCAAAAAGGGAAATCCACAGTCACAGCACTGCACACACTCGTTGTCAATATAGAAAAGGCTCTAAATCAAAAAGAAATATCCCTCTATTCCTTTATGGACACAGAGGGAACCTTCGACAAGGCAAATTACAAATCCATGGAAACAGCACTCGAGAAAAGAGGTGCAAACCCTATATTAACACATTGGATAAGTCACAGCACTGCACACACTCGTTGTTAATATAGAAAAGGCTCTAAATCAAAAAAAATATCCCCCTGTTCCTTTATGGACATAGAGGGAGCCTTCGACAACGAAAATTACAAATCCATGGAAACAGCACTCGAGAAAAGAGGTGCAAACCCTATATTAACACATTGGATAAGCCAAATGCTTAATCAGAGGATTATTAAAGCCTCGTTAGGTCATCTGAACTTAATGGAACAACAGTAAATGGATGTCCGCAAGGAGGAGTTCTTTCTCCACTGCTATGGTCCCTACTAGTTGATGGCTTGGTGCAGCACCTAAGCAATAAGGGATTTATAACCATCGGCTATGCAGATGACATATTTGTTATAATAAAAGGCAACCATGAAAGGATATTAACAGACTTAATGCAAAATGCCTTGAACGCAACATGGGAATGATGTAAAAAGGAGGGGCTGTCGATCAACCCCAATAAAACCACAATTATCCCCTTCACAAGAAAAGGAAAGTTGGAATCTCCTATATTGAAAATAAATGAAACAGTGATAGAACTAAAGGAAGAGGTCAAGTATCTTTATTTATTTATTATAATTGGCGTGTACACCCTCTTTGGGTTTTTGGCTGAGCTCCTCCTCCTATTTGTGGTGTGCGTCTTGATGTTTTTCCACAAATGGAGGGACCTACAGTTTCAAGCCGACTCCGAACGGCAGATATTTTTATGAGGAGCTTTTTCATGGCAGAAATACACTCGGAGGTTTGCCATTGCCTGCCGAGGGGCGACCGCTATTAGAAAAATATTTTTCTTAATTTTGGTGTTTTCACCGAGATTCGAGTATCTAAGTTTAGATAAAAAACTCACTTGGGAATCACATATAAATAATATAACAAAAAAGCCACGAAATCCTTGTGGACAACCAAACAATTACTAGGGAGATCCTGGGGCCTCAGCCCTAGTATGGCCCTCTTGATATACACCCAAATGGTTAGACCAATCATACTGTATGGGGCACTAGTATGGTTGAGCAAATCTATCCAAAAAACAGCGATAACCAAACAAAAGTACAAAGGCTTGCTTACCTATGCATTAGAGGGGCTATGAGAACTACCCCAAAAGCTGGCATGGAAGCACTCCTTAATCTCCCACCACTTCATATAGCAATCCAAGCACTCATGCTACACATGAAAGAAAATTTCAAATTAGGCAACCTCACCGGTCACCTAAGTATCCTAAATAAAATCAAAAACACCATAAGCATGGCTCAAGTTTCAGACCACATTGACCCAACCCTTGTTTCACAAAAGGATACACAGTTACCTTTCCTGAGAGGATCGAGTGGAAAACAAACCAAAATGGATGAATGATGATTCACAAAAATGGTACACTGATGGTTCAAAAACACCTTATGGTGTAGGAGCAGGAGTAGTGGGGCCCAGAATCCACAAATCATTCACTCTCACCAGGGACACCACCATCTTCCAAGCGGAATTATACGCAATAATGGAAGCAGCAAACATCATGCAACGTAGAAACCATAAGAGAGTAAAGATTAAAATACTCTCGGACAGCCAATCAGATCTAAAAGCTTTAGATAGCTATACCTACAACTCAAAAACTCTCTTAGAATGCCACAAGGCATTCAATAACCTGGCATCCAAAAACAATGTTTCATTAATTTGGGTACCAGGACATGAGGGGTATGACGGCAACGAAAAGGCAGACTTTCACGCCAAAAAAGGGGTAGATGTAAATTTCATCGGACCTAGTCTCATGTTTGGACTTAACAAAAACAGCCTAAAACAAAAAGTAAAATACTGGGCCAAAACTCTATTAAATCAGCTTTGTAACAACGTAGAGGGTCTTAGACACTTCAAAAAGTTCCTAAGTTTCAACGCTAAAAGGGCTAACATGGCCCTCACGTTAAACAAAAAGAGCACTCGCACTCTCACATGCGCCCTCACGGGTCACTTCACCTGCAACAAACACCTACATAAATTAGGCATAACTAACACCAGCACCTGCAGATTTTGATGCGAAGATGAGGAGTCTATAGAACATCTCATCATCGAATGTCCGGGGTTGACGCATAGAAGGAGAAGGTTTCTAAACAAGTTCATGCCTCAGGCCTACAGATGAAGACCTTCAATCACTTCCTCAGAAGGAGCTGGTACAATTCATAAGCATACTTAGCAGTCAATAAACAGCATAGGGTGCACAATAGATCAATATGTTCGCAGTGCTAAAGGCCCATACCTTAACCCTTCACTATTATACCATTAACCATTACTTGGACGTTATGAGACATTTGGCCAAAGAAGTATGAAGCAATTGGCCAAAAAAGGAAGGGCTTGTAAATTTCGCACCAAGTAAAAGTAATTGAAATAATACCAGAAATGTTTCGAGGGCTAGATCAAAATTGTTTTGAGTGCCTTGCAGTTGATGGGGAGTGCTTTGACGAAAAATATATTCTTCCTCTTCTTGATTAGCGTGAAAACCGCTTACACGATTTTGGCCGAGATTAACAAATCGCCAGTCGTTTCAATATTATATATGTACAATACGTTTGAGGAATAAATTTGTATATTGAATTTTCTTAATTATTCCAGGAACCGATAGCTCGAGTAAACATTAATAGATTTAAGTGATACTTAATGTACATATTACCATTTGTCCATCCAAGATAAATTAGTATTGAAAATATGTGAAATCGGTCAATAACCACACCCCCTTCCATATAACGGTAATTTTCAAATTAAAAAAAAGGTGATATCTCTGCTATAAAAGACAAATATTACTCACATTAGGTACAAGTTATGAACCCAAAAAAGAAATACGACGCAAGTAAAACTTTTGAAAAATGGGTAGTGGCATAGTGAAACTTGGTTTTAAAAGGGGGGAAATGTTTAAGATTACTACCGAAAAGAAGGATGGCGGAAGGGCTTAAGCTCCAAAGACAATATACTTAACTTTTATACAAATGTATTCAAAATGACTCTACTCCATTATACTGCCCTGCTATATACTGTCCAGAGTTAGGCCTAAGGAAGTCGTATAAGCTTCCATATCACTGCAGTGTATTCCAGGCAGGAAAGCTAAGTCGGACTCGATTTACACTACCACTAACACGAAGATATAACTATGATAGGTAAGCTGACCAGCTCAATAGCAGCGTATACTTATTAGATAGGAATCTATGACACCGAGGAATGCAGGAAATGTAGGGAGCCGGCTGAAGTGAAACAGTAGAAGATCTCCTTTGCGGATGTTCTGCGTTATTCAAACCATGCTTAAAACATCTGGATGGTTTGATGGATTGAAAGATATCTCAGACGTAGGTATATGGTAATGGTATTCACGCATTTGGCTATGGCGACCCCGTTACACCGCATAGTATTAATTCAATCATCTTAAGTCTTTGATAATAATTAGGATGGTCAAGTAATAAAAACTCTATCCAGAAATATTTGCAAATTTTTAAGGCAACATGAAACAAATATGTTTAAATATGTATGTGGATATACTTGTATATTTTGTGAGCTCCATCATATAGCGTAATTATCAAGAGGTATCAATCAAGAGGCGGCCGCCGTAGCCGAATGGGTTGGTGCGTGATCACCATTCGGAATTCACTGAGAGGTCGTTGGTTCGAATCTCGGTGAAAGCAAAATTAATAAAAACATTTTTCTAATAGCAGTCGCCCCTCGGCAGGCAATGGCAAACCTCCGAGTGTATTTCTGCCATGAAAAAGCTCCTCATAAAAATATCTGCCGTTCGGAGTCGGCTTGAAACTGTAGGTCCCTCCATTTGTGGAACAACACCAAGACGCACACCACAAATAGGAGGAGGAGCTCGGCCAAACACCTAACAGAAGTGTACGCGCCAATTATTTATTTTTTTTATTTTTATTTTTATCAATCAAGTTTGGCCTCAGAAATTTTGATCCTTGCTTACAGGACTATATTTCTTGCTAACGTGACTTTATAAATAAGTGATTAAATAAGTTAGACAATAAACCGTTAGTTAGACAATATAATAAATATGTGTGCCTTCGCAGAAAAAATTCTGAATTATGTAAATCCTGATTTGTGAAGGATACGTAGGGATTTGTTTAACCCTTCTCCACATTTTCCTCGAACTAATCCCAAAAACAAAAACAAACATAAAAACTACCCACCGTGACCCCACTGCTGTGACTCATGAACCCTAAATAAAGCCACAAATAAAGTTGTTGGGTATGTGTGTCAAATTGACTCAAAACACACAAACTGATGGGTGGCTTTATGAACTGGGATGGAGAGTCACAAAAATGGATTTTGTGACAAAGGAAATCCTAATGCAACATGGGAAGGAGCATGCGAAATGTATGTACGCACGTAAGCATGCATAAATATACTAAAAAGATACATGTACAATGTATATAAAAAACGAAGTCATACTACATGTACAACAGTTGGCTGCAAAAGTCTTTCACTATGCGAGTATGAGTTTGTGTGAGCGTGCAGTTAAGCCTATTTTCAGTACGGAAGTCACATAGTTTACCGTGATTTAAGCACTTATTTCATACTGTGGAAGTATTCTTTCTTCTTCGTAAGTAACTGCTCATTTTATTTGATAATAGCCCAATTATAAAAGGATTTATGGCCTTCGGAAGTGCGCTTAGAAGTTTTTATTTCGCAACTACATTACTGCGGGACAAATTGAAAAGCAAAATTTATTATCTTAACTACGTATGTATGAGTTTATATGATGTTACATGAACATATTTTGGGTGAAATGCGGTCACCACTTTTTTTATGTTTGTCACGTGATTGGCCAATTCTACAACAAATTTGTGCTAAAAGAGTAAAAAACATTTAATGTGCAAATAGCATCATCCGGATCATTAATTTCTTTGTACAACCACAAAGGAATCAAATTACATATCTCTCTTGTTTAAAACGTATATTCACTTTTTCTTGTAAGGAATTATTCAACCCCTTTCGGTTCGGCTTTTATGATCAAAAAATTTTAATATCTTAGAAAAACATGAAAGTCTGTTCTTCAAACAAATAAAACTTATTTGCTGATCTATTAAAAAGAGGTCGCATCCCCCTTCCCGGTAGACGAAGCCCAAAATATTTGATGTCATGTCTGAAATTTATTTCTTATGATTTCGTTTTCTTAAATACTCGCAAATAGCAAAAACTATCATATTATTTTAAATTTTATTAGCTATTAAAGTTCCTTTTCAACTATGACCATAAATTAATTGATTCGTTACAAATGTAAATATCTGCATGCAAATCCAAATGTTGAGAATGCAAATTGCTCACCAATTTATGAAAACTTGTTGTGTTACTCACATAAGTACATTCAAATATACTTATAGAATGTACATATACACACATTCAAACTTCGAATTGTGCTAACATTGTAACCCTATAAATTAAAATGTTAACGTATTAACGACAACCAGCCTGTCAACTTGAGTCAAGCGCGCAAAATCATCGCTAAGAATTTGGAAACAATTTCGATTTACTCATAAGGATCATTGAAACAAATCTATTCAAGTGCTCTTCAAGTGCAATGAAATGGTAGTGAAAGTATAATGAAACCGCCATGTAAACAGGAAGTAACGTGCTAAACAAAAACAAACAATAAAAGGCATTGTGGAAACGTCGAATTGGCAGTGATGTTGTGAAAAAGTAAGCATTAAAATGGGGTGGAAAACTTGGTGCCTCGGGTCGATTCATTCACATTTTCGAGTGCTTTCATCACAAGGGGTGAGAAAATACTTTAAATGGATAGCGTGCGACCAATATTTTTTGGTAGCAGTAAGTTCTTGTAAACGAAAATTCATGGTGAAAAGCGGAGGATGGCGTCGACGCTAAATGCACAACGCCGTAAGTCAAATAAGTTGCACCCGACGAAATATGCTGCCTTTGTTTTTTGTACGAATTTACCTACGAATATTTATGTGCATATGAGGAAACGTAATTCAAATAACCCTGTAGGAAAATGAATACTCATTACATACGAATATAAGCTTAAATTAAAATTCACGCACTATCATCACAAAATCCTAAACTCTACTCTTATATCTGAAGTGGGGAAGATAATTGGAGAGTGGTGTTATGAATTCACGGGAGAAGTATAGCGAGTTATTTAATTCAAAAATATATTTATTCGATTACTCGGGTAGGACAGGGTAAGGAAACTTAAACATATTTTGCCGATAATTTACCATATTCAATTTGATGTGCGCGGTCATCTCGAGGTCACATGACAACAAATATTTTCTGTAAACCTATTGTTTGCCGATGAACATAGACCTTCACGCATGTGTCTTTAAAAAATGCTAACTTATATTTTACTAGTAATACTGAAATAGATTCTTATTTCTCATTGCGCAAGGCTATAAATAAGGGTAATATTGTTAAACCAACTACTCACTTACAAGTACACACCCTTTTAAGCAAAAAATTAAGTTTCAGTTCGAATTTGAGTGTCGTTTAAGTGGGCGAAATACACTTCAGAAACTTGCTCATATATTCACATGCACTTAAAAACTATGAAATATTTTTTTTATTATTTTAATAAATACTGAATGAAAAATGTTATATAATTGGGACGCACATTATTTGCTGGGTGTTTCATCATCTCCTCCTCCAATTGTTGGTGCGCGTCTTGATGTTGTTTCATAAATGAAGGGATTTATATTTTTATGCATCCTCCGAATGGCAGATGATTTTTATGAGAAGAAATATACTCGGAGATTTGCAAATAATCGACTGCTGTGTCATGATATACAAGGCGCTTTATGAGTCTTTCGAGCTGAATGCCGAAGATTTAAGAGCAGTTGGAGGAAGCGGGATAAATACTACTTCCACCTACTATCACCGCCGCTTTCGCTGCTGTGCAAGGAACACACTTTGTCGAGGAGCACAGCGTCTGATACTGGTCGGGCTAGGATCCACCTCGCAGCAGCGGGACCGGCCAACCACAGAGAAGGGGGCAACTGACAGCCGAGCTCGCCCCCGCTTTAAAGTGGAAAAGGGCGCAGATAACCCTACAGATATCAAGCACCAAGAGACACCGAGCACATCCACTATCTCTTGAGGTATGGCCCAGTGAGCGAAAAGCCATTCCTGCGTCAGCAGCCCCGCGTGATAAGAATGTTCAGCATAGCACTTATTCGGAAACCAAAGAAGACATTCTTTTGGCAGTGCTTCCCAAGAACTATCCTGCAGAGATACTAGGACCAGAAGATCTCATTGTGCTCCAGGAAGCCATAATGGATGAGGTCTTCAAAGGATGGATTCACCTACTACCCTCTTCCGGCGTTTTCTTCAGGCCGGGTCTTCTGTTAGCTGACTGCCGAGATGGAAAGACTTCAGACTAGCTTGCAAGTGTGGCACCCTGGCTTGCAGAGTGGAAAAGGGATGGTATACCTCCAACTCACAACGTACGGGCATACCTCCCGAAGAGCACAGATAAGTCTGCGGGCTTCGTGATTGGGCGGCTTAAGGCTCAGTCTTCTGCTAGCTGATTGCCGGGATGAAAAGACTTCGGACTGGCTTGCAAGTGTGGCACCCAACTCCAACTCACAACGTGCCGGTATACCTCCCGAAAAGCACAAGTCTGCGGGCTTAGTGATTGGGCTGCTCAAGGCCGAGAACAGCGACCGAAAATGGATGCTTGGTGTGAGAAAACGGGACTTATGCTCAACCTGGGTATCGAAGAGGACACCTATGAAACCACAAGAAGGATGGGCCTCCAGCTGACTTACCGGTACAGCTCTGCTACCATGAGACCAAGGAGACTGAGGGCTGTAAGGGATAATGAGGCGGATTCGGAGGCCATGGTCCCTGAGGATGGCAACCGTCCTGTAGTCCAAACGGCCCAACGGGCTCTGCAAGAACGAAAATTGTATATATTCCGTCGGTGTTAGAATAAAGGGTTACGAAGGCAGTGCAAAGGCAATTTAATAAAGCCGTAGAAGAGAGGGCTTGTGCGCTACCGCTACTCGTTGAATCCCGAGTTCAATGGATATGAAACATTAAATCGGCAAAAGAGTTTCTTCTAACGGTTCTACGTGAACTAGTACATTTCTGCCATAAAAAGCTTCTCGCATAAACGCAGTACTGTTCGGAAACGGCATAAAACTTTGCGCCCCCATTTTGCACCACAAATATAATATAATTTCGAATAAAACAATATTATTACTTTTTTAAATGTTTATTTCTTCATTAACTCCTTTTTATATAAATTTATCAAACTGAAATGCAAATACATAACCATATATGATTTTTTGGTGCCAGAAAGCTGAGTTCCAAACGCATAGTTATGTCTGTAAAGCAGGAAGTTTTCAACAGCATACGAAGTTCTGGAATATTTAAGTTCTTTATAAAGCAAAAAAAACATTTTGTTAATTGTACCGACCTCAAAACCGCATACGATTGCCTATTTCTGCACTACTCCAACTGCGAACTTTATCGATTCTCATCAAGGCACGTACGGCTTCTTTGCCTGAACCCAAAGCAAAACTTTGTTTTGATTTCATACTCCATTGGCGACATTTTATACGAAGCTGCATTCAGCCGCTTATATGTTATGTCGCGCACTTAAGCGAAACTACTTGCCACTAGCTTCAACGTGCATTCTTCAAGTATTTCACACCTCAATAGCGTCATCATCAATGTCATTGTTATCATGAATGAATTGAGACACTTTTTCTGTTTGTTCCATATGCTCCGGTGGACTTCCCGGATCCAATTGAGGACTCGTTGAGAAATCACCGATATCGACGCTTCTGCGGTTCAACTCTAAGTCCCTAATTTGTTGTTGGCTGGATGAATGTGCAAAAGAAAGGTGGTTGTTGTTCGGAGGATGTGCAATGGCTGATGTGTGATAATAATTATTAAGCGAGGAAAGAGAATTAGAATCATTAATCTGTGCAAATGGCACAGGTATTGACGATAAACCGTTCAAAGGTTGTACGCTCGTATACATTCCATAAGATATTGGCTTTTGGAGCACAGCAGCAGCAGCCGCTTGACGATAATACAAGTCAATAGCGTTAGCGGACGTGGCATGAGCCGTTTGAGTTGCATATGGCCAAGGACTCAGATAAGGAGAGTTTCCATAGAGACGCTGGAAAGCGGCGTAATTCCCCGCTTCAGCAAGTAACTCCAATCCAACAGCAGTTTGCCGTTTCCACTTGGTTCTGAAAAAGTAGAATCATGTAATTAAAATTTTTATAAGTGCACATATTAATTAATATTTTGTTGGGTCATGGTTTTTTTTTTAATCTATAGCATAAGCGTTATTATAAGCAAAAAACATTGTGATTAATGAATTCTAAGCTACTGGGAATATAAACACATGTAAGCAAACCGTTATGTACATGGCTATGTGTAGCGTTATATCATCTTAATCAATGGAAAATATTTCAAACTATTTATATAAAGCATATTTATACATTTTTTAGATATGTACCAATATCAACCTTAGCATACGTCTTCTCCAGCATAACTGGAGAAAAGTCTCATACTATTTGTTTTACAATGAAAAATTGTTACAAACTCCTAGATCTAAAAGGTAAATATTCGAAGTCATCTGACAAGCTTTATGTTATTCATATGACTGTATCATTGTCAGAGTGATTTCCGTTTGAACCAACGTGACTACTGCTGAAAACACTCGTTGAGCACTTAAGCGAGGTAATTGCAAAGGGCACACTTTTTGATTCGTTTTGGTTTGTAGTGCATTTCACTCTCCTTCCACTGTGTTCCGCTATTAAAACATTCGTTACGGAGATTTGCGCGAAGCCAAGTTACGCATGTAATTCTCATACAACCATAGAACCTCCCTTGACGACGATGCTCAGTGAGAGTTATAAGCAGTCAATACACATGCGTTTCATTGTCATTAATCATCTGTCATCGGTTCCGACATGATTTCATGAAGTAAGTGGTGACTGAATTTTCGGGTTTATACTATTTGAACCCTTCTCAATAAATAATAGAGTTTTAATATCTACTTATACATACAGAAAATTTACTGTTAATTCATCTAGGTCATTTATGATCGCTGTTTCCATTGCTTCATTAACATCAACTCACTGAATCCAAATGTAGTAAAAAAATGTAGAAAAATTAAACAATTTAACGATCATATTTTTTGTGTGGCTCTTTAACCGTTTGCGCGTTTGGGATAAGACAAAAAAAAAATTCCAGTTGTGTCTCTCGTTTGCAAAGTTTCGGCATGGTCCTGCTACTGTACTCGCTGTTCCGGAGTATGACATTAACCATAGGTATGGCATTGTCAAGCGAACACAGCCAATATTATTATAAAGTCATCGTATATAATCAGTCATAACCTTTATTCGATATCGTCCACTTTCCTGCGCTATATAAAAATAGAGGCTTAAGATTGTATTTTATCTTAATTCGTCAAATAGATTATAAGTCATTAGATTCTCTGAAATCAAATTTATAGCAGTAGTTTATTTATCCTTATCACATAAACTACACAATTATTTAGAAAAAATTACGCACTGAAGAAGAAGTTCGTGGTATGGGTGTCACACGCATTGAGGTAAACCAATATTTTAGACTGAATTGATGCCTGCGATTTCGAAAATCTACTGTCAACAACTGACCGATAGCACCGATAGCTTGAATGAGAAGTTCCATTATTATTCACGTCCGTATTATTCAGGTCTGGCCCCAAGTGATTATCACCTTTTCAAGCGTCTGCAAAATTTTCTTGAGGCTTGCGAAAATGAGGTGGCGGGTATGGGCGAAGAATTCTTCATCAGGACAATTTGCAAATTGCCTTTGAAATAGATAATAAAGTCCTTTAGTCAATTAGTCCTAGCTGTGTAAAATTCATCTTCGAAATAAACCAAAAAACGCTCAGAACTTTGCACTTTCTTCGCCTAATATGCCAAGTTACAAATTCTATAAATATAAGCTACGTTGTTCCAGTCCTTAAAAATAAAAAAAAATAAAAAAAATAATAAAATAAAAACTAAGCGATTGCTGAGCAAACCGAATGAAATTGTACCGAAATCTTTTAATTATTAAGGTATGAGAAGCATACTTGTAGATCGGATTCCATATTAAAGAGGTGTTCCATATTAAAAAATTATAGAGCAATGTTCGAGTATATGGGCCTTTAAAACCTCCCGCATAGCATCTCATGAAAGCCAAGTTGGAATACGCCTTAGGAACTAAGTAATTGATGCTGCAAAAGCAAATCCCAAACCAAAGACCTACCCAGATCCCGTAATTCAGCAACAATACAAAGATCAAGAAATAAGAAGGAGTGTTTTTAAGGAGTGCAATTTGGTTATGTATACAAATTCAGAAAATATTTGTTAATGTAATATTAAGAAACAATTTATTTCAAATTTATTTAAGTTGAAGTAGTGGATTATCCGCTGGGCAGACAATTTTACAAAAAAGTTGCAGGTTATCAGCAAAAATCGGAAATTTAGAATGACTAAAACAGGCATCAATGCCGTTTATAAGCAAAGCGAATAATACAGGACCAAGAATGCTGCCCTGAAGCACACCCGAAGTGGTCACAAAAGTGAATGATTTAGTATTCTCGATCTCTACAAATCATATTCTATTAGAGATATACAGTCTTAATATTAGGAATACTCAATGAAAACCAATATTCAAAGCTTTTGTTTAAATTGTATTTATTTAGAAGCCATACAGTACTCAGATATAACTAGATTGATTGACTAGATTTTGGAAACCCTCTGATATAGCCACTAGCATTCCCCAAACATTTATTCTGAATGTTTATGATGTTACAACAATAACAACGTTTCTCATGTCTGCACAGTCACTTTCACGGTGACCGGAGACTCACATAAATCCTTGAGACTTCTCAGCATTTAAAGAGTGCTGAATAAAGACCATTTTTATAATTAGGACAATGTCCGAGATGTTAGAATAGTTCTTACTAGAGACAGCCATATCAAAACGTCTACGTGATTTTCAAAGATTCACTACAACTCAAATTTGAAATGGTTCAAAAAAATATAACTTTAATAAAAAATACAGATTGCCTTAAATGTCCAGCTCAGTTGGACTACCTTATTTAAATATTAGTTACGAAACACCGAAACGCTAGAAAATGAAAGCATCTGTTGACTTCAAAAAATCCTATACTCGTGGAATATCATACTAAGAGCACTAATGAGTCTGCATAGACTTTGCTTCATTGATTATAAATTAGATTAAAAACTGAAATTTTTTGCAAAAATGCACTCGAAGGTTCACCATTATCTAGCAAAACATCAAGACGCAAACCATGAATTGGAGCAAAAGCTCAGCTAAGCACCAAATAAAAGATATTCAAGAATTCAAAAAAATAACTTTTCTCTAGAATATTGTACACTAATATACTTTTGTCAACAATTAATTATTGCAATAAATATTGAGATGAAGTAATAAGTTCAAAAGTCAAATTAAAAAAAAAAAAACAAATCAACATTCAGTTAGCTTACTCACACAGTAGTCTAATCTAAAGAAAAGAAGACTGAACAAATTGGATTCTAAATTTGCGAATGTAAATGTGTCACCCTTTGGCATTATGCATCATTTCTATATATTAATATTAAATTATTTTTAAAAGATTCAAAGGCAAACATACCTGCGATTTTGATACCAGGTCTTCACCTGGCAATCGCTCAACTCCAATTTGTTGGCCAACTCCATTCGGTCTTGTACACTCAAATACTTTTGACGTTCAAATGACTTTTCCAGAGTCTGAAGTTGATGGTCGGTAAATGCAGTGCGTGCTTTTCGTTGTTTTTTTGATAGACTCAATAGACCTTCGCTTTTGCAGCTGTATTCGTCTTCATCTTTGCCACCTGTCGGTTTACAAAAGAGAAACGAATAGGACATAAATTAAAATTCAAATTCACTGCCTTGACATAAAAATGATAGGTGTAAGGGGGCCCCATTACTTATCTTAAACGGCCCAAAACGAATGATTAAGTAACAAGTTTACAATGCGGAACAAGTATGTGCGTATAAATCTATGTTCGAACAGTATAAATACTAAGTAGATATTTATATTATATTAAATCAAAATTTAAAAATACTTAAATATAAAAGCATCTGTAGCGCAAGTTATGTCAAAATTATTATATTTTCATAAGACGCGTTAATTAAAGTAATAAGTTAAAAAATCAAACCATTTTGCAAGTTTTGCGCCCAAGTGTATTTCAAACGCTGTGTCAAAATGTGTGGTTGCAAAGTATGTGAGGCAAGTTATCAAAAATTTCATGTCTGTTTGAAATTAAGTATGCAAATATAAAAGAGATTATGCGCTTTGTGGTTTCTCTAGTATACGCAAGCATATGCAAGTAAACATTTCCTTGTGCTGCTTAGCAAGCAAAAACAATGCATTCTAGCTCGTCAGGTGAGGCAAGCCTACATACATTCGTTTACACGTATGTATGTATTTAGACCACAAAATTATTTCCGCAGTGCGAGAGTGTCTAAGATAAATTGTTAATGTGCATTTTTACTACGTCACTGAACGTTAACAATTTCTACAAACATACCAAGTCTATATGTACTCCTGCACACATTCGCAAACTCGTATGCTAGTATTTTAACATGCATTTTCTGCAGTTGCGGCTACACCATTAAATACCTTAAGCTAAATTGCATTAAACATGGTTAAATGCGCAACTGTTATAGCGTTTCTTTGCTTTTGCTTTATAGGGGAACTCAACGTTTTGAACCACTTAATGGTACAAGTGTTGTTGTTTGTTGCAATTTTCGTTTTAATAATTGTGGAGTGCATGGTTGTTAGCATCGATGTTGTTGCTTTCTGCACCAACAATAACAACAGCAGTGAGTTCCTACACGCTAGCCTCCTTACTATTTCGTATTACTTCACAATACCTGTACCCTCAGCCGGTTATTTCCCGACTACTACACAAATACATATGTATCATACGCCGTTCACACAGAGTATATACAACATCTGTACTTATATGTGTTCGTTGCATAATTATTTAGTTTTGCACTTAATTGCTTCGTTAGTATTGTATTTTTATTGTTTTGGTAATTTTTACCGCCTGACTGAGGAGTCACATAGAACTGTGATACTTTGTGATAAACTATTTAAGACTTTTTGGCAGTAAATTGCTATTCTGCTTAAACATACATATTTAGAAGTACAAAGCGAGAAGCAAAACCATACTCAAGTAGCACTAATATTAGCAAATTTGAATTTACTGGATAAAATTTGTCCACCACCCCCAATGTGTCATTGTATGAATTGGAAAATTTAATTGTATGTATTTAAAAGACATATAGAATCTCTTATTGTATGGCTTGCTGCGTTATTCGATAGTTAACTTTACTTCACGACTAAACCATCCCAAGAGCGGGATGGGGAAACAAACTGTTTAGTAAAATGCTCAATGTATGTATTTCATACTAAATAGTCAAGTTCTTCATCAACAGTTTCTTACGGGTAACAGTAGTTCCAATGAAAACCATTTAATTATAAAACTCAACCGTTAGAATTATCAGCATTTTAGTCCCTATATTAAAGTCCCCGCTATTATTTAATTACAATTCCACGTAATTAGCTGTTGCAATATCGGCACAATAAACACCATTTATAATATCTGCGGCCCGGCTTGCATTTCGCCTTTATCAAAGAAAAAGTGTAAAATGTACCGAATTTTCTCTTTGTTGACTTTCATTGTTAACACCCAGTAACTCACAACTGAATGGAACAAGCAAAAAACAGCAAAATAATTTTTTAGCGCGAAATGTCAACGAGCATAAACATTAAATTGTTCGATCGATACTTTACGAGATATCAATCAATACAGCCATCTACCCAGAAAATAATGAATTTCTTTTTCGCCAAACTAATATATATACATAACATATAATATGTATTGATGTGTTTTCACGAATTGAGAGACCGACCTACCCTATTTTTATGAGGAGCTTTTTCATGGCAGAAATACACTTGAAGATTCGCCATCGCTTGCTAGGAGGCGGCTGACTTTTTCTATCAATTGGTGTTTCATGCCAGGAGTTTCCGACCCGGGCACTACCGAAGAGTAGTCATGCCCAACGGCTACAGAAGCCGCGAAAGAAAAAAAGTTTCCATTGGATTTATTGTTATTATTATATTATTATGTATACACAATTAATCAATAATATTTGTGTTGGAATAACTTTTTTACTAAATGGAAAAAAAAAATGTTTGGTGATGAAAATCTTTATTTCGACCATTCTTTGCCTGTTGGTATGTTGCTACTATCTAGTAGTCAAGTGTACGACGCTATTTGCACAAATAATAAGTCTTCCGATAGGAAAGATTTTATTTACATATTTGATAGAAATACAATTATAAATAATTATATTACATTGCGAAAACACTCTAGTAATTAGGACTATCGGGCAGCTACTTATATTACAAGTATATTGTATTACATTTTAATGTATTATATATATATATAAATATTTTTTTTTTTTGTCAATAACATCGTCTACATGACATTGAAGGCGTGACTTCACTAGTTTGTAACTACCCATTCTTAATGAAGCGAATCATAACCGGTGATGATAGAAATATAAGTTCAATAGCACGACACACAAACAA
The DNA here is from genome assembly GCF_027943255.1 of Anastrepha obliqua. Taxonomy (NCBI): domain Eukaryota; kingdom Metazoa; phylum Arthropoda; class Insecta; order Diptera; family Tephritidae; genus Anastrepha; species Anastrepha obliqua. The sequence goes on from NC_072893.1 coordinate 384,507, forward strand.
GCCAAACAATCTGTGAATTGTCGCATCGAAAATAGTCCCAAGTCAAAAAAATAATTGTTAAAATTGCTCTGAAACGTACCTTTATTATTTAATTTTTATCCAAAACGGACGAAAGAAAGAGGAAAACAAATTTAGAAGTTAATTTAGAAGAGATAAATTACAAAAATATTAAAAAAAAATTATCAGTTTTTCATACTTCAAAACGCAGTTCGATGCGTTTATTCATCAAAGTTTCTGAAACTTGTGAGCAATTGTTCACTCAACTGTAAACGCATAAAAAGTTGAGCGTCAGTTCAGTCACTTCACACTTCAATGAAAATATGTTTGTTCTCTTAAAACTAAATTTCAAAGGGATACAATGTAGATCGATTTCATGCGTGATTATTGGCTCAAATATCCATCATCTTTCGAAAGTTGACCAAAAAGTAAAGTAATCGTCATGTGGTGATCGCACGCGTCTCAAATGACACGCGTCGGGTCTAAATGAAATGTATATACATTCGTATAAGTGAAAATATAAAATATAAATTTCAGAAGACCAGGCCAGGCAATATGTTGCATTGTGCTCGGTACGTACAAAATATTTAAAAAATAAAATAACTTGGCATTTGTATTTACATATTTACATGTATAGTTTCATACATATATATGTAAATTTTTGCACTAAATCAATTTTGTGGTACAATTCAATGTCGAGGATAATGTGTACAGAAATATTAATTTAACGAAATGTATTTTTCGTAGTTGCTGATAAATACTTGTTTATGCGTCATGATACTTTAACGATATGTCTAAAGGTTTATAAAGTAAAGTAAAGATATGACTAAATGACGGATTATGCATACTTCGCACAATTTCGAAAACTGTAAAAGACTTAAGGCTGTTATAGTTTTCTTATATTAATTAATATAATAATAAATTAAATATATTCGGCGGCCGCCATAGCCATATTGCTTGGTGCGTGACTACCATTCGGAGGTGCATAGGGTCGAAGCTCCATGCATGCAACACTAAATAATAGAAATTATTTTTCTAATAGCGATCGCTGTTTGGCAAGCAATGGCAAACCTGCGATTATATTTCTGCCATGAAACAGCTCCTCATAAAAACCAATTGCCGGTCGGACTCGGCTTAAAACTGTAGGTCCCCCCATTTGTGGAACAACATCGAGACGCTCACCACAAATAGCAGGAGGAGCTTGGTCAAGCGCTCAATAATTATTATATAATATAATTAAATATTTCTATAATGTAAAAATATTCGTATGCGTTTCATGCAAGACTGTAAAAATATTGCATTGGTGTCACTTTGAAATATCACTTAACAAAACTTTCGCAGCTGTGGTAATTTCCGGGTAATCAAACATATGCAAAATGCATTCAAGAGATGCATAACCGAAGTGCGAAGTATTGTACGCATTATCAAATTTATATATTTCTGAGCAAATAAAATAAACGTACAATATTTAAGAAATATGTTTAACCGCAATAATTGTTGTTCTCTCCGAAAGAGTATCTCGAATGCATTCCTTGGTAGAAAAAGCAAAATGTTGAGATTGATGTTGTAATTCGTTGTGTTGAAAAATTAAAATTAAAAAGCTGTTCAGTATTAAGTAAAACACAAGTGGGACTTACTATTTTGACTTAAAATAAAAATGTCTAGCCCGCAGTGGTATTGTACAAAGTCAATGTGTACCAATAAGCGCATATTTTAAAACCTTTAAAAAATTAAAGCATTTAAAGCAGGATGCGACCTGAATTCTACTTATAAGATAACAAAAGGATAAATGTAGTTTTGAAGCTTCTTAGTTTACCTCATACGACTGCCGTAGTACGTAGGCAGAAATTTCAGACTGGAGTTAATTGAAATGTCGCTTGTTAGGAAATTTAGATATGGTTATTTTCTCCTTGGCAAAGGGAAATGGATTGGAAGCCAAACAAACCACCAAAAGTGAAATGAAAAGCTTTAAAAAGAAAATCAATTGAAAGGTGTACGCAATAGTAAATTTATTAGAAAAACAAATTGACGAGGTAAGTACATATCTCTAATAGACGAAGGATTGATGTGGGCAGATTTTAAATACAAATCCTGTCAAGGCATCAAACCAATTATGTCAAAAAGCCCTTCCTAACCAATTGATACCTGTTTAATAATAAAGATAACGAGGTTCGCGGCCAAAATTAACAATAACGTGCCAAACAATCAAAAGTTACTTGTTGTGAACGCAAACTAAATTCAGAGATTAAAAAACGCACATATAAGTATATATGTATGTATATGCAAATATACATATCTGGGGTCACAATCAATAACCGCCTAATTCGAAAATCACACTTCCTAGAAAAAGTACTTTATATATAATATCTGTAAATTATAGAAATACCATTGTGTTAAGCCAATGTGCTGTTATGAATAACTTTTTAAAGAAATATATTAAGAAGACGCGATTTCACTTAAACGTAGACCTTTGTTGGTAGAAAACGGTAACATATTTAATCCAGATCTTTCTTTAATCAACTTAGGTGGTTATTGTTTGTGCCACAGATATTTTGCTTACCACAAGTGTCACTCTCGCTGTCGTCAATAGTACTGGCTTGATCGCCACTAATACTGCCCCCACTAAAGCCATTTGCCCCTGTGGTCTTTCCATTATCATTTTGCATACTAAAATCATGTGATCTAATTTGAGTGGCACGTGGCGGTGATCGCGAACGGTCATCCTGGTATATTCCGCAATCAATAGCTCCTTCACACTCCTTGTCGGTGGCAGCTTCACCGCTTAGGTTATTATGGGGTTGATGCATTTGATGTAAAGTTGCGTATCGTGTCGGTTGGGTCACATTTATGTTATTTGTCATACCGCCAATGACGGCAGGTGCGTGAAGGTGGGACCTAAAAGCACGTGTTGCTAATGATGTTTGTTGTTGACCCTGACTATCCTTCGGTCTCAATGCATTGTCTTTATGTGATAGATGTTGTTGATGCGATGTTAAACCTGTGAAATACGACTGCTGCTGTTTAATCCAATGTTGATTCTGCTGTTGTAAATAGTGCTGAATAGTACTATGCGAACCACCATTTTTGTTTATATTCTTGGAGCTTTGAATGCTGCTATTTATTAGTTTCGCTGCAGACTCGGTATTGGCTTCAGTTCGGAAGACAGCCGCCGCAGCTGCTGCGCTACCGGCTAAAATGTCTGTTATCATAAAACGGGACCGCGATGATTGTTGTAGCGAGAGCGAATCGCACTGCATTTTATTGGTACTTGGTAGAGGTATAGGAGTTGGCGTTGATGTAGTGGACATTTCGGGTGGCATTGTTGTCATTGATTATTCGATTGCACAGAAATTATTTTCCGGATAACTTGGAAATTTATTACTTGAAATTTTATAACTGTTTTCTCCACTCCTCATACACGTACATACATGTTATGTGTATATTTGCTTTTAAATATATATATATATATTTATTAAAACCTGTTTAAATCAAACATTTATTCATACAATTCGATTATTTTTACTAGCGTGCAATGTTTATTTGTAATACCGTCGCTTGTGGCTTTTTATCAAAAACATGGAAGGAATTGTAATTTACCATTGAAAAACACTAACCACTCATCGCCAATACAAAACCGAAACTAAACCCTGAATCAATTGATGTTGTACACCTCAGCCAAAAACCCGAAACTCGCGCTCACAGATACACACCATCGCAAACAACAGGCCTAGAGCAGCTCCGCCAGTGCCGCTTTGTTCACCTCTCAAACGCTATCTTTCACCTGCCGTTGTCTCGTTTACACTAAGGCGCGGAGCACTTTGCCACCACCTTAAGGGGTATGTTTACATTTTTGTGGACTCTCATAGTTAAATTTGTACAAACATGCAACTTAGCTAATGTGTTAACGGAATGTGCGTCCCATTAGAATCCTGAATAAGTTATATTCTCCGTTTGCAAATACGGTTTGTAAAGCACAATATGTGCTTCCACAGTTATTGGTCGTAATTGTTTCCGATTGACATTCATTAGTCAATGGAGCAAATACCACTACATGAACACAAACTGTGCTGACATGGTGGAGAAAACGTAAAATTATTGCTACTGTTAAATCCCAAGCTACATAGAATACAATGTGTGACTTTTCTGAGGGGAACGCATGGTGAATTTCGTATGCATATGTAAATGTGTAGTTGCTTCTTAGGAAACTTTTTTATGTTATATTGTTATTTTTGGGGGTGGTTCGTTCACATGGAGTCTGCTATAAAGTTGATCATATATAGAATAAGTATTTAGAAGAAATCTTCACAAGTGGACTGATTTGTGATCTAGCTTAATAAAGGCCAATACATATGTATACAAATATATCTCTAGATTAGGTACTGACGAAAGGTTTGGTTGTGGAGGGCTAAGGAAGATTTCTAGTTGATAGAATAAAGAACTCGACCCCGCGCGGCAAAGAAGAACAAAGACGTTGGTGCTGATGAATTGTACACATCAACTTTCCTATACAATACATGCATACATATATTCCTTGCAACGAAGCAATAAGTGTATTTCAAAACTAACCGAATCCGACTAGAACAATATTTTCTTACTCATGATCCTGATATGAAGCGTGCATTAAAATTTGAACTAAACCTTTCTCCTGTGTAGCTAGACATCAAGACGATGAATAGTTGCGAAATCGAGTTTCATTCCTGATTTCATTTTGGACTTTCATATGTTGTGAATAAATATGTATGTACATATGTACATATGTATTTATGAATTAACATTCAAGGAACGTATATACCGAGTAAAAAAAAGAATTGGGTATATTTTCTTTCCCCCTCCAAAAGTTTTTGGTATAACTAAATTTTATTAAAATTTGACATGTATGTACGTATGTGTATGCATATCTACAATTTTTCATGTACGAAAATTACTTTCATAGTTTTAGTTTGATACAAAATTGCTGTATAGATGTAGTGCTCGTGTGCTATAATTAGTGTTCTACTTTTCCTATAATTGCCATGAATTCACCACACATTAACATTCGTTGAGTAAGTATTATGTTTAAGTAAACATACAACCATATTTATAGCTACGCAGTGGAACAAAGATATTTTTGAATACACATGCACAGATTGCAATGCACACAACCTTATACAATATCATAATTGAAATTGCCCAATTTCATTTGGCATCTTAATTACTTCAACTTCCAATTGCTTTGTACTGCTGTGATAAAATATAACTCCGCCCTGAAAGGAACTGGTTTTACAGCATCATGAAAGACTTGGCTCCAAAAAGAGCCCACTCGAGCCTTATTTATTGCTGTACTGTTCCCACAGCATGATACGCATGCCCAAATCAGTGATATAAGTGATATATTCGCAGGGTAGAAAACTGTAGGGGTTGGCTACGACGAAAAGGGGAGGGAAAAGTGCTGCTTCCTGCGATGCTCGTGGTCTCTGTTATTTTTCAGCTATTATCACTTTTTGTATAGCATTTTACCAGTAAATTGGCAGCAGTTAAGAGGTGCTCCCTTTACAAAAATGGCACTTCATTTAGTTTGAACACTCATAGCTGTAAGCATGGATATGTACTTACATATACATATGTACGTGTACATATTTTTTTATTGCATGTGTGGATGTGCCTGGGTTGATACATATGTACTTGTTCTTATTTAATTATTTTTTAGTGCATATGGATACAATTTCTACATACGTAACTATATGGTGTACATGCTGTGGGTATTGAATAGGAAAATCCATCTCCACAGTTAATAGTATAAATTGACAGTATCTGCAAAAATATAATAATACGTGTATATGAGTAGATTTACAACATTTTGTTCTTCGCTCACTTTCGGCCACTATTGAATTTTTCAAACTGCGAGCTCAGATATAACCTACAACTTGTAAATTTTCGTTGGAATACTTACTTGCCCATCATTTTAAAATTTCTACTGATTAATACAATAACAACAATTGTCTGGCATAGACTATCTTTGTAAATATGTGCCCATAATTTTAAAAGTGGTCTAAGTCACTACTTAAAAAATATTTGAATTTGTTTATTAGTCATTTGATATCTATCACCTTAACAACTAAAAAAATATGTTCACTAAAATTTTTACGTTATTGGCGAAAATGAAGCCGAAGAAAATGTCTTCAACATTATACGAGAGTCGTTTATTGCTAATTATGGAAATAGTTCAAGTAAAAAAAAATAAAAAATAGCTAATTAGTTACTATATGTATCAATCTGCCAACTCTGATAAAGAACGAAGGGACACTAGATTGTGTCAGCTGTTTTGTTCTTATGCGGTTTTAATTAGTGTCCTTTTGAGGATGATCCTGATCGCATAAGTAATGAAAAAATATTATTTTTCATGTTTATAATGGATTTTTACCGGATTCCTCTATTGAACTTAGGTAGTCAATAAAGAATTATTTGTATGCCAGTTACTTAGTTGATTTTGAAAATGATCTAAGACATTTTAAGTTAAAAAAAGTAGTTTTACAACAGTAGATTAGTACAAACCTTCACACCCATAATATATTAAATTTTCATTATTAAAGCTCATAAAAATCTGAAAAAAACCTATACCTCAATATAATTGCTCCAAACGCTAACCCTTAAGGGGGGAGCCTGCTTTAGAGGCTTCAAAAAATCAATTTTTTTTTGCATAAATGTCTTTCCAAACTATTCAAGAATGTGTCATCAAAATATCAGAAGCAAGTTCAAAATATTTTCGCAGTTACAGAAGAAATTGTGAGCAAGCGTGGAGCAGGTACACAAGCGGATTTTTTATATACAAAAACTTTGACGCGCGATTTCTCGGTTTTTTATTTTTACGATTTTTCCTAATTGGCGGGAAAGATAGGGAAAAAGTTGAACGTCCTATCGAAACAAGATAACATTGATTGTATTCGGAATTAAATTCTCTTCTAGTTGAACCGAAAAAACCTTAAGAAAGTTTTGAGTAACCCACTTTTTAAACAATCTAAACTAAATTTGTTTTTCCAAAAAAATGAATTTTTTTTTAATTAGCGAAAAATTTTTGAATTTCTCACTTTTTGTTTAATTTTCTTGGTTTAACTAGAAGCTATACTATACTAAAATAAAAAAATTTTAGGGTTTTTGGTTTCAGATGAAAATTGCGACTTGCATCTTTCCCGCCGCACGACACATGCACACTCGAGGCGCCTCGGCAAAATGCTTGCACCAGTCATAATGTGACATATATTTTAACGAAAAAATTTGAGAAGACTGCTGAAATATATAACAATAACAGCTGAAAGTTTCGTTTCAATCGAATATTTCTTTCCTTCCCAAAAAAATCCACGAAAAAAATCGATTTTTGAAGCCTCTAAAGCAAAATTAGTTAGTTAGTTCAAGTTAAAATTCAAGTCTAAATTTGAGCGGAACCGGAATTACGAATCTTTTCATTGAAAAATATTTTTGTTGAGATACTTAAGGATATTGTTATCTGGGTCATTTCTGATTAATTCGTAATGTAGTAACAATAATGTCCACACCTAACCGTGTTCGAGATATTAGATTTTAAATATCAATAAATCATCAATAAACACATCATTAAAAAAGAATTTGGTTGGGAAACCATTCTGCAAATTATTTTAAAAATTAGTATGCCTTTTAGCTATCCGATTTTTAACATGTTTAATCATAGTAAGCTCGGCTTATATTATTTCAAGCCTATCAGATAATGATAGCATTTTATGAGCACGGTTTTGCCATTTTATAATCTAAATTGATGTTTTCGCGCCACAAACCTGCATACATATATATATCTCAATGGTGTTTGGCGTTGCATTAACCCATTTGCCAGTAGCAACTTCAGATTTATATGGGCATATTCTAAAATTAAAAACAAAAATTTCATACAAACGCACCGAGGCTTCCTGTCACATGCCAGACTCTGGTTCAGTTTATGCGGGTCCATGGTTAACAGCACTTCATAAGTCCAACGTGGTGAGCAAGCACTTCAGCTGGATAACATACATTCATACATACATATATTGTTTCTGGCCCAGAGTAAACAATCAATGTAGATAAAGGAAAACTTAAACTTGACCACTAAAGTCCTGCTCCGGAGCAATGCATTTTGTATGCATAGTAGGTATTTATTATGAATTAAATTTTTCTTTTTCTTGAGTGACACTAGCACCTTGCCACACTGGAATTTTTCGAGGAGGGAAATTTTTATGAAATATTTTGGATTTATCAAAAGAATAAAATCTGTGTACCAAAATGGCTAGTTGGCACGATCCATAAACAAATTTTAAAATTTTTTTTGAGCTGCTTAGAGGTTCTTTTGAAGAATATCGTTGTACAGAGATGAAGAAATAGAATAAACCCATATTTAATACATTTTTAATAAAAAGTTTCAGATGTTAATAAACAATGATTTTTTACTAGGTAATTTTATTTAAAAAAAATTAACAAATTTACATGGCTTCAGGTTGTAATTCCTTTAATGTTTGCTGACATTTAAACGTTTACCTTTTACCTTATTCTACAAATGGTTCTACCCAAAGAAACCGTTTTGCAACTTTATTTGTCCAATTTTACTCTGGTATAGACTAGCAAATTTAGCATGTAACTTGAAGCAGAAATACATAAATAGCCATTCATATTGGTAAAATGTAAATTAGTTTCCCCTAAACATTTCAAAAACTCTAAATCTGGTAGAGAAGCAGCTCGGCCAAACACCTCCAAAATTGATTAACTTTCTGTGACGATTTCATAACATAAATTTTAAATATTTAATTCTTAAAATATTAAAAAGTAATGATTTTTGTCGAACAAAAAGTTATAAAATTAGTATAGGTAAATCAACTAAAATCAGTTAAAGCAAAGTTAACTCGTAGAGAAATTTGTTACACGCTTTAAAACTGAATCATAATTGTGTACGCGCCAATTATGTAATACACACTATACACGCAATTGGTATCATAACGGGACTTTCGAAAAACAGTTGCTATAAAATTAAGACTAAATAGATCGAAAAATTTAAGTGTGAATTGAATTATTTAAAACAATTCAGAAAACTAAAATCAGTGAACCCGCACAGTTTAGCTGGTGTTTCCCTATTTCATTTATAGATACTATTAATTAAGTATAATAAAGAAACGAAATGAATTGAGTGAATATAGTAGAGAATTTGTCCTTCTGTTTAGCGATTGTTTTTATATAATAATTAAAAATCATTCCATAAATGGTCAAGAAAAACGATAAAATTGAATTATTTAAAACAATTCAGAAAACTAAAATCAGTGAACCCGCACAGTTTAGCTGGTGTTTCCCTAAACTAAAGTCCCGGAAACCTCCTGTCATTAATTAAGTATGAGAATGGTCGCTCAGGAATATTGGTCTTCACTTTTAAATCTTATAGAAAATGCAGCATCCGATTTATGATAGATAAAAACGGTTATTGTGCCAGAAAGAGATAGGGACATCCTTGGGTATTAGTGGAACCAGCATGCATTCAATATTGTATGCACATCTGGCCGTCAAGAAAATTTGGCAATTGGCCAAAAAGAAATTCAGCCGTGGTGGGTCAAAGCACGTCTTTTACGTCGCAACAGATGACGAATCTTGGATGTATGCATATGAGCCGGAAACCAAACGGCAATTGACAGTCTCGGTGTTCCAAGACGAGCCTAATCCAACAAAAGTGGTTCGCGGAAAAGCTGGTCATGTCGCAGCTGTACTTCTAAAGAAACTTAAATCAATTCTGGCAAACAAATGGTTTTGTACCACTCAGAATTGGCTACCATTTGTTTGCTTTCCTTTCGCAGAATTAAGGATCGTCTCACACAAGAGAGCTTTTGAGCATTCATCCACCTGATGGGAGAAAACACTGTTCAAGCGAAGCAAGTGCTTGAAAAGTGTTATTGAGACTCCGCTGCACCAGAAACAACAATAAAACGATGGTTTGCTAACTTCAAACGTGGTCGTAAAGACACCGATGATGCACAACGTCCAGATGCGGCGGTACCACCAAAAAACAACACAATAATCTACAAAATCGAAAAGTAAAGTTGGGTGAGTTGCTGACATCGTAAGGATATCAAAAGAACGTGTTGTCTTTATATTGCATAAGCATTTGACTATGAGAAAGCTCTGTTCAAAGTCGGTGCCGCGTTTACTCACTGTTTTCTTTTATCCAGACAACGCACGGTGCCACAAGTCAATCAAAACAATGGCAAAACTACATGAATAGAACTTCGAATTGCTCCCATATCCACCGTATTCGCTAAATTTGGCAAAAGCTAATTTTGAACAAAAAAAAAGCGTTTTTTGTTAGGCCCGGGACTTTTCAGCCCATGTGTTATATGACGGTTTTCCACAATTTCTTCCAAGATTTTCATGGGCCTGCTCAGCGAAGGGTCAACCGGAACTTAGTATATGTTTAGCGGCAATTTTTATTTAGCATCAATATTTTTAAAACGAAACCTAACAACTACTGTTTCCAAAATAATGGATGAGGATGTGGATGGTAATGAAGATATGAACTCAAATATCACGAGCACATTTCAACAAAAACATTAAGTTTTCAACGCCTAATATATTATATAAGTAATATAATATTTAGCTTTGGCCGTCTTCTACTTAAGGGCATATAACTCGCTTTGTGGGAGCCAAAAAAATCGCCCATTGCTCTGTGAAAATCATATTCTAGGGATCAAAATAAGAAACTTTGCCGAAGGAACCATACCTCTAAAACGAACTCTGATGTGCCCCAATTTGGGTCGAACTTTTTAGTTTCTTTTCTCATGTAAAGGCCAAAAATGGTGATATTTTGAAATGATTGTATGGGAAACCCCCCAGGGGAGTTCCAGGGGGTGTACCACTGGCATGGGTGGATCGGCCGTCCAAAGTTAGTGGGGGTCGGTCATACATTTGGACTCGATTGGAGCACTCTAAATGGGTCAAAGTGGGATTTTTCGCTCGACCCAAATTGGGGGACATCAGAATTCGTTTTAGAGGTATGGTTCCTTCGGCAAAGCTTCTTATTTTGATCGCTAGAATACGATTTTCACAGAGCAATGAGCGATTTTTAAATCAAACCGCCCTAATACATATACATACATATATGTCCATATATTTTTCGATGCGCTCATAACTCGAAAACTTTATTAGCAGTTAGCCATAAAATATATAAATTTATTTATATATGTGTGTGTTTTAAACACACATACATGTATAGGCAAATTCCATTTCTAGGTGGGGAACTGATGCAAATTACAATTTCGGATTTGAAGTTCACCCCACCAGAAGCAACCTGTGCGTTTTTCCTTTTACTAATGTAAAGCAATCTTTGACGGTTGCCAATTGGCCTGTGTACTTCGTGTCGCTATTGCATTTGTTGTAAAAGTTTCTATGCTGATTTGTTGAATCCAAAATTCGCTTCAGCTTATTTTATATTCATGGGCTGGGATTTACAAATTTACATTCATTTGCAAGCAAAGCTCAAGTGGCGAACACAGGATGGAAAATATAGAATCCGTTTCCTATAATTAAACTTTGTGATTGTAATTCGTTGTATTTCAAACCGACGTCCGGAAGCAAAAGAAAATTCTCTAAATAAATATATGCACACATACCTACATATACATTCATATGTATAAAATTATTAAAATTATAACATCCATCATCTTTTATTTAAGTATTTTGGGTCAAAAGTTTCTTAATAGAGCTAAAAACTTTCAGCTGTTCGTTGTGCTTTCCGACATTTAAGGTAAACATGCAACATTTTAAAATTATAAACAGACAACTGATTTAAAAAATATGAGAAAACATGTAAGGCAGTGCTTCCGAACTTTATATATCCGCTTACATTTTAGTAAATTTTAATTTGGATCAAACAAACTCGTAGACAATGAGAGTTATAGCTTGTAACATCAGACGAACGGCCGGATAATTAGTCTTAGGTTAGGCTAGTTTAACCCGGCTGGCATTAAGTCACGCATAGACCTTTTGGTCCCTAGCGATATCAGATGGGGACTGACCTCGTTGCACAGCTTTGTGCTTGCGGCTAGCCTTTCAATGGCTTCCCTGCTCCGTTGGGCATTTTTAGACTTAATTTTATATGAGGTTATTGCTACTTGACTGTCCACGAAATATTAATTACGAGTATTGAGTTATTTTCAGTTTTTGTATAGGCTAGCTCCGTCCTTATTATTCGAGCTGTCTGTGTAAAAATGAAAAGTTCATTTCTATATCGGACTGAGTATTGCCTTGTAGCACCAATGCATCAGTAAAGCGATAAACTCCAAGTACCGCACAGCATTCTTTCGCATGTATGCAGCGCATTACTAGACTTTTTCCCCCTTTCACTGTCCAGTATTACTCCAATTAATCGGCGGCCGCCGTAGCCGAATGGGTTGGTGCGTGACTATCATTCGGAATTCACAGAGAGAACGTAGGTTCGAATCTCGGTGAAACACCATAATTAAGAAAAAGTATTTTCTAATAGCGGCCGCCCCTCGGCAGGCAATGGCAAACCTCCGAATGTATTTCTGCCATGAAAAAGCTCCTCACAAAAAACAAAAAAAAATATTTGCCGTTCGGAGTCGGCTTGAAACTGTAGGTCCCTTCATTTGTGGAGCAACATCAAGACGCACGCCAAGGTACTTAGTTAGTTGTTGTCTAGCCTTATACATCCTAGTAAAAAGTATTATGTTCGTTTTTTCCGCGTTTATTTCTAGATCTGCGCGAGATGTCCATTGATAGACAGTTTTTAGAGTATTTTTAATCACATTACTTATTGTGTCCAGGTACTTTCCCGAAACTACTATAGTTATGTCATCTGTATATGCCACAACCTCCATCGAATTTCTTAAGCAGTTAAGCGGCATGCATGTTTGATAATACTACATAGTATCGTTCCATTCCGCTCTTAGTGGCAAATTCGCTTGTTAACTATGGAGTGGGGCGCTAAGGAAAATCGCATTGCGGTGATTGCAAGTGTGGTAAAAGTGCAAGTGAGATTCACGAGTTGCTGAAAAAACTTAATATTCAGTCCATAAGGCAAAAGCCACCCAGCAGTGGCAAAAAAACAATATTCCTAGGTCCATAGCCGCAGAAGATTTGCCGTTTGAAAGTCCAGATCTGAATACATTAGACTACAGTTTTTGGTCAGAATGGGAAAGCAAGGCCTGTCGAAGACCTCACAGAAATGTAGAGAGTCTCAAACAATATTTGGTTCGAGCAGCAGTCTATATTCATGGAAACCTTGCGTGCTGAAATAACTGAAGTCTATAGAAATTTTGCATTGCTGGAATTATGCCGAGACGTAACATTCTCTTTTGACATTTCTATGCAAACAGGTTAAATACTTTTTGTTTAAAAATTGTAGTTTTATTTAAACGTATTTTTATTTGAATCATATTCTGCTTATTGTGCGATTCACTTGGAAAAATAATCTTAAGGAACGACTTGAGAAACTGAATAAATTGAAGTCCCGCGTCAATCAAATACTTTCTGAGAGGCAGATTAAAAAGTTGGAAGACCCAATCGAAACAATTCACTGATCTTGGAACGATATGGCACAGGCAATATCTAAAATTCTTACATGAATTAAAATAGGTATTCTGAGAATGTGAAAATATGTTTTTTGTGGGAAACTTCTGGTTGTGAAGATATAGGTTTTCAAAGCTTTTAAGAGACGAAAGTTGCAGAAATTGTTAAAATCTAGCAGTTAAGTGGAAAATACTAGGTTAAGTTGTATTTTATTTCTGTATTGGTTTGATTATCACTTGCTTATAAAACTACGAACTTTTGGATTTTGGGATATTTACCTTTCTAAAACATTAAAACTTTTCAAACCATGGGACATTTGGGAAAACCACTCGTGCACCATCGCACCATCCGTCAATTTTTGACCAAGAACGAAACGAATGCCTGCGATTTTTGAAATAATATATAATATACTGGGCGGAAGTGGCCATGGTGGTGGAGAACCGAAAAGGACTCAAATTGGTGGCGATTGGGGACCGCGCCTGGCTCCCCTCCAAACCTTCTACTCCAGAGGAGATGACGGAAATCTTCCGCTAATGCAATTCCAAATATCCCACGCACATCAAGGTGGTTAAGATGAAGAAATCCTTTCAGTTACGTGCTATGTTGCTAACAGATGCCCCAGCTAAGACGAGACGAAAGAAAACCGACATCTGCATTTGCACCAACGCAAATTCCAACCACACTTACTGAAGAAGTACGGGCATAATCGTAAGAGATTCGAATTTTTGCTTTTATTCCGGGCGAAAACTTGATTATTTTTAACAGTGGTAAGGACTCCACTACCATTATTGCTGCCCTCTTAGCCGGACTTCTGAACTTTCTGACCCTAGGACTTCGTGTCGGCAGCTTTTTAATGTACTAAACAAAATATTGACAATTATCAAAGATTTTTATGAAGGAAGACCTTTTTGTTATTTTGTGCACATATTGGAAAATCTGAATGCTTTTGTGCACAGTGCTTTCCCCCACAATGTAGCAAATTAAAATTTTGCATAAACGCGTTATCACTCAACGAAAATGACTCATTGGCATAACGCAAGCTTCTTAAGTGACACGGACAATTTCTTTTCATAATTTTCCTCTTTGACTAGTAAAATAATCTTAGAGTCAAACAGATTCTTCTTTGTCAAGATAATTTGTATCTTGACAAGAAAGGAGCTTTTTATTTGCAGCGTAGAATACCGAAATCTTGATAAGCAAAATGTTAAGGTTGAGACCTGTACGTTAAATTTTAATAACAATTTAATCATTTGATTTTTTCAGACAACGGTTTTTCAGACCGTGGTCGCCACTCGAGACTCATGGAGACAGCATCGTACTTGCTCAGCTGTACACATTTTCAGAGGTGTCTTGTCATTGGTTGGTTGGTGTATTTATGCGACTTACATTCATACCCAAGACGGGCAAGAACTCACATATATCCTCTAAGGATTTCAGGTCAACCAGTCTTTCATAATTTTTACTAAAGGTCCTTGAAAGGCTGATTGATGTTCTCCCGAAGGCAAACACAAAGTCTCTGGATAAGCTGGTGATCGGAACTGACTTTATCTGGTTTATCTATAGAATGCTTTGTAAAAAACGGTCGTAGCGGTCTCCACCGTCACTAGACTGAGCTCATCCTATTTCCGAGAATATTTAAAATACCCACAGCTCAACTCCCCTCAACAAGGGACACTTCAAGGGTTTTTCCGACAGAATGAAGTACCTGGAACTAATTCTTGAAAGATTGAGGAGAAGAGTAGCAGAGGTGCCATTGGTAAACGGTGGTTCCTCTCGCGTAGAGTATACAGGGTTGCCCATATTCAACAGACCCATCTGGCAATCCTGTATCTTTTGACAGAGACGTCAATGATTATTGAATGGGACGGTAAACAAGCAAAATTGCCGTATTTACGCCACTGAAAATCCTCACGAAATTCAAGAGATACCTCTTTATGACGAAAAAGTCACTGTTTGGTGCGGCGTTAGTGCAAAAACGATTATTGGGCCGTTTTTCTTCGAGAATGAAGATGGTCAAGCTGTTACCGTCAATCAGAAGCGTTATCGCGATATGATAACCACATTTGTGATGTCAATTATTCGTCGAAAGCATATGAGGCAGATTCGATTTTGAAAGATGAAAGAAATTGTTTCCCCTCGTTTCATATCGAAAAATGGCGATTTTGACTGGCCACCGCGTTCGCCCGATTTAACGCCACCTGACTTCTTCTTGTGGGGAAATTTAAAATCAAAGGTTTATATTAATAAACCAAAGACCATAGAAGAGCTCAAGAACAACATCCGTGAGGAAATAGCCGCTATTCCAGCCGAAATGTTAGCTAAAACTATGGAAAATGCAGCAAAACGGGCACAATACGCGGTACATGCTCAAGACGGCCATTTGAGAGATATCATATTCAAAAAGTGATGTCAACAAATCTACTTGAACCAAATAAAATGATTATTATCGTCAACATCAAAAAAAATTGTGTTTTTCTTTGATTTAAAAAAAACACATGGGTCCGTCGAATATGGGCAACCCAGTACTAATAATTTGCTTTTCACAGGCACCCAAAAATAAAGACAAAAACGTAATTTAATTAAAATAATGTGTTTTGTAACCACCTGAAGGTCAAGTGGGAATAATGGTCGGTAGTAAACCCAAACGATTAAAAAATTATTTTTTAACTGTGGCCGCTCCTCTGCAGAAAATGGAAAACCTCCTATTACGGAGAAAAAAGATAGACGGAGTACAGCAAAGCGAAGCCTCTCAGACAGAGAAAAAAGAAGACGAGCCTGTAACATAAAGCTGGCTACAAGAATGATGGGCTCAGATGTGGGGAATAGTGGACGTCATTCTGAGCCCTTCCGAAGTAATGCCGAAAGTAGTTCCGGGAAGGGAGTCATTTTAGTGGCCACACCACACCACTAGACGGCGGTTTCTGTAAGTACGAAGGAATTTTGAACCCTACCTCATCCACCAAAAACAAAAAAACACTTCCGACTGTATTTCTGCCTTGAACATTTTCCTCATAAAAAACTATATGCGGCATGAAACTGTAATGAAATAAATGAACGTGTAAAGAAAAGAAATATTTCAAGAAACCTAGAATACTCTCTAGATTTATTTTATAGCATCAAAGTACGTACCTACATATTCATTACATGGTAATCGTGGCCGATCAGTAACGAAATCTGTTCGTACATTTTCAACTAATTTGCCATCGGTATGCCAGATTTTCCATATGTATATTCACACATTTGTGACAACTAAGCAAAAGTTCAAGACATCTTTACTTCATATATATGTATTTACATAAATACATAAGTTTAGGAGTCGATCAATCTCCAGTTCAGGGATAGATTCTGGCCTTTCAAAGCTGAAAGCACCCAGGTAGCATAGTTTAGTTTTCGAGAGAGCCAGACAGTAGCATAGAAGATGTTCCATGGTTTTTCTTGTAACAGGCTTATTACATTTCCTGCAAACGTCGTTAAAAGTTGTAAGCGTGTGCTGCAACTAGGCAGTGCCTTTTGTATATCAGTTGCAGTTTCTTCTATTGAACGATATAACCGATTTAGTATACTTGTCGTCATATGCGAAGGGGTTTAAGTATTTAAATTGTGTGATCCCCTGCAAGTCTCGCGCCTTTTTTTGCTATTCCACCCACTGCCTCATTTCCCTCTATGCAATTATGCCCAGCCGTTGGCCATTTGCCGTCTTCTACGAGTATAACGGTCTTTCGAGGTTTTCCAAAACTCATAACTGGAATCATGTAGTCTGAATTTACTGTGTCGTTCCCAGTAATAGAGCTATGTTCGAAGGTTCTAGAGGTAAGCTTTTCGGTTACTTGTAGGCTCACAGCTGAGTTTTCAGCCCGATTTTTTTCATAGAGATCAGTCGGTGTTAGGTTGAGAATAGCCTCAAGAGCTGCCGTTGGAGTTGATTTCATAGCTCCCGTAATGCAAAGCGCGGAGAGGCGTTGAACTTTTACCAATGCACATAAATACATAGGTATGTACTGAAACAACCATGACCTATCTCAAAACACATCGCATTCTCATGCCTGTGTACGAGAATTCAAGAGTAAGTACACAAATGATCGAATTCCTGCAAACAACAACTCATCTAAAAGCCTACACATATGTATGGATGTGTGTACACTTGATGTGCTGACATACATACATATAGGTATACCTGTATTCTAAACTTCCGACAAAACTAAGCTTATTCCTATACATATATCTAAAGCCGCACACACTAAAACAAAATGCGTAAATAGACACTGACGCAGCGTCTATCATTCTTTTAGTCGCGATGACGCTGAACAGTGTAAAGTATTGCATAGCACATCAAAAACAAATTTATTCATAAGTGCCAGCTAATATTTCTAAGAGCAAAATGCATTCATTCATAAAACGAGCGGATCTGCCCTCAAACACGTGAGCCGCCCATATCCCATATCCCAATATTACTTATTATTTATTTAGAATTATTTGCCAGTTTGCCAATATTTGGTGAATCGTGATTTTTTGCATGACAAGTACGGGCAACTCGGTATACTATAGAATACAAATTTTTTTGTAGAGGAAAACTGTTAATACAGATATTGGTATATAATAGCTTATATCCCTTTCAGACCTGACACTAAACTGCTAAGAATTTTTGTATATGCCTTGGTATACATAATCTTTATGTGATATGAAAAATATTCAACTATTGGTGTTTTAATATCCTTCAAACATTTTCAGAACACACACATTTTATGTATCTCGGTATAACTTCATTTAAAAAAATATATAATAGCTACTTGTGATACTTTCCAATTTTTAGTCTCGCTTGATAAATTTCGAAATCTGGTAATTTTTTAAGTCAACCGCTCTTGGTTTGTTGTGCAAGCTTTGGCGATTGAAAATCGTACTCCCTCTCTTCATGCAGTGTCTATGTAAACATTTCTAATTGCATCAATAATTGGTTGCACTCTCCAAAATACAGGGTTGGCCATATTAAACTTACCCATGTGATTATTAAAAAAATATGGAAAAAGAAACATTTTTTTGTGTTTCATTGTGAAAAACATTTAATTTAGTTCAAGGAGATTCGTTTACATCACTTTTTGAATATGATATCGCGCAAGTGGTCGCCCTTAGCTCGTATAGCGTAATGTGCCCGTTTTTCGGCGTTTTCCATAGTTTTGGCCAGCGTCTCGGCCGATATGGCGGCTATTTCCCGTCGGATATTGGCCTTAAGTGCGTCTAGTGTCTTTGGCTTGTTGACGTAAACCTTAGATTTCAAATAGCCCCAAAGAAAAAAGTCCGGTGGCGTCAAATCCGGTGATCGTGGCGGCCAGTCAAAATCGCCGCTTTTTGATATCAAACGGCCAGGGAACAAAGTCTTCAATAAGTTGACGGTGGCTCGTGCTGTGTGTGGTGGTGCGCCATCTTGCTGAAACCAGAAGTGCTCCATACCATTTTCACGAACAATCGGCATCACAAAATCGGTTATCATGGCCCGATAACGCTCTTGATTGACGGTCAATGGTTGGTGTTGACCATTTTCAAAGAAGAACGGCCCAATGACCATATCAGCGCAAATGCCACACCAGACTGTAACTTTTTGGTCGTGGAGAGGTACCTCTTCAATAATTTGAGGGTTTTCAGTGGCGTAGAAACGGCAATTTTGCTTATTTACGGTTCCGTTCAAGGAGAAATGGGCCTCATCACTCATAATGATTTGATGCCAAAAATCCTCATCAGTTTGGGCCATTCGGACGACAAAATTGGCATATTCCAAGCGACGAGGCTTATCGGCCGGCAACAGTTGTTGATTTAGTTGTATTTTGTACGGGAATATCCCCAAATCCAAACGAATGATACGTCGTAGAGTGGTCCGAGGGATGTCCAACTGAGCAGAACGACGATTACCTGACGTTCGCGGCGATGACTCGATACTGGCTCGTACGGCCGCGATATTTTCGTTAGATCGTCTTGGCCGCTTTTTATTTGGACGTCGGGTATTAGCCACAGTGCCGGAAGACAAAAATCTTTTGTGCATTTGCTTGATTGCGTTCTTTGACGGCGCACTTTTCACTTTATTTTTTTTTCTCCACGCACGTTGCGTTTTTACAATCGAGAAGGAATTTTGAATGTACAGCTGAACAATTTCAGCGCGTTCTATTGGGGTGTACTGTTTCATGGTATAAATCTCCTTCGACTGACGCTTCCAACGCGGTATGTCATTAGCTGATCTGAAATTACAGTAAAAAGTTATAGGGTTACTCAATGGGTCAGTTTAATATGGCCAACCCTGTACATTGACCCTTCTTTCAGATTCAGTAAAGTCACTTGGAAAACCGAAGTGCGAGCACTTTTAACGAACGAAATTCAAGAAGAAACATGCATGATGCATCTCAGTTTTTTTTTTTTCAATGTACGAGAAAAGCTTTTCAAAATATCGACTTTAAAACTTATCGGTCAATATGTATATAATTGGCGCATACACCCTTTTTTGGGTCTTTGGCCGGGCTACTCCTCCTATTTATGGTGTGTCATGGTGTTTTCCACAAATGGAGGAACCCACAGTTCTACGCCACCTCCGAACGGCAGATAGGTTTTTATAAGAAAGTGTAAGCGTGTATATACATATATATTGATTTAGATAAGGTTAAGACTGAGAAGTCTATTTAGAAAGTAAACTTCATGAGATCTATGTATTAGCATTGCTTGGTGTTAAGATACCTTTAAATGTAGGTCAGACCAAACGATATCACTAAAATGCAAATGTCGCAATCTTAAATTTTTGAATCACAAAGATTAACAACATTTTCAGCATGATCCCTTTTTAAACAATCTCAGCTACTCGGAAGAATTAGGATGTTTATGTCCTGGAGTTAGAGCTTAAATGAAATTTACTCGTATGCTTATAATAGACCTCTTCTTTTCGCCAAGCGTTAGCAAGTGGCGAATAGATGAAGCAACTGGTATAAATAAACTTGGCAGCGCGGAAATAGAGCTGCCTTAAATCATTTAAATAATTAAATCGTTTCCACGACAGTCGGTTCTATTCTACCGAAACGACCCCGATTTATATCCGGCCAAGGACTGTCACTCCAGCAGCATTCCCCGTGTGTAAGTATGGGGAATGTTTATGCTGCTACAACAACAACAACCACAACAGCTGCCTTAAATGGCATGTTTTTGTAAGAAAGTGAATTAACTATATAAATTTTCGTTAAGTTAGACCAGTAGAGAGATACCGAGCAGCAAAGTGGCGAATAGAAGAGGCCTAATATAAGACATGACTAACAGAGCTTTTAGTAATCATTTTAAATCGGCATCGGATGTTATCCGCCAAAAGAACCGGCTTGACCAGTCATATAAAGGGTGATTTTTTAGCTATTATCTTTTTAAACAGTTGACACACGTTTTGTGTTTTGTTTCACTGTCAAACATCTTCAGTTCGGTTTATAATTTAACAATGAATAGTCTTACAAACGAACAACGCTTGCAAATCATTGAATTTTATTATAAAAATGCGTGATCTGTTAAAAAAGTTTAAAGTCGAAAAATTGTGCTCAGCGACGAAGCTCAATTCTGGATCAATGGGTACGTAAATAAGCAGAATTGTCGATTTTGGAGTGAAGATCAGACAAAAGAATTGCAAGAGCAACCAATGTATCCAGAAAAGGTCACTGTTTGGTGTGGTTTATGGGCTGGAGGTATCATTGGACCGTACTTCTTCAAAGATGCTGCGAATCGTAACGTAACTGTGAATGGTGAGCGCTACCGTGAAATGATATCCAACTTTATTTTGCCCATAATACAAGAGCTTGACTTGCATGACATGTGGTCTCAGCAAGACGGTGCCACATGCCACACAGCACGCGTAACAATGGACTTGTTGAGAGGCGAGTTCGGTGAACATTTTATTTCACGTTCGGGACCTGTCAATTGGCCACCCAGATCGTGCTATATAACGCCTTTAGATTATTTTTTGTGGGGCTATGTTAAAGCTCATGTCTATTCAGACAAACCTGCTTCAATTAACGCATTGGAAGACAACATTAAGACATTTATATGTGAGATACCGGCCGAAACATTGCGGATGGACTATTTGAAGCGCAGTCGCGGTCAACATTTGCATGAAATAATCTTCAAGCATTTAATTATATGGACTGTACTTACATAATACAAGAGCTTGACTTGCATGACATGTGGTCTCAGCAAGACGGTGCCACATGCCACACAGCACGCGTAACAATGGACTTGTTGAGAGGCGAGTTCGGTGAACATTTTATTTCACGTTCGGGACCTGTCAATTGGCCACCCAGATCGTGCTATATAACGCCTTTAGATTATTTTTTGTGGGGCTATGTTAAAGCTCATGTCTATTCAGACAAACCTGCTTCAATTAACGCATTGGAAGACAACATTAAGACATTTATATGTGAGATACCGGCCGAAACATTGCGGATGGACTATTTGAAGCGCAGTCGCGGTCAACATTTGCATGAAATAATCTTCAAGCATTAAATTATATGGACTGTACTATCGATTTAAATAAAAATGTCATGCATTTTTCTGAATTTTTTGAAAAACTTTCCTATAGCTCTTAAAAAATCACCCTTTATAAAGAAATCAGAAATGGCAAAAAATAATGATGTTCTAAAGTATCTAAACAACTTTCCTGGCAACCCTGAATAATGTTTACTTTGCTCTCTTTTGACATATGGAGCGATCTTCAATCATTTTTATGTATGGCAACAGCACATATGGTATCTGTTTGCCCGAAAAAATTTTGCTATAAAACTCGAACTCCTCGTATTCGGTGCAACAAAAATTGCAGGGTATTCGCCAAACAAAATGTCAGCATAACCACGGCCTGCGAGCAAAGTAAGTCATTAGAGAATCATGCTGGCATATCATTTCCACCTATTTTGAATAATTTTCCTCCAAATATGACATACGAAACAGATTTTCCGTATAAATGTAAAACATATGACAACGCGTCAAAGCGAATTGTCGTATTTAAAGACAAAGCAAACAAATAAAAAGCAAAATTTTGTTAGCATGTAAGCTTCTACGAAGATTAAATTAAATTTAAGTATTGGCTAACACAGCTCTTAATTTCAAAATTTGGTTACGGATGGCAAAATCTTGTATTGTACCATTCTTGGGATTCAAGACTAAATTGCAAATTATATCATTTTAAAACTGTCGAGTAAAAGTTACTGATATCGAATGGTAAAATTATCGATATGGTATCGTATCTCATCGAAATTCTTGTCCCTTGCCATAGCATATTTTCGTATAGTTCGCGTAATTATTTAATTAAAAAATACAGATTTCTTCCAAAGAAATCATAACAAAACTACAAAATGTATAAACAATTAGTACTTGCATCATTTCTGCTTTTTTACGTGCAAATATCGAATGGTTAGTAAAAATGTGAACTTTTGCTGCGTTCGTTTTTATTGAAGTCTTTTGTTTTGTTGCTGCCAGCGTACACCCATACTGATTTCTAAACAAGACAATATCAGAGTAGATTGTGACTAATAGTTTCATTAAGCCATCAAAGTTTAAGTAAGCCAAACGTAATTTTATCAAAATTACAAATACCTGTGTACAAAATTAATATATCAACTTTAATTCACGGTAGTTTTTCATGCTTCAAATGGGAAATGTTTTCGCCTGTTTAATTCTAAGTGCTTTAAATTTTTGGCCTTATAATGTTGAACAGTACGGCTATGACTTTTCCTTTCTTGTCATCTCACTGAATGATATTCAGTGTTCATGTTTTATCCTCTCTCTCAGATGCAGTACCCGAACCTATATACAAACTGCGTTTTCGTCACCCATAGCCCCTTGCCTATACAGCATGTATAAATAAAATTAACTAATATAAAATTAACTACCTATAGCAACCTCTATATATGGCTGACTACCTAAATGGCAGTTGCACTGCATGAACACAAAGTCAAATATTCACAAACAAAAAACCTCGATGATGCGTTTATGAAGTCAGACTCTTTCATACAAATGTTGAATACATCCATGTTTTATTTTATAGGTTTGTTACGACGCTGTTATCAGTGCCGTTCTAGAGGGGAGCTTGGGAGCTGCAAAGATCCATTTAATTATAACGCAACTGATGTTGAAAATGAACCCGGTCTGTCGGCTATACCCTGTGCATCTGGCTGGTGTGGAAAGGTGATCGAAGGTGGTGGCACATATGCCGTAGACGGTAATTACGAAACCTTAATATTGACTATATATTTCAAATATATTTACATATATAGATTACGACCAAGCGATTCAGCGAATGTGCGTACAGCGCGGACCAGATGACAACCAAGATCGATGTGCGAATACAGTTTACAACTATAAAAAAGTGTATATGTGCTTTTGCCAAGGAGATCTATGCAATTATGGGTCGACTACTAGCCTCAACATTTTTGCGTTGGGAATTACGGTCTTTGCAATAATACATAATTGTTTATATTAATTACAACTGTGATCACTAACCACAGACTGTTTATTTTTATAAAAATCTTTTTTAACATATCACTGCCACCGTAGACTCCGGTAATTAGAAAAACTTGTGTGAATATGTCTATTTGACGATTTTTAACATATAATATTCAACTTTCTTTTATTTCAAACCAGAAAATCTCAATTAGCGAAAAAATACAAATACAAAGCAAAAAAATGTATTTCAACTATCGTAATAATAGGTGTAAGGATGTTGGCAAAATCAAAATATTTAATAACAAACCTTGAACATGGTAAAATTGTGAAAAATGTTATCTTATATAATATTTTAAAAATATTTGTAGCACTGTAGATTCTATCCTGAACTGTCGTTTTCCTGATCACTTTTTATAGTATTAACGATGTTAAACAGGTTGCGCATTTGTAATTTGTACATCTTACTTTCTTGCTGTAAGCTGGCACGTCGGTCCTTCTCGTGAGCGAGTTTTTTTTCAAGCTCTTGTGCCGTGGAATGCAAATTTTGATATTGTGCTTCTGCTTTATAAAGAAAATAAAAATTATATTTTCTTTTTAGGAATCTAGTTGTTGCTTACCCTTATTCACTAGTCTTGATTGCGAACGCCTACAAGCCGGACATAATTTTTGCTGGGTATTTTGTAAAACTGAAGCCTTTTTATAAGTACTTGACTTCTCGTCATCTTCCGGATGACATAATTGGTGATAATACCCTTTACACTCGATGCATTGATCAAAGCAATCTGAAAGAATACAAAGCTTAACATTTCAACCTTCAACATTCACTTTAGTTTTCATACCGCCGCTTTTGAGGCACTCATTGCAACAACGTTTTTCATCCGGTGAACTCGAACTAGATCGTGATGGTACAGTATCTTCACTTTTTTCAGCATTACTACGTTTCGGACGCTTCGACTGTAAAACGCGTTTTATTTGTGGTGAAAGTAAAAAAGCTTTTCTTTTTTTTTCGGGCGGAGGATAGCTACCATACTGAAAATTAAACATTCGATATACAAATCATAAGAATATTACCTAGCCAATGTATTGCTAAATAAGCACTTTTTAATAAAATTCTTTACCTCAATACGGCCATAGTGAAAGTCAGCTCGTTCGTTGTTATGTACAGTACGCCGTTTGCGTTTTGAGCGCCGTTGTTGCATCTGGACAAGAACGGTAGGGGTGAAAAGTTGAAAAAGACGTAAAAACATTTCTTGTCCGTAATGTTCTGGTAATGTTCGCTCTTCTCCATATTCCATGAAACCTAAATGAGGTTGAGGAGGTGTTGGAATACGTTCAGGATTGGAATCTTCAGATGATGAGTTCAATTCAGTATTGCGCTCCTTCGAAACAGTTGCAATAGATACTGCACTACTGGCATTATTTCTTGCCGCTCTTGTTCTAATTTCATACTTTTTTGCAGTATGGTTGGCTGCAGATGTTTCTATTGATGAAGTTGAAGAGGGACCCGAACGAGCTAGCATGTTTGCAGCTGCTTTTGCTACCATATTTTCTGTGCGTGCCTTGTTAAGAGCTTGTCGTAGATTCAAACGGCTAATTTTTACGTTCTTTGATACAGGTAAATCAATTAGCGGCTCCAAGGAATCGCCAATTTTCGATAAAGTATCGGGTAAGTGTGGGGGATCTTCAGATGGCAACCCCATGTTTTCTGGATTACCACCAGTATTCTTTTCTTCTATAAGATTCATTTGTAGGAATTTAGAAGCATCTTGAAATCCTTCAAAACCTGCTGAAACCATCCCAACATTGCCTACCATTCTTTGAGAAATTGGCTTTAACAAAGACATTTGGGACAAACTATTCGAGTTCTCGCTGGGGCTTTGTAATGGGCATGTACCATCAGCGGGTATATTTTCACTAAACATGGTGCTATTAGAATTATATTTAATGCATCGCATACCCTTCATTTCATTAGAAAGTATAACCGAATTGTCCTCCTCATCAGAATCTTCAATTTCATAAACAACTTTTTCTTTCTGTACTTCAAAATATTTTTCGATTAGTTTTTGTTCTGTACTCCGAGACAGTACTGTTGCAGGAAATATTTCAATAGAGGAATCATTTACAAGTGGCACTAATTCTCTTGAAATCCAAGCATTTGTTGCCGTATAATCCATAGGAACATCGTTCTTCTTCACCAGTTTCGTGAATTCATCAATTATTCGACGCAATCGCAGCAATAGAAAATGCTGCTCAGCATTTATCTCGTAAAGCTCCGATTCAATTTCATCCAAAATTCGCTGTTTCTGAGCAGGATCCTGTAGAAAAACAATTTACAATCATTGGCTTTACAAATCCTGCGTAAAATGGCGCCTGGATCAATATTAAAATTTTCAAAAACTACAATTGCTACACTATGAAATCATTTGAACAAATAATCTTGATTGTAAAAAATACATAACGTACTGCGTCCTCCTCCTGTTGAAACACGTCAATAACCATCTAAAATAATAAAAATAAATTTAAATACATAGGAAACCCATTAAATATTTGAAGTAGCACACAAAGAACAAAGGATAAAAGTGACTGCAACCATTCAGTTTACTTACCTGGTGTACTTTGATGTGTGCTTTAAAAGACCGTTGACAATAAACGATATCATTTTTTATTTCTTTTGGAAACTTGAAGAAATTATCCAAATAATATTGAAAGATACGAGAAGATTTCACGGGCAGCATAGTAATATCGTCACAATTGTGTAAAACCGTAATGTGTAATCATAAATATTTCAGCTGAAACTGTACTGAATGTTATAATTTCAAGGAAAAAGATTTAAAACTAATAATATCTTTTTTGATCGAACACTACTCTGTTGCTTCTAGTGACGGGCAAATCTGAACTTTAGTCGACTGCCTCGATTATTTCAACATAGTTCTCCATGTTATTACTATGGGGAAATTTTGTATTAATCACCACGGCAAATTGAGAAGTAGAGGTGGCGCCATTAAAAACCCGTTACTTTATTTTTCACAATACAAAACAAACGAATAAAACAAACAAAAGTAGTAGAAATTGCATGTTTGTGAACATTAATTTCATGGCATGGCAATGTTGTGATTTGTGAGATTAAAACTAAACAAACTAATGCAAACGAAATGCCGCGTGTTAAATTATTACAGCACAAATTAATATAAAGCCTCCAAATACATTTTTTGCGTTTTTATTCGGAAGACGCCGAGGGCAGGAAGCACGTGTGTGTGAGTATAATTTCTTGTATTTGGCTGTTTCCAATGCTTTCGCCTACACTTCTTCTTCACAAACAAGAAATTCCTCTTGCTTTTGTTTGTTTATTGGTGGGCGAAATCGGAAGGCGCAGCCTTCTTCTCTAATATTTTTGTTAATGAACCAAAGCGAACTATATTCAGAAGGTGGTACCTTCACAAAACCATTTCTTTACTGTTCGCGGTTCTGACATGTGTGACATCAATTTAACACACAGCAATTCGTTTTCATTAGTTGTTTACTTTTAATCTCACAAATC
Source organism: Anastrepha obliqua (assembly GCF_027943255.1). Lineage (NCBI taxonomy): Eukaryota > Metazoa > Arthropoda > Insecta > Diptera > Tephritidae > Anastrepha > Anastrepha obliqua. The sequence goes on from NC_072893.1 coordinate 412,024, forward strand.
ACAAAATTACAAAGCCATTTACTGAATTTTCACAAACATGTAGTTTATTCTCCTTTTCTTTGTTTTGTTCGTTTGTTTTGTATTGGGAATGGAATTGACGCCAGACTTGTCAAAATCAGGAAAAGTAAAGTAACTTTTTTGGGAAGACGCCACGTATGGTACTCAATTCGCCTTGTATTTGATCAAAAATATGAATTCACTTTGACCCCACCAAGGTGAATTTATTAAGGTGACAGCATTCACCCAGCTGAATTTTTCACCGTAGGTATGGCTTACGTCGAAATGATATGCTTTATTTGTATGTATTGGTATGTTTACATTCGTATGTTTACATTTGCTTGCTGATTTTGACGTGATGGTTGGACCAAACGCAACAACAAATACATGTAGGGTTTTACTTATATGTGTTTGCTGTCACCTGTAATAAATTCGCCTTGGACCCCACATGGCGAGACAGAAGTCGCCATAAAATACGAGTTGCCAAATCTAGGTGCAGGCGCATAGGGTATTCAGTCATAAGTTCAACGTGTAAAAGAGTAAACGAGAAGTAATAAAGGATTGACTAAAGCAAGCAAGTAGTGTAACCGTCTAATTTATGGCTTTCATTTAACAATCCAGTGATCCAACTCAGTGGGATTATTGTAAGACATTTTATTTGGATCGAAACGTAACAAATTTGTGTCAAAAATAAAAAATATATTATAAATAAAAATGGCAAAACTGAGTGAACTTCGGATTCAGCATGATCCAGCAGTTCGAGTATAAAGTGCTACAACTGCAGTAAGACCGGAGATATGGCTCGCAATTGCAGTATATCACGCAACCAACCGAAGACAGCCCCAGGTGGAAGCTCTAGGGGGCAAGAACTGGTTCCACAACTGAATGCTCTACAGTCTCTGTCTCGCAAATTGGACGGAAAAGCAACAACTTAACTATAAGGGGAACTGTAAATGGTCGATCCTAGGAGCTTACTCTGGACACAGGTGCAACGATCAGCTACAGGAGAGACAGCTACGATTTCCGGAAAGGTAGTTTGCGAGATCTTTATTGAAAGTTTGTCAGTAGTTCACACATTTTTACGGGATGAAAACAGGAAATTAAGTAATAATAGGTGTTGATTTCATGCTGCTGCGTGGATTTAGCTTGGATTTGGGTAAAAGAATTCTGTCGTGCAAAATATGGAGACATCTTTGAGTACTGGGTATGAGTACATCGTACAGTCCTGAAAGGTAACCCTAAGTAATCGTAAACGGATTATGCTAAAATCTGAAGCAGTCATATAGGCCAATGTGGAAAGAGGCTGTGAGATAGGCGAAGAGTGGGTACTAGAATCTGCTTACGAGACGGCGAATATAATCGGGAGATGGGCACTAGTGAAGACAGGAAAAGGCACGAAAGCTACAGTAAGGATACTAAATGATTTTAAGGCACCAGTTATTCTAAATAAAGGAGTTGTTATTGGAAAATGCTCGATGGTGGCGGCCATAGTAAACTGCGATGGACCAAAACAGGAAAGTGAAAAATTCCTGAAAATAGGAAGAAAAATCCACGACTTCATAAGGTCTTGGTTGCATGCGAGGACGAAAACTAAGAGATTGCTGGAGAAATATGGCTACAAATTCCACCCGGATTGTGGAAAGTTTGGAAGAACTGTCGTCAAGTTCCACATCGAGTTCCTCTAGCAAAGTGTGAAGAAGTAAATCAGATAATCCAAGATATGCAGCAAAGTGGGGTAATTGAGCCATCAATAATCCCGTTGAGATCACCAGATGTGCTGGTTAAAGAGAAAGATGGAATGCAGTCTCGAAAAAGGACAGCTACCCATTACCGCAAATTGATTACACTCTTACCACTTTATCCGTTGCGTAATGGTTTTCCACGCTTAATTTAAAATGTAGTTACTGGTAAGAGGAAATTGAGGATTGCGATCGAGAGAAGACAGCCTTCAGTATAAAAGATGGGTTGTGGCAGTTTTCTGTTATGTACCACAACCTTTAAGCGTCAGATGATTCCTGTTAAGAACAGACAATACAGCATTGAGATCGTAATTTCAAACATCGGGAAGGACAACTAGCACAGTGGACTGAAAGGCCGCTGAAATATTACGACTTCGAGATCGAGCATCGAGAGCGTAGGCATTGTTCCAAAGTCAAGTCAACTGAAGGGACAGTTGATATCAGATTAATGTAGTGGCAACCCGATAGGTAAAAGCCAATTGAATGATACTGATGATGAGTGGGGACCAAGTGCGATAGGTAAAAGTCAATTCAATGATACTGACTTGGAAAAAATCATGGAAGCGAGAGACGCCAGATAAATACCATCTAAAACTAAAATAGTGATAAAAAGTCCTGTGGATAAGGCAAATTGAGTGCAGGGGAATAACCTTAAAATTATTGATGGAGTTCAACATCGCGTATAAGAAAGCGAAGGCGGAAATCATTCCCGTAATCTGATTATAGTTCTTATATCTAGAGTTACATCCGTATTTGAGGAATTCCGCAACGGATCAAGTTGAGGTCATCTAGGTATGACTAAAATCTTGGAGAAGATTAAGCGATTCGACAGGTCTATTGAGAAATTTCACACACAGCATAATTAAAAATAAGACCGAAAAACTTGCGTATTATATTTATAAGAAATCATAGACAGTGAACAAATTGGACCAGCAAAAATTGAAAATTTTCTGAACACAGTAAAACGTAAAATTGTAAAATAAATAATATATTTATATTAGTTCATTAAGAGAACTTGTTAATAAATAAGTAAACCGTGCAGTAATGTAACCAATAGTTGTCTAAGTGAAAAGGTTGTAGATCACAATATCTTAATAAAACAGAAGTGGTTTTGTATTTTTTCTTTTCGTCACATTCAAGCAACTGCTTGTCAAACTCAGTACAAGGAAGGTACATGTTATATCATTCTTGTTACGATGGGCATATACCTATAGCAGATTGGCAGCACTGCTGCAATAACAATATGGCAGCATTGTTAAATTATAGAGGAAAGCTAAAGCTGGGATACATTGTAAAATTGCATTTTTCGTGATTGTGTGGAAAGGCCGATTTGAGGTTTTTTTACGTTATTGGTAAGATATTTTCATCTCGAAGTTTTCTTAAATACGGTGTCGGTTAATAACGGTGACTGGTATATTGTTTTATCATTAACTATATAGAGATGTGTACAAATATTTTGATTCAATTCGAAATTACACCAGTCCCTAACCTGCAAAGTTATATAAGTTCATTTAAGTCTTATAATAAATAAATTGGTTTTTGCAGATAAATATGTCTTTTGTAAAGAATGCTCGGTACTTAGCGACTCGCGGTACACGTATGATACAAAAGCGTGGATTTGCCGATGAAATGAAATTGACTTTTGCCGCTGCTAATCAAACTTTTTACGATCAAGCAGAAGTGCGACAAATTGATGTTCCTTCATTCAGTGGAAGCTTTGGCATCCTTGCGAAGCATGTACCAACTTTGGGTAAAATAGTATTAATTTTTGTTTTTAACTGAATACTAATAAATTTTCTCTGTTTTAGCTGTTTTAAAGCCCGGCGTGGTGCAAGTTATCGAAAACGATGGAAAAACCTCAAAATTTTTCGTGTCTAGTGGCTCAATTACAGTAAATGAAGATTCTTCTGTCCAAGTTTTGGCTGAAGAAGCACACAAAGTTGAGGATATTGACGTATCGGAAGCAAAACAGCTTTTGTCACAGTATCAATCGCAATTAAATTCCGCCGCTAGTGACGAAGTAAGAAACATATAATTCTCGTTTGCTGGGAGAGTATTTAAAAAATGTTTTGTGATATAAGTATGCAGATACCAGTAACTGTTAATAGAATATCATTAGAAATGTGGCCTTCTGCTCTTTAAAACTTGAAGGAATTTCTTTTTGTTTTATTACTACGTTCTTCCAGCAAACCCATAAGTGGTAATTTAAAAAAAAATTGTATCTGTTCAATAGTATGCAACATGATTACTAGTAGATCTGCTTCTTAATGATGTCTACTTTTTTCAGGCCAAGGCGGAGGCTGCCATTGCTGTTGAGTGTGCTGAAGCTCTTGTCCGGGCTGCAGAATAAATTCTCGCACTCACAATTAATTTCGAAATTATAAAATACTGTTATTTTATGAATAGTAAATGATTGCAATATAATGTTGGCAGAAAAAGATAGGCCCAACAGGCCCAGACAAATTAAACTGTTGAAATAAAATTAAAAAAAAAAAAAAGAAATGGAACAGATGAATGTTTTAATATCTGCTTGGATAATAAAAGGAGAATATTAAATTGTGTTTAACAATTATATTATTATGGAGCATCCTCGGTTATATGATATTTATGTGCTTACACCTACATATGTTCAAAATAAATGGATCACCCTTTTCATTTTTTTCATGCTTTTTTTATATGCATTCTACAACAAAAACCAAAACTTAAAGTGTTAAACTTTATACAAAATTTAGGAATTTTTTTTCATTCAGAATATTTGGTATGCAGTTCGACATTAGATTTGCAAAGTCTAAGTTTCAAGAGGCTCAAAAATTCATCAGTTTGTTCTACTTGTACATATATAAAAGAGCCGAACATTTATCTACAGTATTATCCACAAACGAAGTCTTCACATACTCGGACAGTCAAGCAGCAATAAAAGCGCTAGAATCTAAAACACACTCGACAAAAACAGTCACAGAATGTTTTAAACTTCTAAAGGACGTATCAAAATACTACAAAATACACCTTATTTGGGTGCCAGGCCACAGGAATATAGCAGGGAAGTGCAAGGCAGATGCTCGAACTGGTCCAACGCTCGACCTCCAAGCGGATAATGCGCTGATACCCATGCCTTTAGCCACTTGTAAGCTACTGATAGATAGGGAAACCATCAATACGGTAAATACAAGTTGGCAGAACCTCTCAATATGCGAACTAAGCAAACAGACATGGCCGAAATGGAACAGCGGTCGATCAAAAAGCTTGTTAGGATTTAACAGAGAAACTATAAGAAAAATGATAGGGGTATTAACTGGTGATTGTCTGATAGGCAGCCACGCTAGAAGGTTAGGACTCTCGTACTTCGATTTCTGTAGAAGCTGTCTAAATACAAAAGAAGAGGAAGCAGTCAGGCACCTTTTATGTGAGTGTGAAAGCTTAGCGACAGGGAGGCTCCGCACTTTTGACATGGCATTTTTAATTAATGTAGCGGACATAGCGCATCTAAAACTAACGAAGATTTGCTCGTTTTTTAAAGCTACCGGATGGTTTGAAAAGGAACCCACAGGGTAAGGATAAGTTCTAGTGGTATCACAATGGACCTATGAAAGGTCTAAGTGTGTCATTGCGACAGCCACCCCACCTACCTACCTTATCTACACTACATATATAAAAAACTTGACATAACTAACCAAAAACGCACTCAGAACGTTTTGATGTGAGCAATTTTACTCTTTTTTACAGTGGCTATAAAAATTCATCTGGGGAAAAAATTAATTAATTAAACCATGAAAATTATTGTACCATTATTTTTGACAATTTCCGACGAGAATGCATTGATGAACTAAAATCATTACACGCCTAGCAAACGACAACACTTCCACCATGAAGCTTCTATACTCCCGGTCAAGGAGCACATTAAAATGCTCAGCAAGTAATTTCTGGTTGGGTGTTAACGTAGGAATCCTCCCTGGAGATATTTGTTAGAGTCTGAGACACCTGCCTGTTTAAGTGAATGTAAAATTGTATTGATCATTATCGAGAATATTTTGCTTTTCAACCGTTTTCAACCACCATAATTAATTTTTCCATTATTAGTCCTAAAAATATAAATAGTAACCCACGTATGGCGGCCGCCGTAGCCGAATGGGTTGGTGCGTGACTACCCTTCAGAATTCACAGAGAGAACGTAGGTTCAAATCTCGGTGAAACACCAAAATCACGAAAACGTTTTTTCTAATAGCGGTCGCCCCTCGGCAGGCAATGGCAAACCTCCGAGTGTATTTCTTCCTCATAAAAAAAAAAAAAAATATTTGCCGTTCGGAGTCGTCTTGAAACTGTAGATCCCTCCATTTGTGGAAACACATCAAGACGCACACCACAAATAGGAGGAGGAGCTCGGCCAAACACCCAAAAAGGGCGTTCGCGCCAATTATATATATATATATATAACCCACGTAGAATGGGTTAAAAAAGGTCCCACTCCTATTATTTTGGTGTATGTATAGAGACTCACATAAGTATTTTGCATATGAAGACATTAAACAAATGTTTAAGTTTGGTATTTTTTCGAAATTATTTCACAAATAATTTAAATTAAAGGTTAATACTACATAAGTAATTCGTCTAAAATTCATTGCGGTTTCAACCATGTAGACACCTGCTTGAACCAGGGCCGCCCCCAAGCACGTCAGGAGGCATCTTAACGACATTCATTGGGAGAAATTTACCACCTTCTTAAGCACTGAATGCGGTAATCGGAGTACAACCACCATCCACAGCAGATGAAGAGCTTTAGGTACCCCGAGAGACCCGCGTAACGTTCTGGATGATGTAGCAGGTTAAACTAATACTTATCCGGAATCGACATCGACATACTAAACATATGTCCAGCATGTGAAGGCACCCCGCACGATTCTAACCACCTCTTCACATGCCTCATCAAACCCACTCATCTAAGACCCCTCTCCCTCTGGATCCAACCTGTCGAAACAGCAAGTTTCCTGCGCTTACCGTTAGATGAGTTAGACAAATACGACCGGTAATATAAACTGCACTAACAGGGCTTAGAAGGTTGCTACAACAACAACAACAAGATCCATCCCAATATATGTATAGCCGAAAAACCAGAAGCTGTCACTTTTGGAATTGGAATTTCAACATCTCGACCGTTTCCGCAATTAAATACCTGGGAATAATGATAGGCAAACGCCTCCCTCGAATACGCCAACAAAAAAGCATACACTACTGTGACAGCGCTGTCCAAGCTTGTGCTAAACGTACGATGACCAATGATGATGACAATATTTCCGTCAGCTCCTGGCTAGTGTCGCAAAACGCAACATGTATCATACTTCCGAGGACTACTACCGAGTTGTCCGCATTACGCGTATGTTGTACATTTAAAACGGTGACCGACGATACGGCCCTAGTAATATCTGATATGTGCCTGCATTCCTGCAATGGAAGTTGTCCAAATAGCGAGAACACAGAGGCATATAAGCTGGTCTGCTCGTGCGGCGTTGCGCGGAAACTGCATCAATGAGTGCTAAATAAGGTGAGATAATTGTACAAAAGGGTGTTGGGCGCACAAATGCATCCCCGATCTAAAGCTTTGGCTAATTAGGCCACATAGGGCAGTGGATTTTTATCTGACCCAGTTCTTGAGTAGACTGCTGCTTCAAAGCATAATTACATATGTTCAACCACGACGACAATCCCTATTATGATTATTGTGATGAAAACCTTATGGAATATACTCACCACACATTCTTCATATGCTCGGATTCCGTTCTGCAAAATAGAAACTCCATAGAGCCTTTGGAGAATCTCCTTCGCCGGAAATAAGCTGCGCTCAAAGGAAATGTTGAATGCGTTTAGTGGCCGAGACTATGAATAAGATGAGGTGGCTGGGAAGACTGCGACACAGAAGCCGTGGCTAATAGTTTTCCCTCTCTCACGATGTAATACTTGAAGGTAGTTCCGCGGCGAGATGTGATAGAAATAAACAGGCTTAGTCTGATTTCAGAAAGCCACTTGAGGATAGCGCGCTGCCACAACGCCTAGGAAACAAAAAAAGCAGAGCACTAACTTATGTCTCTACATGGATATGTCGTACAGAGCTAAGATTCTAAGCATTGCGAAAACAAAAACAAAATACAGACGCAATGGCCTGAATCGCTAGTTGCGACGGCGCTGAAGGCTCTGAAATATTATATAATATATTCCAACAAATATAGTACAAGTTCATTCATAAACGCCACCGCTATATGTATGTGCGGAAAGGAAAGTACGTTCATTCGTAAAATGAGACCACCACAACTTCTCACATGCGCCTAAGCCGCCCACATGTCAATTTTTGTGATCGAAGACAAAAATTCTAATATTATAATTGTAGGTAGAAATTACAGATGATCAATCAAAAATTCCCAACTTCGCAGTGTAGAATTGTGGCGAATTTAGTGAGTTTTTTGCTGTGGCAAAAATGTTCTCGATGAGAACCTAATGCTTGTGTAAGAAATTTAAGGAATAATGAATAAAATACAGAACTGTTTATTAACATTTATGGATAAAAACAACTTCTGACGAATTTCTCTCAGCGACTTGATTATGTTTATACTATAAGTTTGCTTTAAAATAAGAAGCACTGAATGATATCACTCCCACTTATGTGTACATGCATGCATCTCGATAACGACTTAATAAAGCCCAAACTTAGTATATGTATAGCTTGCGCCATCTGATTTATATCCGACATAAAAACTGCGCTCTCTTGTTATATAAAATAAAAGAAATAATAATTGTGGTGTGGCTCTTGATGTTGTTTTACAAATGGAGGGACCTACAGTTCTACGCCAACCCCGAACGGCAGATATTTTTTATGAGAAGCTTTTTCATGGCAGAAATACACTCGGAGGTTTGCCATTGCCTGTCGACCACTATGAGGAAAAACTTTTCCTATTGTTTGATGTTTCATGCCCAGAAATTGGAGCCTACGTACTCCGCACGGTAGTCACGCACCAACCAATTCGACTACGCCCACTTTTTATATGCTAAGACTAAATTTTTGTCCATGCTTCTGACGTTGCAAGCTATAATTCTCATGGTGTTGAGTTTGTTTGATTCCGAAGATTAACAGCCACACCAATTAAATTTTACTAAAATTTGCGATGGTATGTACAATTCGGTCCAGGACAAATTTAGCACTTCCTTACTTGTTTCATTATATTGAACAGCTTGAATTCCTGATATTTTTAGTAAGTTTTCATACTTTAAATACTCCCGAACTTTATAAGATAATATTCTACAACATATTTCTGTGATCGTGTGAGATATGTAGTCGAAATTAAAACGAAAATGAAAGTTTGAGCATACAGCCCACCTTTGCTTAATTTGTATGCTAGCCAGTAAGCAATCTTGACATAAATTTTGTTTATAAATTAAAGTAAGAATTATAAGAACTATAATAAAAAGAAAATTAAAAAATTGTGCGAGCGAGGTTTAGTATTTGGAAAACTGTTTAGCTATTACGATGTACGACGACAGGTTTGTGTGGCGCACTCTAATGCCCATACATATGTATCTATGTATGTAGCTAGTAACTTCTCACATCAGTTGCGGTTACTTTCTTATATGTATGTAACTCGATATTCATCATTGCTCCATCATTTAATATTTGTGTCAATAGTTTTATTACGTGCATGTCACGGTATGTACATGCGCATGTATATATACATTACGTACATATACGAACATATGTACTTAATAAAAATCTACCAACTGAAATATTAATTCCAAACTTAGGGTATTTTCGTTTCTACGAGGCAATGTTGAACTTCCAAGGTGTACAAATTGTTCAATGTTGCACTCAACCCTGTAAAATAGCGCGGTTTTTGACTACTCAGAAAAGAACACAAAACACTGCGGCTATGTATCTGACTTTTTCTGGCGCATGCATTCTTAATATCAACGTTTTAAGTAGTCAGCTGAAGCTCAGGACAACCAACTCCCCTGACAAAGCTTCTCATCAGAGAAAATTTGCTTCGTTTGCCTTTGGCCCTGTGGCATTTATAGAATCGAACACAAAGTAGAGGACAATAAAAAGGCAGAATTTTTTGGGAGTAACGAAATTGCTATTAATAAGTAACTGGCTTTTTGCTAAACAAGATTCGCTAGAATATGATATTCCAAGAAATCGTTTTTATTATCTGATTTGGGCTGTTTTCTTAAAGTACGAGTACACCTATGTACCTTAAAAAAAATACGCTTGAAAAAATTTTATCCGGGTTTGTTAGGACCCACTATATTATAGCAATGGTAGTATTTCAATTTAGCAAAACTTATGGTTTTTGATTTTTATGTTTCTAATAGAGTTCCAATAAGCCGCAACACCTTGCAGATTTCGTCCTTACTTGGATACAACGCGTTATATAATTGTGGTTTAGGGGTATATCACGGTACGACTGCATAAGCAGGCGTGATACTATCTATCCTATGGTATACATAATAATATCATAAAACAATACAAAGCGAACTATGCGTAAGGTCCAGAAGTAAAAAAATATTAAATGAAAATCAGTCTTTGCGGTTGTAGCAAAAAAATATTTTAGAAGTTTTATAACCTGCATAGCTGCGGATATCAGCAATTCCAATTTTTACGGTATGACCCTATGAATAAAAAGACAAAAACGTACTTACAAGTATTCATGATGAAACTGCATCTCATTACTTATACGAGTATTACATAAATGCCCATGATACTTTGAAATTTGAAAAGTTTTATAAGGGGGCACAGCATTGAGTTCAGTAAGAAATATGGTTACATAGAATATAGGAGCCCAAGTAAGAATTGAGTTCATGTTTTTTAGTGATATTGCTTGGCAAATTAAAAATAATACTTTACACCATAAAGCGTTATTCCTTCATTTAGAATTTTATAACTTTGATACTAACGCAGATATGTCAGACTTCTCAAAAGTTAAATTTTTCAACGGAAGTGATTGGGATTTTTTGTACTCTTTTGACAAAAATCGAAAAAAACTACAATCGATTAACAGTATTTGCTTAAGATGAGGACATAATTTAAAAGTCTACAAAACGTTTTCTGTAATTAGTATATGCCTTCTATGGAAACGAAACTTTAGTCTGAGCCCAACAGTTTTTGGTATTTTGTTAACTTTTAAAGTTATTTCGAATATTACCCTGGACCTATTGTGATTTACTTGCAAGTTTCTTTCACAGAATTTATGAAAAGTATGACTCTACGTCAGTTTGAGCCTTGTCCTTTCCTTCGTTCGAAACTATAGAAGTTTTACCAGGAAGTCAAACGTTTCTTTATTTAAAACAAACATTGAAGCCACAACTAAAAAAGTTTAACGGACGGCACCTAGTATTCTATAAAAACGAAATAAGCCCTTTTTAGATGTAATAGTACGCGCAAGTATGTATATTTAAGTATGCAATTACTTTTTGTTTTACTTTTAATGAAATAAATTAGCTTTACCAAATTGCATGTCGTTATTTGTCACGAAACCTGGCTACTTAGCTATCTATAAATAAAATACAATTTTTCTTTCTAAAAACATTGCGACACTTCAGCAAAACAATATTTCTAAGTGAAATCTGAACTCTACGCATAGAACTCAACAAAATGCTTTTACTTATACTTACTTTACTGTCGGTTGTTCTGATTATGATTTATCTCTTTCTGACAAGGAATTTCGCATACTGGCGTACTCGCGGTGTAAAAGGACCGACACCGCTCCCATTATTTGGCACATTTCCTGGCTTAATTATGAGGAACCAACATTTTGCCGACGATTTAAATGATACTTACAGGTAAGATTTAGTAATTTTTGCCATTCAAATTTATAATTATAAGATCAATTCACCTAGAAAGTATAAAGACAGTGAAAGTTATGTGGGTGTTTTCCTCATGTGTACTCCACACCTTATGATATTGGAGCCACAGCTGGTACATGATGTTTTCGTGACTTCCTTTAAGAATTTTCATTCTAATAACGTCGCAAAGTTGGTAATTCATTATATTAAAAAAATATCTAAAAGAACGATTTTTATTGTAAGTAAAATTTATTTAAGATTGATAAAAGAAAGGATCCATTGATAGCCAATAATCCTTTTATACTGAGCGGTAAGGAATGGCGTGATCAACGAGCGTTAGTTTCACCAGGTCTTACCATTGCCCGCGTTCGAAGCACTTACTCTACAATGCAATCGGTATCCAGGTCTTGGTGCGCATACTTGAAAAGTCAGATTGATGCGAAACAAGGATACAGTTTGAATGGGAAAGATGTAAGTTAAAATCATTAATTACAGGCAATCAACTGTGATGGAAGTACACATTTACTCCGACAGCCAGTGGCATTTAGAAGCTAAATAACTTTTTGCCGAAAAAGTAACTCTGTAATAACAAAATTCTCGAAAAACATTTTTTCAAACTCAAATTATATGAAAAATAAATACCGTATAACACCAACGAATAAGCATATTTGAGATTTGTTGTTACTGCCAACATCGGATTTAACGCCTAACATATGAAACAATAATTAAAAGGGATACGAGTACAGAGGCTTAATTTTCGCCTGTGTGCGCCATCTTGAGCTACATAACAAATCCTGGATGTCCTTGACTTGGAAAAGATACCAGACGAAAATGGTTGCGTGTATAATTTTTCGGCGATGGATTTCGAGATCAGGCCAGATCGGAAGAGGGCAAAGTTACTTAGTGATGCTCTATGTCTATAGAAATTTTGCATTGCTGGAATTAGGCCAGACGTAAAATTTCCGCTTGATTTTTCTACTCAACCAGAGTAAATCCCTTTTATTTAAACGAAATTTCATTTAGATCATATTCTGATTGTGGTGGGATTCGCTAGGAAAAGGAATTGATCTATCTTAAGGATCTACTAGTGAAACTGGATAAATTCCATTCCAACGTCAGTCAAAGAATTTCTGAGAAGCAGATAAAAAGTGGAAGACCCATTCAAAACAATCAATTGGACTTAGGATGATATGGCACAGGCAACATCCAAAATTCGTAAAAATAGATGTCGCTAAATAGTCAACGTCAGTCAAATAATTTCTGAGAAGCAGATAAAAAGTGAAAGACCCATTCAAAGCAATCAATTGGACTTAGGATGATATGGCACAGGCAACAATAGGCTAAATAGATGTCAATCACACGCGTTGTCAATATATATGTATGTGGCAAATCCACGCGAATGTTTAAGTTAAAAATATAAATACTTAGGTAGCATTCATAAAATAACATATAATTGTTGGCTGGTTAACATCGACCTTTTTTCAATTTTTAGCTACCTTTTGAGAAAGGGGATAAATTTATGCCCCTTTTTTTCTTGATTCCAATTTGCATCAATAGATTAAGTAGCATCCGAAATCAGTTGCCATACTTTTTACAACCTTTTATTATTGAATCATGGGAATCGTCAATTGCCCGCCAAAAATTCCTAAATCGTCCGTTTTGTTCGACTGTAAATAAAAGTAGGCAGCCGTGCTTTAAGGTATAAATTGAAAATTAGTACACATAAAATCTATTGTATTAATTTGAAAAACAGGATATCTAGCTATTATATGTAAACTTAAAATAAATTCGCATTTTTAATGATACTAACAACGTTTCTTACCAACCTAAAATGTTCATATTTTTAACGAAAATAATAATTTTACAGATTGCACTGCATTTTACCTCCGAAAATATGGCAAGTTGTGTTCTTGGTATTGAAGCCAACACCTTTACTAACCGATTTATACCAATTGCGAAAAATGTGCGAATGTTTTCCGAAAACAATACCATTTTTACTATTTACACATTGATCGCCGGACTGTTCCCAAGCATAGTAAATATCTTTAAAGTCAAATTTATTCCAAGAAAATGTGAGGACTTTTTCAAAATGTTAATTGAAGAGGCCTTGAGAATACGTTCAAGATGTAAAATAAATCGACACGACTTTATGGATCATCTATTATCGCTAAAGAAAAGTGGTATCCTTAACGACCAAGAACTGGCCTCGCATGCAATGACATTCCTCATAGATGGCTTGGATACATCAGCCACGGTTATTTCGCACTGCTTATTTCTAGTAATATGACTTAATTTTTATTCTACTGAAATATAAATGCATGTTATCAATTTTGTATCCAGTTAGGACGTCATCAAACAGCTCAAAAAAAATTGTTTGATGAAATCACTCAGAATTCTTTAAGTGGCGAATTAAGCTTCGATAAATTAACCGAACTCTCTTATTTGGATGCGTGTATAAACGGTATATTTATTCATTCTAGAACGCCTGAAAAAATATTATTATAAGTTCAATGTTTAAAATTTCTTTTTCTATGTAGAAAGTATTCGAATTCTGCCGCCTGGTTTGTGGTCAATCAAAACGTGTTCTGTACCATACACATTTACTAATAAAAATGGCGAGCGTATTTCGTTAGCTATTGGTGACTCCGTGATCATACCAATATATGCTCTTCACCACGATTCCAATTACTACAATAATCCAGAACAATTTAAACCTGAGCGTTTTCTTAACGATGAAGGAAATATATTGAAATCATTTCGCGATATTGGAGTGTTTTTAGGATTTGGCGATGGTCCGCGAATGTGCTTAGGTATGTCCGTTATTTGTTATCTCAAATTATTTTCATTTGTGCTTGTAGTTTTCATTTAATTTTTGTTTTTTGTTTTTTAATTTTTCCAAGGATATTATTTCGCAACTGTTCAAACAAAGGTAGCGATTGCTTCAATCGTATACAACTTTAAAATATCATTAAATACAAAAACTAAACCCTTTATTAAACTAGATCCGAAAGTGTTTCTAGCAAACCAGGATGGTGGTGTTTGGCTTGATCTTCAGTGCAGAAATTAGCTTTTATATGTTTTCAATCGTTTCTCTAAGACTTTCAAATTTCGGTTGGATTATTGGCAATCAGATTGCTTGCGTTTTTTGTCATTGCTTTGTTTTGCGTCTACAATAAACTGAATACCTAAATACTGTTAATTTCTACTTTCTCTTCTAATTATCAGTTAACATAGCAACAAAACTTAACACCAAAAACATCAGCTAAATCGGTTAAGAAATATAAGGGAAAATGGTGCCAAAATGCATAACGCCATTTATTTGTCGGTGTCCCAAAGCTGTGCACTTTATATTTATGGTTTAGAAGCAGAAATGGACAACAACCGAATTTGATTGCAGGAACCCTCAAAAGTTAAGAAAAGCCAATTTAAATTAATCTAATTGGTTATTCAAATACTTACCTTACGATTGCAGTAAGCTCGTTCGGTGAACCATTACAACAATTGTAATCCTGTGTTCTTTTTTTTGTTGGTATAAGAATTACTATTATATTTAAGTAGTCCCGCTATTACTAAACATCATTACAAACCCCCAATATTTACTTTTGTTACGATTACACAACAAACAATAACAAATAATATACTGATCAAATTAAATTTATATAGAATAATAAAGTATTTTTAATTCGTTTCTAGCTCTAGAAATTTTGAATAAAAGTGGAGGAAAAGTAAAATTTGTAGAAATGGTATGCTTACGAGCAACAAATGGCTAAAGAGTTTTCATCGGTATATTCAGCACTATGGTAGTATGACATGCAATACATATAAACCGCGTCAGGACATAATAGAATAATTGACGCCATCCGAGATCGATGAGTGGAGAATTTACAAAGCTTTATTTTTTACGATCGATAACTTTACATACCTCATTATAAAAAGTTGGGATTGACGGAACTTGCTTCTAATGACCCTACCTTACCATGGATGGATGAAGTGTCCAGAGGAGGCTTAGATAAGCACAGTTCCAGCATGAAAAAGCTTCTCATAAAAAACTATCGTCAGAAACGGTTTAAAACTGTAGGTCCTCCCATTTGTGGAACAACATCAAGACACGCGCTACAAATAGGAGGAGGATCTCGGCCAAATAACTAACAGAATGGTACGTGCCAATTGTTTATTTATTTTTAACAAAATAGTTTCAAATTGGCAAAACTTCGCAACTTCGAGATCGGTTTTAAGTTTGAAAATTAATTAACAAAATAAAGTCTTGGATTAAGGGGGTAGTATGGTATTTTTTTTTTTTCATTTTTTTTTTTTTTTTAATTATTCTATAACATCTTAAGATTATTGTGTGAAAGTTTGAAGTGCATTAGAGTAAAATTGACAAAGACACAAAAGATTAAGTATCTACCTCTCCAACCGGATTTCACGCTTCACAAATCTTTAAACGCGTTTTTCTCACACTTGCCTTTTTTACGGTCGGTGTCCACTGTAGATTCATATCTACTGCACCGATTCTTTTCAAATTTGGTTTTTTTGTTTCTTTACTTTATTCACGAGGTAATGACGTCGAGTTTTTTTTTTAATTTTGTCATATTTAAAAAAAAAAAGGTTTCAAGTTTTTTTTATGAAAAATCGGTGTTTTGACTTCAAAGCGCTTTAAAAAATTTAAAAGAAAAAAAAAAAAATTCGACGTTGTTACCTGCGAAACTTTATTAGCTGACGAAATCAATTTAGTTTTTTGATTTTAGTTGATCCAGTAATGAGTTCTGAGGGACACCGCAATAAAACTTTTTTATGACACGTCCGCGAAGATTCGCTGCCACCAACTCATTTCTTCATAAAAATCAATGAAAATTTCACACAATATTCTTTAAATATGACTTTATAATGAAGTAATTTTAAAATTTTGAATAAATCAACTGTGTCGACAAAAAAAATTTCGAAAAATATGCTTGTTTTACACCGAATTAACCATACTACCCCCTTAAGTGAAATAATTTCTTGTTTTAATATCAGACTTGGCAATTTCCGCTAATAACCTCTATTTGTACCATTACTTAAATTCAAATATTAATTAGAATTTATTTTTTAAGCCGTTCGTAGTTTGCTTTCACTTAAGTAAAAAAATTCATTTTTTCTACCAATTTTACCAAAAAGGATGTAATTTGTTACCCTTTATTCTCCTTCTTAAATACAACCTTTTGTAAGGGAGTGTCAAAAATCGAATGTCACTAGTAAGCAAACCTTTAATAACTGAACCATAAACAAAAGCTATATATGTTCCAAATCTCATAGTTTTTGATTACTTTTTATACTTCTATTTAATGGCTACCAAGTTTGGTTGAAACATATTAATTTTTGCGCGAGTATCGTTCGCACGGACGGTCAGACAAGACTTAATAACCCCTCTTTTCATTCTGATTATTTTGGTATATATGTATATTAATTTATGTATGTATCAATATACATATATTTATATATATGTATAAGTAGATACAGTAAGAGCTACACAACCTAATGTAACTCGGGAGGCCGCCGTAGTCGAATGGTTAGTGCATGACTACCATTCGGAAGTTCGAAGATTCGAAACTCCGGGCATGAAACTCCAAAATGATAGAAAAAGTTTTTTTTAATAGCGATTGTCCCTCGCCATGCAATGGCAAACCTCCAAATGTATTTCAGGCATGAAAAAGCTCCTCATAAAAACATCTGCTGTTCGGAGTCGGCTTAAAACTGTAGGTGCCTCCATTTGTGGAACAACATCAAGGCGCACACCACAAATAGCAGAAGGAGCTCGGCCAAACACACAAAGAGAGTGTAAGAACCATAAATACCTTCTACTCAAATATGAACGAGACGTTATCAATAAAACGGTCCGCGGATGACATATGACAAAACTAAATTTTTTGTTTTTTGGTAAGACTATTATAAGCTTACATGGCAAATTTCAGCGTGATATGTCACATAGTTTGTTTTCTGTGCTACTGTAAACAAGTCAAGCTCGAGTGTGTTCTTCGAATTTAACGATGGAAATTCAAGTTGAACAAAGAATTTGTTTGAAATTTTGTTATTCCAACAAAATTTCGGCTTCAGACGCCTTAAAAATGTTGCAGACAACCTATGGGGACTCTGCTCTATCGCGTGCACGTGTTTTCCAGTGGTACAAATCGTTCAAAGAGGGCCGTACATCAACCCAAAAAACCACGCCAAAGTCGCTCAAAAATTAAGGTTATGCTGACTGTTTTTTTCGATTACGAAGGTGTGGTGCACTCGGAGTTCCTTCCGCAAGGCCGATCGGTTAACGCTGAATATTATTTAGACGTTTTAAAGCGTTTGCGCGAGAACATTCGTCTTAAAAGGAAGGAATTGTGGGACAACAAGTCATGGTTCTTGCATCACGATAATGCACCAGCTCACACATCACGTCTTGTTCGCGATTATTTGAACAAAAATAATGTTAATATCGTTCCGCAAGCACCGTATTCGCCTGATATGTCTCCATGTGACTTTTTACTGTTTCCCAAGCTCAAGTTGCCGCTCCGTGGAAAACATTTTGAGACAATTGAAGTCATAAAAGAGAATTCGAAGAACACACTCGAGCTTGACTTGTTTACAGTAGCACAGAAAACAAACTATGTGACATATCACGCTGAAATTTGCCATGTAAGCTTATAACAGTCCTACCAACAACAAAACAAAAAATTTATTTTTGCCATATGTCATCCTCGGACCGTTTTATTGATAACGTCTCGTTCATATTTGAGCAGAAGTATATTGTATATTTATTACAGTATTACAGTGAGTAGATTAATTGTAATAACCCAGTTTCATGAGGTGTTACTGGCTGGGACACGTCGGCACAGACATGAAAGTCGAAGTTTGCTTAGGAAGTGTCATATGTTGAGGTGCGTCAAATACTATATAATCATAGAAAACTGCAAAATGATGACTTTAATGAATACCTTAGTAATGCTATGGAGTTAGATAAGCAATAAAGTTTGAGAACTTGAGTTTAATTGAATATTTCATAGATTTTATTTCTGGTTTGAAAAAGAAGAAGTCTTTATCAAGCCAAACAAACATTTAAGCTTAGCAGCAAAAACGGTGTATGACAAAATTCGACCGACTTATGCCGCTATTCAGGCACCAGTCACACTGGTCACTATTAGTGACTCTAGACAGCACCCCACATTGTGACATTCCCTAAACCTAGTGTATAGTAATTACACTAGTCTACAAGGAAAAGTATTCGAAATAATTTAAACTAATATCTGCTTCTCTGTCCATGCAAAATTCGGATTGATAACTAAAATTAATTTATTAGTTTGAGTTTTTACGATAATCGTATCTTTCGTGTTTAATGGAACTAGGCCGACAAAATTTAACCAACATTCAGACCCAGAAACCAGACTATATATTTCCTAACCTAAAAGTGCAAAAAATACAAAAAAAACATGAAAATTTCAAAATGCGATATCTCTGCGAAAAAAAAATGATATTTGAGCAAACAAAACGCCATTTGAAAAAAGAAGGATTGTATTTAAAGATGCCATCCTTTAATTTTGGTGAAAGAAAACATCTGCAAGGCTACATAACCTCAAATATGGGCAAAAATGGGGTTTTTTGCACTTTTAGGTTAGGATATCTCGAAAGCCAGAGCTGATAGAGCAATTCTGAGGCCAGATTTGGATTCAGCGCATCATAAACCTTCGGAAATATATAGTCTGGTTTCTGGGTCTGAATGTTGGTTAAATTTTGTCGGCCTGTGTTATTATACATTTCGTCCCCTTCCTGTGTTAACCTCGTAACTTCATTTTTTTCGAAATTGAGATTTTTAGTGAAAAACACTCCCTAGCCCTCCTGTTACATAAAACAAAACATACAATGTTCATAATGATTATATAATTTTATTCAGAGCGTTTCGGTTTTTCTCGTATCTACATGTTCGAATTCAAAAACCTCGTATCTACTACAGGGTGGGCCACCTATTTTTTTGAGAATGGTAACACAAATGACATGTCAAATGTGTTTATAATTTACTTAAAGGTTTGACATTTACAAAATAGGACGCTATACGCTTGAACAAAATTGGGAAATATTGAAAACCTATTTCCAAAGTGGTGAGTCTTCTTCTTCTTCTGCGGTTACAGTAAATGGCAAGCGTTACCGTGACATGCTCAACGAGTTTTTGTTTCCAAAAATTGAGGAGGATGACATGGACGAAATTCGGTTTCAACAGGACGGTGCAACTTGTCACACTGCCAAAGTTACACTCGAACTTTTCGCTACCGTTTTTGAATTCCGATATCAATTGGCCGCCTCGGAGCTGTGATTTAAGCCCGTTAAACTATTTTTTGTGGAGAGCCGTTAAGGACAAATGATATGCGAACCATCCAGAGACGATTGATGCTTTAAAACACGAAATCGAAGTTGCCATTCATGAAATTGGAGCCCAAACAATCGAAAATGTGCTTAAAAATTGGGTTGATCGAATGGCCTACTGTAAAGCCAGTCGTAGCAGTCATTTGAACGATATTATTTTTCATTCATAAATGACAATGTTCAATCTTCAAAATAAAAAAAAAAGTTTGAAAAAATATTGATTAGTTTTTTTTTGTTTATAGCCGATTCAAAAAGCAAATATAAGTATCGCATCAAAAAGTTATAGTTCTTCATAGAAGTTAAGTAACTCTAAACATTTTTATCGACTTACTGAAAATTATGATTTTGTAGATGCGAGGTTAACACAGAAAGAGGACGATTTCATCCATAAAATATATGTAAGTTATAAAAGGAAACAGGTAATCTTCTAAGAAGTATAGGAGTTAGTATTTTTTTCCTTTTTATCTTTATATTTACTTACTAATATTAAGTGCCAAACTTAATTCAAAAACATAAAATAATGAAAAACTAAAAAGTTGTACATTTATTGGTTTTGTATATTAATGCTAATTGGGTTTGACATACATACTTCCGGCTTTCAAATTTGATATTTACAAATATATACAATTGTTTCGATATTTTGAGTAAAATTAGTCCCATCCACCCGACGATGACCAACCTCCCCCACCTCCTGATGACCAGCCACCTCCTCCTCCATTTCCGCCTCCACTAAGTTTTATGATTTTTATAATTTTTGTAGATTGACCACCACCTCCTCCAGAAGACCAACCTCCCGCTCCGCTGGATGACCACCCACTGCCACCACCACCGCCACCACCGCCACCACCTCCTCCATTTCCTAAACTTATAATTTTAACTATTTTAATACCCCCTCCTCCACCTCCACCACCGCTTCCACCGGAAGTCCATCCGCCGCCTCCACCACCCGACGACCAATCACTACCGCCTGAGGACCAACCACCTCCGCCACCACCACCGCCGCCCTCTTCAGTGATCACTTTTAAAATCTGCACATCTCCGCCACCTCCTCCTCCAGAAGACCAGCTACCTCCACCTCCTCCGGAAGACCAGCCTCCGCCGCCTCCACCGCCTTCGGAGGACCAATCAGCACTTGGTTTAGGTTTAGCTGATACTCCGACAGCTCCAATAAGGACTAAACAAACAAATAGCTGAAAATTTTTATCAAAAAAATTACATAATTATTTTCACTATTTTTCCTAAATTTATACCCCTATATATGTGACTGTTTGTATTCATATAGTATATACATACATACATACATACATATGTATCTGTATGACTCAAATGTGTCATGTGAAAATGGGTTATAAAGCCAGCTCAAAACTAGCTGTATATGTGTATGTATTCAACTTACTTTCATATTCAACAAACAAAATATTGCAATAAATGCAAATAAAGTAATTGATGAAAGCCAAAGGAAGCAGGACTTCTTCACTGTAAACCTATTGCAACACACTCGATCGAGAGTTGGTATTATACTGACAAGCCGTTGAATATTGACCAAATCTTTTATAGGTAACCATTATGAAGAGGAGAGAGAACGGTGAATTTGGCTACTGCTAATGCTTGCTAGCATCGGTACAACTGGTAGTTGATGCAGATGCAGCCGGAAAATGTTTTGCTACAAACATACGCATGCACATGCCAATATTGTTGCTGATATAAGTTTGAGCTTGAGGATGGAAAAGTATTGCCAGGTGCTTGGCTTCATTGGATGTTTGGGCATTGAAGATGACTAGCATAGTATCGCAGATACGAGTTTGCAGCGGGGGACATCTTTCCTTCTCTCACTTGCATCAAAGTAGATCTGCACATTCACAAATATGTACATACGTACGTTTATTACATGTTTATACAAAAGCGTGCAACACTGCCGCTTTCGGTTTATAACTTGCGGTGTACTTTGTGTGCATCAGTGATGTAATACTATTAAAAAAATATAACAGATATGTAGTTAACATTAACTCCCCTTAAAGCCAACAGAAGGAAATTTAATGGTAGATGCACTTGCCTATGTGTGTGTGTATATGTAAATATACTTCATTAATAAAGAAACTAATATAATAAAATTAAGTATGTAAAAAACAGTAATTTAATAGAACTCTTTTGAACAACGGCTATTTAACTGCATAACAAAATTGAAAATATTAAATTTAAATGTTAAACTTGGAATGCTAGCGATCTAATATACGGTACAACACTATTGATCCATGGCTACAGGAGGGTTTTGAATTACTTAACCAATGCACCCACAGGAACATTACCTTACGCAAGAACTGAATGAGGCACGAAACTTTAGCTACATTGTATGTGCATGTAAGTAAGTACATATATGAATATTCACGTAATTTGCAACTTATTTATTTAGCTTTTTTGCTATTTTCAATTCATAATTGTATTAATTTAAATAAATTTTGTAATTTGTTATGTGGTTGGCTTAATGCTCCGATTATTTTATACAATATTTTCTTTAATATAATCGATCAATAATCGTCTATATACAAGTATAATAATATTTCTTTCGGTTTTAATAGTGTTTGGCAATTCATTAAATAATTTTAATCCTTTATATAATAGAGTGTTTTGTGACCTACTAGTTCTGTTCATATTGATTTTAAATTCCTCGTTATTCCTTAAGGATGATCTAGAATTTAAAAAAAAAAATCGTTTTTTGTTTTTGATATTTCGAAAGTATAGGCTTGGAAGGATATTCCCAGTATTTTCGTTTCTACAGCCGTTTTAGCAGGTAGAGTCAGATTCGTCACGCGGCGGCATCAATGGAAAATATCCACTCTCAAAACTTTAAGCCCAATTATCTCAATTCACAAAAAAAACTATTCAACCGAATCGCCTGAAATTTTAATATGTTATGCACAACATCAATAGCTATCGCTC
The DNA here is from genome assembly GCF_027943255.1 of Anastrepha obliqua. Lineage (NCBI taxonomy): Eukaryota > Metazoa > Arthropoda > Insecta > Diptera > Tephritidae > Anastrepha > Anastrepha obliqua. Next base: position 434,898 of record NC_072893.1, read on the forward strand.
GTACTGGAATCATATTATTATTTCAATTATTTCGTTTTTTTTTATTAAAAAACTGAAAAACACCCTATTTTTAGAGTGCCAAATTCAAAACCACGCCAATTTGTTTTTTTTTATTCTAATACGGGACATGGAACAGATAAATAGAAGAGCGGTTATACGGTTGCACTTCTCCCACATATACTAGTTGCCTTGATAAATATTTGGGCAGCAGGTTATGTTTCGTTTTAAATATGAATAATAAAACATTCATTACAGTCTTTGGTTGACATTAAGCCATTTTAAAGTATCGAGCATGCATGCTATTGGGGTCAATATATTGCACAATAAAATACAACGCATACCTTTATTTTGTAATTTTTGCAGCCTATTTCTCATATTTGTTGAACCCAGGAGCAATATTGCAGAACACTCAAAATGGGGCTTGATCAGCCTTCTTGACATTTTTGCAACACACATATAATTAATATTTATAACTATCCATAGGTACTTAATTACATTAACTTTTTCTATTGCCTCGTTATCTATGATTACATCTTCATTTGAACTTCCATTTATTATGATAGCCTTGGTTTTGCTAACATTAAGTTTTAACTTGTTCATTTTTAAATGCTTATGTTTTCTAAATTAGTGTTCCTTATTTCAATGCATTCGTGCGTTGAACTACCAGTTGTATACATATAATAGAGTGTCATCAGCAAACTGGCAGATCTCGACTCCACGTTGCACTTTACTTTTTCCATATTATTGATATACTTGTACGTACATACATATATCCGTACTTTGTTAATTTTTATGGTCCTTGTTCCAGTAGACCATCTTAAAATTAATTATTTCTATAAATTTAAATAAAGAATAACAATATAAGATTCAATGGTTGAATCTGTGGTGAAATTAGATTATCGCAGTGAATCAAGCTCTAGCGACTTGGAATTCCTGGATGCAGAGAGTGTAGAATATAATAATGACTTGCAAGAAGTCAATAAAACACCTAAAAAACAAATTATTCACAATCCAATAATACACAGCAAGCCCCTCAACTAGTTGATGAAATAAAAGAGAAACGACAGAGAAACAAGCCTTCAAGGTACGGTGTTGCTAATATTTGTACTAGATCCACAGGGGAGGACGAGCCGACATATGAAGATGCTATCAGTGATCCAGAGAAGCAGAAGTGGCTGCAGGCGATGGCAGAGGAGTTGGAGTCGTTCGAAAACAACCAAGTATGGGAGATTGTTGATGCTCCAGAAAGTGCTAGTGTAGTGCAGTGAAAGTGGGTTCTAAAAAGAAAATATGATTGTGATGGTAAGGTGAGGTATCGGGCAATGTTAGTGGCCAAAGGTTATACACAGAAAGCTGGTGTGGACTATTAAGAGACATTCTCGCCGGTCATTAGACATTCAACCTTGCGCTTATTATTTGCATTAAGCGTTCAGTTTGATATGGACATTACTCACTTAGACGTTACAACAGCTTTTCTTAAAGTATATTTAAAAGAAAGTATGTATAGTATATGCATTTACCTGAAGGTTTTCCTGTTAAAGATTCCAGTAAAGTGTTAAAGTTAAAAAAGGTATGGTTGTATGGTTTAAAACAATCATAATATTTTCAAATGATAAGTCAGAAACTAATATTTTAATTGAAGCCTTGGAACAAAAATTTAATATTAAAAATTTAGGTCAGGTAAAGCAATATTTAGGCATGAGGATTAGGATTAATATTGATAAACATGCAAATGTAATTACAGTGGATCAGGAGCAATATATTGAGCAATTGATTAAAAAGTTTAACATGTCTGAATGTAATACAGTTAGTACTCCGATAGAGATTAAATTAAATATTGTGAAATCTGATATTTGTGAAGATCATTTCTTCTTCTTAATTGGCGCTATAACCGCTTACGCGATTTTGGCCGAGTTTAACAAAGCGCGCCAGTCGTTTCTTTCTCGTGCTAACCGGCGCCAGTTGGACACACCAAGTGAAGCCAAGTCCTTCTCCACCTGATCTTTCCAACGCAGAGGAGGCCGCCCTCTTCCTCTGCTACCACCAGCTGGTACCGCATCGAATACTTTCAAAGCCGGAGCGTTTGTATCCATTCGGACGACATGACCCAGCCAACGTAGCCGCTGGATCTTTATTCGCTGCGCTATGTCTATGTCGTCGTAAAGCTCATACAGCTCATCGTTCCATCGTCTGCGATATTCGCCGTTGCCAACGTGCAAAGGTCCAAAAATCTTACGCAGAATCTTTCTCTCGAACACTCCAAGCGTCGCTTCATCGGATGTTGTCATCGTCCAAGCTTCTGCGCCATACGTTAGGACGGGCATGATGAGAGTCTTGTAGAGTGTTAGTTTTGTTCGTCGAGAGAGGACTTTACTGCTCAGTTGCCTACTTAGTCCAAAGTAGCACTTGTTGGCAAGAGAGATTCTACGTTGGATTTCAAGGCTGACATTGTTATCGGTGTTAATGCTGGTTCCTAAGTATACGAAGTCCTTTACAACCTCAAAATTATAACTGTCAACAGTGACGTGGGTGCCGATACGCGAGTGCGCCGACTGTTTGTTTGAAGACAGGAGGTACTTCGTTTTGTCCTCGTTCACCACGAAACCCATTCGCTTTGCCTCTTTATCCAGTTTGGAGAAGGCAGAACTAACAGCGCGGTTGTTAAGGCCAATGATGTCAATATCATCGGCATACGCCAATAATTGTACGCTCTTATAAAATATTGTGCCTGAGCGATTAAGTTCTGCGGCTCGTACAATGCTCTCCAACATCAGGTTAAAGAAGTCACACGACAGCGAGTCACCCTGTCTGAAACCTCGTTTGGTATCAAACGGCTCGGAGGATGGTTCCATGTGTAGAAGTCCACGCAAGTGGGGAAAGTTACTGATCGCCATTCACTTGGGAATGGCCAGGACGATTCTTCTGCATATGGATCAAGCAGCTCACAACGGCCGGGATTAGCCCACGTATCCTCTGGGTAGCTTCCGAACATCCGTTCGGGAGTGAGCTAACGTGAGAAGGCGAAACATTCCAGCATAGCTGGTTGTGCGTTGGGTTTGGGACCCGCCACTTAAAAATCGCCCCCAATGAAAAGTGTAAAAAAGCCTCGGATGAGACCTCCCTATACTGATGACGACCCCTGCAAACGAACTAAGGATTATGATTTGAGGGCATGCACCTGGAATGTCCGGTCCCTTAATGGGGAAGGTGCCTCTGCCCGGCTGGTTGATGTCCTCGTGAGAGTAAAGGCTGACATCACTGCCATCCAAGAGATGCGATGGACGGGGCAAGGTAAGAAAACCATAGGACCTTGCGACGTCTACTACAGCTGCCATGTAAAGGAGCGCAAATTCGGTGTCGGATTTGTTGTGGGAGAGAGACTTCGTCGCCAAGTACTGTCGTTCACTCCGGTGGACGAGCGTCTCGCAACAATCCGCATCAAAGCCCGTTTTTTCAACATATCGCTAATTTGCGCCCACGCCCCGACGGAAGAGAAGGACGATGCGACCAAAGATTCCTTCTATGAGCGCCTGGAACGTTCCTATGAGCGCTGCCCCCGCCACGACATAAAAGTCGTGCTTGGCGACTTCAACGCCAGGGTGGGCAAGGAGGGAATTTTTGGTCCCACAGTCGGAAAATTCAGCCTGCACAACGAAACATCCGGTAACGGACAGAGGCTGATCGACTTCGCCGGGGCCCGAAACATGGTAGTCTGCAGCACCAGATTCCAGCATAAAAAGATACACCAAGCTACCTGGATGTCTCCTGATCGAAAAACGTGAAACCAGATCGATCATGTTGTGATAGATGGAAGACACGCTTCTAGTGTATTAGATGTACGCACGATCCGAGGACCCAACATCGACTCGGATCATTACCTTGTTGCAGCCAAGCTGCGCACCCGCCTCTGTGCAGCAAAAAACGTACATCTACCTACGCAAAGAATGTTCGACATCGAAAAGCTGCAATCACAACAGACAGCCAGAAGATTCGCCACTCGACTCTCACTCCTGCTCTCCGAAAGCACTGCCCAACAAATCGGCATGCGCGAGCAATGGAGCAACATTTCTCGTTCCCTACGTACCGCCGCCGAAGAAGAAATCGGATTCCGGCGAGCCCGAAAAAGCAATTGGTACGACGAGGAATGTCATGCTGCCGCAGAAAGAAAAGATGCCGCTTATAGAGCCACGCTGCGATCGGGCGCAACGCGAGCCATGTGGGATCGCTACAGAGAGCTGAAAAAGGAAGAGAGACGTATTATCCGAAAGAAGAAACGAGAGGCCGAAATACGTGAGTGCGAAGAGCTTGAGATGCTGGCCAACAGGAACAACGCCCGAAAATTCTACCAGAAAATTCGGCGGCTTACAGAAGGTTTCAAGACCGGGGCGTTTTCCTGTAAGAACAAAGACGGCGAACTGGTGACTGACGTACAGAGCAATCTTAAATTATGGAGGGAACACTTCTCGAACCTATTAAACAGTGACAGCTGCGCATGTCACAGAGAAAGTGAAGATCCCGATACCCCAATCGTTGACGACGGAATTGTCGTTCCGCTACCCGATCATGACGAGGTGAGAATAGCGATAACGCGGCTAAAGAACAACAAAGCCGCGGGCGCCGACGGACTGCCGGCTGAGCTATTCAAACATGGCGGCGAGGAGCTGGTAAGGTGCATGCATCAGCTCCTATGCAGAATATGGTCGGATGAAAGCATGCCTGCCGATTGGAATTTAAGTGTGCTCTGCCCAATCCATAAGAAGGGTGATCCTGCAATTTGTGCCAATTACCGCGGGATTAGTCTTCTAAATATCGCCTATAAGGTTCTAGCGAGCGTATTGTGTGAAAGGCTGAAGCCCACCGTCAACCAACTGATTGGACCTTATCAGTGTGGCTTTAGACCTGGAAAGTCTACCATCGACCAAATATTCTCAATACGCCAAATCTTGGAAAAGACCCATGAAAGGAGAATCGACACACACCATCTTTTCGTCGACTTCAAAGCTGCATTCGACAGTACGGAAAGGAGTTACCTGTATGCCGCGATGTCTGAATTTGGTATCCCCGCAAAACTAATACGGCTATGCAAGATGACGTTGCTCAACACCAGCAGCGCCGTCAGAATTGGGAAGGATCATTTGCCATGTCAAAAACTTATAGGTAGTTTGATGTATCTGGCAGTTTTGACACGACCCGACATTGCCTATTGAGTCAGTTACCTCAGTCAATTTAATAATTGTTATTCACATGTTCACTTTAATTATGTTAAGAGAATTTTAAAATATTTGTTAAAAACAAAGCATTATTGTTTAAGATACTCTAAAGAGAGAACAGAACTAGAGGGGTATGCAGTGAGAGCATTGGTAGACGTTCTTATACTGGCATCTGTTTTACTAAATCTGGATCTGCCCTCTCTTGGGAGAGCAAAAAGCAAAGGACTGTTGCTCTCAGTAACTGTGAAGCTGAGTATATGGCTTTGTCAAAGGCTTGTCGAGAGGCCATTTATTTAAGAAATTTAGAATATGAATTAACAGATTGTTTCAACAAGATAATATTGTATAATGATAGCCAAAGTGCATTAAAACTGGCAAATAACCACCAATCTCATAAACGATCAAAACATATTGATGTAAGGTATAATTTTATCAGAGATGGGGCTTGATCAGCCTTCTTGACATTTTTGCAACACACATATAATTAATATTTATAACTATCCATAGGTACTTAATTACATTAACTTTTTCTATTGCCTCGTTATCTATGATTACATCTTCATTTGAACTTCCATTTATTATGATAGCCTTGGTTTTGCTAACATTAAGTTTTAACTTGTTCATTTTTAAATGCTTATGTTTTCTAAATTAGTGTTCCTTATTTCAATGCATTCGTGCGTTGAACTACCAGTTGTATACATATAATAGAGTGTCATCAGCAAACTGGCAGATCTCGACTCCACGTTGCACTTTACTTTTTCCATATTATTGATATACTTGTACGTACATACATATATCCGTACTTTGTTAATTTTTATGGTCCTTGTTCCAGTAGACCATCTTAAAATTAATTATTTCTATAAATTTAAATAAAGAATAACAATATAAGATTCAATGGTTGAATCTGTGGTGAAATTAGATTATCGCAGTGAATCAAGCTCTAGCGACTTGGAATTCCTGGATGCAGAGAGTGTAGAATATAATAATGACTTGCAAGAAGTCAATAAAACACCTAAAAAACAAATTATTCACAATCCAATAATACACAGCAAGCCCCTCAACTAGTTGATGAAATAAAAGAGAAACGACAGAGAAACAAGCCTTCAAGGTACGGTGTTGCTAATATTTGTACTAGATCCACAGGGGAGGACGAGCCGACATATGAAGATGCTATCAGTGATCCAGAGAAGCAGAAGTGGCTGCAGGCGATGGCAGAGGAGTTGAAGTCGTTCGAAAACAACCAAGTATGGGAGATTGTTGATGCTCCAGAAAGTGCTAGTGTAGTGCAGTGAAAGTGGGTTCTAAAAAGAAAATATGATTGTGATGGTAAGGTGAGGTATCGGGCAATGTTAGTGGCCAAAGGTTATACACAGAAAGCTGGTGTGGACTATTAAGAGACATTCTCGCCGGTCATTAGACATTCAACCTTGCGCTTATTATTTGCATTAAGCGTTCAGTTTGATATGGACATTACTCACTTAGACGTTACAACAGCTTTTCTTAAAGTATATTTAAAAGAAAGTATGTATAGTATATGCATTTACCTGAAGGTTTTCCTGTTAAAGATTCCAGTAAAGTGTTAAAGTTAAAAAAGGTATGGTTGTATGGTTTAAAACAATCATAATATTTTCAAATGATAAGTCAGAAACTAATATTTTAATTGAAGCCTTGGAACAAAAATTTAATATTAAAAATTTAGGTCAGGTAAAGCAATATTTAGGCATGAGGATTAGGATTAATATTGATAAACATGCAAATGTAATTACAGTGGATCAGGAGCAATATATTGAGCAATTGATTAAAAAGTTTAACATGTCTGAATGTAATACAGTTAGTACTCCGATAGAGATTAAATTAAATATTGTGAAATCTGATATTTGTGAAGATCATTTGCCATGTCAAAAACTTATAGGTAGTTTGATGTATCTGGCAGTTTTGACACGACCCGACATTGCCTATTGAGTCAGTTACCTCAGTCAATTTAATAATTGTTATTCACATGTTCACTTTAATTATGTTAAGAGAATTTTAAAATATTTGTTAAAAACAAAGCATTATTGTTTAAGATACTCTAAAGAGAGAACAGAACTAGAGGGGTATGCAGTGAGAGCATTGGTAGACGTTCTTATACTGGCATCTGTTTTACTAAATCTGGATCTGCCCTCTCTTGGGAGAGCAAAAAGCAAAGGACTGTTGCTCTCAGTAACTGTGAAGCTGAGTATATGGCTTTGTCAAAGGCTTGTCGAGAGGCCATTTATTTAAGAAATTTAGAATATGAATTAACAGGTTGTTTCAACAAGATAATATTGTATAATGATAGCCAAAGTGCATTAAAACTGGCAAATAACCACCAATCTCATAAACGATCAAAACATATTGATGTAAGGTATAATTTTATCAGAGATGTAGTTAATAGCGGTCTAGTTGAAACTAAATGTTTGCTTTTTGAACCACCTATTTTTTTGAGAATGGTAACACAAATGACATGTCAAATGTGTTCATAATTTACTTAAAGGTTTGACATTTACAAAATGGGACGCTATACGCTTGAACAAAATTGGGAAATATTGAAAAGCTGTTTCCAAAGTGGTGAATCTTCTTCTTCTTTTCTGATTTTCACATCGGTGGCCACGTCAATAAGCAAAATTGTCGGATTTGCGGCTCAGAAAATCCACACGTTACAGTAGAGAAGCAAATGCATCCACAACGAGTCACTGTTTGGTGCGGTTTTTGGTCTGGCGGCATCATCAGGCCATTTTTTTCGAAAATAGGCAAGGAGCCGCGGTTACAGTAAATGGCGAGCGTTACCGTGACATGCTCAACGAGTTGTTTCCAAAAATTGAAGAGGATGACATGGACGACATTTGGTTTCAACAGGACGGTGCAACTTGTCACACTGCCAAAGTTACACTCGAACTTTTCGCTACCGTTTTTGAATTCCGATATCAATTGGCCGCGTCGGAGCTGTGATTTAAGCCCGTTGGACTATTTTTTGTGGAGAGCCGTTAAGGACAAATGCTATGCGAACCATCCAGAGACGATCGATGCTTTAAAACACGAAATCGAAGTTGCCATTCATGAAATTGGAGCCCAAACAATCGAAAATGTGCTTAAAAATTGGGTTGATCGAATGGCCTACTATAAAGCCAGTCGTGACAGTCATTTGAACGATATTATTTTTCATTCATAAATGACAATGTTCAATCTTCAAAATAAAAAAAAAAAAGTTTGCAAAAATATTGATCAGTTTTTTTTATAGCCGATTCAAAAAGCAAATTTTACATGACTCACCCTATATTTGTATTGTTTGGAATTTTGATATAGTGGGGGTGTTGAAAATGTATATCAAAATGTAAATTCTAGAATGTACTTGTACAAATGTATTTATCAAATCTTACAACCATTGATGTACATGTCAAATCTGGAAATAAAATTTTTTAGTTATTCGTTGAAAATTGATCCACGTGTTTCATTTATAAAATTTAATATTTAGAAAGTTATTAAGAAAACAATTTCATTTTTATCTCAAATCGACTTAAGCTAGTTTGGTATATGGCCACGAATATATTTATAGATTTTTCCTTGCTGTTTTTTATTGAAATTCTTCAGGCTATTAACTTGATCCCTCTTTTTTATTAGAGTCAAAAAATAAAGTAGCGAGGTTCGGAATACGCCACCTTTAGTTTCTCTACACCGTGGTTGCAAAGCTCATTGTTTCGCTTTCTGCCATATTTGTCGTCGCTAAAGCACAATGGTCTAAAAATCTTTCGCAGGATCTTGCTCTCGAGCGCTTCAATTACCGCCTCATCGGATACTTTCATCAAAACTGCGCCATAAAGTAAGATGATTATAATGAGAAACTTGTTTATTTTTGGACTTTGCAAATCAGTTGCCTACTTAGTCCATTATTATCGGTCTTAATGCTAACTTCCAAATAAACGAAGTCTCTTACTAGTTCGAACTTGTAACTGTCATCACCCAAGTCACTGCTACGTGTCGAGACATGAGTGCGCTGACTGCTTGTTAGACAACCAGAGGTACTTTGCTGGTTTTGCTCAATGTCATTTTAGCCAGTTGTATTAGTTTTTCGAGGATACCAAATTCCGACATCCCGGCATATAGGCAGCTCTTTTTCGTCTTTTTCGGTCCATATACATATATACGTTAATATGTATTCTCTGTGCGCTACAGTCACAACGAATGGCGGTTAGTTTTGGTACGTTATAAAGAGGTTGAGTCTTCCACATTTTGCATTATTAAAAATTTCCAAGCATGTGGGGTATGTGTGTTTACATATACATCCACTCACAGCTTATTTGAATTCTCTTTTGACGTGATAACGTCTTATAATTCGATTTAACAGGCTGCATGCACGAAAAAATGTGTCGTTACCTTGCTCATTAGTGTTACCTTGCTCATTTGTCGTTACCTTGCTCATTGCCGTTACCTTGAATGAACTGCAAGCGAAAGCGCGGAACGAACGACAAAGCAAACGAAAGGCAACGTTCGACATCTTGCTCTCTCCTACTTAAGTGAGCGTATATATGTATGTATATGCGCATATGTACATATATAAATTCAGGTATTTGTATTTGCATATGCCTTCTTATTGATTATTATTAATTTGATTTACTTGAAGAATTTAAAATAAAAGCAAATTTGTTAATAATACCTGTTGTTTTAATGTTATTATTATTAATTTTTTTACTATATATGAAGGAAAAAATGTATGGTAATATTTGCCATATACCTTATAAGATATGTTGTATACAATATATATGTATTGTATATAAACATGCATATACATATACAATTTCGCGCAATTTTCAAAAAGAACAAATCTATATGTAAAGATGCATACAAATCATATGGACATATCAAATATACGAATCTATTCAGTACGCAAGCAAATGTAAGCTAATGTGTTTGAACTGCGAGCGAGAACACGGAACGAACGACAAAGAGCACAATCGGCCCCCGCGTTCGGCAACGTTCGACATCTGGCTCTGTCCTACTTGAGTGAGCATATATATGTATGTATATGTATGTATATGCGCATTTGTATAAGTTAACCCAAACCAAATTAACGAACTCTTTACTTCTTTTCTTTTCTTTTTAATTAATAAAATTGCTTACTCAATTTTCATATTGATTTCTGCAATAATGCAAGTATTATAAAGTTGCTTATTTAAATTCCTAGAATTAAGTCACGCCACAATTTTTATTAATATAAATTAAGTAGTTTACTTGTTTAAGCGGCTTTTTGGTTTTGGGAAGTTAGTGAATAAAGTGCGGTCAAATGGACCGGTAATAAAAAAATTTTATTTTTTTAAAACTTATATTTTACAAGTTCTTAACTTATATAAATCCACATACTTGTATTTGCATATGCCTTCTTCCTGTGTGCATGGTAATGAACCATTTCTCTGTTGCGAATAGGACGACGATAGAAAAAGTAGGAAATGAAAGGGAGTGTTTCGAGTGTAAAGTGTCTTGAAAAAGGCAAATCGATGATGGTTCCTCTTAGTGTTGTTGACTTATTAACGTCTGATGCACAATCGAAATTGAAGATATCTTTTTTTTTATTTTTTAGGCATTACAATGAAAAAAGTGTGCACTTCTTTGTATGTTATGTTGAGAAATGAAATAAAACAAAATAGTTAAGATGTTTGCAACAGAGTTTCCATTTTTGCAAAGTATTATGAAATATAGAACACTTTACAAAAAATCGTATCTGTATCAAATAAGCTGTGAGTGACTGTGTGCACATTTATCTTATGACAACGAATGCGAACTCTTGAGCATTTTTAACGAATCGTCAATTTTTCTGTGCACCCAGCCGCATGTTTGCCGCCTTCCATGCCGTGTTTGCCGCCCAGCCATCCTTCCACTGAGGGGGAAGGTCGCAGCGAATGGCTGCTATTTTTTAGATACTGTGTGCCAAGTGTAGGGAAACGTATTTGCCTTTCTGCACCGATGTCAGAATATTTTTTTCTAATCAACCTTTACGGTTAGCTTTGCTAAGGTTGATTTACGTATAAAACATTTCATATATTTATTTATTTCATTATATACATATGTAGAAAATAAAATCCTAAATATCAGATATTAGAAAAACCAAAACACACTTTTTTAATTAATTATAGTAAAAGGAAGCTTACAAAATTGGCCGAACTTAATTTCCTGGTTTGGAATTGTCGCGTAAAGTTGAAAAATTGTCCAGAGTTATCTCTGCAACAGTTACACCTAAAATAATGGTTCAGACGCATTCTGTCGAGGATTGTCAAATCCATATTGGACGAGAGCTGCATAGATGGGAGCTACATACCCAGGTCCTGGAGGGTTGTGTGAATTGTGGTCATACCCAAGACAGGTAATATCTCACATGTATCCCCTACGGATTCCAGGCTAATCAGTATTTCATTGTTCTTGCTGAAAGCCTTTGACAGGCTGATTGATCTGTAAGATGCTAAATTCCTCGAGGAAGTTTATCGTACGCCCAACATGCCTATTATATATAAAGGAAGATCGGTGGAGTCTGTCTTGCATAGTATTGATAAAGATATTGAAGAATCACATTCTCATAAATAATTCACTTTGGACGCCTTCCTCAATATTGAGGCAGTGAGGCGGCTATCAGGGCACTGGGCTTGTTGTTTGTGAGTTTGAAATTAGTCGGGGAATGTCTGATTTCTCTCTCGACTGCATCCGAATACTTTGAAATGAGAGGATTGGGGTTCTCTTGAGAAGATCTACTCTGTGGCCTACTCCTGGAAAGATGTACGATAGTGCGTAAACGTGCAAAGTCGCGAGATCTTTCTAGCCACGGATAAATCGGGGGCACCTGAGAGAATTTCTAAGGCTACCAAACCGCAGCTCTCCAATATTGTGAGCATCCTTACCAGGCATTGTCCGTTAGGTATCCATGCGGTGAGGCTTGTCAATATTTCAAGCCCATTCTGCGGAAGCTGTCTGGAGGAGGAGGTGGAATCTTCCCAGTACCTTTTTTGCTACACCTGCGAGTATAACAGGTTTAACTATTACACACAGAATTTCATCAATAGCTTGAAGCGGTTAATACAAAAGTGATTAGCCACCGTTGGTCCTCATCCTCCAATCCATATCCCCTTCTTCCTTTTTTCCTTCCTTTTCCCTCTGTGAGGTATCACAATGGGCGAATTTTTTGGATTCTTTGTCTAAATGGGATCTCTGTGTGGGTAGCCATTTATCCTAACCTAACGCCCCAAAATACAATTCTAGTGTTTTCTAAATCGCGATATATTCGCTGTGAACACTTGGTAAATTTGCATTCCGCATGAATATTTATGTATGTATTTACTTGTACTTACGTTTTAGCTTCTATGCAAGAGGAAGTCACATAAACTAATGAAAATTATGCAAAATCTTTTGGTTTATTTTGATTATTATTGCACTTTCTTATGTATAGATATGGTAATATGACTTATTTATGGCTCCCTTCCGCCAATAATTCTTTTTACATTTATTGATGAATCCCTTACTAGCGAGATGAAAACACGAAATTCCGCTTTTAAGTTTTCAATTTAGCAGAAAATGTCTTTGATTTCATTAAAACGCTCCGGTTAAAACAGCATCATAAAAACTTTGTATACACAACCATTTTTTTCCTTCAATCATTATTTTCTTTGTCATTTTGAATTTTGAATTTTGTCATCGTTGATCCAAATTATCAAGGAGAATATTTATAGAAAACTCTATTGTTTTTATTTAGGTATTCATTTCACCTATCTATGCAAAATAAGCGCCGAACATCAGAAAATTATCAGTTTAGAATTTGCGACAGGGTTGCAAACGTTTATAAATTCTAAAAACTGACCCTTTTATTACGAGCCTCGAACAAGGCCGGAGTATCGTCGCGGGCACATGAGGAATGCAGGCTACGGCATCCTACTCGCCGATGCTAGCGTCTTTGATGGAGCTTATTGAATAATACTATAACTGGTTCTATTATGCGCCGGCATACCTTCAAAGAGCCCGTAACACATAAGAAAGTCATGTTCACAAGCAGAGATCAAAGTCCAGTTCACGAACCAAGTCACATAATCAAAAGACGATACGGGCACGGTGTAGCACATCTACCACGGGCGAATCGCATAGAAAGACTAAAGGAAAAAATAAAGATAAATTCAAAAATTTATCAAGCAGCCATTTTTAACTGTCAAGGCTTGGTTTAAATTTTATTGATGAATTTTATTAAATGACATACCGTTTAACTAGAAACAGAACAAAAAAGTGAACTTTTGTAAATTCATTATGATATCTACAAAATAAAATTAAGTTGATCCCCAAGCGATCTCTAATGTGCACCAAATGATCTATATTTTTGGGGCATGTTTTTAAATCCAAAGAAGATTACGAACTTAATAATATATGTATAAATGTTCTTTTAATGAGGCATGTATGGCATATACGATTATAATAGTAATGTATAAGAAGTATTAAGAATAATGAGATGGTAAACATTCCATACTGAGTCTTATCGAATAACGGATTACCTCCGAACATGTTAATAATCACTTTCAGAACCGCCATCTGCAAATGGATCGCTGTATGTATAACTATGATTGGCTCCTCTTCCATATAATTTTACGCCTTTTTTATTATTAATGGTTGAATGCTGACTGTTGGAACTTGAAGCTTTTGTGTTTAAGTGTGCTTGTTGCAGGCCATCAAGCCTTTCTTGCTCTTTTCGTGCACGTGAGTTATATGTCTGTTTTAAGTCATCAGAGTAAAAATGTCGCACGCCCGTTCCCACACGATTCATCTTTTTCTTAATATGTGTATTACTAAAGCGATCACTTGTTTTTTGGGCATTAATCTCTTTATTGCCAATACTGTCATCGCTGTCACACTCTTCTTCACTCATTTCTTCATAAGCAATACTTTTTTTCGCTTTTGAAATTTGGTTCTGTCCATTTTCATAATGGTGGTAGAGTAAATTTGTGTTTTGATTTTCTTCGACAAATTTTTCATCCCCATTTGCACTTAGATCGGACTCGTCGAATTCATTCGCTTGCATAAAACTTTCAAAATTTGATATTTCTTCCTCTTGAAGGTGAGAATCACCTTCAACAAAAGACGCAAAACGCAGAGGATCACTCAGTTTGGATACGATCTATGAATAGAAAAAAATTGTATTAAATATTATTTATACAACCTTATTTAGAATACACTGGTATACCTTCCATTGCTTGCAATCAGGGCTACTTGCATAAACTCGCAATTCGTTCAGTGCCTTTGTAGTTTCTATAATGCCCTGTTCATAAAATTCTTCACTGGTAAGTAAACGTCTTTTGGGTGGAAAGAATCGTCTGTAAATTTTTAGGAGGTTGTGTAAAATGTAATAAGGAAAATAGTACACAACGGCAGTGGTAATCCCTACGATCGCACTTGCTTCTTCATATTGGCTTGAGAGATAAATTAAAGTTATTGCAATTATTTGCAAAACCCATTTTACTATATTTTTCGAGCGTTGGTTTGTAGGAGGCCCAATTCGGTAGCAAAAAAATAATGACAATAATCCCGTAATAAATATATACCAGAGCACATATGCGCGATACATTTGAAATATTAAATGTAGGTTCTCCCATAGTCGCTGAATAATGTAAACGCCAAGTGTCCACCCACCAATTAGAATTCCATACATCATAGGACGCCTATAAATATTTTGTAAAGTACATTCAAAAAGTACAACTAAATATAAAATTACCTGGGCATTAACTTGCTAGATAGCCAAATAATAAGCATTAAGGAAGAACATATGCCCAAAACAACACCCGTAAGGTAAAAAAACAACGAGTTTTGGCTTAGCCTTCCAGCGCAAACCAATAACCAAACACCCAAAACAAACTGGATAATCCGGAAATACTCAAATCGAAATTGCAGTAGGCGAACACGATAAGGTAATACAGTGTCGATGCCAATACATTGTTGCTTGAACGGAGATAGATTCAGCCGCGTGCGTTTTTGAGTGAATAAATTGAAGCTAAATAACGACCGACGTTCTTCGAAATGCTGCCGAACCTCGGTAGGCGTTGCACCTTCATATTGTGTGTAATCGTCGCTATCTATTTCCAATTGAAGCTCCACATTTTCAAAAAAACGAATCAACTCTTTGGGAGATCCACGATAACAATAGATACGCATGTCATTATCGAAAAAGCCTCTATGACGTGACTTTGGCTGATAGTCCACTATTGTTCCCGGATCTACAAATGTCACTGTTGAGCCAGAGAAAAAGCATATGTAGTTTTGTATAATTGCATATTAAAATAAATACCTTGAGGTCGAATGGCATCATCCCTAGACAGATTTGCAATAGCGGGATTGCAATAAAATACAATTAAATAAATAGAGAGTAATCGGCACTTCATTAATTTATTTGTTTTAGGCAATTGATTATCATGTAAATTTAAAATTTTCCTAGCTTCTTTGTTTATTTAATTTCGAGATATATATGTAAACTACCGCTGAAATAGGTAAGTTTTGAGCAATCACACGCTTTTTCGTTTTACAAACAAGTAATTTTGTTTATGCCAATTGAACTGTTCGAAATGACAGAGTAACACAGATTAAATAAAATTATTAATAATACTACGTCTCCACCACAGCTTACTTATCAACCTGCTATCAGTTTACTTATCAGCCTGTTATCTAGTTTTATGTCCTGAAAATGTAATATTTTATTTGGATTACTTATATATTATATTTGGATTTATTCTTCCCTCAATTGTAGGTAAAAATAGTACTTATTGTTATTGTTATGACAGATTGTATGAAACAAATGGAGATTTAAAAAAATATTTGGATTATATAGGATGAAAGAGAAAAAATTAAGCTTATAATAAGAACCACACCATTTTCATTTGATGTTTATGGATATGCCAACCTATATCTTCAAAAAATTTGGCGGACTTTGGCTTAATTTGGTTGAACCATTGGCTGTATCATGGTGTACAGAACACTAAAGGAGGCGACTTCCGAAAAAAGCTGTTTTATTTTTCTTCATTTTGACTACCGATGACGTCATGAAATTAAGGAAGAGAAGTTACTTGTTTGTAAATATTCAGAAAATGGCTTAGTTATATTATATTACGATTTTTAAATTAAACAAACTAATAAAAATGAAACACCGCGTGTTTAATTGTAAAAGGACGAATTATAAAAATACCTGTAAATGAAGTTTTTTTGCCGATAACGACGTTTCAAGAAAGTGTGTGTGTATGCAATTTCTAGTATTAGTAGTTCATCAAGCTTTGCCATTACGGTGTAGTCATCGATCGTCATCGCATATCTCCCCTCTAACCATGGTCTCAGGATCCATGCAATTTTAAGGGAGAGGAATATTAGATTTGTGGGTTTAAGCGGTCATGTAAATAGGTGGTTAGTATTGTGCGGGGTACCTCCATATGCCGGACATATATTAAATACGTCGGGGTAGGAATTTAACTTGCTACAATATACAGAACGTAATTTGGTCAAAGATATGTGGGTCTTACGATGCAGCTGAAGCTCGGCGTCTGCAATGGATAGGTGGTTGACTTCGTTGACGGACATTCGGGTGTCGGGAGTTTAAGAAGATGGATAGAGACTCCCGACGAATGTCGGTACACTGTCTGATGCAGTGTTCGCACTTATGTTCGCTTCTGGATCTCGTCAGTATATTCCAAGAGATGTCTCTTGCCTCAGCCTCCAACAAGTGCCCGAAGGTAGTTCCTGCGGTAGCTTACCGAGCATCTAACTATGCTCGTTAACCTAGAGGCATCCTGTGGCTTTTCTGAGGGCAGTCTTCTGATAGGTCTGGAGCTTAGTTCACGGCTCACGGTAACTATCTTATCTATCCTATCTTGTACACATGTGCAGCCAATAGATTATGACCTGTTAGCATACCTATGATAGTTCTGCAGTCCTTTCGCGAGAGCGAAGGTACGAATTCAGTCAGTTTTTTGTCGTTAGTTCTACACATGACTTTTGCTGTTTTGGATGTGGTTAGATTAGTCCACCTAGCTTCCACTCGCATTTTCACGTAGTCGTCCATTTCATTGTATATTGTATTTAGCGGTTTCAGTATGTCGTTCTCTTGTTCAAAAGGTAGTCTAACAGCACTTTTTGGTATCTCATCTACTATTTCGTTCCCCATAATGCCTTTGTGACCAGGTACCCAGTAGATATGCAGCCTACTGTTTGCGGCTAGCCTTTCTATGGCCTCCCTGCTCCGTGGAACATTTTTGGACTTAATACAATATGAGCTTATTGCTGCTTGACTGTCCACGAATATATTAATTGTTGATTTCTTTCTTGTTCTAGTGTAGGCTAGCTCCGCGGAAAATACTGCTGTGGTCTGGCAGCTTGATAGGCTGCCTTATCCCTAGTTGTGAGCAGTAAATACCCGCTCCCACTCCATCTGAAGTTTTAGAGCCGTCTGTATAGATGTTAAAAGTTTTATGGCCAGGCTTCATACCTTTGTGCCATCCCTCCTCTTCAATTGCAGTGCGAAACCTTCTCTCCCAACTAAAGTACGGAGTCATGTTGTCTATGTAACCTGAGCTCCACTTTCCTATTGAGCTGTGACCGAAGGTTCTGCAGGTAATTACTCCAGCAGCCACCAACCTCCTCGCGGATTTCGCTGCCAGGTTTTCCGCCATAAGGTCAATAGGTGGCATGCTGAGAATCATTTCCAGCGCCGCCGTTGAAGTGGTTTTCATCGCTCCTGTTATGCACAGAGCAGCGACTCGTTGAATCGTTCCTAGTGGCATTTTTAATTTTATAGTAGTTAATGAACCTAGTTAATTGGGATCTGTAAAGGACCAGCAGTTCTAATTCCTCGCAATAAATACAATAGTACGAATATTTCACCATTGGCAATGCTACCATGATATGTGTAAACATACCACCATGGTAAAGGGTAAATAGGATATTGTGGAATGACGAACAGTATGCTAAGGGTAGTTTACAAAATTTCCCTTTTTCAATGTTTTTCATACCAAATTAATGTGAAAATTGTATTGAATAGTTATAGTGGAAGAATTTATTTATTTTATATAGAATTATGAAATTATTATTGGAATTATGATAAAAATAATGTAGAGAATCGATTTAGTTCATTACTTATTTTGTTAAACTAGTAAAACAACAATTACCAAATATAAAGAAAAAAGTGATAAGTATGGAAAAAATTGTGAAACATTTCATCATAAATTTATTCGCTAATGAAAGCGTTAGAAACTCCAGATAAATTTTTAGTAACAACGTTAAAAGAACTGAGTATACCAAGCACGCTACTCTTGCTTTTTAATTGCTTGTGAACGAATTTCGAATTTTATATAAGAAAGCTGCTAGAGAGTCGTCACTCGACACTACAAATAAAAAGTTGCACAAATATTAGCAACAATAATTTTGGATCAACCAAATTAAACATGTTCTTTTAAAATACAACTGATTGACGTCTAGAGCTGCAAAAGACAGTATTTATTTACCTAGTTAATGGATGCAGAACTACTTTTTATCCACACTCTATGACAAACAGTTTCTAGGAGCTAGAGAAAATGTTTTTGCTCCCAGCTATTTTCATGTTTAACATCTTTCGTATGCCGAGACTAGTAAGTTTTACAGTTTGATTACATTATATATACAAAATGTATATACACATATAAAAATTCAAACACGCATATGCACAGACATATACATGCATATGTATTTAAAAGACTGGTTGAGAAGTACAAGGGACATCATTTGACTTCATTTGTATCATACATGGCTCGTGATATGAAACCGTGTGTACATTTAGATATCAAATATGTGTATATATATTACATACATGCATATGAATGTATGCAATAGCAAACTTATTGAGACTTTTTTATACTCAAATTAAAACAGAAACGGTATAATTTTCATTTTAATAGCAATGCTCATACATATTGAAATTAAAATTTAGCAAACCCCAGCAAAACAACAATTTTTATTATGAAATAATGGTTTTACGGAAGACCTATTGCAATAGCATACTTTTAATTAATCTGATGATAATATACATATGTAGCACAACGACACCACTAATTGCAGCATTACCAGGTTTGGTTATTAACTATGGTAAAAAACAAAATTATGCGAGCTAACACAATCTTATTTTTTTCGTACGGCACTGTCATTTAGTGATGAGGGCCTCTACTTAGGTCTAATACTAGTCAGAAAACTAAGTTGGAAGGCTAATGTCGAAGATAGAGTAAAAAAGGCGACAATAGCATTATACTCTTGTAAACACCTGATAGGACTAAGTTGGGGTCTCTCCCCATCTATCGTATATTGGCTTTACACAGCAATTGTCAGACCAATCCTAACATACGGCATACTACTATGGTGGCCGGCTTTAGATAAGTTATACATTAAAAGAACAAAGAATACATGTACAAAGAATGGCCAGTCTTTGCATCTGCGGGGCCCTTAGGACCACAACCACAAATGCACTAAATATTATGCTTAACCTTTTACCAAGAGAGCAGTTCGGTAAGCAAACAGATGCCAAAGCAGCTCTCAGACTAAGAGAAATCGGCCTACTCAGAACGACCCAAAGAGGACACCCTTCAATTTTAGAAAAATTCCCCTGGATTCCTGGCACAACGGATTTCTGTAAGACCAAGGACATCAACTTAAATAAATCCTTTGTCACAGTATTTCCTTCCAAAGAGGAATGGGATAACGGGCTTATTGTTAAGAAAAATGATTTAAACATCTACACAGATGGCTCAAAACTGGACAACAAAGTAGGTGGAGGGGTTTAGTTTTAAAATGTTTTAAACTACTAAATGATGTATCTAAGTGCTACAAAGTGCACCTTATCTGGGAAGTGCACCACAGGAATATAGCAGGAAACTGCAAGGCGGATGAACTTGCTCGAACCGGTATAACGCTCGATCTCAAACCGGGTAAGCCGCTAATACCAATGCCTATAGCCACTAAATACAAGCTGGCGAAACCTCACAACATGCGAACTAAGCAGACAGACATGGCCGAACTGGAACAGCGGTCGATCGAAGATCTTGCTAAGATTTAACAGAGAAGCTATAAGAAAAATTATAGGGTATTAACTGGTCATTGTTTAATAGGCAGCCACGCTAGAAGGTCAGGACTCTCGTACTTCGAGTTTTGTAGAAGCTGTCTTAAAACAGAAGAAGAGGAAACAGTCAGACACCTTTTATGTGAGTGTGGAAGCTTAGCTATGAGAAGGCTGCACACTCTTGATACAGCATTTTTAACCGATGTAGCGGACATAGCCCATCTAGAACTAACGAAGCTCTGCTCGTTTATTAAAGTTACCGGATGGTTTGAAAAGGAACACGTAGGGTAAGGATAAGCTCCAGTGGTATCACAATGGACCTGCGAAAGGTCTAAGTGTGTCTTTATGAAAACCACCCTACCTACCTACCTAGTTTTTTTGTATACAAACCGCATCGTGACCCCAGTTACGCCATCCCCTCTGATTCTGTCAAACCCGCTGAGAGGCGGTTAATGGCCTGATATTGGCCGAATTTTTTTCACCATGGGTGAGTTCTGCCTGCTAATTTAAAACACTCATCAAAACCACGAGTTGAATACAGAGGTAGGGTCTTCTTTTGACTTATTTGATGTCAGGCACCTTAATAAACAAACAAACAAAAGGAAGAGAAATTTCAAATAATTCCCCTTCCTTTTATTTGTATATTCTCGGGACGTGACGCCACAGCGAATTCGGAAGGCGCAATCTCTTATTCTATCATTCTTTCGTCCAATCAGAAGTTGAAACATTACACTTGCGTGTCTATGAACGGCCATATAAGTTGTATGTTGTATTTTGAATAATTCGGAGCAATTGGTCCAATTTTGATCTTGCGGCCTCAGCCTGGTTGGAATATATCACACTAGTTGTCCAGTTTTTCGACCCAACTTTGCAGTCTTCGAATTGCAGGAAGTGGATTGAAAATTGTTTGTAAAGGGTGTTTTTTTATAGGTTAGGTTTTCAAGTTGGCACTACTTTTTTCGTAGATGGTCTTTTTGACAGCTGTCACTTGATTTATGCTCAGTTTGGTTTGCCATTTCGTAATAAACAGACTTACACCTGAACAACGTTTGCAAATCGTGCAAATTTATTACGAAAATAATGGTTCGGTTCGCGCGACGCATCGAAGAAAATTTTGTTCAGCGATGAAGCTCACTTTTGGTTGAATGGGTAAGTCAATAAGCAAAATTGTCACATTTGGAGTGAGCATAATCCACAAGCCATTGCTGAGACGCCGTTACATCCTCAAAAAGTCACTGTTTGGTGTGCTTTATGGGCAGAGGGAATCATTGGTCCATATTTCTTTAAAAATGAAGCCGGCCATAATGTTAGAGTCAATGGAGAGCGCTATAGAGCCATGATTAATGACTTTTTCGTGCCTGAATTGCACGATCTTGATGTGGACGACCTTTGGTTCCAACAAGACGGCGCTACATGCCATACAGCCAACGCAACAATCGATTTATTGAAGGAAACTTTTGGTGAGCGCATTATCTCGCGCCGTGGACCTGTGGCGTGGCCTCCAAGATCGTGCGATATAACACCGCTGGACTATTTCTTGTGGGGCTATGTGAAGTCGCTTGTCTACGCAGATAAGCTCGAGACGATTGACGTCTTGGAAGAGAATATTCGGCGCGTTATTGCTGACATACGGCCCCAATTGCTGCAAAAAGTGGTCGAAAATTGGGCCTCTCGGCTGGAATTTATTCGAGCCAGCCGCGGCGGCCACTTGCCCGAAATCATTTTCAAAACATAATGGCAAACCCTTATCTTTATAATAAAGCTAAATTCTTGGCCATAACATTAAATTATATACGTTTTATTTCATCTTCAAAACCTAACCTCTAAAAAAACACCCTTTACAACAACCTACATGATTTTGGCAGCATATAAACTGATGAACTGTGCAATGTCCTCTTCCACCAATTTCATAATTTTAGCTTTAACCTTCAACTTGTGAATTTTCCCTTTGTAAACATGGAAGCTAGTATTTTCTTCCATATTGCGCATTTCCTTAGCCATCAATTTATTATGCTTTTGCAGCAGCTACACCTCCCACACTTGCCATGTTACCTGGAGTTTGCATTGGTGCTTTTTAAGCTCCTTTTGCTCATTTAATTTGGTTCTTATTAATTATATATATATATAATAGGCGCGTACACCCTTTTTGGGTGTTTGGCCGAGGTTCTCCTCCTATTTGTGGTGTGCGTCTTGATATTGTTCCACAATAGAAGGACCTACAGTTTCAAGACGACTCCCAACGGCAGACATTTTTTTCTTAATTTTGGTGTTTCACCGAGATTCGAACCTACGTTCCTCTCTGAATTCCGAATGGTAGTCACGCACCAACCATTCGGCTACGGCGGCACCTAAATTTTTATTATTTTCAACATTCACAAACAAATAGCTTGTGAAAAAAAGTTTGTTTATTTTCAGTACTGTCCTGATCTGGTTGTTAAAATCACAAAAATTAATACCTCTTTAGGCCACTGCATGCGTATGACGGATGATGGATTTACAAGGTTTGGCCAATAACTATGGGGAAAAAGAAAATTATGAGGGGAACTCGGTATACAGCTTTTATGTAGGTATTTAGAGTAGAATGGGGTAAGATAGGTCATAGGCCCTCTTTGCAGCCTCTCTTCCTTTTTTGCTTCCGCGTCCGATTTCTTCTGAGCTGCAGCTCCTTGCTCAGCGCGTAATGACTCTAGCATCACTGCATCTGTGAGAATTGCAGCTTTACGTCGCTTCCGGCCTCGATTTGATGGTTTGCGCAGTGGAGCTTTAGGAAACGGCCGAATGTCCTCAATTGGAATTAATAGGTCGAGATTCGATCGATCTGGCTCTTGATCACGTAATTTCTGACACGCTTCTATTGATGACGAGCACTTTCCTATCACGCGAGCACGTAATGTTTCGAACGGAATTTTAAATTGTTTAGAGGCTGATCGAACACTAGCGCCATCTCGGACTGCCGCGATTACGTTTTTTACGTCCTCTTCACTTCGTTTCGGCGTTTTTCGCACATAATTACGCACCATTTTGCTGCAAAAACAAATAAAATTTATTTTATTCAATTAAAAGTAGTGACCTATAATAATGCCCCCAGACGGCTGACCTATAGTACCCCCAAGCACATGTTTTATGTTAGTGTAGTAAAAATATCAAAAAACTAACACATTATTCGTGTTCAGCATTATTTTCTACGTAAAATAAATCTCACCTGACAAATATTTACATACATTAAATGCACTGCACCGTAGAATAAAAAAAATGCTATGTCGGAGAAAAGTTCCCAAAAAACTAAACGACGCCAGAACTAGGATAACTAATCAAAGGTGACGGCCGAAATGACAGTCGCGAACGTTGTTCCCCACCACGTATTCAATTGACATAAGACGAGTGACCTCTGCAAAAACAGTGCGACGAAAACCCCACCTACCTATTGTGCCCCCATACCTATCTTACCCCATTCTACTCTACATATTAAAATTTTTTAAATAAGAGTGTAGAAAGAGCAAACTATCTACAGATTTTGGACCAAGACTGTTTCTCTTTTCGGCTATAATATTTGACATTATTTTACAACGGCTGAAACCAACTAATCCTTTCAAATACGAAACGCAATTTACAGCGTACATTGTACGCCAACGCTCGTTTGCTCGAACATGTGCTATTTACAATAATGACAATTACTTCTTTGAACAAGTTTGGTCGTTTGAACGCAAAGGCCGATGCTAATTTCATTCAATGCTTCTTTTTGTTCAATGATTAGATTTGAGCCGAAGACATTAGATCATACGTGTTGACTGAGCTGAACTACGCGTTCGCCTGCATGAGCTGACTGCACTTGACCAAATAGTTTGGTTCAATTGACTGAATGTGAGCAAGAAATTTAGCGTATGAACAACTCAAGAAAACAGTGAGCCATGCAGGTGCCTGGTCTACATACATGTTTCACTTCACTTTGACGCAAGCTATATACCATGACCACTTTAGCAATGAAGTTTTTAAGCTGGGAAATGGTAAATTATACAAAATAAAGTTAATGAAATGTATTACTTACAATATTAACTGCATTATTAAATTTATGCTTATTTAAATTTTTTAATTTATTTATTTACTGATCTAAGATATTTGGGTGTACTTATGCTCAAATATGAACGAGACGGTATCAATAAAACGGTCCGCGGATGACATACGGCAAAAATAAATTTTTTGTTTTGTTGTTGGTAAGACTGTTATAAGCTTACATGGCAAATTTCAGCGTGATATGTCACATAGTTTGTTTTCTGTGCTACTGTAAACAAGTCAAGCTCGAGTGTGGTCTTCGAATTCTCTTTTATGACTTCAATTGTCTCAAAATGTTTTCCACGGAGCGGCAACTTGAGCTTGGGAAACAGGAAAAAGTCACATGGAGACATATCAGGCGAATAAGGTGCTTGCGGAACGATATTAACATTATTTTTGTTCAAATAATCGCGAACAAGACGTGATGTGTGAGCTGGTGCATTATCGTGATGCAAGAACCATGACTTGTTGTCCCACAATTCCTTCCTTTTAAGACGAATGTTCTCGCGCAAACGCTTTAAAAGTCTAAATAATATTCAGCGTTAACCGATTTTGCGATTTGTGCGATTTTCAAGCACAATTTCCTTTACTTTTGCGATGTTTTCGTCGTTTACTGTTGCTGGACGACGTTCATGAGGCAAGTTTTCAACCGATGTACGGCCTTCTTTGAACGATTTGTACCACTGGAAAACACGTGCACGCGATAGAGCAGAGTCCCCATAGGTTGTCTGCAACATTTTTAAGGCGTCTGAAGCCGAAATTTTGTTGGAATAACAAAATTTCAAACAAATTCTTTGTTCAACTTGAATTTCCATCGTTAAATTCGAAGAACACACTCGAGCTTGACTTGTTTACAGTAGCACAGAAAACAAACTATGTGACATATCACGCTGAAATTTGCCATGTAAGCTTATAACAGTCCTACCAAAAAACAAAAAATTTATTTTTGCTATACGTCATCCGCGGGCCGTTTTATTGATACCGTCTCGTTCATATTTGAGTAGAAGCTATATGTAAGATTTCTAACATGTTAAGAACTTAACGTAATTGTAGTACAATACATAATCTTAAAACTAGAAACTAGCATCCAGATATATAAAGGCTCTACGTCTAAATATAGTTTCTTTTGATTATATTTATAATAATTCTTGAAGGAAGTGTTAAGAAGAGTAAGGCTCTTAAAGACGGCTAATCGCAATCACATTCAAATTACAGAATTAAAATAATAGTTCCACGTTAAAAAATAATTTATTAACATTATTATGGGAATTATACAACTCAACTGAAGAAGAGAAAATTTCTACGTTATCGTTTGAGAACTCTTTTTCTGGTTCTCTCCGTGCTGTATATTATAATACCGCTTGCAGGGATGTCTACAGATGTTTGCTCTGGCCTGTCGAGAGGCAACTGCTACTAGAAAAAGGCTTTTCTATCATTTGGCGTTTCATGCCTATAGGGAGTTTTGAACCGCGGCTATGGAGGTCTAATATTAATATTTCACTATTCAGAAAAAAAATTTTGTGCACAAATAAACAAACTGTCTTCATTATGCACGATAAGAAGTTAAGTATGCGTTAGTAGTGTTTTTGTAATATACATATGCAAGGACTAACTTTCAATTAAAATTTAACAGTGTTTAGTTAAAGTTTAACACTGTTAAAAGTAACAGTGACATTAGTTCTTTAAGATATACGAGCAAACTATCTTCTGAAAACTGACAGGGAACGCCTTCATATAACCGTGTATATTCAAAGTCAGGTTGCGAAACGAAGCGAAAGCCCAGTTGTAAGCATTGCGCAAACTCATATTTCTAGGAGTGAAGTCTAGTACATCTACATATAGGATGGGCCATATAGCGTTTGCTTTTTGAACCACCTATTTTTTTGAGAATGGTAACACAAATGGCATGTCAATTATGTTCATAATTTACTTAAAGGTTTGACATTTACGAAATGGGACGCTATACGCTTGAACAAAATTGGGAAATATTGAAAACCTACCTATTTCCAAATTGGTGAGTCTTCTTCTTCTACCGCGGTTACAGTAAATGGCGAGCGTTTCCGTGACATGCTCAAAGAGTTTTTGTTTCCAAAAATTTAAGAGGATGACATGGACGACATTTGGTTTCAACTGGACGGTGCAACTTGTCACACTGCCAAAGTTACACTCGATCTTTTGGCTACCGTTTTTGAATTCCGATTCTTTGATTTAAGCCCGTTGGACTATTTTTTGTGGGGAGCCGTTAAGGGCAAATGCTATGCGAACCATCCAGAGACATTTGATGCTTTAAAACACGAAATCGAAGTTGCCAATCATGAAATTGGAGCCCAAACAATCGAAAATGTGCTTAAAAATTGGGTTGATCGAATGGCCTACTATAAAGCCAGTCGTGACAGTCATTTGAACGATATTATTTTTCATTTATAAATGACAATGTTCAATCTTCAAAATAAATAAAAAAATACCAGTCTAACGGTTAGACGCGATAGAAGTGAAACCTTCCGTAAAACAAACTGAGAGAGAATGAGACGAAAGCAGCATTAGGAGCGGGATAATTATAGGTTCATTATAATATTGCTATAAAGTTCATATTTTATTTTCTTCATTTTATTATTATTCATCCTCAATGTTTTCAATTTCAACAAATGATACGAGTGGCTTATGACAGCTAAAATATGATACAAATGCTTTGGGTTCCATGTTGTCGATTCAGTGCGATTGTTACACACTTTTAAATTGAATGTTGTATTGAGAAAGTCAATTAAAGGAACCGCTGTGTCCAATGTAAAATTTACGTTAAAATCGCCACTTAAAATCATCGGAACTTTATCGTAATCTTTTCTAAGTATCCGCGTTACTTCTGGTGTATACTTTATTAAATTTTCGTGAATGAATTCCGTGATGCTATTTATTGATTGAATCGATGAAATATAAATTGTCGCAATTAAAACTGTTTTTCCATTGCTCAATCTAGTTTTTAGTTTTATTTTCTTTTTGTTTTTTTTTCTGTCGATATTCACGACACTTTTCTGCATTATTTTTCGGCATAATTGCGGTAAATATTTAAAAATGAATGATTTACGAATATAAAAATACGGACGCAATACAGCACACGCGGTTGCTATTATGAAGGCCGTAACGCGTATATTACACAGACGTACTAACTACACACAAATAGTGTAGTATAGGTATACATAATGCCTTCTCGCTCACCGTGGCTCCGTAATACGCAGGCGCGCGCACATACGTACTAGCATACATACAAACATACATACGTATGACGCTTGAACTAAACACCAAAGCAAGTAATAGGCAGTGTAGTATACATACTACAATACTCACTATACTAGCGTGGCTCAGCAGTACGCAGCCACACACATATACGTATATCAACATATAACGCTTCGTAGCCAAGAGTGTCGCTTTTTCGTTTCATCGAGTCTCAAATCACTCCCAACGATTCTAAGGAAGTTTTCACTTCAAAAATTTGAAAAAATATTGATTAGTTTTTTTTCTTATAGCCGATTCAAAAAGCAAATTTTACATGGCCCACCCTATATATGCCAATTTTTCTCCGCGATGCCACAGATACTAAATTTAAAATTGAAGAAGTCAGCATGTCAATATTTCTTGTTATTTAGAATTATTTGCGAATATTTGGAATTTTTTTCAAGACGAGTGCCCTGAGCTCTGTTTATACTATACGCATGCACCCATATAAGTGTTTATATATAGTATGTCTTCTAAATGCTCAAGCCTCAGCTGTTGCGCCTGAAGTACGCGCAGAAGCACACTCCAAAATACACAAAACAGTCACTATCTATAATATCTTCGAGATTTCAACACTATTGAAAATTTCGAAGCCATTCTGTTTTGTTCTCATAGTAGAAAAATATTAAATTAATATACATATACCTTTACTTATGGGATTCTCCAATTGATAAAAAGTGCACAAAAATATACAAATAGTGGCAAAAGAATTTATTCTTAAACAAGGGTGCGAAATTGTTTGCCTATTAAAGTACAGCTAAAGCCGCAAATGGTTAAACTCAAATTTTTAAATAGATATACACTTTTTATCTCAAAGCCTTAATACATAGTTTTCGTGTTAAACAAAAAAATTCATTTACCAAATTATAATGTCATACTCCATACTATGTAAAGGCCTAAAAAGTTGTCCTAAGTATCATATCATAACCTGTATCATATGTATAATCAAGATAAAACTTAACTTAACGGAGCAGGTCTAGCAAATATTTTTAAAATGAAGATTAGTTTTTCCCGACATCTTTTAAAATTTTAAACCTGTACTGTTTTGTACTGATGATGTGTTTATACTGATACTTGCTATAAAATTAGTAAAAAAAATAAAATCTTAAAACTCGCACAACTCGCACAACTCTATGAATTTTAATTCAATTACAGTCAAATATAGCTCATTCGACGCAGAATTAAATCCACTATAACAGTAGTCTACTAAAAAACATCCTCAATATCGGATAATATCGCAAAAATGATGTCAAAGTTGAAAAAATAGAGAAAAAATAAAAAAATTCCGAATACTTCCGTCTACAGTCTCGTCAGTTGTCATTTTAGAAAAAATGTCAACACACTGTCAAAAAGGCTTGGTTTTGTTCTTTCGAACTAAAGAAACAAATTCGAAATCGGATGGAAATTGGCGAAGTTAGGAGGGATTGTTCACATCAACCTACTGAAAAACGGTTTTATGGCCATAAAACGAGATTTTGGGGGTGTGTTGGAAATTTCTCCTATACCATTTTTTTAGTTTTTCTATAGCCACAAATCGTGCTAGGTCTCCATAAAAGTATATTTCATTTTTTTTTTGTCACACTGTGTAATATGTAAATTTGTTTGAGTGCTTTTTGCTTTGAGTCTCCTGGGGAGAACATGGGGTATTGACTCCAAAATGATTCATTGGATGTATACAATGATGATTCGACCAATCATTACCTATGCGTCCCTTGTTTTGTGGCCCAAAACCACACAAGAAACAGCCAAGAAATTACTGGCAAGTCTTCAAAGGCAGGCCTGTTTGTCTATAACAGGTGACATGCGAAGTTGTCCTACAACTGCAATTGAAGCGATAGTAGGATTATCCCCACTGCATATATTCATATGGAAATGTGCAGCTAGAAATGCACTAAAAATGCAAATCTTGTCAAATAAGGAATACAGTGACTTTGGTCATATGAGTATTCTAAGAAAAATACCGGATAGGGATATTAGTTGTTCAGTAACAGACTACATGATTCCGAAACGGGTCTTCAATAGAAATTATGAGATAATTATCTCAGACCGTGATGAACGGGATCTTTGGACCCAACACAAAAATTTCAGAACCCATGGGCAAATGGCCCAGTGTCTTCCAGGCCGAAATCCAAGCGATTTCGATCTGTGCACTGACAAATCTAAAAAGGGGTATCAAAGGGGCCCACATAACTATATATTCGGACAGCCAAGCGGCACTGAAAGCACTAATGTCTCATTCTTTGGAGTCGAGACTAGTGGAAGAATGTGTAAACAATCTTCAAAAATTAAGTACAAAAAATACGGTTGTACTTTGCTGGGTTCCAGGTCACTCTGGAATCGAGGGTAACGAAATTGCTGATGAACTGGCAAGGGCTGGATCGACATCAGACCTTATAGGACCAGAACCATATTGTGGTATGAACAGGGCGGAAGCTAAATCTAGGGTAGACCAGTGGGAACATACTCTCAGAATAGCTTACTGGGAAGATAATCTGAAACTTCGTCAAGCCAAGAGGTTGGTTAGACCTTTTACCTACAAAAAGGAACTGATTAACTTACGGAAAGTAGATATCAGGAAAATAGTAGGCTTTCTTACGGGCCACTACTATCTAAACTATCATCTTAACAGAATCCAACTTCTCAGGGACACTGAGTGTAGACTCTGTTTTGAGGATGATGAAACAACGGAGCACTTATTGTGCGAGTGCGTTGCACTGGCTAGAACCAGAATGCAAATTTTCCACCATGATCAACTGGATCCGGAAGAAATAAAGAAAGCTCCTATTACAGATATACTAAGGTTTATACGTATAGCAGAAAAATTGTTGGAAGAACATGGCTTTCAACCAACTCCTTTCCAAAGGCAGAGAACAACTAGGCAAACTAGAACCTGATGTAGTGGTCGGGTAACTTTCGCGGATGATCAGAAGGATCATCCATATTAAATTAGGTAGCTTGACACAAAAGATCTTTTAGGTCGCAGTGTCGGTCATTGGACCACCTACTAGGATAAATTATTATTATTGAGTGCTAACCAAATAATTTATACAAATCCAAATGAATATTTGAAAATTTAACTTGAACAGGTTGCAGCTCGCTTTTGTGAAGGAGGTCATTACTGTTCGTTGCCAAGGGAATGTTGTACCCAAGGATGTTGTCCACCATACCAAAATGGACCCCGACAACTTCCACCACCGTCAGAACACGTCTTGAATTTATTTTTCATCAGCCATTGGTTTTTCTGGTAAGATATTTTTTTCATGATACAGAATGTACTCTTACGATAATACACTGCAGTAAAAAGTCGAGCAGTCGAAAAAACGTTAGTTTTAATATGAATTAGGTGTAACTGTCTTTAACTGGACGAAAAAAGACCTGAAATAGGTAGGTATTAAAACCGAAAACCAACCGCACAAATTCAATGTTAAAATTTTTAAATATTTTTTCTATTAAAATGTAATTTGATCGTAGAAATGTATTAAAAACAGGAAACTTAAGCGCGGTAAACGTCTTAGTAATTTTAGATTTTTTGGCTCAGGAAAGTCATTCTCCACTTGCGTTTTTCCAATGCATAAACTAACAAACAAAATATGCAGTTAGTTAGAGGGTTAAAATGTTTCCCGTTGTTTTTGCCATAGAGCTTCTGAATATTATACAATATTTCCTAAGCATATGAATTTGACTCCCACTAAAAAAAAATTGAGTCGTTCGGCTGGAAAAAATACGAGTTATAAATACGTTCACATATAAGTAGATGATCTACTTTTTCACGCTTAACTCACAATCCGTAATTAAAAAGCGCGATTTCCCATAGAAATTTTCACTCCCCAATCTGTTTTCCCTGCCGCAAATGAATACTTTCATGTGGAATTTTAATAAAAACGTGGTTATATTTTCAATAATTTGTAGAAGAACTTTTTTCGTAATTAGTAAAGTAATTATTTGCAGTTTACTCTTTAGCGATCTATACAACCCGAAAATGACTAGGCGGAGAGTAATTCATTATAACCAAAAGCGATGTACAATCATCTTTTAACATAATAAAACTTTGACTTTATAGGTGTGTGGTGGTTGCGATTATTTTGGCAATATTGTGCGCATACTCTTTATGGAAGAAACGCCGTACACTTTGCGGCTGGGGATTCACGGAGCATCGTGCTCAATCAGAGGGCGACTCGGCAGGTTCCTGCTATGCTCCACCGCAATACAGTCGCTGTAATTCGTTTCATCATCCACCACCTCCATATACCGAAGTATTATTTGCAATTTTAAAATGTCTTTACATTTAATAATTCTATTGTTGATTTAACGTTTTAAGGTCACATCCAAGCCGGATCTTTATCCACTCGTGTTCACATGCAACAGTGACAATGCTAAATCCGGTTCCAGTTACCTGATGGTACAATATTTTCGAAACTATATCGTTCGACCAGTTGGATCACTTTCCGCGGCAAGTACAGTTGATTCGCTTAGTTCAAGCTTCATTTGCAATATCAATGAAGCCAACACCCTAGTACCACCTCCATACTCTCGTGCAGCAAGTCCGGAAACTGAGTTTAGTGCGCATTTCCAGCAACAGTTTATGATGCCTCGTTCAGCCTCGCAAATAGTTTACGCCTGTGGAGGGAATGGAGATAGCAACAATGCGGGAGCGCGCGAGATAAGTAGCAGTATTGTAGCGCAGAAAGTATATCAAGGTCAGCAAAATAAGGTACCACGTTTTACTGTGGTGGCACTTAATGGATCAGTTGGTGGAAATCAGAGCGAAATTGGTCTGGGAAATGTTACAAACTCTTCAATCTCATACAATACTATTTTACAAACATCTGTTGCCGAAAATTTTAATTTTAATCAAGTTTCAGTCGGGAACAATCCCAATCATACAAATAACAAAAATGGAAATCATGATAACATTGGCAACGGTAGTGGTAGTGAAAGCAATCGAAGCAGCGTTAGCGCGGGTTGTGTCCCAAAAGGTTTTATACAGTCTCAAAGCGATCAACAGCTTCGTTATATTAACAATAGCAACAACAGCATCAGTGATATTTTTATAAACAACAGTTCCGTAGCCGCTTTTGCAAATACTACTAACGCAAGCGGTAGTAAGTCCATAGATGTAATAAATTTTGATGGAAAGGGTAACATTACCCCTTCGGAATCTCGCGAGGCTGTCACAACTTTTTCTAAGCACTCTCCATTAAATAATCACGGGACCTCGGCAATTTTTCGCAATGGCCATATAAAGCCTAACCCTTTGCATCGCACGAAAACGAATTCAGCACAACTTGTATTCGACCCAAGTATCCTAAATCCAACCTACAAATCATGTGATTCAGTTGCTGCTATTCCTCTTACAGTTCCTGGAGCTGCAGATGATTTGTCAGAAACAGAATTGAAAGAGCTTCAATTGTTAAGACAAAGTCTGGAAACTTGTTGCCACATATTAAAACAGCAGAAGCATTTGCACCAGCATCCACAAGGTACGATAAACGAAACAGAGTCTCCACCATCCCGACTCAATGAGCTGACTAAAAAGTATACTGCAGACGATCCACGTAACTACATAAGATCAGATAATTGTTCTGCTGTTAGTAGCCTTACAAACGTTTGCTTGCCTAGCTCACCACCTCAGGCTACAAGCCCAACTGGAGAAGTGAGAGATATTCTCGAACAAATACGTCAATTGCAGGACAATATAAGCTATGAAGACATGTTGCTGTATATGAAACCTGCCCTTTGTAACACTGTATCTTCACCCACAAGCACCTCTGCAGAACTAGCCAAGATCACGAATGCAACTTCTCAGGGGAAAACAATTCGCAGTTCCGTTAAATGTTGTGAAATACAACAAACCCCAAACCTCATGACATCATCTCCAATATTTTCTAAGACCACTGTCCATTTGGCGTCTCCTTCAGCAGATAAAGGTACATCAACATTTATAACAACAGCAGCACAAAGGACTTTGAGCTCTTCCAATGACACCGAAAATTTATTGAAGCGCCCGTCAACTTTACAACAACATAAAAGAAAATTCTTTACCCCAAAACCAAATAAAGCTCTTTACATTCCAATGGTGCCGAATATAACACCGACGCCTTCTAATAGATGTATTTTAAAAAGTCCTGTCAGCAGTGTAGTAGGGACAAATTTCTTCACTGGCAGAGGAGGCAGAGTGCGAAAAATTTGGGTCTCACGTTCAGCACCTACAACACCAGGCACCGCATTGCCGCCTAACCGATTAAGCGATGATAGTCCATTACTTACAGATCATGACGAAGATCAGGAGACTGACCAAATTGAAAATATTAAGTAATAGAAAAAGTTGGCATGTTATGAAATTACATACGTACACTCATAACATAACAAAGTCAACTGCGGTTCAAATAATTCAAACATACATACAATATATGAGCGTACATATGTAGGTATGTAACATAATAAAGTCAACTGCGGCTCAAATGTTGTGTCCCATAATACTCAAACCACTCAATTCAAGTCGATGTAACAATTACAGCTTAGTAGGTTGACCCAAACGGTTCATGGCTGAAATTAAGTGGTCCATCATATGCCATGTAAGAACAAATGCATGTAGCTAAGTCGCAGTGAAATTTGCACACGTACAGATGTGCGTACTAAAATAGTATTTGTACATATATTTGAACAAATTACATGCCCCGAAAAAATCTTTTTTTGGTACAACAGCGGGGGTTTGGTGTGATAGTTTATATCATATTCCAAAGCCTATACATACTGTTGTTAATCCTTTAATACCCGAATGAATTGGAGCGTAACTAAACATATTTCAAAGATGCTCGTACATCCGTGGATGTTAGTCTCGACCTAAATATAAATTAGTATAGATTTCAAAGTTCAATGAAACGTAGTTTAGCCATTATAAAATATTGTCTGGATAAAAGTAGTAAATTTTTAAACACAAACATATTTTACTGTAATTTTTCCCTAATAGTTGACTAAAATTCAGCTGTGATACTAACACAAATATATCTTGCATTTAGCTCTTATTTTCGACTTTGAGCAGCTTGCAAATAAATACCAGCGACGCAAGCTCCAGCAACAAACTGTTATAAAAAAATAAGAATAGCGTGGCTGCATCGGGCATTAAAGGTTTAAAACATGCTAAAGCTGTAAATAGCATTCCTTCACACCCCTAACGCCCTTTTTTAGTAATTACACTATATAACTGCTTTATTTATGTGTACTGAGAAACAATGTTTCATAGAAACAATACCCTTTCAAGAAATAGAGTTTGAAATAATATAAGAATATGCCACATGCAGCTTAGAAACCTTTCTATGGTTATTTGATGTCATTTTACAAGGTTCCTCAGTTTGCATATGTTAAAATTTTGCACATTTCCATAAAACATAATTTATTGCAAACAACCATCTCTAAACATTTTCATAACCATAGGTATTCTTTCCAAAAATATTTCTGGTTATGTTTAAAAAGTTATAATGATAGATATTTTTAAACATTTTAGTTTGTTAATTTAACTTAAAAGTTAATAAAAATGGATAAAGTTTATAATGTTATTTGTTTAATTAATTATTGGTGTTTTGAATTATCGTATTCTTCAATAGATTCGACCAACAAAGGCCGTGGCAATACATATACAACCAACCGTTCATATTGGTTAGATAGCTATTGGGCAGATAAAAGATAGAAAGGGGTAGCTTCAGTATTATTTGCAATATTTTGACCAGCGACCATTCAATTCAACTGTATGTCAATGCTCGGTGAAAGTATGACCCCTAGGGAAAGTAATGCGAAATCGACCTCACGTCGTCCTGAATTTCAACTCTGCAAAAAGATTGATATCGGAGTGTGATTGTGCTTTTTCTGGTACTATGCTATTCTCACAATACAAGAAACTTTAATGGCCTACCCAATGACGATATACAGATGGTAATATGCTTGTGATTTGGACGTTGCATCAGGAATCGGTTACAAAACCTTAGCACCGCTTAGAAAAGATAGCTGTATAAAAGGGGATACAGCTTATGGGTAGAAGATAAATGTAACTTTAGGAGCGTTAAATACTGGAGTCGATGGAATAAGTCAATCCAATAATATATTAAACTGAATAAATGAAACATCTAAAACATTATTTTAGATTTCGAACTAATTATTCATCTAGCTCAAACAATTGTAGCGTACAAACATTTGTAAAACTCTTGGTTTATTTACATAACTTTAAATTCAACACTATTTGTGGAATACATATTTATAAAATAATAACTTTTTAGAACTTTTTACTTAAAGATCACTAAATCTCTGGGTTTTAATACATTCGATTTGAAATTTTATATATAGGTATGTATATATATTAGAGCGGGTCGATTTAAAAATCGCTCATTGCTCTGTGAAAATCGTATTCTAGGGATCAAAATAAGAAACTTTGCCGAAGGAACCATACCTCTAAAGCGAATTCTGATGTCCCCCAATTTGGGTCGAACGAAAAATCCCACTTTGACCCATTTAGAGTGCTCCAATCGAGTCCAAATGTATGACCGACCCCCACTAACTTTGGACGGCCGATCCACCCATGCCAGTGGTACACCCCCTGGAACTCCCCTGGGGGGTTCCCCATACAATCATTTCAAAATATCACCATTTTTGGCCTTTACATGAGAAAAGAAACTAAAAAGTTCGACCCAAATTGGGGGACATCAGAGTTCGTTTTAGAGGTATGGTTCCTTCGGCAAAGTTTCTTATTTTGATCCCTAGAATATGATTTTCACAGAGCAATGGGCGATTTTTTTGCCTCCCCACAAATCGACCCGGCCTAATATATATATAATATATTAATGATAATTTAATAATTAGTTGAACTAATTTGTTTTTTTTTCTAATTATGAAAACAAAAATCGTGCTTTACGGATCGAAATGCAAAACAAATTAATATTAAAAATAGCAGTTGACCACAAGATCAATGCACATATTTTGTTTTTTGCCTTTGATCCCTAGAATTTGAAAATCTTTTGTTCATAGATCGAGAATTTAAAATAATTCAAACGAAATTTGACAATTTATGGCCCAAATAAATAGAAACATCTAAATTTGCAACCCTGCTACTGCTATCTGTTTAATGCGCCTTGACTATAAACCAATTTTATGGCTGCGAGTTAAAAATTATGCGGAAATACCTTGACTTTGAAATTAATTTGAGATAACATTTTTACATTTTAAATGTAGTCAAATTTTTTGTTTAAGAAGCGTTATGAACGAATAAATTTTGTGTTATTGAATTATATATTTATTTTTTGCTTTGATTTAAAAAGAAATAGTTAGTTAGTTTTTCTTTATTTCCAGCCACGAAATGTTCTCAATGGATTATACATATGTACATAAAAATTGATTATTCTTGAAAAACGAAAATAAGGTTTTATATCTGACTAGGTGCCATTGACGGAATATGGCTTCAATGTTTGGTAGCAGTAATGTATCTATGGAAACTTAATTTCAATGTAGCCCAAATCAGTAAATGAAACGCGGTGCTTTTGTCATTGTTTTTATGAAGATCGGATATAAAAAGCTAAGGTGGCATCGACTCTACAAATATGTACAACAGTTTGGCCGGATATTACTGCGTTACTGCGTTGTTTCATAAGAACGTCACAGACTTTTATTTTCTCGAAAAATGGGAAACCATCATACACCGATATTACGAAAATATTGCCATATGCGCATGAAAATAGTACATATTTCAAATGAGAATACTTATAGAACAATAAAAACTCAATAATTCCATAAATTATTTAATATAATAAAATAGAAAGATTCATTCCACTAAAATCAGCCGAACAACACTCATCCTCATTTTTTGTAGAGTAGAATAGTTCTAGAAAGAACTTGACAGCCGTTATTTAGAACAGAGTAAATGCGATTTTATTGCAAGAAAGGAAAACATCATAATTTTAGTGGCAGTGGTTTAATTGTTGCCCAATACAACCGAGTGTTTTCAAGAGGACACGTCTATTCCCAAGTGTAGTACCCTTACCATGCGATTCCTCAATGCCTGAGACGTCTGACCTACTTGGGGCGTCTATGGCAACAAAGGTAGCTGCCATATTACCGGAAGAAGAAGAAGAATATATCCAGTTTCTGAAGCTGAAGATTTAGAATTGGATGAAATTCAGGAAGATGGAATAATATATGGCAGCGATTATTATACGAAAATTATTTATTATGGTCTGATTAAACCTAACCCAGAATTGCTTGTTAATATGAAAAAATCTATATTTAATCAATTTACTGGAAAGGAATTTAATAACATTTAACAAAATTTAACAACAAAAGGGTGAGTATTTAAAGTACATTTATGGTGCAAAAATTTGTAAACGAACTCTGCTGTGGTGTCTTCTACCGATTTTTGTAAGTTAAGACACATTTTTTGTTCCTTACCTTTTTTGCTTTTCTTTGCGAAATAGCTTTCGCTTACACTCTTAATCCTATGCAATCGGCAAATTTCTCTTATGGGAGTACCAGCTAGTTGGAGCAAATTTAGCTTTTCGAAGTTATTTGTCGCTTAGTGACTTTAAGGGGTTAGGGGTAGTCACAATTTTCAAAAAATTGGATTTTTTTGCGAGACATACTTTGCAAGTTATTCAACAATTAACAAAGTGCGCTCAGGCGCTCCGGAGCTTTCGAGAGCAAGTAGCTTACAGTCGAGAAGGTAGAATGCTACGTACATAGGCAACGGCAAATCGGTATTTTGGAAGCTGCTATGACGGCTGAAGAACTATTATATGACCCAGGAATAGATGACACAGTGTAAATAATTAAATAATTCGTATAACTCTACATAAATCGATAGCAAAACTTTAAATGCGTTTTTCTCAAAACTATGTTTTATGTTTATACAGCTTTTGAAAAACATAAAAAACTCGTATCTGATCGAAGGATTTTTTTTCAAAAATTTCGATATTTTAAACAATTAATGCTTGGTTTTTTCTCGAAAAGCTGAAAAATATTTCTTGAGACCGCCATATTGTTAATTTTGACAAAAAAAAACTTCGACCAGGTACAAGATTATCTACACTGTGCTACAAAAAAAAAGAAAACGAAATACACCTGACAAATTACACACTGTAGGTTGTTTATATGGTCGAATAATGCATAAAAATATTTTTGTTATATTTGTTGTACCCTCCAATTTTTATTTATTTATAAAAAACCGTTTTTTCAGACTTTAATGACTGAGATATCCGTAGACTAGATATCTCAGTCATTTTTTCACCGATTTTCAATATTTTATATGTTTTGAAAATGATATTGTCAGACCTTTCAAATGATGTACAACAAGTAATTATTCAGACTAGTTAGCTGTGATTTTTATTTGATTAAACCTGGAGAAAGTGCTTTTTTATCATTTTTTTAACTTTAACAATTTTTTATTGCATAATTTTACAACAAAATTAAAGATGTTTGTTAATATTCTTTAAGTGCATTTATTAACGAAGAAATTAATGTATTACTTTCAATAATCGGAAAAAAATTGCGTAAACTACGCTAGTTTTCCGTAAATAGAAAAAAATGCCTTGAATATCTATCCATTTGTGGAACCATAGCTTTTGTCTTTAATGATTGTTTACTTGGAAAAATCACTGCATTCTTTATGTATTGACAATAAATGTTTGATAATGACAATTTATCATAAATTACAAATGAAAGGTTTACGTGTTTCTACATAATTTTGCGCCATAATTTTCGCGCGATTTTTGAGGCGCAGAGACCCTCCTCCTCCCACGCAGTAATTTTACCTCTCTTTAATTCGGTAAGTTTTGAACCGCGTGGCATATTGATATTTATTTACTTAAAAAACGATTTAAATTAAAAGTTGTACTCAGCGAAGACATAAATGCACTTTAAAGCTTCAATTCCTAATGCGTTCTATAGTTATGAAACGGCAAAAGTAGTAACGAATTGCTCTGACTCGTGGTCAAAGTAATGGTACAAACAAACACAAAAACACCACGATGAAAAGTTGTTGTTTATTGATACTGAGAAGAATAACGGTATTATTCCATATATTCATTTATTTTTAGAGAGTACCTACATATTTTTGGAGTAAAGATTAAATATTCATGTTATGTGTCCTATAGTTATGAAACGCACCCTAGTCTGAAACAGCTATTATTTGTTGATAAACAACATCGCCGTGAATTAAAAACAAATACTATTGTGGTTGAAGCATACAATCTTCACTTTGAGCGCAATTATAGTGAAAGTCGCTGGTATGAACCAGAATATATATGTTCCACGTGCTCCATATCACTAAAAAAGTGGAAATCTAGTCAGTGTTTTCAAGATCGTTTGCCATTTTCGAGCCCAATGGTTTGGCATCATCAAGTCATTCACAGACCAGAAGACTGCTAGTTTTGCCAAACCAACCTCCAAGGTCAGCGCTTCAAAACACGTAACAGTATAAAGTATCCCGAAGTGCTAACTGCTACGAAACCATCTTTAAGAGAAAATGAAAACAAGCTAACTGAAATAAAAAAAGTAGATAATTCAAGAAGCGGTGATAACAGTTCATCTAATAGTTCACATAGTGATGAACCTTTTATCACAGCTGCGTTAGAATCAAAAGAGCGGCATTTTGTTTCGAATTCAGATATGAACGATTTAGTACGTGATCTAGAACTCTCATACAGACATGCTGAGGTTTTGGCATCACGATTAAAACAATGGAATCTTGTAGAAAATGATTTCAAAATAACATTAACAAGGAAAAACTCTGAGGGGACTATTTTCAATAACAAGAAATTGTGTCAATTGAAAAACGTTTCCTCGGAAAAAACAAAATACATATGTTGGTCGCTCAAACGCGAGACGAGCGATTCTTCTTTAAAACGACGAAGGTCGGGTAAACATTTTTAGAAAAAGTTAGGTATGTAAAATCAACAAAAAAATTTATATAAAAAACAGTATGATTGTTCTTTTTACTCCAAGTCAGAACAACTTCATCCCAATTTTCAAAGTTGACAAAAAATGTATGACCAATACATTGTACACACTGCAATACACATGATGACCCATATTTTCTATTAACGAAAAACTAGCGTAGTTTACGCAATTTTTGTCCGATTATTGAAAGTAATACATTAATTTCTTCGTTAATAAATGCACTTAAAGAATATTAACAAACATCTTTAATTTTGTTGTAAAATTATGCAATAAAAAATTGTTAAAATAAAAAAAAGGATAAAAAAAAACTTTATCCAGGTTTAATCAAATAAAAATCACAACTAACTAGTTTGAATAATTACTTGTTGTACATCATTTGAAAGGTCTGACAATATCATTTTCAAAACATATAAAATATTGAAAATCGGTGAAAAAATGACTGAGATATCCGTAGATTATATTTATATTTATAAATAAATAAAAATTGGAGGGTACAACAAATATAACAAAAATATTTTTATGCATTATTCGACCATATAAACAACCTACAGTGTGTAATTTATCAGGTGTATTTTCAGTGTTGCACCGTGCTATTAATAAAACGAATTTCTCTTGTCCGATTTATTAGATGAATCTCCAAAGACTTGTGGTGATCACCGCATGAGACTTCTCATCATTTGAAAATCATCATTTTTCGGGGTAGTCACCCTAACCCCTTAAAGCAAATATGGATATTAGAAAGCACAGAATTCGTTGGAACTGATTTATTATACTTAATTTTAAAACAAAATTATTGATCTCGTCTCTACTGATCCTGGAATTATTTCCTTTCCTCTTATAGACCTCTTGCCGCCAAACATTTTAATGACATCTTACCGCCTCTGTTGACTGGGATTTCCTGCATGCTGATAAAATACCTATAATTTCTGTATAAGGAAAAGAAAAATATGGCACCGCAGGACTTGAAGCTGAATCATTTATGAAAGAGTTCGAGTCATCTCTTCCACTTTAACACATGCGCTACAGTCTATTTTATTGTTTGTTCGATTCGCTGAGCATTTATTTTACCACGTGAAATATGGCAAATCCCTCACGTGAGTTGGTGTGTGACTATCATTCGGAAGTGCACAGGTTCGAAGTCCGCTTTGTGCACGAAACACTAAATGGCAGAAAACGTTTTCTCTAATAGCGATCGTCCCTCGATGAAGCTGTACGAGTATCTTAAAGAAAA
This sequence comes from Anastrepha obliqua, assembly GCF_027943255.1. NCBI lineage: Eukaryota > Metazoa > Arthropoda > Insecta > Diptera > Tephritidae > Anastrepha > Anastrepha obliqua. The sequence goes on from NC_072893.1 coordinate 476,686, forward strand.
ATGAATGCATGAATTAACTTAAAGTGTCTCAAAATTTCTGATTTGAGTTCCATGAACAACCATGATTGAGTGAACAGATAGATCTTGCATGAATTAGTTCGCTGTAGCCGTAATATTAATACCCAGCGAAACCTGCGTGACCGAAGCTCTAACACAATTACACTTTTTTATATGTTACAAACACATATGCACTCGTATTTCTTTGGAAATCGACTTTTTTTTTTGATGCTCCGTCCCCTTTGGAAAGGTGTAAGCAGTAAGCAAACTTCATTCATATATTTTTTCTCATTTTTGCATCAATAGAAAAAAAAACAAAAAAAAATGGCAAGTGGCTGTCAAAGCAATAAGTCAAAAAGATATCTTTTCTCTCTTTTTGATATCAAAGTAGGCCGAGAATCAAATTGTCAACCTTTGGCAAATATGTAAGCAGTAAGCAAATTTCATTCATATATTTTTCCTCATTTTTAAATCAGTCAAAGTAAACAAACGCCGTAGCCGAGTGGGTTGGTGCGTGACTGTTATTCAGAATTCACAGAGAAAACGTCAGTTCGAATCTCGGTGAAAGCAAAATTAATAAAAACATTTTTTAATAGCGGTCGCCCATCAGCAGGCAATGGCAAAACACCGAGTGTATTTCTACCATGAAAAAAATCTGATCATAAACATATCATAAAACAAAATGAAATAAATGTATAAAAAAAAAAAATTTTTTTGTGATTCGAACCAAGGATTTCGGATCGGAAGCCCACATTGCTAGCCGCTGGGCTATCGCGCTGTGCTGTCGCCGCTGACCTAAAAGTTATTTTGTTCGTCGCTACGTTTATATGAAACTGGCACTGGCAAACGAATCCATATGTATGAAAGGGATAAAAAATCACACGTACACAAAATTTTTGGCACGATTTTCCCAACGCTTTTAACAAAGTGATTGCAAAGGGGCGGGGCTAGTGACCGTTTTCAGACCACGCGTCCCGGTAACGTGACCGGTCACGTGACCGGGACTCTTCTTGCTGGGAACACTACTACTAATACTATTGCAAGTGTTGACTAGTAATAAATAAATGGGCAATAAAAAGTAAGTAATTTAGTTTAATTTTTTTTAAAGGTAAGAAATTCAGATCTTGCGCGGCAGGTCAATTCACAATAGGGCGAACATTTGTCGAATGTTGCTCGATCGTAATTCACAATACCAAAATAAAATATTAAAGGTCTCTTCTACTGCCAGCCGATATTCGCAATATATTAATATATACATACATATGTATATAATTGGCTCGTACACCCTTGGATGTTTGGTGAGCTCTTTCCTCCACATGTGGCGTGCGTCATGATGTTGTTCCACAAATGTGGGAACCTACATTTTTTGCGTACTCCGAAAGGCATACGGTTTTTTATGATAAGCTTTTTCATAGCAGAAATACGCTTTGCGGTTTGCCTGCCGGGGACGACCGCTATTAGAAAAAAAATGTTCTATTGTTTGATGTTCATGTACCGAGATTCGAAATTACGCACTTCCGAATGGTAGTCACGCTCCATCCATTCGGCTACGGCGGCATATATATATGTATATACTATACGCGCTCGAATATCGTTCATTGGTTAACTCTTTCCAGGGCGCTGGTATAAAATTTATACCACTTATTTAAATGTTTTTCCTGCATTTTATGCGCATTGGTATAATTCTTTTACCACTTATACAGGCAAGTTTAAGCTTATATTTTCTAAAAAAAATATAACAAGTGTTTGAAAGAGATAAATATATATGTTTTTTACGCGCAAAATGAGTAGAATGTTGAAGTACTAAAGTGTTACTCAGAATTTATCATATTTTGTAAATAAAAGCACGAACAGCATCGGTTTCCTACAATTTTAATAAAATAAAGTGTTAATGAATTAATTACTCAGCCAATGGAATAAAAATAATCAAAAGACTTAGTGTGGAAAGTGTTTAAAGTTCCTGGTACAAAAAGAATACCACCGCGCGGTATATACGTATGTAAATGACATTGGCTAAAAAACTTAAGCAGGGTTCGAGATATACTATATACGGGTAAAAAAGGAGATCTAGTCGAAAAAAAACTTGGAGAACGTGTCGTTCTCGGCTTAACTACTGATTTTGGGGGAAAACACCATAAAGTGTTTTTCGATAATTTTTTCACTTCGTTCAATTTGATTCTTGAACTGAAAAAGCAGTTGATAAATGGGTGCGGAACAGTGCGAACCAATCGAAAATTTCTTCCTACCGATATTAGACCTGGTAAATAATTAAAACGGGGCGACTATGATTGGCAAATTAGTGATTCTGGTATACTCTTTATGAAGTAGATTGACAAAAGAGAGGTTACAGCTTTATCTAAATTGATGATCCGAGTAAATTTGTAAAGGTACAACAACGCCAAAGCGATGGTTCTGTCAAAGAAATCGAAAAGCCTGAAATAATACACGACTATAATATGCACATGAATAACGTTGACAAGTTAGATCAGCTAAAGAAGTACTACGAGCTGTACAGAAAAAGCCGCTAGTGGTGGCACCGAATATTTTTTCACTTTCTTGATATTGCAGTCGTGAATTCTTTTATTATTTCTAAAAGCATAGGGTACCACTTATCCCTTAAGGACTTCAAACTTGATTTGATTTCAATACTATGCAGTTCAGCCTCACCACCTATTCTTGGAACCAAAAATAAAAAGCAAGCTAGAGTCCGCATAAAGAAAAATAAACCGTATGTAGATCCAAGCCTACGATCTTCGTCATCTCACCAACCAGTCAGAACAACCTTACGTAGATGTGCGTGCTGCAGCACGACAAGCCACCAAAGAAGGACTCAGTAGATGTGCTCAAGTTGTAATGTGCCACTTTGCCTCAGCTTTTTTCAATGAGTTTCATAAATAATCCTCGCACTCCATGCGCGATGGTATAAAAATCGTACCACATCCTTGTACAAAATCCTGCAAGGATAAACATTTTTTTTTACATTTTCTTCATTAAATGTCTCGAATAAATGAAATAAAAAAATCTTTGTGTTTAATTTTTAGCGATTTTTTTCAGTGCGCCGGAAAGAGTTAACTGCTTAAATGTTTTCTATATTTGATGCTTCATGCATGGAGATTCGGACCTGTGAACAGTGGTCGAAATGAGCAATCTAGCGAGATTTTATAAAAAATTAAAGTTGTGAAATGCCGCCAATATTTTTTTTCTTTCTCTTCTTAATTGGCGCGATAACCGCTTACGTGATTTTGGCAGAGTTTAACAAAGCTCGCCAGTCGTTTCTTTCTCGTGCTAACCGGCGCCAATTGGACACACCAAGTGAAGCCAAATCCTTCTCCACCTGATCTTTCCAACGCAGAGGTGGCCTTCTTCTTCGTCTGCTACCACCAGCTGATACCGCATCGAATACTTTCAAAGCCGGAGCGTTTAACGTAGCCGCTCGATCTTTATTCGCTGCGCTATGTCTATGTCGTCGTAAAGCCCATACAGCTCATCGTTCCATCACCTGCGATATTCGCCGTTGCCAACGTGCAAAGGTCCAAAAATCTTACGCAGAATCTTTCTCTCGAACACTCTTAGCGTCACTTCATCGGATGTTGTCATCGTCCAAGCTTCTGCGCCATACGTTAGGACGGGCATGATGAGAGTCTTGTAGAGTGTTATATTAGTTTTGTTCGTCGAGAGAGGACTTTACTGCTCAGTTGCCTGCTTATTCCAAAGTAGCACTTGTTGGCAAGAGAGATTCTACGTTGGATTTCAAGGCTGGCATTGTTATCGGTGTTAATGCTGGTTCCTAACTATACGAAGTCCTTTACAACCTCAAAATTATAACTATCAACAGTGACGTGGGTGCCGATACGCCAGTGCGCCGATTGTTTGTTTGAAGACAGGAGATACTTCGTTTTGTCCTCGTTCACCACCAGACCCATTCGCTTTGCCAGTTTGGAGAAGGCAAAACCAACAGTGCGGTTGTTAAGCCCGATGATGTCAACATCATCGGCATACGCCAACAATTGTACGCTCTTATAAAATATTGTGCCTGAGCGATTCAGTTCTGCGGCTCGTACGATGCTCTCCACATCCGGTTAAAGAAGTCACAAAACAGCGAGTCACCCTGTCTGAAACCTAGTTTGGTATCAAACGGCTCGGAATGGTCCTTCCCAATTCAAACAGCGCTGCTGGTGTTGAGCAACGTCATCTTGCAAAACCGTATTAGTTTTGTGGGGATACCAAATTCAGACATCGCGGCATACAGATAACTCTTCTTCGTACTGTCGAATGCAGCTTTGAAATCGACGAAAAGATGGTGTGGGTCGATTCTCCTTTCGTGGCTCTTTTCCAAGATTTGGCGTATTTTAAATATTTGGTCGATGGTAGACTTTCCAGGTCTAAAGCCACACTGATAAGGTCCCATCAGTTGGTTGACGGTGGGCTTCAGTCTTTCACACAATACGCTCGCTAGAACCTTATAGGCGATATTTAGAAGACTAATCCCGCGGTAATTGGCACAGATTGCAGGATGGCCCTTCTTATGGATTGGGCAGAGCACACTTAAATTTTATTTCTTTGCCTAACCAATAATCCACTGCAGAGATTAACCCTATCTATTTTGTTCTGCTTTGCATATTCGCACAGGTGTGAGTCAGAACGTTAATATACTACTGTGGACAAAAAGTAAGGTGAATTTGGTTGTAAAATGAAAAATCTTTATTTATTCTTGTAAATCAATTTCATTCCCTTCAAAATAATCCCCTCCCGATGAAATACACTTATGCTAACGATTTTTCCAATCCCCGAAACATGCCAAATAGTCCATTTCCGGTATAGCCATCAGCACCTTCTTCGATTCAGCTTTTATCTCCTCAATCGACTCTAAACGCGTTCCCCGGAGTGGTCTCTTGAGTTTTGGGAATAGCCAGAAGTCACACGGAGCCAAATCAGGCGAATACGGTGGTTGCGGAACGATATGCGTGGAATTTTTGGCGAAATGGTCACGAAGACCGAGTGCAGTGTGAGACGGCGCATTATCGTGATGCAAAAACCAAGAGTTGTTGGCCCATAATTCTGGTCTTTTTAGACGAATTGCTTCACGTAAACGAAGCATAATGCTCAAATAAAATTCCTTATTAACAGTTTGGCCAGGTGGAAGGAATTCAGATTGCAACACACCACGAAAATCAAAAAAACTGTCATCATGACCTTTATTTTTGAACGACTTTGACGTGCTCTTTTCGGTCTGGCCTCGCCTTTAGCACGATATTCGCTTGATTGGTCGGTTGTTTCAGGGTCGTGAGCATAAATCCAAGTCTCATTTCCCGTAATGATGCATTTGAGCTTGCCCTGATAGTCTGAAAGCATTGTTTCACACACATCAACGCGACGACTTTTTTCCAAGAAATTGAGAGTTTTCGGTACCAAACGAGATTTGACTTTTCGTATGATATTCCGATCATATCAGTAAGGTCTTTAACAGTCAACCGACGATTTTTGAGCACTAACTCCTTCACTTTATTGACGTGTTGGTCATCTGTTGACGTCGATTGTCGTCCGGAGCGCTCCAAGTCATCAACACGTTCTCGACCCTCTTTGAAGTCTTTGTACCACTTATAAACATTTTTCTGCGACATGGTCGAATCACCAAATGCCTTCTACATGCTAAACGTTTCCGCAGCCGAAATTTCATTCCGCAAACAAAATTTGATGACACTTCTCTGCTCAATCAAATCAGACATTGTAAAAATCGAAAAATGCACTCTTGGTCGTTTGGTAAACACAAGCGTAAATATATTACTGATAATGACATTCACATGAAAGTTGGCCCAGATGTTATTAACAGTGCTGCCAACTCATGAAAAAAATAACTAGAGCGAAATTTTAATCCCGCGAATTTTGACAAATAAATTCACCTTACTTTTTGCTCACAGTAGTATTAATGTATTAGCGTTCTGTGTGAGTTTTCAAACAAAACAAGTGTTGCGCCAAGTGCAGATTAAAATTTTCTCACCTTTTTTCGCTAAATTAATAAACAAATTCATTTTTAGTTTAAAGTTAAAGGAATGAAATAACTAAAAAAATGCGGATTTGTGATATACATATTATATGTGTATATTTTTTAATTACAAATTGTAGTCAAAATTAACACTTGTAGTAACCTTGTAAAATTACCTAGTGCGAGTTTTACGAAATTCGACCGTATTCAAGCAAATTTTTTTTATTAATGTGATTCGTTGTGATCGTAAATATGCAAAATCGGCTGCTTACTTTTAATGCTATTCAACTTTCTAATTATTTTCTATTCGACCGATCTTGTGATGACATTATGGATTTATTAGTTGAAATAAAATCCACGGTTTACGTTATGGTGTAAAATATTTTAATATGATTTGAATACCATATACTGTTTTTACAATTGCGAATGATGTTGTCTCGTCGCCGGTTGAGAAGAGAAGAAGGTATTTAGAAAGTGCGTGCTAACGACTATTGTCAAATGACGAACTGTCATAAATTAATTGAGCAGCGGTGTTGCCACAACATCTTTATCTAAAGCACAGTTATTGAAAAAACTGTTTTTGGGTAAAGAAATATTGCAACTTCTTTTTGAAAAATATATCACATATGAAGAGCTTAACTCATATTGAAGCGACCCCGATTGTGACTGAAAAATTAATAAAATTTAATATAAATAAGTTATAAAATAAAAACAAAAAATAAAAAAAAATATTTTTCTATTACTTTAATCTCACATCTAGCAAATAAAACCCATTTTGTTAACACTGTATAATAAAGCATTAAAAATATACCACTGCAAGTACTGTAAAAATTTGTTTTCGAGATATGAATTAAATTCCGCTAGATCGACTATTTCGACCACTGTACCGCGCACTTCAGAATGGTAGTCACGCACTAACCCCATTCGGTTACGTCGGCCGCCTGTGTGCCTTATATATATGTATATATAATTGGCGTGTACACCATTTTTGGGTGTTTGGACGAGCTCCTCCTTCTATTTGTGGTGTGCATGTAGATGTTGTTCCACAAATGGAGGGACCTACAGTTTCAAGCCGACTCCGAACGGCAGATATTTTTTATGAGGAGTTTTGTCATCGTAGAAATACACTCGGAGGTTTGCCATTGCCTGCCGAGGGGCGACTGCTATTAGAAAAATGTTTTTCTTAATTTTGGTGTTCCACCGAGATTCGAACCTATGTACGTTCTCTCTGTGAATTCCGAATGGTAGTCACTCACCAACCCATTCGGCTACGGCTGCCGCCTGCGTACCTTAGATCGTAGTATTATCAGCCAACCCCGTATATACTCGGGACGTATTCCGCACTGTATGAAGCTAGCTAGCTTAAAAATATTACATCTAATTATATGGTCGACTTATTTTCGAATTGAATTCAAATAATTAAAAAGTTTTCGAATTTGGCGAAAATCGTTTCAATAATTTTGCCATTTAAATGAATAAGTGCTTTTCTTAAACGGACCGAAGAACCGATTTATTTTTCAAATCAAACTTAATCCAATCACGTCCAATCAACAACTGGGTCCCCCAACAACTCGGTTCCAGGCGAGCTTAACTTTCCAATGAAAACAATCAAATAGAGAGCATGGAAATAGTATTTGTTTCAAAATTTACTTACTTTTGGCCTTCTATCTCAATTGCTCAGTGAAAAGTTGTTTATTACATTTTGTTCCTAGTGATGAACAACATATGATCAACGTTTTATTGATCACACGCGTTGCCAACATCACGGCGGAATTTTCGGTTAAACGTGATGCTATCTCTTAAAAATTAACACTGCCGCTATTGTTGAGGCTCGAACACACTGTATGTACCATACTTACAAAATTTGGGCCAACAGAAGTGACTACTTGCATTACATTTTAATTAGTTTGCAGGTTGCATTTATTTTAAAACAATTTCATCTATTGCTATTTATTTGTACACATGTATGAATATTATCCATAGTTAAAATCACTTTAGTGGCAAACTTAGGCAGTATGTATAAGTATATCTGAATTTCCCTAATTCCTCATGTACATAAATACCAAAAATAAATTAAATTATTTTATTGTGCTTATTTCTAATTTCAATAATACTTGCAGCGAAATACATATATATGTGTGTAATTATACTCTGCGTGCCAACAGGGCTATACTTTTTCCTGGTTAACTTCACAAGACAACTGATACAAGCGATAATAAGCAATTAACGCAGCATTTAGTTATTCATCGGTCATACAAATGAGCGAAGAACCTGAAAAGAGTAAAACCAAAGATTTAATAAGAAGCAAAGGCCAACAAAATATCATGGAGTCGATCCCTACCTCGGACACCTCCAGCACATGCCTGCATTAAAATATTATCTAATAAAGGGAAAGGCGTCAGTGGACAAAATTGTCCCTAACTTTGTGATCGTGTAATCTGAATAAACTAGAGCTTTAGAAAACAAAACAATTACTAATTTAAATTACAAGAAGGACAAGTATTTGTCCGAGAGCAATGCGTCACAAAATTGCATCATTATCTCTGTGCTGGAGTGCAGTGCATCTGAAACCACAAAAATGGGGTATTGCCGTTCGGAGTCATAGGTACACCGTTGCAAGCGGCTTGATTCATATTATAATATTAATATATATTACAACTAGCATTTCCCAGTGGGTTTCGCACCACCATACATAAAATGTTTTTTTTATATCGCAAGAAATTTTTCATATTAAGTTTTCTTTATAGAACTCGTAAAATGTTTAAACAGTTGAATTAGTTGATTTTTTGCATTCAACATGCTTTCTAAAGATGTCACAATAGCCTTTTCTGTACTTTTTTAAAATTTGATTGTGGTGGTCACCTATATACAGGTAAGGTGAAAGAGCCGATAAAAACTTGTAATTAAACTTTGATTCTTTAATTTCCATTTCAATTTTTACGCTAAATAAATTATGCTGAAATAAATAAAGTTAAAAATGTTTTTCCAGTTCCTTGAATGCTCCAGTTTTTATTATATTTTCGTCCAAAATTAATATTAACATAATACACTTACAACCTCAACAGTACAACAGAAACGCTCATAAGCGGTTGTATATTTGTTGTTGTTTTTCCCATACAGGCATTTCGTATGAGAGGAAACCATTACTCACATAAAATGTCATAACTCAGGAACGGCTGCACCGATTTCAATCAAACTTCACACAAACCACCTCCTCAAAGATAGAAAACAACTCTAAAATTTTTGTGTCAATCGGTTTGGTGGTTCTTGAGTTATAAGATTACCAAGGAAATGTAACTTCTTTTTATATATATAGATTACTTTTTAAATATGTCAAGTATGCAGCAGTTTTTTCTATAAAGTGTGACCAATGGGATTTTTAATATTGCGCTCACATCTGAATATTTTTTAATGTTTTCAATTCAATTCTCAACACCTTAACATTATCTGCAGCGCATTAGCGGGAAGATCGACATGAAATAATGTGAAACTGTTCCCTTTTGTAAGAATTTGTTAGTGCGTACAGACATTTGTATGTAGTCGCCACAAATTATAAAATTTGTTAAATTTAATTAAAATTAAGAATCAATTCTCTTTAATTAGTTTATAAATTTATCAATTGTTATGAATTAAATTCTGAGTTTTATTGTTAAAATTGCAAGTAGTTAATTTTTAAACATTAGGTTAGATACATAATTGTACTTTCTTTTTTGCCTATACTATTCATACTATTCTCATCCGAGGCTTATTTAATGGACGAGGATGATGACAACATCCGATGAAGCGACGCTTGGAGTATTTGATAGAAAGATTATGCGTAAGATTTTTTGACCTTTGCACGTAGGCAATGGCAAATATCGCAGGCGATGGAACGATGAGCTGTGTGAGCTTTACGACGACGTAGACATAGCGCAACGAATAAAGATCCAGTGGCTACGTTGACTGGGCCATGTCGTCCGAATGGATACAAACGCTCCGGCTCTGAAAGTACTCGATACGGTACCACCTGGTGGTAGAGAGGAAGAGCAAGGCCTCCTTTGCGTTGGCGCCGGTTAGCACGAGAAAGAAACGACTGGCGCGCTTTTTTAAACTCTGCCAAAATCGCGTAAGCAGTTATCGCGCCAATTAAGCAGAAGATTTATACTATTAAATAAAATCTTAGCTTGCCTAAACCACAACATGAACAGAGTAAAAATATATCGAATGAACGCATTTGATGAGTACATTTGCCCAAACTGGTCAATTGGAAGATCATCATAATTTTCATATTGACCGCAGCATTAAAAAAAATCTGTATTTAGACACGTCTGCATGTAAGTACGTACATGCGTAATTCTTGTTTGGTATGTTTTGCCAATAAAGTTTGCCCCACATACGATATTATTCTTTTTAAGGGTGTTCCCAGTAAAGATGTACTTTTTGACGTGATAACGTCTTATAATTCGATTTAACAGGCTGCACGCACGAAAAAATGTGTCGTTACCTTGCTCATTAGTGTTACCTTGCTCATATTAGTGTTACCTTGCTCATATGTAGTTACCTTGCTCATTAGTGTTACCTTGCTCTTTAGTGTTACCTTGCTCTTTAGTGTTACCTTGCTCATTAGTGTTACCTTGCTCTTTAGTGTTACCTTGCTCATTAGTGTTACCTTGCTCATATGTAGTTACCTTGCTCATTGCATTGAATGAACTGCAAGCGAAAGCACGGAACGAACGACAAAGCAAACAAAGCAAACGAACGGCAACGTTCGACATCTTGCTCTCTCCTACTTAAGTGAGCGTATATATGTATGTATATGCGCATATGTACATATATAAATTCACGTATTTGTATTTGCATATGCCTTCTTATTGATTATTATTAATTTGATTCACTTGAAGAATTTAAAATAAAACCAAGTTTGTTAATAATACCTGTTGTTTTAATGTTATTATTATTAATTTTATTATTATATATGAAGGAAAAAATGTATGGTAATATTTACCATATACCTTATAAGATATGTTGTCTATACTAATATTATAAAGAGGAAAACTTTGTTTGTTTGTAATGAAGAGGCTCAAAAACTACTGGACCGATTTTAAAAATTCTTTCACCATTCGAAAGCTACATCCTCCACGAGTAACATGGATTATATTTTATTTTGGAAATAGGGCTCGAGATATAGGTCAAAACGTGGACCCGGGTAACCTTCGGATGTGTATGTACAATATGGGTATAAAATGGAAGCTGTTGGTGAATGCTTTAGTCCAGAGTATTTTTCATGCCGCTCCGTGACTAGGGTCTCGAGATAGAGACCAAAACGTGGACCCTAGAATGTGTTTGTACAATATGGATATCAAATTGAAGCTGTTGGTGAATGCTTTAGTACAGAGTATTTTTCATGCCGCTCCGTGACTGGGGTCTCGAGATATAGGTCAAAACGTGAACCCGGGTAATCTTTGGTTGTGTATGTACAATATGGGTATCAAATGAAAGCTGTTGATAAGTGCTTTAATACGGGATAATTTTCATACCTATTGATGACTAGGGTCTGGAAATATATGCCAAAACGTGGACCCGCCGTGTCTTTGCACCGAATTAAACCAAACTTACACACATTATTAAGGAGGTATTGAAGATGGTTTCCGTATAGTTTGGATACCTATTGGTAGACAGGGTCTCGAGATATAGATCAAAACGTGGACCCGGGTAACCTTCGGACGTGTATGTACAATATGGGTATCAAATGAAAGCTGTTGGTGAATGCTTTAGTACAGAGTATTTTTCATGCCGCTCCGTGACTGGGGTCTCGAGATATAGGTCAAAACGTGGACCCAGGTAACCTTTGGTTGTGTATGTACAATATGGGTATCAAATGAAAGCTGTTGATAAGTGCTTTAATACGGGGTAATTTGTTATGTTATGTTATGTAATGTAATGTTATGTTATGCTATGTTATGTTATGTTATGTTATGTTATGTTATGTTATGTTATGTTATGTTGTGCTATGTTGTGTTATGTTGTGTTATGTTATGTTATGTTATGTTATGTTAAAGTATATTATGTTATGTTAATGTTAACTCATTCTCTATATCCATACAAAAAATCTATCAAACAAATAAAATTAAAATTTTCTTTTGAAAAATGCAACCATTCAATCAGTATTTTCTTATGACGTTATCACGTTAAACTATCGTCAGTAAACCGACTTTACAGACAACCTCTTTTTTTTTAAATGGTAACGGAGTTATGAATGGAGAAAAACTCCCAAGACATTTCGTGTAAATAATACACTTTGCGCGAATTATATATACTCGTATCGCCCGTGGTCGAAGATTCGACCAATAAATATTCTCAATGTAAGTAGTAGGTTTTATTTATTTTAATAGTATAGAGCAAAAATTTGCATACACATTAAGGTTATCTTTAATATGAAAAGGACACTTCCTAGGCCAAAAATAAAGATTTTCACGAATATTTCAATATCTTAAGCTCTGTTAGCTTTTTTCGAAATAAGTATAGCAGTTTGCAAATTTTTCCTAAATTTTAAAATCGTAACTCTGGTTTACTATAATATAATAATTATCTAAACATATACAAGAAGTTTCTCTATAGGAGAATTTGTGGGATTCCTGAGCTCAAAAATCATTTTTTTCCTGTGATAAAATATTAATTTTTTTTCAAAGCCTGCTAGCGATTCATAAAATCCTTTTAAGATTTAGAAATTTTTTTTGGTTCTTTTTATTCGTGCACAAAATATCAGATTTAAGTTTGTATGGGAGGTGCTACGCCCCATTTTTCAACTATCTACCACTTACCATAAGTACGGTATACAGTTAAGGAAAAAACTCTACATACACCTTACTATTTTCAACTTCTAGAGAACTAGTGATAATATTCAACATAATTTTGATGTGAAAGTTTACGACATTAATAGTTAAGAATGTTGGAAGAAAAAAAAAGTTTGAAAATATTGGTAACTTATAAATTATTGGCGATAAACATAGAAATCGGTTGGAAAAAAGTCTACATACAGCTTTGGCAACTCTTAAAATACATAGGAAAATGGAGAGCTTAAAGGGAAAAACCCGTTAGTTTTCTTGATTTGCTTTATCTGTCAAACATTACAATTATTTAAATTCAGAAAGCGATTTGTAAAACACGTTTTAACTTTAAAAATAGCAAATAGAAAAGAAATTCAGCAATCAGTTCGAAACTATTGTCAAAAACTATAAAAAAACCAACAGTACCGAAAACAAGCCAAGATCTGGAAGGTCGCAGAAGCTTTCAAGACGCGATGTCAGTAGTGTCCTTAAAGAAGTCCACAAACATCCAAAAACAAGTGCCCCAAAACTAGCCGAATACCTTGCAAGATGTTCGAATATTACTGTTTCATCAAGAACAGTAATAAACGTTTTGCATGATAGCGGCCTTAAAAGTAGAACAGTGCGCAAAAAGCCATTTATTTCAGCCAAGAATCGTCAACTTCGCCTGGATTTTGCTAAGGCACATTTACAGAAAGGAATGGATTTTTGGAAGAAAGTTATATTTACTGATGAAAGTAAGTATGATATTTTCGGGAATGACGGCCGAAACAAGGTTTGGCAAAAACCGAATACTGCACTTGATCCCAAAAATATTATACCTACTGTGAAACATGGTGGGGGTAGTGTTATGGTGTGGGGAGCTATGGCGGCATCTGGAGTTGGTCGATTGGTTTTTGTTCAAGGCGTTATGAATAGATATCAGTATAAGACAATATTGGAACAAAATCTGAAGTCATCTGTCGAAAGCTTGGGCCTGGGAAACCAACGGATTTTCCAACAAGACAACGACCCCAAGCATACTGCGCATATTGTTCGAGACTGCCCTAACTCAGGCGTGGTCGGAAATTGCGCCCAGTATTACGGAGAATTTGGTGATGTCTATGCCACGTCGTCTTCAGGCGGTTATTGGAGCCCAGGGTGGTCCTACAAAATATTAAAAAAATATTGTTTTCTTTTATTTATTTAAAATAAATCAAATATTCTATTCGATTTTTAACACTGTATGTAGACTTTTTTCTGATGATTTTTTATTGTTTTTGTTATTTCTGTTATGCTTTTGATTTAGCTTTTTGTTTTGTAAATAAACTTTGTTTTTGGTCCTTTAAATATTAATGCAAACACTTTATTAATTTACCTTACGAATATCTTAGAAATACAAAATAAGGGGGTGTATGTAGAGTTTTTTCCTTAACTGTATGCATTCGTTTATTTTAAGCTTGATTGGTTTTCGTCTATATGTTAGATGTCACGGCCCTTTATATCGGAGTTGACATTTCCGCACAAAAGCAAGTTATTAATCGGTGCATGTTTGATTGAAATCGGGTGAACGATGTACTCGAAAGAGGCTTTAAATATTTTATTGTAGGGTATTTATCGGGTGTTTTTTTAAGAACTTGAGAACTTAAAATGGTAATAAAAAAAGTAGTGTTGGAATGACGACCTCCCTAGCCGAATGGTTAGTGCGTTACTATCATTCGGAGTACGTAGGTTCGAATCTACGTGCATGAAATATCAAATTGAAGAAACAGATTTTGCTAATAGCAGTCGCCCCTCGGCAGACAATGGCAAATCCCCGAGTGTATTTCTGCCGAGAAAAAGCTCCTCATAAAAATATCTGCCGTTCGGAGTCGGATTAAAACTATAGGACCATCCATTTGTTGAACAACATCAAAACGCACGTCACAAATAGGAGGAGGGGTTCGGTCAAACACCCAAAAAGGGTGTAAGCGCCAATTATAAGTCGATTGTTAAGCGCGCTGGATGGTAAGTTACACCGCCTTGTTGGAACCAGATGTCGTCGATGTTTGGTTGATAATTTGGAAAGAAAAATTCAGTTAGCATGGCTCGATAGCGTTCGTCCTTTACCGTAACGGTAAATCAGTGCTCTATGAACTTCGCTTACTTTTACTTACTGTTTTTCAAAGTAAATTTCCACATTTGAAAGCGTTGTTCTGGCGTTAAACGATTCATGATGACTTGCCAAACCTTACTGAACGGAAATATCAACCCAGTCTGCCATGGCAAACCATAGTCATAGATATTGATAGTTCTCATGCAGCTAAAAAACACCCGATATAATGATAAATATTTATTACTATTTAAATTGTTAATTACTATACTCGTACCTGTTAAGGTATTTACCACTGATAAACAATGCTTCTGTTTACTTATTTCTGTATGTTAAAAAATTGTAATTATAGAAAGTGAAAAAGAAAATGTATATTTCAAAAAATATAAAATTTGCGTTCAACTTTCATACACTAAAGTAATAATACCATTGAAAATGTTTTCTATAAACATAAAAAATGCAATAACCTAACTTTTTGGAACCAAGGAAGAGTTTCACGGAGAGAACTTAAATAGCTTATCATTTTATCAGCGAGGTCTATCCGAGTTTAAAAGATACAACATTTTTTAATTCGCAAAATTTATGAAGTATGCACAAATCATGCTTGAATTTTTTGTTTTTTGTCGGCACAGACTAGCAAGTACAGCACTCAGACACAATTAAGCCCTTTGTACTGCACTCGGGTTCCCTTTTTAATTTTCTTTAAATCTACTCGACCTCCGAAGAAATCTGAGTAGATCTTATGAGGCTAAGGAGGCAAGGAGCCAAGGAGTCAAGGTGGTCGCTTCTTATCAGTGTCAAAGACCTGAAGGCTGTAAAAGTATAGAGTGAGAGTGCGGTTCTCTTCAAAATAACCCCGCATCAGTTGAAGTCAAATACTCACGCTGAACTCCAACTTCACACTGAATATAGTATGTAAATTCGTTCTCAAAAAAGGAATGCTTCTATTTTAATTGAAATGCTCACCGGTTATCAATATATAAGGAAAACATGTACGTGCACATCTTGACATAGCTACTATTGTTGCTACAAAATATTACGGTAGTCAACTAATAATGTATCTATGTTTTGGCTGACACCTGCGGTTGGATTTTCCATATGATTACCGAATGTGCAAATAAGTTCTCAATATTTAAAAAAGAAAATCTCGAGAACATGTTTCGCGCTTTAAATAATATTTCAAATTAACATAATGCATGGGTCGAGCGGGAATAAGTATGCCATAATGGCACAATTATGTTCGCATATGTACCAGTTTTTGAACAAAAATATTTTTAAAATTGCTAACCCACATTTTTCTTAACTATTATACATTTTAGTCAAACATAGATTACGTGGTATTTACCTATAGATTAACAGTTCCATCCACAGCACTCATTCGTAGCATTACGATTTCATAGACCAAAAACTATTTTTAGATTTAGTACCCGTTGACGTCGATGGCATGGATAATTTATTCGTATCTGAGCAACGGTGAACACAAACAAACGATGTTACTTCATTGTTTTTATTGCCTGGAACTACATCTTCATGTGATGCCACACTAGTCTTCAAAGCAAATGACCCAGAAGATGTAGGTGAGTAACAAAGGTGTTTCTTATGAAGGAGAGACTGGTTACGGGTCAGCAGTGTGTTTCCTATTTTATAATCTCGCAAACTTTCATTGCAACTGGCACCGCTACTACTTCCGCTACCACTAAATCCGCTATCCAAATCACCTTCATCAAACTCGGGATTGTTGGTCGAATTATGAGACCGGTCTTTAAGATCCATTGAATGAAATGTAACTGATACGTTTTCAAGGCTATTATTTGAGAACTCATGGGATTGGCCTGATGAGAGTAATGAAGATGAATCACCTCCAAGCAAACCAAAACGCCGTGGTTTTTGCGGTAAATTTGGCGATGAAGAAGAAACCGTTGAAGGCGTTGAGATATTTCCGATAGCTACAGAAATGTCAACCTTCCCTGTGGTATCCTCCATGTCCTGCCTATTGTTAGGACTTAGGTTTAGTGGACTAGGAGGCATAATTAAAGCTTCCAGAGATAAATTTAGCTCATCCAGTACACGAAAGTGGTTGTGTTGAACTCGACGAAACTCTTCTTTTACATTATTAGCAGCGGAAACTTCAATACGATTATCGGAAAGAACTTTTCCAATCTTTTGATCGTTTACTTCTTCGTACAGATTTTCCGTTGTTCCATATCGAGTTGTATAAGTATGGCGATCTTCCACACATGGAGACGGAGACGGAGATGGAGACAAAGATATAGATTGTCCAGCAATTGATTTGGAACGAAAACCTTTTGAGAGTAAAGTACGAATAGAGTTGCGATGTGCATTCTTAGAAGTTTCCACGTTATTGCAACGCATTGTCGTAGTGTTTAACATTTGCCCATTATTCCGCGGATTATTTGAATGACATTTTACAGATCCTGGTTCATAATATGCGTAGGAGTAGACATGATTCATTGATCCAACTCCTCTGAGCATCTCAATGTCATGTTTCGGCACTTCAAGAGGGTGTGTTATCTGCGAACAGTGCGGTAGTTCTGCCGCCGAAGTAACTACACTAGCAGCGAACCCGTAATCCAAAGAAGATGCAGAGGATGGCGGTCTATTACTCTGCGCAGGTTCAAAACGTTCCATTGTAGCGGTAATGTTACGCGGCCAATTCACCTATTATAAAAAAAAGAACACGATTAGGAATGTTATATTATGCTTATATGCGAAGTTATCACCACATTTGATCTTAAAAAGAAAAGGAGGTGGGCCAACAAAACACCGGCAAGAAAAAAAGGATTAATAGAGATACTTTTAATAAAATAATCCAAAATCCCTTTGGTCTCTTATTTTTTATTATAAAATATAAAACGCATTTTGCATGCATATTAGTCGCTTTTGTCTTACTACTGCCAGTCAATTGTGCCGTTGTGGGCTAGTTTTTCAGTGCTAGTTTAAATGTGCTTTTCGGTTAAACTAAGTTTAACGCACAATTTTGCAGGTTTAAATTCAATTTAAAATTCCATCACAGTTAAACTATCACTGAAAACCTGGTTCTAAATAAACTGATGCATCTCTTTGTCTTTCTCCCATATTAATATTATCAGGCATGTTCTGCAAATCGTTTTCGGGCAATATTTTCGCATTTTCCGTTTTCAAATCGTTTGACATGTTCTGTAAATCGTTCCGTTTTCGTTTTTTTTCGAACATCAGCAAATCGTTTTTTCACCCTGTTCTGGAAATCGAAATCGTTAAAATTTTCCAGTTTTATTTTCGGCAACTTAAACGTTAGCGGTTTGTGATATTCTTAAAACTGTTTGTTGAAATAAATTTATCAAAATGTGAGTATTTACTCAAAATAACTGCATATATTTATGTAAATAAAAGTGTTTATTTAAAATCTTTAAAACTTATTCAAAAACTTTTAGGGGAAAACACAAGAACTCCAAGCAAGAGCTAATTTTAGTCGAGTTTATGGAATCTCATCCAGATTTGGCGAAGAATTTTTCGAAGGGCGACAGAGTTGCTGTTGAGGAAAAGTGGAAAGAGCTAACGACGCTGCTAAATGCAGAAGGGCCGCCCCAAAAAGATGTTAATGGATGGAAAAAAGTAAGTATTTAGTCAAATATTAAAATAAATATTTTTGAGTTGTCTTTTTTCAAGATATGGTCTGACTGGAAGGGGTGCATTCGGAAAAAGGTTGCCCATAACAATCTAGAATCGAGGGCAACAGGAGGTGGACCCTTTAATAAGCATGTACTGACGAGCAACGAAGAATGTGTTGCAAGATTTTGTGGAATTTTTGCAGCCGTTGAGGGCATAAGCCATTGTAGAAGCTTTGGGACAGAAGATAATAATAGCGCTATCGAATCTGAGGAAGAACGTCTCCAAACAAGTAGGGAAGCGGTGGCTACCCCGAGAGCTGCAAAAAGGCCACGAGCGTCAACGCAGGACAGCCTTCAGTCGTGTATGGCAACGCAATCTAGTTGTATGAAGAAAATATCCACAACTTTAGATAACATTTGTGAAAACCAACACAAGATTGCAAAATCGCAGGAAGATGAAAGGGAAGAGATTCGACGATTTCGTCGTGTTGTTGAGAAACAAAATGAATTGCTGGCAGAGCAAAATCGGTTGAAGACTCAAAGTATAGAGCAAAAGCAAAGACATTACCTCAAAATGGAGCAGTTGCAACAGGAAACAGTTAATATTAAAACTAAAATGCTTGAGATAGAGACAAAAAAATAAATATAAAAGAATCTTATTGAAATGTTATGTATATATTTACTTTTAATATGAATAAATTTTATGTTTCATAATACTAAATTTCTAGCAATATAGTCTCTTATATTTCTGCCAACACTATATAAACTACTGTTTTCCTCATTTTCAGCAATTTCCTCATCAATTGGATTGTTTTCTAATACGGTTTCTGTTTCAATGTCATCTATTTGATTACTCCTACATATGTTATGTAGTGCGCAACAAACATTTATTATCTTCACTACCTTTTGCGGCGTATATGGCAGGGTAGTTTTCAAACAACGAAACCGACTTTTTAATACTCCTATAACACGCTCAACGATGTTACGTGCTTTTGCATGCTGCTGGTTAAATCTGTGTTCTGCCGATCTTGGGCCTGGGTTTCTATATGGAGTCAGTAGAAATGGCTCTATACCAAAACCAGAATCTCCCAGTAGCCAAGACCCTCGGTCACTAGCTTCATACTGCGATAGGTAATAGTGTTTTGCACTGCTCATACTAAATACGAAAGCGTCATGGCTTGCACCAGGCCGAGTTGCATCAACTGCTCTTATTATCATATCAAAATCACAAATCTGTAAAATAAAGGCAGTAAATTTTAAGTTTTAGAAACACAATTTAAATTCATTCTTACAATCATTGCGTTTATGCTAAAAAATCCTTTTCGGTTAAAAAATAGATGCTCGTTCTCAAAAGGTTTAATCAGAGCCACATGTGTTCCATCAATACACCCTATTACTCCTGGAATACCGAATTTTTCTACAAAATGAAGTTTTGATTTTCTAGAATCCTCTTCAGACATTTTCAGCTTAATCCACTTAGGACACAGAACATTTTCCAAAGCATTGATCATTTCGGATAATACTTTTGAGACTGTGCTTCTACCCATAGCAATATCTGTATCCTTTCCGACGGAACGTTGATAGGAACCTTCTGCGAAAAACCTAAGACTTGCTGCCAGCTTTAATAAAATAGGTATGGACGTTTCCTTGACGAAAGATTTTACTTCATTCAGCACTTCTAAAAAAGCGTACTTGTTTAGGCGATAGTTGGAAACAAATCTAAAGTAGAAAAACTTAATGAATGCCACAAAGTATAACCATTTCTAATCTTACGTAGAATCCGGTGCACTGAGAGGATTCGAATGGTCTCTTAAATGCCGCCTATCTATTCTACTTTGGTAATCTTGCTCCTGTTCGCTTAACACATAAGCTGCCATAAAAAACATGATAATTTTTTAATTAAATCCTCTTATTTTGAAATTATTTCGTATTTTTTGCCAACGAATTCTTTTGTCATTTGGTTTGTTTAATTGCCAAAGAGAAATCAGCTGTTTCAAACTTAAATTCGAATTTAAATGAAATCGCACGAATTACAGAACACCCAAAACAAAATCGTACGAATTGCCATTTCGGATCCGAATTGAAATCGCGCGATTTTCAGAACATGCCTGTATTTATTCACACAAACTAACGAACTAATTTAATTAGTCCTAAGTCTAACGGGGAAAATAATTATCGAAATCTGAATCGATAATCCCGCATATGCGAACATAATTTTATATTACTCTGCGAATAAGAGCTCATATTTATTCATCAGTAATTGAAAATATATTATTTTTTAATTAAAATGGCGTTACCATCGCAGTAGTCTCATAGAACTTATTTATTTATGTGTTGTATTATATGGTGAGTAAATCTTTAGTTCAAACTTAACTATTCACTCACCTGAGATCTTTCTACATTTCTATTGCATCGACGTCCATGTCCCTTTCTGCGCCGGTCAGCAGAAATAGCATCAACAGAATAGCTATCGCAACATGCGCCCGTAAGCATATTGTTACCACGATCAAATTCCCTTGCTACGTTCGAATGTGGTATACACAGCTCTAAGTTATCAAGATCTTCCGAAGGGATGAAATCTCGAGCACTACTCCCACTGCTCTGGCTTCGGTAATTCCTTTTGGTGGTCTTTAAATTATTTGACTTTTCTGCAAAATCTGGATTCAATGTGCGATTCTGCAGTATATCATGCGTATAATTATCGTCACTAATTTCTGATGCGACAAAGTTCCCAGGAGCTATCACTTTAGAAGCCTGCATTTTGGAAGCGTTTGCAAATTTTGGTGAATCCGAGCTTTGCAGTTTGACAAAGCCTGGATATATCTCGTTCTGCATTTGGTAGTTGGTGTGTATTTAATTTTATTTACAATGTGAACCGTTTAGTTACTTTCATATGCGCTATGTAGGTACGTAGTATAACAGTGAGCCAAAACAAAAGCGGGACTCTCAATCGGTATTTCTTTACAGGCAAATAATTCCGCCACTAAAAAAGAATAAGCAAATAAAAGATATTACATTTTACAGTTTTTCTTGATTGTAGAAAACATATGTGTGATGACAATCTTCCATAGTATTATTTTATCTATAGTATTATTTTAAAACATGGCGCTTATTCTGACTAAACTACAATATGTACAGATATGAAATATATATCAAAGCAAAAGATTTGACGAGTATGTTTGAAAAAATCATAAAAATTAAATTGATTCATTTATTAATGAGATATTCGTATGTAAAGTTATTAACATTTTCATATTGATCACAGCATGTCTATGCAAAGAGTAAAATTATTTTTGTGAGCGGGATTATGACACATACAAGAGCACTTATAAATGTACATTTGGATTCTCAATAATTGTTTTGTTTTGTTCTCTTTACTAATAAATATGTATTCATGAACATAGTCCCAACGGGTGCTGCGAATTTTTTTCAAAATTTTGTTGTGATGGCAATAATTAGTATTCACTTAAAACAACGGTAACAGTGCAAATTAGAAAGAGTTTTGGACAGACGCAAAATAGAATTTATTTTAAGAAAAAAGTACATCCATATTTAATTTTAAAATATGCCTAGAGGACGACCAACTAACATTGAAGTCGATTTGATATGCGCACAAACATTAAAAGATCAGCTTAATCGAGAACAAAAACACATTTTTGACGAAGTATATACAATGTTAAATGATGAGGGCATATCTGTTAAAGCTGTTTTTATTGATGGACCTGGTGGCTTTGGAAAAACATTTCTATATAAAACTCTTACTCACTATATTCGTGGTATTGGAGAAACAGTGATTACCGTAGCTTGGACAGGTATAGCTTCAATTTTGTTGCCAGGCGGGCGAACTGCTCACAGCGTTTTTAAATTTCCCGTACCGTTGACTGAATCGTCAGTTTCTTTGGTAAAACCAAACACTAAAGCTGGTCAGGCATTAAAGGCAGCAAAAGCTATTATTTGGGATGAAGCTAGCATGGTACCTGGCAGAGCTCTGTTGTGTTTAGATCGTCTTTTGCGCGATATTCACCAAAATGAGACGCCTTTTGGTGAGAAAATTATTATTCTGGGTGGAGACTTTAGGCAAGTTTTGCCTGTGGTACCGAGAAGTACGCGAACTGGCATAGTTGGTAATTGTTTAGAGCGTTGCTCTTTGTGGAAATTTTTTAAATCATTTAAGCTCACAATCAATATGCGTAGTCAAGAAGCCGACTATTGTAATTTTCTTTTGCGCATAGGACACGACGAAGGGCAAGATAAAGTAATTAAAAAAAAAAAAATTACTGATTTAACTGAAAAAAATTTTAAAAATGTTATATACATAAGTTCTTACATATTACATATGAATAAAAATATACACTTTTCTAATCATCATAACTTTTAATATATAAAAGTGTCACATATGCTGTTTACTTTCCGTGGGTTACATACTAATATGCTTTTATTGCAGCTTCTAGCCGTTTATAAGGGCAAAGACCTCTTGTTTGCTTCTTTTGGCAATGATGGGTAGAGATAAATACTTTTCCAAGGGCAGATACTACTTTTAATACGATTCGTGTTCTAAGTAAGCTAAAATCAGGATTCAAAATATGTGATCTAATTGCTCAGGGTCTACCATCTAAAATTGATGAATTCAGATATATTTTTGAGCCTTCTGATGTAGATCTTGTGTGGATCTGAAATACGCAGTTACTGCAATACAATTTCGAGTTTCCGCAATTTAATTTTTCAATAGCTGGAGGAAAATCCTGAATATTAAATTTAAATTGCTAAAAATTAAATGACTTGTAAAAAATCGGTTTTTAGTGCTCTAAAAGAAGTTTTGTTTCTAAAAAAATTGCCCTCGCTATCACTCGCACTTCAAATATACGTTTTCTTTACAATAGCAATCCTATTTATTTATTTAAAAAATAAAGTCCAATAAATAATTAAAAATTCCAATAACACAAGACGAACAACTTCCTTAGGCGATGTACGCACTCAACCGCAGACAACCGAATTGCGTCCTGACCATTTTCTTCTACGAGCGATTGCGAGAAAAAAACTGAGCAAAAGCACAGATTAGCCGCGATATCCAAAACTAAGTGAAAACACAGAATGAAATACAGGCGCACTTAATGATGAGAATACTGAGAGGATACCTCAAAAATCTTAAATATAATGGCCCGATCAATTTAAGGATACAAATAAGACACCCCTTATTAGAGACGGTGAAAAAAATATCCCACCGAAAAATTTGAACCTTAGATTGAATGATTTGATGAAGAATGATGTGAAACAATTAATAAAAATAATGACTCAAGGCGGTGATTGCTGCATACTCAATAGAGCTTTGATGACCAACTGACATCTGATTTGGGCCTTTGAGAATGGATTGAGCCTATACACGCAAATATTCCTGGTGTTTTTGTATATACACCTTCAGTAAAATAACGCAAAGCTCCATAATAGACAAAACATCAAATTTAAAAAAATATATTTTTAGCGCCCACAAGGGCTGCGATGACTTTTTTTAGCACGAATATTCTTAAAACTTTTTGTGCCTGTGTCTGGCGATGTCTCTGCTACCTTTCTGAAAGCTTTATTATGCATTATTTAATAATGTTATTCACTGTTACCCCCAATATTTCAACTTTACTTGAAACATTTTAAATTTTCAGGCAACCAAAAATGCATAACTAAATTGTTTCAAATGTCCTGCTATCAATACTTCGTCGAAAAATCATCTCTCCGGGTGTTTGGACATAGAGATTTTTTTCGATTTTCTACTATCGAAAAAAATGGATCAAAGAAGTTGCATCAATTTTTTTGTAAAAAATGGAATTAAGTGCTCAAAAAAGCTTCAAATGTTGACAGTGACATACGGGGAGTGCTCTGAGTAAAAAAAAGGGTTACAAATGGTACAAGCTTTTCACAGAATGTCGAGATGTGAATGACGACGCTCGCTCTGGATGCCCCAGCACATCAACAAACGATGAAAATGTTGTGAAAGTGAAGAAAATTGTTATGGAGAATCGTCGATTCACAATTAGAGAAGTTGCTGGCTCGGTTGGCTCGGAAATTTTGGTCATGAAGCGTGTGGCAGCGAAGTTCGTTCCAAAACTACTGAATTTTGACCAAAAACAACGTCGCATGAGCATCGCTCAGGAATTGCTAATTGACGGCAACGATGATCCAGATTTGCTTAAAAGGGTTATAGCTGGTACCGAATCATGGGTATATGGTTATGGCATCGGAACCAAAGCCCAATAGAAGAGTCCATAAAAAAATAATATCGAAAGTCGAATGTACGTAGCCCGCGAAAACTTTAAACCTTCACCTTATTTTTTGAACAGATCTCGTACTTCTATTAAGACTCAAGATATTTCGAAAAAATCAAGTATAATATGTAGCTACTTAAGATTATCTTATTCACAGATTCTTGAGTGTTTGCAGTTGAGAATACCAAGCTGAACAACACTGAAGCTTCCATTAAACGATTTTCAACTCTGCAAAGGGTCATGTTAATAAACGGCAACATGCAGTAAGCCCACGAGATTTTTCGCACGTTGTTGTTGTTGTTGTTCTTGTAACAGCATAAACATTCCCCATATTTACATACGGGGATTGCTGCTGGAGTGACAGTTCTTGGGGTCGTTTCGGTAACATAGAACCGACTGTCGTGGAAACGTATTAAAGCGTATTTTCTAGCGATTTAGGTTCGCTGAATCCAGAAATTTCAATATTTTTGTATTTTTTTTAATGCTTACTATGCAAAAGATATTTAATACTTATTCTTAAATAAAAAGAATATGGACCAGCTATTCTAATTATAAACATTTATTTTGTACGCTAAAGCCAAGGTACTTTTAATAATAAAGAGCACTTTTAATAATAGAATAATAGAATTTTAACAATATATAAAGTAAAAAACTTTAAATTAAATGCTCAAGCAATAAAAAGTGTCTATGATTGAAAATTGTTCCTTTTCGGGTTTATATAATCATTATTAAAATCAGAAATGGTGATATAGTTAAATGATTTGCATTTAGTTTTCACTGAAATAACTCAAATACAAATATGAAACAAATTTAGAAGAATATACAATACAATGTGCCAAACTATAGTGAAGTTGCTGAAGGCATTTCGAAGGCAAGTAATTGTAAAACTATTATTCCCGGAATGTTGGGAGTTATAAAGATTATCCAACAACCCATCACTAACAGCTTTACTGAGTTTCATTAAATAAATCATTATACGGCATTACGACATCCTTAAACTAAACTCATTAAATAAATCGTTAAAGACATTACTAAAGCCAACCCATCCTCATTTCGAAGTTTTTTTCTGCATTTTTTTTTTCATTTTTAACGTTAAATTTTCCTATTAATTATTATCGATAATTAATGGAAAAAAATATAAATCAAAAATTGGTATATTTGCTACATTTGTGTGGATTAATTTTTTATATTGGTTCAGACACTTAGGTATCATAAACAAAACTCTCGAGATCATAATGGAAAGCCAACTCAATAAACCGTTTAGTTTTCTTTCAGAAAGTAAACAGAATATTCTTAAAGAATATCTTTAAGCAAATCTTCTAGAATTTTCTTTCAGAAACTGGACAAAATACTCAAAGAAATCTTTTAGGATTCCTAAGAACACGTACAGGTAATACATTACAGAGGTCGTGCTAATCTCACCACACGAGTTTCATTCAAAATTCGTAAAGAAATCCTTACAGATATCGGAAATCATTTTCTTAAATTTCGGAAAATTATGTGTGCAATTTACTCTCCATACACATATTTTTGACAAACATACATACATACTAAGCATACAGATCTATGCACAAATGTAGGATTAAACGGCATTTACATGGGTGATGTATTATTAAACCAGCAACTTACTTTTACACTGGTACTATTATTAACTGAATAGCGTGGAGTTAATTTTAGTGAAAAAAAATCTGCACTAACATTTTAAGTGAATTTCATTGAAAAATTCTTAATGCTTCAAAGAGCGAATGGCACATCTTAAAAAACACTCACCGTTAGTAAATTATAGACAAAGTTTTATTGTATGTAACAGAAATATATATTGCCCAATCGGGTTATCATTTTATTTCACAAGTCTATGAAGTATTCTACAATCTCAATTTCATTAAATAAATCTAATAATTCACAACATCCGCAAATGGTTGTACAAAAATTCAACTGGAAAATTTAGATGCAATCATCGATGTTGCCATACTTATGTTCATGCTTGACACGAAGGCGAATTCGAATAAGATGATGTTACTAATGTGAGGCGAATTGAGTACAATAGATGGTAACTGAATTAAATTAAAGGACAACTGCGAGTCAATAAATTGGCATATGTGAGTAAATGTTCCATTTACAACAATAGCTCAGCAAACACAATTGTAAAGCATGTCATCTTGACGTTGATCATATCTACGGCAAAAAATTCAGCTGGGTAATTGCCATCACCTAAATGGCCTCTGGCGACGGTCAAGCATTGTTTGACAAGAACTTTATATGTGTGCGTGTCGGGTGCTTGACGCTAATATCTAAAATTGTTGATTTTTACCGACAACAAGTATGTGGGACACGACGCCACCCGACTGCACTAACTCATACAAAGCGCAGTCAAGCATGCTGTATCGTCGCCAGAGGCCAAAAGAAATCCACATTGTTTATGTTCATGCCAAGGCGAATTTATTATAATAAATCCACCTTGGTTCATGCCTAACACGAAGGCGAATTCGAATTAGATGATGTTACTAATGCAAGGCGAATTGAATACAATAGGTGGTGCACTTCCAAAACAGATACTTTATTTTTCGCGATTTTGACGAGTCTGACGTCACCTTTCCAATGCGAAACAAACGAACACAATAAAGAAAAAAATTAGAAATTACATGTTTGTGAAAATTCAGTGAAATGTAATGAAAACGAAATGAAAAATACCGTGTGTTAAATTCTGAATGCAAAAATTAATATAAAGCCTCAAAATGCAATTTTTTTGCGTTTCTATGCGGAAGACACTGTGGCAAAACAGTGTGTGTGCGTCTTGATGTTCCACTAATGGGGAGAGTCACAGATTTAAGCCGACTCCGAACGGCAAACGATTTTTATGAGGAGCTTTTTCGTGGCAGAAAAGAAATACACTTCGGAGGTTTGCCAATCATAACTAGGAAAGAGCCTTAACTGGCGACAACATACAACAAAAAATGTGAGATAGAGGTTTTCGTATTGGTAGACAGATTTACAATGAGTAAATTCTATATAATTGAGGAATTTTGAGATGTGCCTCTTTCGAAGAAGAGTAAGCCTAGGTAAATTCTGGATAGGTTAGAGTTTAACCTGCTATAATATGCAAATAGTCCGGGAACCAGGGGTCATTTTGACCTCATCATTTCATGCCGACTGATTTTAATACTGAAGGCAGACGCCATCCAGTGGATGACGAAACCAAACGTCAGCTGGTTCAGTAGCGGTGGGTACGTACGTGGGATGCTGCGAAACGTGTCGAAAAGAAATTTTTAACAACTCATTTAATACCGGCTGAAATTTGTTTCATGTATTGTTGACATTTAGTAGAATAAAAACAATAGTCAGCTGCGCCGTAGAGGGGGGGAAAATACGTCAGCTGAACAGGCGAACTTGTAAAATAAATTAAAAAGTAAAACTACTTTATGCCGATTGAAATTTTTTTACATAATTTTTAGTCCGGGAGCCAGGGGTCGATATTGGATTTCATTTTTATACCGTTAAATTCTTAACTATACTTGTGATTTAGCTTTCATGAATAACGAAAGTGAACGTCAGCTGGCGCACCCGCGGTGGGTGTGATTGTGGGAGGGTACGAAACGTGTCGAAAAAAAATGTCTACCAACTCATTTTATATCGTCTGAAATTTTATTCATGTATTGTTGACATTTAGTAGAATGACGTGTTTTCCCCTCTCTACTGCGCAGCTAACTATTTTTTTTTTATTCTACAAAACTCACCAGCGCAGAAATCCAGCATGATTTGTTTTGAAACTCAGAGTTACGTGAAATCGTGGTCGAAATGCGCATGTATAACATTTTAGCTACATGTCCCTTTCATCGAGAATTCACATAATTTCAGTAATGCCGATTTCTTCTCATTCGCTTCGCGTCTTTTGTCATGATATTGATTAACCTGTCAAGATTCCTATTTACTTACATATAATAACACCTTTCATAATTACATCTTCTGTTCCTGGCGGAATATTTTAATGGAATGAAAAATGATTTTTGTGATGATACATGATTTTTGTTTATTTTCTGTGCTGTTGTCACTCGAAGCAACCGATTCTGTAAAAGCCACCAAGAACAAAATTGTATGAAAATAAATAAATTTTATTTGGCGGCTGCCGTAGCTGAATGGGTTGGTGCGTGACTGTCATTCGGAATTCAGGGAGAACTTAGGTTCAAATCTCGATGAAAGACCTAACTGAAGGTTCCTCCATTTGTGGAACAACATCAAGACGCACACCACAAATAGGAGGAGGAGATCGGGTGTACGCGCGCATATATTATATATGTATATACAGTGCACTCGCGATAACTCGAACTAATTAAAACAGGCGCTGTTCGATTTATCGAATTTGTTCGACTTATCAATTGAGTGTGCTATGTTAAAAAAACAGTCATCGATATCGATTTTTTTCAATTAAATTTATTTATTTATTTACATATGGATATGAACATGAATATGTTTAAAATAATTAATTCGTTTCAATATTTTTCATCAAATATTTGGCAGTCTTTGTGTCAGTTACACAAAAAAAGTCAGCTTTAACAGAAAAGTTAGGCCGAAAAGAAAGTTGTAATGTGTGTTTGTCTTTTCTTGCCTGCAGCAATGTTGAAGAGTGTTAACCTTTGCGGGGCTTACTTGTTCAGTTGTGGCCCACTGAATTACCTTATTGATAGAGCTAACTGCCCCCTCAGATGATATCCGCTCACATGTCTCAGTTGTGTTGTTAAACTCAGACTCAGAATCACTAGTTTCAATTATTACTTCTGTGTCGGTAAATTCGGCACCATCATTCCATTTGTTAACATCATAAAGCGTAAATTCGACCTGTAAATTATGTTTTTCATGTTATGTTCTTTCAAGATGAGTCCACTTATTGGGTAATTATTTTTTCTTTGGGACAGAAACCATTTGTATAAAGCGGCTTTCATTTTAGGAAACTCAGAAGCTTTTAAAGTTCTCCTCTTCCCAGGACCCAAAATCGTGTTGTTTACTGCTTTTAAAATTGCCTTGTCTTTCTTTTTTATAAGACTTATGGTGGACTTGGCTACCCCATATTCCTTCGCTAGAGAAGTAACACTACATCCACGTTTAATTTTGTTAAGGACTTCAGCCCTCTCTTTTAATGTTAAACACTTCAACCTTTTACGATCCATTACTCACATGCACTGATACACTACAAATGACAAATTTAAAGCAATTTGGTCAATGCAAGATGTTGTTCCCAGAAAACTAACGGGATATTAACGTCGAAATATTCATATGGACAATACACTAGTATACATATAATTTATATACATATACTATTACATATGTATGTATGTACAAAATGTACATGTTTGAAAAGAATGTGTGTACAAATAAATTTGTTTTTTTGTTCGAGTTATAGCGCTTTAATATTGTTCGAGTTACAAACTAGTCAATAGGGGAAAAAATGTGTTCGAGTTAGCACGTCGTTCGACTTAGCGGCTATTCGAGTTACCGCGAGTGTACTGTATATATGAAAATAATTTAAAACTACGGTACTTACCGCTTCCTAATATGAAATTTCAGCGAATTAATCACTACTTTTGAATTTTAACCATAAAATACGAAAACAGCAACGCTGAACAGAATGCACGTTAAAGAGATCGCAATAGAAACGATTTCCAGATCTTCTGCCTGCAGGTGCATTTCATTTTCAAAACACTGTAGAAAACTGGAAAATTTTGCATGTGCTAATAATTAAACAACTTTCCAAAAATATACGTATGGATTTCATAATCATTTTTTCACTTGATCTGATTTATTTTTAGCTAATTGAAATATCTTTATATAGACTTTAACAAAAATATTCACTTATCCTCTATAAAGGAGTATATACAATGTATATTATACATCTATATGGATTACGACATTAGTTTATTTAGTAACTATTTTGTATTCTATTATGTAGCAATTTACAACTTTCTCTTTTTCGTCAACGGCATAAACATTTTCACCCGTGTAAAAATTTATGTAAATAATGCGCTAAATTTTCTTTGAAATTTACTAGAATGTGTGTTTCTGAATGAGTTTAAAGCAAAATGCCCTTAGTTTTATTCAATATGCGTACGTACAATTGCACATACATATATACATAGCTGCAAAGAAGCCATAAGACTTCGGCCAGGAAATAGGTGGTACAAGTATGTAGTCCTGCAATTTTGTATGTTTGTTCATGGATGTATGGACATGTGTGCAAGCGTATAAACATAACCTTAGTGGGCATGGTAAAGTTATTACTGAACTTGATTGAAATCAGACTACGAATGGGCGCTACCAGGCGGTTCTTTCCTAGCTACTAATCAGTTGAACTCTTCAAAGTCAAAAAGATTAGTTACTTTTGTACAAAAATCTGCACATGCCCATATTGTGACCTGCTCCCCAGTGTGCTCACGCACAGATGTCTATATCTACATATTTATGTATGTACATATGTACATATCGTTACCTTAATATAGAAAGGCCCTAATTCATATACTGAACAATGAATAAACTAAACGCAAATATAACCGGAACAGGGTTACTTGTTTTAGTTTTTTAAGTTTTCCTTTTCAACAATTGTATTACCGTTAGTTTTCATAGTAAGGCAATAATTTTTTTAGTGAAGGTGTATTTAGAGGTTATACATAAAAATCCGTTAAAAACTCGATTCGGTAAAACATGAATTACGGTTATTTTTAATATTAAAGTCGTTACCTTTTGCGTATGTATGCATATGTACATGTATATTTTGATACATAAAGTTCAGACCCACGCACACATACATACGTATGTACATACATAAGGAAAGTTTAGAAAAACCTTTATATGTACACACATACATAGGTATGGTATTTATGTGTTATTGTCGAATTGTAAAGGTACTTTGTATCGAAAAGACGTACATACATAATTATATGCCCATTTCGGCTTTATAACTAGGCTTATGCAAGCATTATATTCACAGATGTGTACATATAACGTATGCAACATGCATTTCTTAGAATATACATATGTATGCACACACATATTAGTTTGTAATAGATTTATATTTTAGTGCGAGCACTTTCCGAAGATTATTTTAGATGGGTCCACATTAGTATGGATAGAGATTTTTTCGTTTCAACTCCATATCCAGATCGGCCAGTTGCTGCAAAAATCCTTCATTCGGGCGAATCTCACGCCGCATTCGCACCTTTCGTATCGCCTCTGAAGCAGACATTTTGCGGCAAATCATTAAATAAGCCAATACACATGTGGCAGATCTTGACATGCCCACCAAACAATGAACAAGAATTTTTCCTGAAATGTATTAATTGAAATAAACGCGTTTACAAACTTATATGATAACAAAATAATTGCGTTTCGCTTACCTCCACTGCTTATGGCGCTATCAATGAATTTCGCAGCGACGTAAAAGTATCGGGATATATCGGTTGTAGGAGCATCAATCATTGGGAAGCCCATATACCTGAAAATAGTATCTTTGTTGTTTCTTCTACAATGTTGTCAACAGTTTTTTTACCGAAAATAACAAATTGTAGATTGGTAAGCCAACAAAGCCAATCCATGAAGTGTGATATTATTAATAATTTTTATTTATTTTCGGTAATTTTTTTAGTAACACACTTATCCTTGTCCATACATACACACATATCTATATATACATATGTATGGTATGTATGTAGGCATGGTGAAAAGAATTGAAAATCTATCATCCTTGGTATGTATGTATGTGTCTGGATACGTGTTTAAACCTAAGGAAAACAGCGAGTAAAATTGTATGCATATATGCATGTAGCTCAATTAGGGGCAGCGGAGTGAAATTTCCGACTAAAACACACGTAACGTCAATTATTCTCAACGAAAAATTCACTTCCTTTCACTTAACGGCTAATGCTTGTGGTCTTTTGTATTTGAGTACATAGAGGAGTAGCACGAAAAATAAATCCTATTTTGCATGTATATGTACACGCATATGTACTTATATGTATACATCACACTTAGGCGCAACAAGTAAGAATGGCTAAATTCGGTCGGCACCGAACTTTATGTACTAACTTATATATATAACTTTATATACCCGCGCCAATTTAGTAAACTTTAATTTGGGCTGGCTGTTATTTTTGTTTAATTTTGATTGTAGAGAAATTTATTAAGCCGTTATCGAGATGTACACATTTACCCACAGCGGGTGTGCCACTGTTGCTGCTGTTTATCATTTTTTCATATTTGTGTGATTGTGCATTCCGTTATATAGCATGGGTAGTATTGAACGATTTCGAAAATTTTTAATACCACCAAACAAAGTAATAAGTGTACTGCGTGAGTGAAATATAAAAATATATCTTTAGATAGTTGAAATGTACTTACTATATAAATACAAACATACATATAAGTATAAACAATATTTGTCCTAGCAGGTAGCGTTTTACTTGATTCAAACAAAATACTTCCAAAGAAAATGAGGAAGAAGATAAAGTGATTGCGTTTTCAAGGTTCCGCTATCTTTTGTGGTTTGACGCTGTCAATCAGCTGCTTGGATGTGACGTTATAAGCCAAAAGAAAACGTAGCAATATTTTAAAAACACAAAGCCACTTCGCTTTTATTTAGATATTTTTGTCCACAGCTTTTCCACTTTCTGGTTACATACTATATATTCACGGTATACATATTTATTTAGGTGCTCCTCGTATTATTTTTTCATGTTAGAGTAATAAATATTAGGAGTAGTTACATATCTAAGCGCTGAAATTTTAACTTTTTCAAGCACGACCTTTTACACGACCCTTTTACACGACCTTTAGATTTTGAAGAAGACTCATTCAATAAAAACATTTCAATTTCTACATATGTACATGTGTATAAGTATATAAAATCGGACTTGAAAGTTCACTAATGAAGTCACGAATGATTTAAGACCAGTCGATTGTGACACTGTCAACTTTGTCTTGATTCAAATAATGACTGCCCGTCAATGTCGTACTTAACTCTTAGACAAGGTGGTAAGGTTTTATTGGAGAATCCAAAAGCAATTGAAGATCTTGAGGCGAATATGGTCTGAGCCAGTCGTGAGATAAAACTAGATGCCACTAATAGGATCTTTGAAAATTGGGTTGGGAAAAATATAGATTTTTGAAAAGAAAGCTATATGATTAACTGACAAAAAATGATTTCTTAATTTCGGTGTGTTGAAAACAAAATTCACAAAGTGTTGGTTGAAGTTATTTGCTTTTACAAGAGGATGATGATATAAATAAAGAAGATAATTAAAAAGTAAAATTAACATGCATTCATATAAATATTTTTTGCTGCTGTACTATGTACATTCTACACATATGTACATGTATAAGTATATAATCATACTCAGTAATCGCAACTAATAGAAAAATTTATTATTGCACCTGGCAAAAAAAACGAAAAATTATAAACGGCAAATCTTTTAAAAATTGTAATATATAAGAAAATATTATAAAGCTATATTGAAAGTATTATTGAAATGCTGGTATCAAGGGTTGCGATTACCGAGTGCGTACTACATGTGGGTTAAAGTTTTTAAGCACACCTTATGCTGGGCATATCACGATAGTAACTATGTCCAGTGTCCACCTGACCGTAGCGACAACCTTCTGCGGCATTCAGCACGTGAGTGATTCCCATCATTCGTAGGAAAGATTTGTTTTTTGCAGCAGCTCTGAAATATACATACATATATGAAGAAAGCGACAATTATGTATATATGTATATACACATATTATATGTAGATGAAGCAATGGTATACGAGTATAACAAGGTCGCACGTATAATTGTGACACCTGCAGTCGTTGCCCTTGGTTCATTTTGTGATACAATTTTAAATTTTGATCACAAACTTTATTTTATATATCGCACCCTAAATACAAAAGGGTCACAACTCAAAATGTCCCTTCTGCTCAAATATGG
The DNA here is from genome assembly GCF_027943255.1 of Anastrepha obliqua. NCBI lineage: Eukaryota > Metazoa > Arthropoda > Insecta > Diptera > Tephritidae > Anastrepha > Anastrepha obliqua. Next base: position 511,357 of record NC_072893.1, read on the forward strand.
ACGAGACGTTATCAATAAAACGGTCCGCGGATGACATATGGCAAAAATAAATTTTTTGTTTTTTGGTAGGACTGTTATAAGCTTACATGGAAAATTTCAGCGTGATATGTCACATAGTTTGTTTTCTGTGCTACTGTAAACAAGTCAAGCTCGAGTGTGGAAAATTTTGAGTTGTGACCCTTTTGTATTTAGGGTGCGATATGTATGTAGATGTAGAAAATGTATGGGTCGTATCATTCGCAGGCCGCTAGTTTGCTCTTGACGAATTTGACGTTTGAGTGATGTCAGCACAGAAAATAAACAAACCTTTTGTGCACAGTTACTTTTTTTTTTGTGAACCAATCAGTGAATATTTTGTTTTTTAAACTAAACAAAATAATATAATGGCCTCTGGTGACGGTCAAGCATTGTTTGACAAGAACTTTATATGTGTGCGTGTCGGGTGCTTGACACTAATATCTAAAATTTTTGATTTTTACCGACAACAAGTATGTGTGACACGACGCCACCCGACTGCACTAACACATACAAAGCGCAGTCAAGCATGCTGTATCGTCACCAGAGGCCATAATACAAATAATGAACCCGTGTTAAATTATGAAAACAGCAAGGGTTATAAAATCACTAAATGCAGTTTTCTCCTTGCTTTCCACAAGGTATTCTGTCATTCTTTCGCTTATTCTCCCTGTTATTTTCATTTGATTATTTTCTATGCTGGCGTCACATACCTGGGACCCATACAATCTTGTATTTAATCGTTCTTGGCAGTTATATTTACTCATATATGTGGCTATGTAAGTTTGGTTAGGTATGCTACTTACACATCACCAATGTAAATACCGGGATACACCTCATCACAATCAACATCATGTATGGCACACTCGGTTCTTCGCAAACCAGGAAGATTTCTGCCCGGGGCCATTGAATAATGGAGAACTCTCTGCAGTTGACGCCCGGTAGTTTGGTCTGAACTGGATGATTCCAATCTGCTCGGCGACTTTCAAATAAACAGAAAATATTTATTGCACTTGTGTACTGTGCATACATACAATAGGTACATAAAAGTTATCTTCAACATCACAAATGACATTTTTCCGAGATTCCGACTTTGAAACTAATTTCAATCGATACCATCCAAATTATTGGATTACAAAAAACTCGAAACAGAAGCTACATAGAAAATCCAAAATGTCATGTAAGATATTTTTAAATGATGTCGACGATATGTATGTATGTATATAGTATATACTCATTTGCATTAGGTACTTTCAATTTAAAAAATTAGATTAATATAAAAAAGCTGACTTGAAGTATTAGTATAGTATTTTTATAGAAACGGCCATACATATACGAAAAATTTACGTAAAAAGGCATTAGTGCTTCTCACGAATCGGTGGACTTTATCTGCATGCTATTATCTTGACTTCGTGCAGGGTTTAGTCCTAAGATTATTTAAAATTATGTTGTCATTTCTCATTTTTAGCTGAAAAAGTTACGAGTATTAACTGAATTTCATTCTGGACCTTCTAAGACAAAACTAAGAACCAAAGCTAATATCTTATAGAGTTATATATATAAATGTGTCATCCATCTTAAAGAAGGCAAACAGAATCACCCCTCACGTAGGTGTTATTCGGAAAGTTTGGCTCGATCGCCACACAGATACTCATAGAGGTGGTTCTAAAAATTCTTAAGGAGTAAAACATTTTGCTAGCTTGAACTCAATAGGTGCAGAAAGTGCAGAACCAGGATAGACGAACCCTCCGCTAACATTCGGTTACCTATATAATGTAGCCTGGACATCGGTCATTTATCCACTCTTAGGAGTCGATAGTATTGAATTTGGATTGAGGTTTGCATTATTATGTCCAGTACTCCCGAAACCATGCTTCGCCAATAAATAAAATAAATAATTGGCGCGTACACTTCTGTTAGGTGTTTGGCCGAGCTCCTCCTCCTATTTGTGGTGTGCGTGTTGATGTTGTTCCACAAACGGAGGGACCTACAGTTTCAAGCCGACTCCGAACGGCAAATATTTTTATGAGGAGCTTTTTCATGGCAGAAATACCCTCGGAGGTTTGCCATTGCCTGCCGAGGGGCGACCGCTATTAGAAAAATGTTTTTATTAATTTTGCTTTCACCGAGATTCGAACCAATGACCTCTCTGTGAATTCCGAATGGTAATCACGCACCAACCCATTCGGTACGGCGGCCAATACAATTTAAAAAATATCCGATAACTGACCTTTATAATTGTAAAAGCGAAAAGAAATAATTTCAGGTATTTAACAAAGTTGGAGATATTATCTGTTTTGGGATTTGGAAATTACATTCTATCGAAATTCTAATTATTATAATTATCACATTAATTAATTGCAAAATAAACGGTGTTAATTTTTTTTCTTTTTTATAGGTTAATTAATTTATTCGTTTCAACAATTGGCTGGGAATACCAAAAACAAGTGTTTGCAAATTTTCCTTTCACTTGTTGAAAATGTTACCTACGTATAGGAGCACATGTCGAGATACATGTATATGATTTTAGCTACTTTGACCCTGAATAATTCGTTATTGCCTGTACATGCCAGAATTTCTTTGCATACTCATCAAATAAAAATAGCCCAGTACTAAGAATTTTTATTTATATACATATATATGTTGGCTATTTGCCAGTGCTATAAACGACGGCAATTTATACCACAGCATCTGTACGTATGAATAAATAGTTTATTTGTGAATCAAATGCTTACTAAGAACTCTGTTAAGAGATGGTGTGGGCTTAAACTGATTTTTGTTATTGAAAACACCGCGTGGCTCTGTCCGATAGAAAACGTGTGCACTAACTACACAGGTATAAGCTATTTCTTTTATTATCCCGTTGTTCAGATTACCTCTGAAAATACCATCGCCAGTTTTTAAAAAATCTGTTACGAAAACGAAGTATTTAAAATTTATCTGGTATACAAACCATCTATAAATTTACCTATACCTATACCTGCATCAACAAAAATAATTAAAACGTACATTTATTTGTATGTATATTAGTAAAAACTCATGCACACATATTCGAACACATACACTCGTACTTATAATCTAATATTAACACTAAACTTGATCAACTCAAGTCCAAAATCCTAGGCATTCTTTATAAGTAATAATAATATTTAGGTATTTTGTTGGGTATTCTTCCTCTTTTTAATTTGAGGTGTGCGCCGGATTATTGCCCTACAAATGGAGGGCCTACAGTTTTATGCCACCTCCGAATGGCAGGTGGTTTTTTATGTAGACTTTTGTTGTGGCAGAAATACATTCGGACGTTTGCAATCCTCTGCAATTGGGCGACCGCTATAAGAAAAAATATTTCCTATCATTTTGGTGTTTCGTGCCAACAGCAGATTTTGAACCCTTTCACTATCGAATGGCAGTCACGTGCAATCCCACTCGGCTGCGGCGAATAATAATAATAAGAATGGACCTTTCTAAATTTCATTTACTCAAAATGTAAAATCTTTATGTAAATATAGAAATAAGTGGCACGTAAGGGTTTTCCAATAAGAGGTGCTATTTTAATATGCAAAAAAAATGCTCTTTTTTAATATAAATGATCGGATGTTTATTTCATTATAAAGAGGAAGGTATGCCGTTAATAGTGAAAAATAACATCAGGCAAATGACCACCACGACCACGCTTACAGGACAATATGCTTTTCATGAAATTTTCCATAATCGAATTGCAAAGTGGCTGTCCTATGTCCTCGGTAGCCTCACGAATTCCATCTTTTAGGTATTGAATCGACCCTGGGCTGTTGGCGTAGACTTTTTCTTTTACGTGGTCCCAAAGAAAAAAGTCACAAGGTGTTAAATCACAAGATCTCGGTGGCCAATTGTAATCACTGCTTCGAGAGATAACACGGCTCGGAAACTTTACCCGTAAAAATCAATGGTTTCGTTGCTTGTGTGACACGTAACGCCGTCTTGTTGAAAATAAATGTTATCCCGATCAATACCATCCAATTCCGGCCATAAAAAACGTTAATCATCTCTCGATAGCGCAATCCAAACACCAATAACACCTATTATTGGAAAGCCCTATACATCCTTTCCAATTTATGTTGTGTGTCTTGATGCTGGTCTAGAAAAGGAGAGGCCTCGCTTTGGAACGGGAGATGTTCTTAAGAAATTGTTTTTCATGACAGAAATCAGAGTTTTGCCATTTTCTAATAGACAAACCATTTTCTAATCGAGGCCACCTTCTGCCTTCAGCCGCTGTGCGATTCTGCATTCGCGAGAAAAAACCAAGGTGCCCACCACAACTTGAAAAGAATTTGGAGTCAACCCTGTATATATGTGAGTACTAAATGGAAATAGGATTATTATAAATCTTAAATGAATTAAGACTCGGTATTCGAATGATCTCAATTATCAATAAGCTAACATATGCATGCTTATAATATTCAGCATAACTGTGAATATGTTGCGTTTGATTAGTTTAGGGAGTTACAGTTATTAATTACATAAAGCATGAAAAAAAAATTTGCGAAATGCCAAAATTTCCTAAAGGCACAATAATGTTAAACAGCAATGCATGCATTTTTGTACTTGAAAAGAGGTACACATACATATATTCATATACATATATCGAGTGTATTGTGGCCCAACTCCTGGAGAAATCGTGTTTATTTCTATTTTTAGCTTCCAGCTTTTTCACCTTTCAGTTTTTTATCACCTTGAAAGCTCTACCAACCAAAAAACTAAAAATATTAACTCTTGAAAACCACTTGTTATGTGCATTTTGTTTTTATTTTTTATTTATTTTTCAATGATTTGACATGCTTGGCGATAAAAAGGCATTTGCCTTCAAAAGACTGGTACCTCTGTAGCGCCCATACACTTTGAAGATTTTATTGCAATGCAATGAGTTGGCGCGAGCTCTTACGCTGGTTTCTGCAAACAATTGCCAGTTTTCTGGGAGAGTAACGTGCTAGTAATTTCTTATTAATATATTTTTACAATTTTCAGGAGTGGAAGCACAATATCTCTGACCTCGAAAAGGTGAGCCACGACACGTAATATCTTCCATACACATTTAAAATATACCTGATAATATAATGAACTGTATCTTTCTCCTATATTGGTGCTGTACCTGTCAGTAAAGGGCTGAAATATAACAGAATGATAAGTATATACATATGTGTATATTGAGAAAAAACCTCTCACGTAAATCTATTTTTTTTAAGTTTTCCACTACGAGTATTAAATAGAAAAAAAAAATTCTTCAAATGGATTGGATTGAAATATATTATACATTTATGTATGTACAAATGATATGTATGTTCATGTTCATGTTGTATGGTATGCATGCACACAGCATGAATACATGTACACACTAGCATTGAGTGGAATGCACCCTCTCATTGATTGACACTAAGTAAACATATACTTTATAATTACACCTACACTTGTACATATATCCATACAAGTACCATATGCACATAGATATGTGCGACAAATGTGATTATTTGTCCAAAGCCAACTGCCCACTTTTACGTGGGGATGTTATTGATCACTGCAATAATTTTGAGCTGCTCCATCCATTATTAACAAATGTATTTTTTACATTTATAATTGCCAGCCCATAGCGACACTCTCGCTACACATATTTAATCACAGTCGACACTTTCGACGTATAAACATTTGGCTGTTTTACAATTAAATTTTCGTACATATCTGCTTTCTAAAGGCTTTGTAGCATAGATACGTCGAAAATTAAGTATTTGTCTTAAAATTTCACTGTTTTATTAGAGTTTTATGGTTTTGATCAGTGAAGATTGAATTAGGTATTTTTTTGGCGTATTTATATACTCGTATTTGCTATTTATAATATTTGTTGGAAATATGTTAACCGAGACTTATGCATACCGTATATCTCCATGACATTTTGCTGAACTTATTGTGTCAACAGTCTCCAGTCGAAGTTTTCCAAGATATGTATGTATCGAGTTCACTTTTACTGATACTCGTATGTATGTATCTACATACGCTTATTACGTTTTGCTGTAATGCTTTTTACGATTTGTAAATTTCTACGTAGGTTATTAACTTACATACATATGTATATACATATATAGGATTAAAAAAATATGCAAGTACGGATGGCACAATGCAATTTAAGTGTTCGGAAAATAAGTTCGTAACGCTTATTGATTTGTAGAATGTTTAATTATTTTCATCGGTGCACATGTATATGTGTATATAACTAATTTGTTTGGCTTTTCGCGCTTCTTAACCCGAAAAAACTTTCAACCGTCTAACCCTGATATGCAATTCACTTCTACTTTAGCCATTGTCATTAAAACCTGGTATGACGTTCTTTTTGCGACTGAATTGCACAATCGCAATTTTCTCTTTCAAATTGTTTGAGGGAAAACGAAAGCTCTTTTTTCATTCTCAAAAGCTTTTGACTATGGACACATTTGCATGTACATACATTCGTATGTATGTATGTATTAGGGATGCCAGTATTAGCTAAAAAATTTTATCCAGGTATTTTAGGATTTTGGGATTTTTTGAGTAATCCCTCGACTGAGTAAAAATTCTATCACTGAAAGCATTTAAACGTAAGGTGAAATAAAACCATTTAAAATTTAAGATAAACTGATTTAAAAATCCTTTACATAATCATACAGAGAAATCTTAAGGTGTTCATTTTACAAATTGTGTTTAAAAGGTCTCCTGATTCAGGGGCGCATGAACCATAATTATGAATACAAATATAAGGTACTTTTGCTAGTAACAAATAATAGAACAAAACATTAAATAAAACTATACAGAACTATAAAAAAACAAAATCTCTAAAAATGTTTGTTAATTCTACTCCACATCAGTAATCGTACATAACTAAAGCCATTTGTAACCAAAAAAAATTGTTATTATTATTATTGCATTTAAAATATAAGGTTGTCAAAAAAGTCTTGCGGTATTTTTATTGAATTTTCAATTGTTCATAAAATTGGTTATAATAATGCGATTTAAGTCAAATATGCGCCGTTTTGTTCGATGACGAGTTCCCAACGAGATGCCAACTTCATAATGCCCCTCTTATAGAAGCTCGCTTCCCTATTGTCAAAAAACTCGGAGAGCCAATTTTCACAGGACTCTCTTGTGGACAACTTCCGACTACCAAGCTCGTTCGCCATGGACAGAAATAGGTGGTAATCACTTGGTGCGAGATCCGGACTATACGGTGGATGCAAAAGAACCTCCCATCCGAGCTCCCGGAGCTTCTGGCGCGTCACCAAAGATGTGTGTGGCCTGGCGGTGTCCTGATGGAAGACAATTCGGACTCTGTTGATCAAAGATGGCCTCTTCTGCATGAGTGCTGCATTCAAGCGGTCCAGTTGTTGGCAGTACAGGTCAGAATTGAGCGTTTGGCCATAGGGGAGCAGCTCATAGTGGATGATTCCCTGCCAATCCCACCAAACACACAGAAGAACCTTCCTGGCTGTCAATCCAGGCTTGGCCACCGTCTGGGCAGCTTCACCGCTTTTCGACCACGACCGTTTGTGCTTCACAGTGTCGTAAGTGACCCACTTTTCATCGCCAGTCGCCATCCGCTTCAAAAACGGGTCGATTTTGTTGCGATTCAGAAGCGATTCGCATGCATCCATACGGGCGAAAATGTTTTTTTGCGTCAAGTCGTGTGGCACCCATACATCGAGCTTCTTTTTGAATCCAAGCTTCTTCAAATGGTTTATAACGGTTTTATGACTCATGCCCAGCTCTTGGCCGATGCTACGGCTGCTACTATGCCGGTCTCTTTCGATCAATTCAGCGATTTTATCGCAATTTTCGACGACAGGCCTTCCGGACCGTGGCGCATCTTCGATCACCTCTGCACCAGAACGAAAACGTTGAAAACATCGTTGTGCGGTGGAAATGGAAACTGTATCGGGTCCATAAACTGCACAAATTTTATTGGCAGCATGAGATGCATTTTTGCCTTTATCGTAGTAGTACTGTAAAATATGCCGTACTTTCTCTTTATTTTGCTCCATGTTTGCGACGCTATAACTCACGAACGACTAAAAGCAAACAACAATTAATCAAACACGTGTTAGCACGTGAAAAGAGCTTTCCAAAAAGCTCTAGTGTGAACCGATGCGACTACGCGCTTGCAAAGACAAGCTTGCGGAAATACCGCAAGACTTTTTTGACAACCTTATATGTACGTAAGAACAGCGAAGCATTTTTAGTGGAGTCCTTTACTCTTGATCTGACTCTGTTACACACAAAACCTGCTGATAAAAAAAAATCTCGGCCTTTGCCGGCTGAACTGACGAAGGTAATAAATAATAAACCATGATAACTAAAGGTTGTACGTTGTAATTATTTTGGAAATCTCTGAAAATCGGTGCAAAAATTAATTCCGCTTTGAGAAATAGCAGTCGTTTTCCTACACTTTCGTATCCTTATGGATCATAATCTTTTGCAGTTTAACTTATTCGATTAAAGTAATGTTTTAAGATTTCGTTAGTCATATACAATACCAAAAAAAATTAAAACACGCCGGATGATGGTGTGGCAAGAAAGTGTGGTTTATGTTGGTTTCGCCCACTCTTCCTCTTCCCAAAAAATAATTCCCCCTTTCTTTTGTTTATACTTATATTCTCGGAACATGACATCGCAGCGGACTCGTAAGGGTGTGTCCCAAGATTGGGCGAGTGTGTGAATACGCGTGAAACGAGTGGGCAGAAATCGGTTGCCGAGTACTCGGTGATCGTAACGCCATATACATATGTACATATGCAAACGAGTAGACAATCAAGTGTCAGCGTGTGTAGAAGTCTGAGTTTGTCACTAGAAACTAGGATAATATTGTGCGAATCAATTTCAATTTATTTTCCAGATACTATCATAACTGCATAAGGCCAAGTCATGGGAAAAGATGGGCCAGGATGGTCGGTTCTACATTATCGGAACGACACGGACATATAAGTATATGCACAAAATCGTCAATTGGATGATAAATACAGGGATGTCTGTTTTGTTCGCCAGAAAAACTACCCTCAGTATATCTCAACGTTTCCATGATCGATGGGTCAAATTTCGCTATCGTTCATAACGGAACTAAGCCTAAATTTTTTTCGCGAAAATTTTCAAAAACAGAGCAGCGATACAGTTCATGCATATGATCGCGTGTTTACTGCTCTCTACCTGGCACTGGGCCATTTTCGATATATGATCGCTATTAGAAAATCGCTAGTATGAACCCCTATTAGAAAAACTGTTTCCTTTCTTTCGAACTCGGGCACTACCGAATGGTAGTAACGCACCAAAACATTTGGGAACGCGCTTGCCATTATTCTAAACTCTCTACACTATATTATTGCATAACTAAGAAATTAAAGCATGACTTTTCTTTTCAAAATAATTTTGCTCCGCTATATTCGTACTTCCGACTACTGTGTGACTGAGCCGAATATTGGCTTTAACATAGTATTATAGAGCCAAAATACAACTCTAGGCGAGAGGAGCCATCTTTTGCCAAAAACGCCCTTGCATCCATAAAAGGCGGCTGTTGCCTTCCTCATCCTCTGCTTAATGTTGGACATTAACTTTCTGTCAAGGGTTAGACCTCTTCTAATCAGAAAGGACCAACGCAGCGCCCCTATTGAGAGGAGTGTTGTATTGATTGTGTTTTACCTTTTTAAAAATTCTGTCTGCTGATTTATTATTTTGTTGCACAAACAAGCACTTTTCAAAACATTAAATTGGTGAAACATTTTTAGATGCATTTCTTTTAATTTCTTTTTGATTTTGGCTTCACATATTTATGCATACTTTTCTGGAACAACTTATAACCAAAAGTACTGTTCTCACGTATGTAGTAATTTTTTAAGTTTTATAAACTATTCATGCAAAGTGCCAAGGCAAATCCACACTCCGCTATAACAGGTGATATGTTTTTTTCTCTTGACGACTATTTGTTTGTTTACAATTTGTTTAAATTTTTTACAATCAAACTACCAAATTGCAAAAAATTCACATTCATTAATTCGGTTTTTCAGTGCTAACGTCATTAGAAAGCTTAAGAAAACCTGGTAAATGCTTAGCTGCTCAAATTGTTGAAGGGCTCGAAAATTTCGAACAATCATTTAAGCAGTTAGGCAATGAACAACATTCAATATATGTAGGTAGTATACATCGGCCGCCGTAGCCGAATGGATTAGTGCGTGACTACCAATCGGGAGTGCGTAGGTTCGAATATCCGTACATGAACATCAAATGATTGAAAAAGTTTTCTCTAATTACGGTCGCCCCTCGTCAGGCAATGGCAAATCTCCGAGCAGATTTCAACCATGAACTTCAATCATCATTGATTTATTAATTTTTATTATTTTTCAATTTGAATTATTTAAATTATAATAGATTTTTTAAAATGAAATCAATTGTTGCAAATTATTGCAATGAAACATTTTCCAAGGATGTATTCCCAGCTCGACTATATTTATTTGGTACCAAATCATTTAAAAATGATTCCATACTTGTAATTTTCCACACAAATTAATTTTCTAAATATGCGACGAAAAATATAGAGCAGTTTCTATCTATGTATGTATGTATGTAAGAGATTTTATCAACAAATACAAAAATTAAAATGTATGTTTATTAATAATGAAGTGATTCGAAAACAATTGACGTATATACATACAAGTATCTGAAGATACACATGAATATAGTTAATTGCAGATATGCATCAAAATAAAAGTATTACATAATCCAATTCCCTTTTCAAAGATATATTTTACTTCAGAAGCTTGTCTGTCTCTAGTAAGGCATTTGGCTTCTTTTTGAAGCCACTTAATAATTGTTTCAATTTAATAATGGCTTCCCCCGGATTTAGCCCTTTCGGACAGGTATTTGTGCAATTTAAAATGGTGTGGCAACGATAAATACTAAACGGATCGCGTATTTGATTCAACCGCTCCTCGGTTATATTATCTCGCGAGTCTATAACCCATCGATATACTTGCATTAACACTGCGGGACCCAAATATCTATCCCCATTCCACCAATAGGACGGGCACGCTGATGTGCAGCAGGCACAGAGAATGCATTCATATAAACCATCTAATTTTTTGCGATCGTCCATGTGTTGCAAATACTGCGCCTTTCCTTTGGGTTCTTCAGCATCACTTTTACGTTGTAGCCATGGCTTAATAGAGCGGTATTGATCATAGAAATGGCCTAAATCTGGAACGAGATCCCGAACAACGTACATGTGGGGCAATGGGTAAATTTTCAGTACTCCAGAAGATTTTTTGTCAATTTTACATATACAAGCCAACGTATTAATGCCTCCAATGTTCATGGCACACGAGCCGCAAATTCCTTCTCGGCAGGAACGTCTAAAAGTCAATGTTTGATCCACTTCGTTTTTTATTTTTATTAGGACATCAAGGACCATAGCACCACATTTGTTAAGGTCTACATTGTAGCTTTGAAGACGTGGGCTCTTTCCTGGCTGCCAGCGATATATCTGAACTTCCTTCATAAGGGGAGCAGGCTTAGTTGAGGGTGCAGCCAAAGTTGCTTCTTTATTCTCCGCCTTCTTTAAAGACTGCTTGTTTTTAGACGAACTAGATTTATCTGGTGGCTTTTTGCTTGAGTATTTGGCCAAGTTATGCCCATACACGGATTTCTCACATATTCGACAACTTTTTTGGAGCAATCTTAACATTTGTATAGAAATGCGTCAAAAATTTATTTAATAATTTTATTGTCGGTCTGCTTACTGTGGGTCTACTGAAACTTCTAATAAATCAAAACATAAATTTCAGTACCTACCTAAAATTTGTTAAAACTTCATTTCGATAAAACCACGAAAACTTTAAATTTCTTATTTTTTTCGGTTAATTTAAACCAAGCAAAGGTAAGGGAAGAAAAGGTTAATATGTTATGTACCTATTTCATGCTTACTTACATACGAGTACATATAAAGACATGCGTTGACAAAAAAAGGAAGAGAATCAAACGGGCTGTTATTAACCATCTTTGCGACAATTAAATTGGCTGAAGAAACACAAAAAGAGTTTTATTAAATTTCTTTGTTTATTTTTCTCCGCCTTAACATAATTTTCAGTCAAAAAATGTTATTATAAACGGCATGTGATGCATGCACTTTCAGTTAAACTAAAAACTAAAAAAATACAAACAAGAACAGTAAAGATACTAGTATCATAGAATATTTTTGTGCAGGCGCATATTGAAAGTAAAGCTCAATATAATTATTTTCAGCGTATGTACATACATAGATCAATTGCAAAATGTGTATTAAAAAACTATTAAAACAGTAAGAACATTTTGTCGGTCACTAAACCATGAGAATCTATTAATGATTCATAAAATCTTAAAACGTATAATTTATTTTTTCATTGTTCATAGAAACTTTTTACAAGCTTAAACGCGCGCTTTTAATTAAAAATAGCTTACTAATATTTATACATGCAAATGGCTGCTGCAACTTTTGGCGATCGCAAAGTTTTTAACACATACATACATAGGCAGATGCACTATCTAGGTATGTGTTTGTTTGTACACGAAAGTACTTTGACAAAGAAAATTATGTTTATTCCTTTTTGTCATCAGAATCCTTGTACCAATCCTCGCACCCAGGCACGTTCTCCGGAGCATCACACATCTCTGTTTCTTCATTATATACTTCACCCAACTGACAAGCGAGGTCTCGGGGGTCTTCGCTATTCAAACAGACGTGGAATTTTTGGCAATCTGTTGGATGGGGAAACTTCGGATGCGTAACTACTTGGCCTTTATCGTCATTTTTTGGTCGATCTTTGGGACAAACGAAACCACTGGGAGATTTTTCTGTTAAAAGGAGGAATAAATTTTATTCAGTTAGAAAATTATGTCACTTAGGATGGCATAAAAATCATTCAAATATGTAGGCATATATGTACATATATATTTGTGCAAGGTAAAAGGAGCCTACTTCAACGCAACGGCATCAGTTGTAAACCAAATTAAATTGAGCTTGGCAGCTTCTAATGAGGATTTTTGTCTCGTAAGATCGAACCCACAAAAAAACTCTTGAAGCCGCTATGATACATTTTTCAATTGGATCAAGACTTGTAAGAAATTTGAATAGTTTGGATAACACCATCCTTGGAATAAATTAAAAAGCGGCTGTGGGATCGAGTAGCGGTTAATTACATTTTAAAAGTAAACAAAAACAATTCGAAATATTACGAGATTTTCCGTTTTAGAAAAATCGTCACAAGCCGATCTAAACTTAACTTAACTAGTAGCATAGAAATACGTTACGATACTGTAATTCTGAGAATAATAGTTTATGCAGAAATAAGAATTACATTTTTGTCGTTCAGAAGTACAATTTGGATTTAAAAGGCTCTAAGTATATTACATAGGTACAAATGTAGTAAGAGCAATAAAAGTTTTACTATGTATACCGATTTAAATAGAGGCCGTTTTAAAGTCATGTGGAATATATTTGCGAAAACTTTAAACAATATTTTTAACAAGACGGTTTACTCTTAAACACACACCCAAGTCTTTTCTCCATTTGGAACCTATTATTTTATAGTAATTACCCTATTTTATAGATTCGAATTTGTTTTATATTATAAACCAAAAGTAGTGACTATATCAGTTGCTGCACATAGTTCTAATGTGCATACACTTTTTGGTACCATTCAAAGCAACTGCATGTCATGCTCCTGGAGAGCCACATACTAAACAGTATTCCTCATTTCCAACTTACTCTGTGGCGCTTCACAACCCTCGCGTTTAGCAGTATCCGGCCAAACACAAGTTCCACCAAATTCATCAAAGTGCAAGCCAACCGTACACTTCATTTCTAATGCATCTCCATCGATGCAGTTGTAGAAAATATCACACACGGAAGAATCAGGATGTGCGAAGAATCCGTTTTTACGAGGACAGAATTTTGTAGATTTTGGTTCTTCTGCAATTTATAATAAATTCATACAATTTTGTAATTAATATTATTTAATCAATTAAAATGAAAACAAATTTCTAGTTCTAGTTCTTTAATGTCTAACTTGTGACTATAAAATGACTTAAGATTTGCATAGTAAATAAGTAGAATTGTGTTTTAACTTACGTAGCTCAGTTCGGTCTCCACAGTCTACATTAAATGGCTGATCACATTTGTTGATATGCCTGTTGAGAGGATCAAATACTAAGCCATCGGGACAAAGCTTTTCTTTCGCCACGTCATCATCACATTGGTAGTATTTATCACATTGCACGTCATCGGGGAATTGGCCATCCGGTTTGGGACATTGGAATGCAGCTTAAATGGTAAGTAATAATTTAAGTAAGTAAATTGCAATAACCTAAGCACTTGATCCAACTTGATTGAGAATCAAATATGAAACATATGTTAACACATTGTGATCGGTGAACATGAATGTCTGTTTGTCACCGTGGTGCAATGCTAATAAAATGGGAGCAATAGGGAACCGAAAAAATATCACTTTTCTATTTTGAATATTCTTTGGATAGCCGATGACTGACGTCAATTAGAATATACATATGTGCTCGGCAATAATTTGCAGAGGAAACGATAAAGCAATTATGGTTAACTGATACATACACGTATGTTCAGGAGGCCTAGCTGACCCTTTTTCGGCAGGTCTATCCGGTCGTATTTGACCTAATTGATTTTAAATATAAGTATTCAGCTCATGATCTTAGTCGCTAACGCTTAATTTCTAGATTCTGAAGTCATAATTGTATTATCCTTTTGCAATAATAATAATAATAATAATAGAAGTATGCAAATTAATTGTGTGAAGTGTTCACTGATATCAGTAGTTCTTAATGTGCGGATATTATTCGATAGATTGCATTCGCCACCAGTAAGAGGGAGAGTGAAATTCCCCTTTCACTCACCACGAATATTAAATCATGATTATGTTTCGTACGTCTAAAAACTAATTGATTTTGAGAAGATTTCGAGAAATTAGTTCTTCGGAATTTGAACTCACCGAAATTCTACAATTGAACCACAGTTACTGTTAAAATACTAATGACTATCAATACTAACAATAAAACTAATACGTATTTGAACAATAACTGAAAATGCAATATTAATGGCAAAAATACATCTAATATTCCATGTACATATATCACCGCGAAAGGTTTGGCAAGGTCTTTTCTCATATTTGCGATGGTCGTTCTGATGACAGTTTTTAAAATACGCTTTTTTAAAGCAGAAAATACAAGTAAGATACACTCAGAGATTTGGTATGTGACAAACCCAGCTTCGACTATAGCCCCAGTCATATAGTGACAATATACAAGTATAAGTGTGTGTTAAATTATGAAAGTGTGCGGCAAAAATTACGACAGCAAACTGGTTTCAACTTATTTGCAACATTCAAGTGATGATAAAGATGTGTGCACACTTAACGAGTTGTTATTTTAGCTACGAAGATACGCTTAATTATGTGCATAAATACCGATATATACGTATGTGTTCCTATATCTTCACTAGTAAGCGTATTACAGACACATAAATTATGCATACATCTGTTTAAATTTGGTTTTGAATTATGCTTATGCTAATTTCTTGGCCATTTCTTGTTAAATGGCAAAAAGAGGACGTTCAAACCAGTTCCTGACTTTTAGTTTAACTTTCAGTTTCATAATCAGTATGGCATAATATACAAGTAATATCAAGTAGTCCAAGGTTATATGACACGTTGCAAAACTGAGTCAAACATCAATGTGTTTAGTATGTATGCATGTTTATATAGACACCTGCACATGTTCCAATAAACATCTTTTATATCGCTTTTCTTGAACGCCTTGATACCAATAGAGGCATTTCGTGATATTATTTATTCCTCGTGCATTGTCCTATATAATAGCTAGCTAAAAATGTCTAAAGACTTAATTTTCTCGTTCATTTCGAAAAATATTCGGACAAATTCGAATGACCGTTATGTGCACATACTTTAAAACTGAGTAGGAGCATTTGGAGTAATTAATACTGATAAAATATATATTGGTAATTATGCACCCATTTTATATTAACGAGCCACTCGAAGCAAATTTGTCTGTTATAGCTAAATAGGTTACTTAAAGATTAAGAAGATGGTTATATGTATGTATGTGCATAAATCACTCACTTTCTGCTGCAACACAAAGAGCCAGAATACCCACTGCCAAGTATAAGAAGTGTTGTTTCATTTTAAAAAATATTGGCTTGAACCTTTTCACAATTCTTCACAGTTATATACGGTGCGGTAATAGAAGGAGAGTTATGTCGCCGTTCTTCTGCACCTGACGGCAATTGGATAAAAACTATTTTTCTTTGTCCACGATTCACACTTTTGAAGACTTGCATCGATTATAGCCATGCTAATTTACAAACCAGTTGGCCGTCTTTCTTAGTTTTAGTGCCGTGTGGCTAAGCAACTTAAAAATCCAGTTTATTAAGAAAATGAACAAAGGGGAATAAATATACAACCAAGAAAGCAAGTAAGTACATTATACTCGAAGCACACATACAATTTTGCGGCCATATATGCTTGTACATATGGGCATTTCCATTGCACCGTATGCGACATTCCTAAGCCTATGGAGTGGATTCGATTTTGCAGGAAGAGAAGTGACTGGAAAATAATTGGTTTCCTGAAAAAATCGAACTCGTCCGAAGCATTTGTTTTTAAAATATCGAGCAAAGTAAGGGACATGTAAAAAAATATGCGAATATTTGCAAATAATAGGGGTTTTTTGTGTTTCTTACAGTAAACCAAATATTTTTCCCTTACAGTCCCTCACATTTAAATAAAAACAATCCTTAGTTGATTTTATATTGAATAAAGTTGTATATTGCACGTGGCCTAGCGTATGCGACATATTTTTCTGTTATACTATCCTTAAATACTTATGAAATAAATATCTACACACATATGCATGTATGTATGCCTTCTTCTTTTTCGGTACTTCTTTAATTTTATTTCACCTTCCTCCAACTCCTCTCTGTGCTTCCACTTAATATGATAGCTGCCTTTAGTTATTTAAATAAAAAAAATTATAAATGTCAAGTGGACCCTGCCACTTTTATTTAAATAAAAAATTAAAAAAGGCAAGTGGTCTCTTATACATTTAGTTACCTTTACAGTACTTACAATATCGTACGTTTCGAACTTTAAAAGTTTATATAATTTTTATTATGACAAATTATTATGCCAGATTTTTCGCTTTTAACTTTTACTGCGAAACACTTGCGGCAGGTAAAGTACAAATGACGTAGAAAAATAATGTTTTTGCACTACGTACGTGACCTTAGGATACCATCCAAGGCAAAGTAAAAAAATCACCGTTAATCGAACTTTATATTTTTTACCTCTCTATCTAATTTTAAAGTATGCTTCTTTAAAATTAGTCGAAAATGTTTTAAATCTGATATTAAACTCTGATATTAACCTGTAAATATCTCCACATAATAAAATTTGAGTATTTTCGCCTGTTAATGACCTTGAAAGTCTTTTTATTTGTTCAGTCATGTTTGACACTCTTGTGGAAATGCCCATGTTTATGTACATGTGGTCGGATGCGTATACTTCGACAACATTGATTCAAAAGATACCATGTTAATACAAGGTCTGTCCTAAAAGTTCCCGGACTGCATACATTTTTCTCCTATATCAGTATCCAAACACACCATCTTTGGATCTTTTGGGCGTATAACCGTACAATTGGGTCAAAATTTTATATTTGGTTTACTTGAAGCTGAATAAGTCCAATGGGACAGTACTTTTGAACCATCAGTAGAAAAATGAGGCTTGAGATCCCATATTATATTTTATATTAAACTCGGTTAAACTCGGACGTATCACTTGGTGAAAAAAACGTATTGTGGTGATTGATTATCATATTTCTTTATTTTCCAGTTATTTACCAGTGGCTTAACAATTTAAAGAAGATCGGGCAGTTTTGAAGACGACGATGGTCCAAGATCTTAACAAACTTTTTTAGTTTTATGAATTTCACACTAGAGCGGAAACTTATGCAACAGACCTTGTATTTCAGTTGTACAGTTTGTTAAGGTTTTTTCAAATATAAATAAAATATTGTTTTTATTTATGCATTTAATACTGACTTTAAAACCAAATTCACCCAAATAAATAAATTAGTAGGTACATATGTATGTACATATAAAAGGCTAGGTTGAATAAATGAACGGGTTAATGAAGCTCTCCGTGAGCTTCATTAATTTCCTTATTTGAGACAACAATTTTTATTTCTTTTTATAGCACTTTTCGGTTTGAAAAACTTGAATTGCCGACCAAACCTGACTATTGAGTACCACAAATATATATATTGTCAGATGCGATTGAGCAGTGGTAGTCTCTTTTTTATCTCTACCATCATGAACACCTAGCAGGGTGTTGGTAATGCGACCGGTAAAGCTGAGCAAAAATACAATTCCGTGGGATTTTTTGTAAACTCCACTTCTGTATCGGTGTTATGCTAAACTGTAACTTCATTTCATTGAGAGATGGTGCACTCTTGTGGACTTTAATATAAGCTTGGGTATCCGTAGAAATACATTAGCCATTTTTAGCGTAAACTTCAGTTTGCAATACAAGGGTGTAGTCAGCTAATCACAAAAGGTGGGTCATTTTTATTATTTTTTTTTTTCTTTCAATTTATTTGCAGCTTATAAACAAACAAAAAACTAAATAATAAAACATTTTTGCAGGTGTTTTGCGAACTCATCTAAAATGAGATCTTTAATTTCCGCCCCACTTTCAGCAACCATCTTTTTGAAACACATATAAACCTTGAAAGAAAAAATATATTTGGAATAGCTTTCATCTTTAAAAATGGTAAGCTAAATGGTAAGCGAGATTCCGTTTTAGTTGCTCTCAACCATGTCTTTACTCTTCTTAGAGTACTGCAGTTCAAAAAGAGAAATGTGGAAATCCCTTTTACTTTTTTGAATGAGCCTGGCGCAAATTCGAGAAAAAATCAATAGTCAACTAATAGTGTTTTCTTTTCTCGCAGTAATTTCGTTTTCTTTTCTCAAACTGTTGTCCCAGGCGAACGTGTGGCCTTTTGTACCTCTGAAAAAATGTGATGATCGAGTGTTGTTTAGCTTAATTTTGTTTATCTGTAAACGCAAATTTACCCAAATAGTTGGGCGAAAACTTTTTTATTGCAAAAAATTGATGTAAATCGAACTATTTAATTATATTCAATGTATATATTATTATTTTATATTAAATATACAAAACATATATACATAAGCTTTTTAGTTTTTTGTTTGTTCTATTTTCATATGATATGCACCACATTTTCATGGACGTATGGCAATATTTTTAACATTGGGGTGAAATTATTTTCGAGAAAAGTCACTATAAAATTTAAAACTACTTAAATTCCTATTTGCGATATGAACATGTATACTCGTAGTATACGATCTGTAAAATGCTCTCAGCGAATTTGAAGGAATCAGCTGGTTTGATAATAATTGGTTAGATATGTATGTACTTCTAAAGAAAAAATATACAAGACATAATATTATGCCACTATTCTTCATGGTTCTTAGTCAATAGAATAAAACACATCATTAAGTAACGTCTGATCGCAAATTTCAATGACAACTAAAACATCATTAAGTTAAATTTAAATTTTTAACATTTCATTTTCATAAACAGTGCTTCAGATCTTTCTTTTCCTAAACGGAGTCACTTGTATTCAATCTCACACTTTCAGGTATTAATAATTTCTCTAATAACTTTTTTATTCGACGGAAGTTTTGTGAATATTCCGCTCCAACTAAATAAATTCTTGATATTCTAATAGCTCTTGCATACAAAATTGAAATTTCAAAAAAAGTAACACATCGTCGTAGTGCCACTTGCGAATGAATTTGTTAACCACTTGCAACGATTTAATTATCCATCATACATATTTGCTCTAAATTTCAAGCGCGATAGTTATTTTCTTCTTTAACTCCGTTATTAGTTGGCTACTTTTTCTGAATTTAGTCATTTTATAAAGGAACTGTAGAATCGTACTAATTAAGCAAGTTTCGCTTTGACGTATCATAATTTTAACACATTATATATTTAAGTTTTTAGGCTATTGGGTGAGACCGAGAATTCGAACTTTATTCAAAATAAGGGTCATTCTGCACATTCTGCTTACATTTGTACGTGCCTATATAAATATAAACGTAAAGTATATTTGTACGTACATACGTCCAATCATACATTCATATATACTTCACTTCAATTATAAAATGTTTTTCTGTCAGCCCTCCCGTATGATCCCAATACAACCAACTCGAACGTATTTAGTAACAAGTGCGGGTTTTTAATCAGAAACCTATTAGCATTCTGAAAGGCAACGAATACGTGCAAGTATTGGCATTTAACCGGTATCCGTTGAGCCGCTTTGCCATTCTGAATGAAGGTGTATTGTTATAATTTGCTTACGAATTGAAAGGAACCGTTATTTGATTTCCATTTTTTCCCCTCCAAGTTTCTCATTGCACACTAAGAACTAAACTTTCACTATTTAATATTTTATTTCTAGAATTTGTTAATGGATTTATTGCAACTGCTAATTTGAGACTTTCAATAAGTTTTTGAATCTCAAATTTTATTTGTTGGCTTGTTAGCGCCGCACTCAATTCAATAATAAAAGGTTTGCTTAGTAAACAACTTAGAAATGTTGAGTACAAGTGGAAGAAAAGTAAAAATTGTAAGAAAATCATTTAATTTTCAAAGGGTGTATTTATGAGCATGTGCTTACTCAGGCAGTTGTATCGGTATGTGCAGGACCCATATGATTTGGAATATAAGTACATCCTGACATACCGCTAAAATTTGGCAA
Organism: Anastrepha obliqua; assembly: GCF_027943255.1. NCBI lineage: Eukaryota > Metazoa > Arthropoda > Insecta > Diptera > Tephritidae > Anastrepha > Anastrepha obliqua. Next base: position 532,276 of record NC_072893.1, read on the forward strand.
TGCGTGGGCAAAGTAGACTTTTTGACAATCTGAGCACGATACAAATATACATAGGTTGCGGAAGTACTCACTAGATAAAGTTGCTTTAAAAATATATACGTTTTCAAGGACAGTCCATTTACAATGCAATATGTAACTAATCACAACCCGAAAAGATATTTTATTAATTCGAACGGCGGCCCCGTAGCCGAATGCGTGGGTGCGTGACTACGATTCGGAATTCGGAGAGAACGTAGGTTCGAATCTGCGTGAAACACCAAAAATTTAGAAAAAGGTTTTTTTCTAATAGCGGTCGCCCCTCGGCAAGCAATGGCAAGTGTATTTCTGCCGTGAAAAAGTTCCTAATAAAAAATAGTCGCCTTAAAACTGAAGGTCCCTCCATTTGTGAGACAACATCAAGATGCACGCCGCTTGAATTAGCTTGTTTTTAGCATATATTTATATCAGTCAACCGCAGGTGTGCTCTGCGATTTTCACTGGGGATAAAAATGTCGAACAAAGAATTTGTCTTAAATTTTGTGTTTTGAACGGGATTTCGTGTGCCGAATTGTTGAAAATGTTATAGAACGCCTATAGCGAGTGTACTTTATCAAAAGCCCGGGCCTACGAGTGGTATAAGGCTTTTGCAGAAGGCCAAGAAGTCGTGGAAAGTTTGCCACAATCTGGTCGCCAATCAACGTCTTCAACGGATGAAAACGTCGACAAAGTCAAGGGAATGGTGCTGGAAACCCATCATTTAAGTTTGAGGGAGGTAGCCTTAGCGTGTCTCACGGATCAATTCGCAACATTTTACACCATCATTTGGGCATGAGACGCGTGGCTGCTCGACTCGTTCCAAAAGAGTTGAATTTCTTTCAAAAAATTCATCGGAAGAAGGTGGCTGACTACATGCTTGAGCACGCTTATACAGCGCATCATAACAGGTGATGAGACGTGGGTATATGAGTTTGACATACAAACCAGTCAACAGATGGCTGAATGGCGCTATCCACATGGGCCGAAACCCAAAACGTACAAATTATCCAGAAAATTCCTGGGAGATTATTCGGAAATTCGGATTATAGCACCAAGCACCAAGCCCTTTTACTACGATACAGTTTTAATGTGAAGAAGATCAGTTGGCTTAACGCCCAGTGTGTAATTGGCTTCCTGTCACATGCCAGCCAGACCGCCTTCTGGACAAGAGCACTCCATAAGTCCAACGTGATGAATAAGCTGCTCAGCTGGATTCGGATGTATTATTTTAGCCCCGCATAAACAATCGAACTAAATGAAAATAAACTTTAAATTTGTTAGTGACCGAACCGTACTCCAGACTAATGTTTTTCCTTAGTGTGGTACAATAACCGCCTAAGCGGTTTTGGACAAACCATATTCATACGAGTACTAGTAAGCTAAACGGACGACTTGACCTATCAAATAAAGCCGGTTTATTCGGTAAATACACGCCCCATACATACAATGGCTAATATATACCTACAGTTCATCGTACCATCCGTGAACAGGCCCAAAAGAGGGCTAATGTAAACAAATATATACATTGTTTAAGTTGTAAATGTCAAATAAAACAAATAAAAATTGCGATTGAAATTAATAATTGTGAAACTATCATAAATACCGTTCCTAATAACCATAAATTCTCTTTTCACTTAAAACATAACTTACTTTCAATATTTAATTTGGGCAAAAGTATTTGAGATTCCCAAAAACGGTTTTTCGACCGTAAGTTCAGATTTTAGGAGTGTATTTAAAATTTCGAGTATACAGTTTTTTATTATTCGACTAGAACCAAGAAGTTAATTTTCACTGTTATACACAAATTCAAAGTAATTCTCAAGGCTTTCAAGAAGTACACATCCCAAACTGCAGAGGAGCTTGTTGAATTATATCGGTGGTTCTATATGTTAAGATCAGTTTAAAAAGTTTTGATTCATTTTGCAATACCAATATGTACCTATTTTATCTGAAAAGGCCCTGGAACTACGCAATAAGGACTTTAGAAATTGCAGAGAACGTGACACTAAAAAGTGTCACTACAAAATAGGCACCGATGTGGTAAGTTTGGTAACAGAAAACATTCTGGCTCTATGATTATATTTATATTACACTCCACTGATTATTTTAAATTTAATCTCGTGATTAGCTGGTGTCCAAATCTAAATGTTTGGAGCAAAATGTCATCATTAGTAGATTTTAAAACTTAATTCCAGCTAGATCCGATTTTGCAACCCCCAATTTTGTTTGTTAAAAACCGACAAGGTGAAACTGAGCTTCGTCTGAAAGGATGTTTTTCGTTAAAAACGTTTTGATAAACTAAATAAATCAACTATTTTTGCGTAAAATTATTTCGCATAAACTTTAAATTGTTTGATCGATATCTCGTAAAGTATCGATCACTACAGCCATCCACCGAGAAAATAATAGGTTTCTTTTTCCCCAACAAAATATTTGCGAACTTTTTTCCACCTTAATATAAATTTATGAAATGCTTTGCTGGGGAGATGTGAAAAATTACACGCCTTTATAGAAAAGTGTAACAACAAAAAACAATTGAAGCAATAAAATGATTGGTTAAAAAAGCTAAGAAATTTGGGAAAATGATCGAATTTGTAAGGCGTTTTAACACTTTTCTGTTTAATCTAAATGAGAGCTAAAATTTATTCCACGATTTTCTTGTAATTTTCTCTGACTACGAGTATCTTTAAAATTTTGTTGTAATATATGTCGTAACAATATTCACAATGTGAAAATACAATTTTTAAAATTTAGTGCTTATCTAAATGTTTGTAACTTTTCAAGTAACAGAATAAGTGGATATATTCTAAATTATGAATTAAAGTAAGCAAATGTTTTCTGCAACGAGTACCGAGTGAAAGACCAATAAGAGTCCACAAATATCGTAGTTTGACTGGAAGAAAAAAGTAAACGCAAAGGCGTTGCGTAAGTACAAAACAAAAGACATAATTCACATCCGATTATCAAAATAGGCAAACAATTTTCAAAATCCTTTGATTATTTTTGATATTGACAAAAGGGGACGATGTTGAGGGGCTATGATTGATTGCAACATTATAGGGCAGCTGATATGATAAAAAAGAGCGCAAACGACGCGGATATAAATATTTCCCAAAAAATTTCCTAACTTTCTCCGAACGAAAAACTTTCAGGCAAATGTTCAATTAATGAAAACAATGCGAAGTTCCTATCCCTCTCAACTTTTGAATCTAACAAATAATCTGGAGATGAGATGCTTTTTAATGGCAGAAATAACGACGGAGGTTTGTCATTACCTGCCGAGGGCCGAACAACTTTTTCTATCATTTGATGCTCGAACCTACGCTCTTCCGAATGGTAGTCATGCACCAATTCATTCGGCTACGACCACGGCTAGTGTAAAAAAAAGAAGTTGTCTGTAAAGTCGGTTTACTGACGATAGTTAAACGTGGCAACGTCATAAGAAAATATTGATGGAATGGTTGCAATTTTCAAAACAAAATTTTAATTTTATTTGTTTGATAGATATTTTGTATGGATATAGAGGAGGAGGTAAATGGAATTGCAATGGAATAGGTCAAGTTACATTTACACAAACGTGAAAAATGACGAAACACTTATCAAATTCATGAAAGATATCTTCAATTTCGATTGTGCATCAGACGTTAATAAGTCAATAACACTAAGAGGAACCATCATCGATTTGCCTTTTTCAAGACACTTTAAACTCGAAACACTCCCTTTCATTTCCTACTTTTTCTATCATCGTCCTATTCTCAACAGAGAAATGGTTCATTACCATGCACACAGGAAGAAGGCATATGCAAATACAAGTATGTGAATTTATATACAAATGCGCATATACATACATGTACATACATATATATGCTCACTCAAGTAGGACAGAGCCAGATGCCGAACGTTGCCGAACGCGGCGGTCGATTGTGCTCTTTGTCGTTCGTTTCGCGCTCTCGCTTGCAGTTCAAGCACATTAGCTTACATTTGCTTGCATACGGAATAGATTCGTATATTTGATATGTCCATATGATTTGTATGCATCTTTACATATAGATTTGTTCTTTTTGAAAATTGCGCGAAATTGTATATGTATATGCATGTTTATATACAATACATATATATAGTATACAACATATCTTATAAGGTATATGGCAAATATTACCATACATTTTTTCCTTCATATATAGTAAAAAAATTAATAATAATAACATTAAAACAACAGGTATTATTAACAAATTTGCTTTTATTTTAAATTCTTCAAGTAAATCAAATTAATAATAATCAATAAGAAGGCATATGCAAGTACAAATACGTGAATTTATATATGTACATATGCGCATATACATACATATATACGCTCACTTAAGTAGGAGAGAGCAAGATATCGAACGTTGCCTTTCGTTTGCTTTGTTCGTTCCGCCCTTTCGCTTGCAGTTCATTCAAGGTAACGGCAATGAGCAAGGTAACGACAAATGAGCAAGGTAACACTAATGAGCAAGGTAACGACACATTTTTTCGTGCGTGCAGCCGGCTAAATCGAATTATAAGACGTTATCACGTCAAAAAGCATAATTGGTGAATCATATTTTTGTTATATCGTCTCCTTTCTGTGTTAAGCTCGTATCTACAAAATCATAATTTTCAGTAAATCGATAAAAATGGTTAGAGTTACTTAACTTCTATGAAAAGTTATAACTTATTTGATACGATACTTATAGTAGATACGAGGTTTTTGAATTCGAACATGTAGATACGAGAAAAATCGAAACGCTCTGAAAAAAATTCTATAAACATTATATATAATTTCGAAAAAAATGAAGTTACGAGGTTAACACAGAAAGGGGACGATATGCTAACCAAATATACTGTAATGCATTTCCTATGAACAAATATGCAAAACTGCATTGCAAATTACACCTACGCCCACTGCGTCATCATTATCGTTTATGTCTAAAAAAATTGTTATTTCCTGGAATCACGCTTAGCATAAAGCATAAAACATAAAACATTAAATTTTTTTCTCAGCATTACGCTCTTATTTCTTAAGAAAATATTATTATTTTATCAGGCGTGAATTCCTTTCGTAAGAGTGGTTCACGTTCAATGGCAAATGTTTTCTATTGCATTAATTTACAATAATAAATGTTCAAGATTCTGAATATGATTCTGTATGATAGAAGTTAAGTAAGCGTATTAAAAAAAGTTCTTGTTTCGTTATAGTGATACTATTACATTTTATTTGCCACTGCATATTGCAATTATATTGAATTCACACTAACACCATTTTCCGCGGTGTCCAATTTAAAAGTTTGACTTTCAGTTCCATTATTTTCTTGTGCATTTATGGGAGCTGGGGCTTCAAGGAAGTTCTCATAACCCCAGTCACATTCTTCTAAGAGATCATCATCTTGAATACATTCATACCAATGCAGTCGTTCAGTGTTCCCACCCATCGATTTGTTCAGCAAACGGCGACGATGATCCCCACGGTATAAAAAGTCAATATAAGTCAAGGTATCAAAGGCATCAAAATTGTTCACCACTTCATTGGACTCCATCTCAATATCATTATAATCATCAACTGCCTCCATTAACACTTGCACAGATGAAAGTATCATATCGATGCGTTGAAGATCGACGTTTTCATGTGGTAGTATCCTTGCCCTTACAGCCGCTACTTCTTCTCCCACACGCTGCTGGATGCGAATTAATGACTGTTTCTTTGCTGCCTCATATGACAAATGATTTTTTTCAAGTCTAGTTTCTCGCTCTAGTTTTTCTTCATCAACACGTTTACGAGACATTAAAATAGTTAGCAGGCGATTCAAATTCAATTCATCCCATTTATGTTTCATACGTTCTGTGTATGAAAGATTTTTGTGTTCATTCCTTAAGGAAATATGCAATAAAGAATGTTTTCAGCTTATAAAAAAATACTTTTTTCGAACATTTACTATATACCTTTTATCACCAGCTTCATCTTTGACTTTACGTGTGGCATTTAGTGAATACTCCTTTTCAAGCCGCTCAAGCTCTTTCCTGGCATCGGATTCGGCCTGACGTTTTGCTTCAATTATATCACGATTATTTTCGAAGAACTGTTGTTCCCATGCTTGAATAGATTTTTTGCGATTTTCTTCTCTACTAAAATACTCTTTAACTCTCTAGGATGAAAAATAAGTATAATAGTATATATAAACAGAATCAAATCGACAAGCGAACTTCGGCGGGCGGAGCGATGCCGTCGATTGAAATTATTGCACAATAAAATAGAGCCAAAACGAAATTCGCATGAAAAGTGAAAAGATGAACTCAAAATTTTTCGGTTAATTCTAATTATCAAAGTTTTAAATTTCTTGTTTATACATAATGTGCAAGGCATTTCTGCAAGTGAGGCAACGTTTGTGAAAAGGATTTGTTTACATTTTCAACGGTTTTGTTGGCCGGCGGCAAAGGGAAAATTAGAAATAATTCTGTTATCGACGAAGTTTGTCTGACGCTTCTCTTTGGTTGTATCAATATCATATGTAATCTCATATTTGTATATGCGTGTGTTTTTATTTTGACAGCACATTTTCGTCTGACGAAGGTCGCTCAGGGATTTGATTTACACGGATTTGTGCACAGTAGTTCATCAGAAAATATGATCTTATCTGTAATGCTGTAATAAATATTCAACGAATTAGGATTCTCTATGTCTTGCAAAACCTGTGCAAGGTGCCAGAATTGCAAAGTTTTCTAATACTTGCAATGACATAACAAAAAATATCCAATAACTGCCAGAATGGCTACAGCATACTCATGTAAATTTCGTTGTTTCTTTTAAGGTTGGTACAATTCTATGCTCTTAAACTTTTGCTATTCTGCCATTATGCAAAACTTAGAGAATCTCTTATTACACTGTTATGTTATAACCACAAGAAAAGCCATGCGCGGAAAGGAAGGTTTTATCCTATTTTCGGTATAGGAAAATGAACTGCAACACCAGTTTTTTTGCACGTCTTCATAAAACATTTTTTGGAAAATATTGCCTCCAAGGAACATTTTTCAGGTGTTTTAGCCTATTTTCTAACTTTCATCTGGTCTTTCGACAAAATTCCCTTAGCTAAGATATTCAGAATTACATTCTGGGTGCAAAATCCCAAAGCAGAAGTATTTTAATTATAACATCGGCGGAAAAGGCTTTAAAAAAAGGCTAGTTTTCGACAATAAAATTCCAGCATAAATCAGCGAACATTGAATGAAGTTTATATCCAGAATCCTAATGCTTTAAAGGAGTGGCAATCTGGTGAATTATTCCATCATGTTCGGCTGAGCCCGTGGGAGTGTGAAGGCCAAAACGATTCTTATGGTGATGCAAAAAATTTAATTTTAACGGCATTTCGACGTATGACTTTGCGAACTCGTATATGTCCCATGCGTAGCAAAATGAATGAAATGCTCCAATTATGTATAAAAACCCCAATTCCAGCTTTAACAACATTTAGGGCTTGTAATTTTGATGTTAAGAGCAACATCTAATATTTGAGCAACATTTTTGTGGAAGTATAAGATTGAAAATAGCAAGTTTTAAAGACTTGTGAACCGAAAACTGTGAACGGTGAAGGCAAAATTTTCAAACAAAAGTTTTTATGAATGCGTGCTGAAAACTTAAAAAACTATTGATGTAGTACGATTCTACATACCCGAAGTAGGGTGCGATTGTCCTCGCCGGCCATGCCTTCCAACAATTAAATATATATATATATATATCAAAATTTTGAAGAATGTGAACGAACCTCTAATTCTTTAGGCTCAGCAGTAAAGAAACTGCTAGGTAATTTCATCATGCGGAAACTGCTGTTATAATCACCAATTCCCAGCAACTTTTCAGGATCTGAAGGTCGATGCTCCGATATGGCCGTTATTATCCCCCCGCCCAGAATATCATCATAGCAGGCAGCGTCGTCTCGAGCTTAAATAAATATTTTAGGTGAAGGATAGGAGGTGTAGACTTTTTGGAAATTTATGGTGGGAAAGGTTTAACTAATATAATTTTCGAAATGCAATGGGAAATAAATATCTAAATACATCTACAGATAATAAAAAAACACCAGTTTATCGGAAATATTTAACAAATAAAAAATAAATATTACTCTTGTCATAAAAGCGGATTATCAGAAACTCATTTCAATAAAAACTGAAGATTGAGAATATTGAATATAAGGACTTCATAGGACATCGAACTTGCGTACCCAAGTTAGTACTGATACATTGAGCTGAGGTTACGTAATTTCAATTACTAGGCCGTAATACCAACAGAAACATTCTTACAGGTTCTAATTAGTTGAAAAAAAGCCAGTCATAAATAAATAAACTCTATATAATACATTAGTTTGAATTATTTGATAAATAAAAAAGGGCGTCGTAAATCAATAAATGGGAAAATGGAGCAACCTCCGGTAATCAGCGGTTCATTAATGTTTGAAAACCTAAATTTGAACGTACTTTTTTCACTTTTGTAAGAAATCAGTACAAACTAACTAAAATTGAAGACTTTTAAGGAATATTCACCCCGTAAGCCCCATTACAATTTTTTGAAAGAAATATATCAATATAAAATATTTCCGAAATATCTCCAAAAAATAACATATTATATTTATAAGTATCAATAACACTGTACCCGGTGGCGCTATTGTCGAGATAATCGATAAAATCGTTTATATAGGCTACAGTTCTATAGGCTAATTTTATTAATTTTTATTTAATACTACATGTGTTTGAAAACAACTAATCCGAGTATGTTTGGATCCAAAAGGTAGCGCAGGAGTCGAGATGTTAATAGAAGTCATATAAATAAATAAATAAATAATATAATAGTTTGGTTTATGAAAGCTCAATGTTTTTGGTTTCTATGTTCCCTATAGACTTCCACACTATTGACTGCTGCACTTTGCAATTTCGTTCTCATTTGGACATTCTATGTGTTAGGAGAAAAAGATATACCCTAGCAGAAAGATTTAAATAATGTTTTTGGGATGAAAAACTCTTTAGGGGCGGATCCGCTGTTAACGCCTTCCGTAGTACTTCCATCTACATATACGAAAATTGAGTTACATTTGCAATAAGTAACAATATTTACCTAAAATGTCCCAAGCTTCTATATTTCCATCAATTCGAGTTAAAAATAACATTCCAGGTCGAGACTCACTCCACGCAACAGCAGTCAAATCCGTAGAACTCTTTCGCCAAAATATAGGTGAATAATTAAAGTTCTCCTTCCACACTGCAAATACGGTACGGCCAATTGACACAAACACAATTGGGTAAAAAGGATTCTTCTTCATTGCAATTACTGGCCCATCATGAACCCGAGCAAAATTTATTGTTTGTGACACAGTTTCACGGCATTCCGCATCGACATATGAACCCAACCAATTTAGTCTTTCAATGCGCCCATAAAATGATGACGTAATAACTGATTGCTTCAATTCTTTTGGATCTTTGGGTTTGAGAACTGTCAAAAAGTTTTTTGTATTTGCAATCTTAGTCGCTGAATCCGTTATATGGCAACGGAAGACGGACGAGTCGCAAAATATTGAAGTTATGGGCTCATTAAATACAATAGCAAAAACAGGTTTTAGTACTTTATTTTTATAGACTGACTCATTTAGTGTAAGCGCCTTGGGCTGTTCATGTCTCATTGCCATAGCCTGTAATTTCTTATCATTTATCATATCCAAGTCCCAGAAGAAAATTGTGCCATCCACAGAGGACGTGAGAAAAAATTTATGTATTATCTCCTTATTAGGATCAGTAAGAGCCTTGCCAAATGAGTTCACATAAAAATGGTGCCCCAACCAATATATGCCAGTAATTGCGGACTTTTGAGAAACCTCTAATGCTGATGTCATAACAGGCGGTACAATAGCATCCTCGTTAATCTGTATTGTCCATTTTAGAAAATCAGCTATTAAAACACGATATTTACTTTGTGCCGCTGTTAGTATCTCTTCAGTGTCCAATTTTTCTGCCCGACCTTGAAGATCCCAAGCAATTAGTTGGCCATTTTTGCCTCCACCAAACAAGAGATTTGGGTCGTGGGGGCAAAATGAGAGTACAGTTACTTCTTGTGAAGACTCGAATTCTAATTTGTAATTTAAATTGTCAGCAAAGCTCCACATTAAAATAGGATTTGGCTGTAATACAGCACGTTGAACTATGTCGACACGTTGCGATACTAAAAATGCATAATTAATAATAGGCGTAACAAAACTATAGATTACATAGATATACTTAAGTCGACTGTAGCTGGAGTATTGAATGTATAAGAAGTTACAATAAGTCCGGACAGGTTAGAGTACCAATCAATCCCACAAACATAGCGTTCGTAACTCTTGGAGATGTTAGCAAAACATAGAGTTTCTTCTAAATGGGGGGTGGTGTATTGGTCGATAGGCTTATTACAAATGTATGCGTAGTCATTGCTAAAATTATAAACCAAAAACATGCGGAAGGTGCAAGTTGAAAACAAATATAATACACTTGTGTCGCGAACGACGAGCAAAATTTAGTTCCCCTCAAAAACCATCATTTTCTTCTTGTGTTGTAATTTCATTAAAGAAAATGGTGAATTAACTTTTACAATTCATTTACATTATAATTTATATAAAACGTCTTTCAAAAGAAGTCCCGAGATATTGTTTTAAAGTAAAACATGTACAAATTTAGATTCTTTCAAGCTTCACAATTTTTTTTTTTTTTTTTTCAAAATCCGACTCTCAACAATTATATGTGAAAAATAACATCACATAAAACAGGGAAAATCTGCTAAACATTCGATGCATGACTGCCTAATTGTTGAGAACATCGAGATATCGATGTTGGAGGTTGTTCAGCAACGCTTTGCGTTTACCCTTTATAAGGGGTTTTCAATTGGGGTCGATTTTGTCGTCCTGTGGCAGCCATTTTGTTTTGGTGACATCTGTCAAATCTTTTGTTTATTATTCAGTTGTTTATGCCTAATCATCATGGCAAGTTACACGATTGAACAGCACGTTCAAATGATCAAACTTTATTATCGAAATGAGTGTTCATTAACGCAAACGTTGCGCGCATTGCGCCCATTTTTCGGTAGACGTGGTGGCCCTTCCAATTTCTTATGGCCCATATTGAACCATATGGACCTAGATGACATGTGGTTCCAGCAGGACGGCGCTACGTGCCACACAGCAAACGCCATTTTATTTTATTTCAACATCTACCCGCCCTTATTGAAAAACCCTTTATAAAGTCAAAAATTAATATTTGTAAAACTTTGCTTGCTTGACCCACAAATACCAAAAATTAGAAAATATTATTATCATATTAGAAAAATACTAGTGAAGCCTTCTCCTTTGAATAATTTATCTTGTTTCCAGTGTAAAAAAACTAAGCTTCGGTTAAACCAATACTTTATAGAAAAAATTCATAATAAATAAATAATTAACTGGCACGTACACTTTATTAAGTGTTTGGCCAAGCTTCTGCTCATATTGGAGGTGTCCGTCTTGATGTTGTTCCACAAATGGAGGCACCCACAGCTTTAAGCCGTCTCCGAACGGCAAATGGTTCTTTATGAGGAGCTTTTCCATGGCAGAAATACACTCGGTTATAAAGTCTACTTGGGAACCAACGTCAACAACGATAATAACGTCTACCTTGAAATCCAACCGTTTTGCATTTTCTTCCTCATTACTCATTATTCAGCATTCAGATAAATACCAGCAAAATAAACTGGATATATGTACATATATCCGGAAGAAAATTCAAAACCATTTTTATTTTGAGTAGCCAGTTAAATTTACCGATATGCGACCACCGTTTACAGGGTAGTAATGTCTTTTAGCGAACAAAAATCACACTTTCTCATCATATTCGTCCTCTTATATGACACAGAAGCTTGCTGCGATGGCCCTTGAAGGGTTGGATATAAAAATTCTGCGGAGAGTTTATGAACTTTTTGAGTTTACTAACTTCTTTGTATCCTCAGTTGTAATCTTCGCCCATTCTGCCCGCATAACACTTCGCAAAGCCACCTTACTTGTTATTGCATGCGTGGGGGTGTTTTGATCTGTTTTGGAGCATTTTACGAGAACCAAAGCTTAACGGTCTCGGTTGTGTGTTTTGTGTCGTTATCTTATTGGAACCATAACGTTCTTGATAAACCGACATTTTCTGCACTCTGTTTCAAATTCCTTTTTAAAATGTTCAAATACCCGCATTTATCCATTGTCGATTCAATAAATTCTAATTGATCCACATCACTTGCCACCATACATCCCCACACTATAACTTCCACCGCCATGTTTGGCTGCACCAACAAGATTTTGTTTAAAAGAGCAGTACCCAGTACAAAATTAACTTTCGTCTGAAAAAATTACCTGTTTCCAAGATTCTGAATATGTTTTCAACTATAAATTTATATTGTGTTTTTATCAATTTAAAAATATTTGTAAGGTACACGCAGACTTTATGGGCTGTGTGTACATATATTCTATTCTTTTACTTAGCACCTCCTACTGCCATGAACAAAAGATATATATATACTTTGATCAATTAACGGATTTTCCAGGCATTAACATTTTAGGACCCACCTTTTTTGTTTAATAAAAAATCACTGGCAATACTCCGAAAACTATGTTACATGATAATAGAAATATGTAGATTTTCGGACTTTGCGATATATTTTACATAGGTAATGCAGTACTTGTCTAGTTCTTGGTGTTCAGTGTACATGTTAAATAGTGTACAAAATTAAATAATGTAAATAGGGTAGCAAAAGGCCATAGAGAATTAGAGAACATTATTCTATGCAAGGTCTTTGGCAAACTCTATAATGACGTCAAAATTTTAAAGCATAAGTGCATACTTATACATATCTTCAACAACAGGAGCTTACCGATACATATCAATTTGATTAAACTCTAATGTGTCCAACAAAAGCTGGATATTAGACGAAAGTTCTGGTGGTGGCTTCGGAGTTGGAGGTTCCATTAAAGCCGGAGTTGGAGATTTACTCGACGGAAGCGTTTGATCCTTGGAAGCTTCGTCTTCTGATGTTTCATCCAAATCCTCTTTTATATTAAAACATATTGAGTTTATTAAAATTTGATTTGATATACGGATTGTATCTAACCTGCGTCAACTATTTCATACAGATACTGGGCCCAGGCATTGGTTGGGAATGTTGGATCTGTTTGTTGCTCCAAATGAATTAAAGTTGGGGCGGATTGAACACCAATAGTAACACGTCGACGTGATATATTTTCAAATTTTACTGATTCGCTTGGCAAAAGTTCTACGTATCCATCGCGTACATCCGACGATTTACGAAAAGAGAATTCTTTATTATCGGGTATTCTTAAGGGATACACACTTTGAACCTCGACCTCCAATCGAGCTGCGTGCTGTTGCTCTATAGTCAAATTTACTTCATTTTCACTCCCTAGTGATACCCATCGTCGCGGTTTCTTCAACAATCGCTTATTCACTGCCCAACGTTCATATAACTCCATATTTCGAATTATCGACAACGCGACTTTAGCGTCTGCTGGGTTTAGAAAAACAATGAAGGGATCACCCTCAGGTACATCATCTTGGTTTTCCGTTAAAATTGGTGCGTAACCAAAGAGCAAATGGTCCTCTAAATTAGACCCCTGAAGTGTAGCATTTATAAAATCGCCATCCTCAATATCATCGAGCTGATCTATTAAATTCTTGTATTTAATTTGCTTCCAAGGGAATTCTTGAGTTACGTTTAAGCCAATCAAAAGTTGTAAATGGCGTTGTACCTTCTCTCTGTAAATTTAAATTAGTTTTAAGTACGATTTTTTGGCAAGTATTAACATACTTAAGAATTATTTGGATGCACGAGGGCAAGGCAAAGAGACTTCGCCACGCTTCAGCAATGTCATATCTATGTTCTGGATTGTCTTCTTCATCTGATTCTGGTTCACGCCATCTCTTAACATGGAGTTTTCCTGGCGAACCCCTGGAAGCGGACAAAATACAATGAAAATGTCGAATTAATAAATTATATTAGGGTCACCCACAATTGCACATCTGAGTCTTCTTCTGCAGGTGCTTCGTCTTGTTCAGCAATCATTGGGTTAAGTGTAAAAGGCTTTGTCAAAAGAATCCGAGATGCTCTTCTTCGAGACTGCGCTTTTGCCATTTTTTCTTGTTTGCGTTTTTTGCCTTAAAAATTTCTTTTAGTAGTTTTTCAAATTATAAATGCAATTTAAGCTGAAAATTAATGCTTATGTTGAGAAAACGAATTTTTTGATTTCCATAGCAACAAGTTTGGGTTCAGTAATATTTTTCATACAAATTATTATTATTAGGAAGGTGTAGCCTAGTGGATTTGTACATAGTAACAATTGAGTTGGTTCAGAGTTCGATGCTCACTTTGAAAATGAGACATAAAGAAAATTCATAATGAAATGCGAATGGCCAGGCATTATGACATTTTTTTAATTAAATAAATAAATAATTTGCGCGTACTTTTTTGTTAGGGGTTTGGTCGAGCTTGTCCTCCTATTTATGGCGTGCATTTTGATGCTCTCCACAAATGAAGGGACCTACCAACTGAACGCCAAATGGTTTGTTTTATGAGGAGCTTTTCCATGGCATTTTTTAATTAGGGGGACAACTATATAAATATCGTTTTCGTGTTGCCATGGTAGTTAGCACTTAATTGTAAATTGCCCTATCAAATTCTTTCTAACAGGGGTCATCTCAAGGCATACAGGGAAAAGTCTCCGAAAGCATTTCTGTTGCAGTCTGTGCAGTGCGAATTGGTGCGTTGTCTTGGTGGAAGCCCTATCACGTATTTACGGATGTGGTTCTTCAATTGATAAAAAGCATAAGTATATAGTTGCAAAGTTATAAACTTACCCTGAAACAGGAATTCGTCTTATTTGTAGGCTACTGTTCATTCAGCCCTCCGACGAAGCCCAAAGTGTCAAACAGTTATTATTGCGGAAGTCACTGAAGCTTCTGTAAGGGCAGTATTTTTCATAACAACAAGAACCAAAGCCGCAAATTTTTAAAATAAAATTTTTCAATCAACCTGCACTTTTTATTTATAAAATTTTATAGATACTTTTCCTCTTGAATATTAACATTCATATATCGAATAATAGTGCACTACTTCATAGTAAAGACCTAAAAAGTATGTACATATCCCATCTTTTCACTGAGGGGCAAGAATAGTTGGAAGGATGATATTTACTCATCAATATAGTTCAGATTGGACTAAAGAGATTAAATTTATGAATGTTTATATACCATATATGTATTTCCTTTATGTTTGATTTATATAAAAATCAGTTCATATCCAGTATAAATTTCTAAAGTTCAAATATAAAAAAAAAGTTCAAAAAAAAAAATGTGTTTACTATTTTAAGGCAATTATAATTCAAATCATCTCAAACATTTTCCCAAATTTTCCTGCTTTGAATTGTAAAAAAAATGGTGTAAGGAAAAGACTGACTCTTCAGGACTTGAACTTGAATATCCGCCACAAAAACCATGCGAATAATTCCGTCGACTTTAGCGTCTGCGCACCAATTTAACTGCTTGCGAGGATTCCTCAATCTCAAATTCATTCGATTCGCTGTGAGCATGAAATACGACGAATGCCTTACTAACGTGTTGAAATCCCCTACGACTATGAGAAAAAAAAATGTGAAATCCTCTTCAAGCGTGATAAAAACAGTAAAAAATTTGAAATCCTCTACAACGAATTTTCAATTTAGTACTCGAAAAAGCTCATTTAACATTTGCGCTTCCTCATTCCATTAACATTCTCTGCCCGAATCCTCTCATTTCTCGATGAAGCCGTCTCGAGCGTCCCTGTTTAGCTTGCTCATCAACTCTGCAGTAAATTATAGAAATTAAAGGTTATCTTCGTTAATCGTTAATATTGTTTTTATACTACTTTAACTTATTCGGTTTGTTGTTCCACAAATTTGTTTTTTTGTTTGTTACCCACCTTTCATGTTATATTCAAAATTTCCAATATGTTATATACCTATTCATAATTATGTTTTTCGAGTTGTTTACTTGTGGGCTTCAAATTTTAAATTTCACAATTTAACACACGGAACTTCGTTTGTTTCATTAAAGATAGTTTATTTTAAATCTCACAAGTCTCAATATTACCGAGCCATTCGCTGAATTTTCACAAACATGTTTCTCCTACTTTTATTTGTTTTCTATTGGAAAGGGTAGCCAGTCTTGTCAAAATTGTGAAAAATAAAGTAACTGCTTTGGCAAGGCGCCTCCTATGGTACTCAATTCGCCTTAATTTTCATTTGTCGTAATCGCAAGAAAAAAAAAACCGTTGCTATGCCAAAGTCACCTTGTGTGTATTTACCTTTGGCATAAGAATGATCAATTCGCCTTGCCTTTGGCATTAGCTTCTGGAAGTAATTTGACAGATGTATTTTGCCATTTCGAGCATTAGGTCAATTTTACGAAATAGGTAAGTTTGGTTTATAAATTATGCGAAGTATTTGATATAACTGTTACCAGTTTCAGTTTGAAGCCTATTTCGGCCAACTTTGCTAAAATGTCTAGCGAAGTCGAAAAAGCGCAGACAGCATCAGCTGCTGATGATACTATTTTCGGAAAAATTCTTCGCAAGGAAATTCCATGTAACTTCATCCATGAAGATGAGAAAGTAGGTCTACGTTTGCATTGCAATAATGTTAACCTAATAATCTGTTTTTAGTGTGTCGCTTTTCATGACATCAATGGCCAGGCACCAACGCACTTTCTTGTGATACCAAGAAAACCGATTGCCCAATTGTCCCTAGCTACTGGAGATGACAAAGAATTGCTTGGTCACCTTATGTTAGTTGGTGCAAAAGTAGCCAAAGAGTTAGGTCTAGATAAAGGATACCGAGTGGTTATAAATAATGGTCAACACGGGGCACAATCGGTTTACCATTTACACTTGCACTTCCTTGGTGGACGCCAAATGCAGTGGCCGCCGGGATAAATATTTTTGCGTTGCGTTAAAATAAAATAATAAATATAACCATTCTCAAGCCATAATACTAAATTCATTTTTATTACTTATTTTGTAAATGCGTGCGACAAATTTGTAAATGATTTCTTTTGACAACTCTCCACAAGGTTTTCAACGTAATAGTGTTGTATGTTTTCTTCTATCTGTGGATATGGCGGAAGGATCACGCGATTGATTTCTTTTTTCAATCACTCGATCAAAGAATCGAGATAATTTTACAGCATCCGTTGTTCCAGCGGAAAGACTACGAGGATTCCTACAATTCAACCATATCTCCTCTGCACCACACTGTTCTGCTGCAATTTATTTAAGTTATTACTTTGATAATTTTGGACATAAATTCATATGTTATATATGAATGCACGTATACATTTTATTTTACCTATGCAACCAATCTTTTGTAGCGGTTTCGGTTGTCGTTTTTCATCTAAAAGGTCCAATTTTGCCCCCATTACTAACAATGGAAGTTGGGTGGATCCTAAAAATTGTTCCGGATCGAAAACGCTGTCTCCAATGCTATTTTTTACGTCTTTTCCATCTTTATTGAGAATTTCATACAACCATTCGCGCAAATTTTCTTGACTCTTGCGATTTGTGAGGTCATGAACCAGAATAATGCCATGTATAGGAGCGTAAAAGACACTGCGTGTATTCCGATGACTTATTGATCCGCCAATGTCAAACAATTCAATAAAATAAGGCTGTTGTTGAGGAGTTCCTTCCTTGTATTCGTGTAACTTAACCTCTATATTACATCCAACTGTCCATCCCGGACGGGTAAGAGATTCGTTGTGCGCTATCAAGTGCGTGAGACAGGTTTTTCCAACTCCTTTAATTGAGAATCAACTAGATGAAATTAAGTCATACCACCGCATATGTATATATCCTGTATTTCAACATCACAAACACAAACCTGAATCCCCAACCAAAAGTACCCGAACTTTATCAATATTATTTGCCATTTTATTTCCGGTAAAGTTTTCATTATCCATCGAGGAATTTGTATTGAGGTTTATATTTTAGTGCCAACAAAATTCCCAATATTTGGTTATCAAACAAACAGCCAGTGCTGCCAGCTTTTCATTTTCAAAAACAAGCAAACTTGAAAAAGAGCGTTCTAGCCACGGGGAAGAGAATCCAAAAGATGTGACCAACATCAGACCGTAAACTAGCTCACAGTGATTTTGAAGGAATCAGCTGATTTGCTAATGTAACTGGGGATGTTTTCCCGGACGTGAAAGCGGTTTGTTTAAGACAAGAAAAAATCAACGCAGCCTCCACCTATGTTACTTCGTTGCAGTCTGAACCCCAGGATTGTTGTTGTTGTTGTAGTAGCATAAAATTTCCTTATAATAAATTTAATTACATTTACGGCGAATGCTGCTGGAGTGAGTCTGAGTGCCTCACGAGCTCAACGAAAAAATCAGTGCGTAGTTCTGTTGTTATTTTGCCAGAGTGCCGAACGCCGCTTTGGCTTTGGTAATTCTGCTTTCAACGTCAGACTCACTTCCTCCATCACAAGTAACAGAAATTATCCACGCTTTCAAAGATCTGCGCACCCACTTTTAAAGAATCTGATAAGGGGAATTCAGGTTAAATGCTTTTGTCTTTCCTATATTGATTTTAAGTCTCGTTGTTTGTAACTGTTCCTGTGTTGAATGTGTCATCAGTTTTAGTTCGGCAGTAGGCAAATGTCGTCGGCATATGCTAAATAGATTAAAAGTACGTTCACACATGCATTAATTACCAATAAATCCACAAAACTAATCTATCTATCTATCTATCTGTTGTGAAAGGTTTAATTTGAAATGAAAATGAATAATAAAATTATATTGTTGGAATATTTTGGTATTTTTGGTTTATTTAATTATTATTAACGCTATGAAAAAAAAGATAAGCAGAAGGAAGAGCTAATTTAACTGCGCAATTGGCTGCTAATAATAAACAGTAATCGAAATTCGATATTACATTTTATAATAAGTAATAATAATAAAAAATAACGTGTGTCCTGTTCATGCACAAACGCTTTTTTTCTGTTATATGAATGAATAGTTAATAATATCTAACAAACATTTTATTAGAATTATGTCTACAAACCGTTCTCTTTGCCGGTATCCATTTTATTTAGTTTTTACTTTGACGTTTTTCTTTACATTCGTAAACATAATGATCTATTACAAGGAAAGCACACGGTTGTATGTCGAAAAGTGGGCGTATCATCTATGATTATTTTATAATCTCAGATTTTGGGAGAGAAATTTAGTATAATTACGGATGGGAAGTTAAGCACGAAAAAGTAGATCATCTACTTATATGTGAACGTATTATAAGTTTGTGTTGTTGACCTGACACTGAATACCTCTTTGGTGGTTTTCGTTAGCAAAAGAAGCGTTAAGAACGTCTTCAATTACCAGCAGGAAAAGGATTGTGGACAGAATGCAACCCTGCCGAACGCCAGTCAGCACCTGAAAGGATTCCGATAATTTGCCTTTATGGAGGGCGTGCTAACAAGAGTCGCTATAGCTTTCCTCAATAAGGGCTACTTATTTAACTACTCCTCTCCTCCACAAAGAAGCCCAGGTACACTCCCTGTTTACGCTATCTAATGCTTTTTCAAAATCGATGAACAGCAGGTGGAGTTTGGAGTTACACCCGGTGCATTGTTCTATGACACTACGGAGTGTGTTGATATGCGCTGCACAGGAAAAACCGCTGCGAAATCCAGCTTGTCAGGAATCAATCTACTGGAGTTGGAATGTTTATCTAAAGCAGGATCTAAAATGTTGTTAAGCACGGCTGAGAAATGCTCTTTTCAACGACGTAGCTGATGTTCGTCTGTCATTAAGAGATTTCCGTTTAGGTATTTGATGGGGTGCTCAACGCTCAAACTTTTGTTCACCATTTTCTTTGTGATCTTGAATAACGCACGAGAGAATGAGGCTATTCGACTCAAAAGACTTGATCGGCATGGTTAAACCATACTCCTTCACAACAACGTCAAAGCCGCACTCCAAGAGCTCGAATGGGAGATTCTTCAGCATCCGCCGTATATTCCGGACCTTGTACCGACCGATTACCATCTTTTCCGCTCCTTGTCAAACCAAATGAAGGGCGTTACCTTCGAAAACAAAGAGGTCCTTAAAAACTGACTCAACACCTTTGACACCAGACCAGGCGATTTTTGGCGGCCGGTTCTACGTTACCGGAATGACTCGGATTTTTCCCGACCAACCGCTGCCGCCCCAGTAAACTAGCCGCATGTAGTGAATCGTTTATCATCCCCCCTCTATTGTCCCAGGAGTAATTCCATGCAGGGATCTTGATCCAAATACTTCTGGCTGGTATTGAATCCAATCATGGACCAGAGGTATTCTATTGCTGCGTTTGCCATAAACGGTTCCACCCGAACTCCACCTTGGTTAGGCGCAATAAGTGCAACCGGTGGAGCCACCTTAAGACCTGTTCAGGCCTTAATTCACATAGGGAGTGGTCCATACGGTATGTGGCCTCGTATTGCTCCCGCCTTCAGTCGTCTCATGCCTCGAAGACTACCACATCCCCTGATAGGCCGACACTACCAACCGTCACCATAACCCATACCTCCACGGTAAGGAGCTTATCGGCGCAACAACTGTCGCAGGAACTTGCTGTTCAACTTGACCTTAATGTTTACTGTTGTCAGTTATTCTTTAGCTTGTCGATTCTTTATTAGATCGTTTCAATTTTACTATTCCGCAACGTGCTCTACTCGATTTCATCCAAAGAGATCGCCCAATTAAAACAACAGAAACGCAACATGAAATTCTCATCTGCTCTTGATTGCATTCTTAATGTTGCTTCTAAATCAGACAACAAACCTTCTCATTCTCCTACCTAGAAACACCCTCCGTGGGCAATGCATGACATGTCATTTCTCAACGAACTCACACTTCATGAGAAACAAAGCACTAACGTAGTCGTCTATAGACAATTATACAAAAAAATTACCGATCTATTTTTACGGAGGTATTAGCAACTCTTGTTTACTGGTGGATATAATTCTATAGACGGTATATATTTCGCCGTTGTTGACGTCAAAACTAGCGCAAAGCATCTTACCCACAGTTGCAACGGCTTTTGAAGCAGAAGTGCAATTTAAAGCTACTAAATCAAGAAACTCATCTGAACCAATTTCCACTATAAACGAGCTGATCCCTCAACTACATAACGTCCCCTTAGTATTAAAATAGCCTATAAATTTTTTGATGTTTTGAGAAAATGAATTTCAAACTTTTTGTCGAAAGTAGCTCTCACTCAAATCTCGTTATGTCTGTAAATATTTATTATTTTTTGACTGACGTTTTGACCAACTTTGTGGAACTAGAATTTGACAAAATTTTGACCACATATAAAATCGATGATGGAGAATCCAAAAATTCAATAAAAAAATAATAGCCTATGAGCACATAGGCTATTGTTATACTAAGGGGACGATAAAATATCAAATTGATGTGGATTTCTCGGTACACTGGCATTAACATAAATTTGCACGAAAATAAAGTAGCCAAGCTTCAAAAGCCCGATTAGTAACTTTTATGCATTTTTCAAGCAAAGATGCGGCAACAATAATTTCTATAGTTCAATACCAGCGATGCGCCGTAAAATGGGCAAATTGTCCACTTAGATTGCGTCACACTTCATTTGTTAAATAAGGAATATCAACCAATATGTAAATGTGCCGCAGTGCTCGCTTAACTATTCATCAATCAATTGATTTTTCTTTAGAGAAATATGAATTTGAGAAAACTTGGAACTCTTATTTTTAATCTCTTACTTTTCTATTAGGGAACAAGCAGGCTAAATGGGCATATCTCACAACACACACTGTCACAATTGTAAACAACCTGAGAAAAAGGAAACGATTTTCCATTCCTCTGTGAATGTCCTCCCTTATAGTAGAAGGGAATGTCAACCCTTCGCAGACCACTCTTCGAGAGTCTCCAACAACTGTCTGACTTAGACGTCAACCGCAACCGTCTTAAACCGCACAGACTGGATATAGTCATGCTGTAGATAACCATTAAACAAATGGGTGCGAGGTTGTGGCAACAAAATGGCGCGGAAGCGCTATTTGGATTCTGGATGGAATACCACTTTAACCAACCAATCAACAAGCTCGTTCACATCTCCCCGTACTCTAATGCTTCATTCAATGCCCCTTAATTAAACCCATCCAATTTTAAATTGAGTTGGAGACTTTAGTGTTCACATACAATTTTGTTTTTGAACAACTTTTTTACTAAATAAGAAGAAAATGAGCCGGAGTGATGGAAATCTTTATTTTGACCTTTACGTGTTCTTTTTGAATACTGCAGCTGTTGGTTCACAAGTGTGACATATGTACGGTGCCGTTTTCAAAAGTTATAAATTTTCCAATAAGGTGATTAATTTTACCCATTTGTCAGCTGAAAATATTTTGATTTTGGTTGTGAAATTGGAAAAAAGGAATAAAACGAGCTTTACAAAAATGGGTTTGCATAGTTTAGGGGCCATCTACTATCTTTGTTCTTACCCTGGCCCCAATTCAAGGAGATCCACATATTTTCAATAAAAATATAATTTAGTTTACTAGCCATCAATTATCTTACCATTCGCCTTATACGTGTTCAATCTTTTTTGTTTTCATGCCATTCTATTTTCTAATTGAAATATTTTTTCTTCTTGGAACAAACTTCACAGGGATGCATGCGACAGGATTGCGCAATTTATTAATAGATTTCTTGTGTGGTAAATAATGTCAGACGTTGCACAGTCATATGCCGCAATGCCCTCTGTGGAAGTCAAGGCCATGGCGAGTCGCTGTGAATGACATACTAGACAAAATGTGGAGCCTGCAGTAAAGTACGTGTCCTGGGTTCACTCTGTAGAAGTTATCCTCTCGGATTTTGAAATAAAGACCGGTAGACCCCTGCCCATAATGCCAACCCGTTCATATTTCCTATAGTATTTTTGACAGCAATCATGTGAAAATCAAGAAATTGCTTTCCCTACACAATGCAGGGAAAGGGGTATACGCATCCTTGAACATCAATTTCATCTACGCAAACGTGAATAATCAACTCCCCCTTATCATAAACAAAATTAAAACTAAGTCCTATACGGACGCTCTAGACGTATTTATCCGCGCTTCAAATGGGAAAATGTCACAGATCCTGCTTATTCAGGTTTATTCCTAAAACCTTGCTATTAAACCTTGTGACTGCATGGTGGCTCCCTTAAATACCTTACCGAACACGTTTTATTTCCCAAATAGGCACAGCCTTCACAGTTACTACCAAAACATACATGGCGGTCTCAAGGACAACCCGAGCGAGGTATGATCGTCCTTTTGGCCGCGAAGACTACCAAAGCGCCACGATGCGTTCACCGATAGAGAAGATGAAGATTAGTAAAATACTACAACAACAACAACATTAAGGTTGACCTACAGTGCATACATGCTGTGTAAACTATGTATATCAATTTGCCCAACTCTTTTAAGTGCGGTGCGAAGACGGAAAATTTCCGACAGAGAAAGGTGATGCAAAGGACAAGAGCCAAGAATCTGTCAACAACGAAGTTTCGGAAGATTTTTTATGGACCGGTCATCTAGCGTACCATTCTTACCGTACACACTTCTTGATGGTCGTATCAGGGCAATCATGTGAGATCTGTGGACAAAAACACATGGTACCATCGAACAAGTACCTACATAGATTCGTAAATAATATTCTCAAAGCATTTGAACAGAAGAAGTACGAGTATTGCACAGCTGTATTTCTAGACATATTTCAAGCCTTCAACCGCGTCTGACATGACGGCCGGTCGTATCTAAAAAATCGGCACTTTTTTGTAAAACAAAATGAAGAACCATCTAAACTCTGTGAAAGTTTACCTGGTGCACCCCAAAATAGTATTAATGGCCCCATCTTATACTTGATTTACACTCACGATCTACCAGTTACTGAGGAAACTATCGTCGGACTTTTGCAGATGACACCGCTTTACTCGCAATGGACTCCCTCCTTGATGCGGCTTCTCTTAAACTCCAAGAACGACATGGTGAAATAACTTAATGGCTCAAAGACTGGAAAATAAAATCAAATCAGACAAAATCTGTTCAAGTTACCGCCAAGAACACAATTATACCCCAAAGTAATGTTACAAAATATCTCGGAATGCATCTTGACTGCAAGCTCACCACCAATCCCATTTCCTTTAAAATATTGAAGAGGAAATCAGCAATAGATCTCATGAACTAAAAAGCAAAATTTGAGGAATGCTTGCCCTACTAGGTGCTTTCTATGGACATCTCGTGGAATATCTTAGTTTTAAGTATAAATATTGTTAAATGTTATTAAACAGATTGCAGCAGATAAATGAATAATAAACAAAATGTCGACAGTGGGTTTCGATTCCCGGGCAACGATAGTCACGCATCACACATTGGGCTACAGAGTCGAGCTAAGCTAAGTACTACGAGTATATGCGCGATGTACAGATAGCAACAAAAAGCGCCTTCGATTCGCCACTTCTCTGCTCGCTACATCCGGGCTCTGCGTACCTGCCGAAAGATTTGTATTGGAAAGCAACTGCTAAGTTATCGAGTAAGTTTCGCCGCTAGCAAATATGTGTATAGCTCATAAAACTGGTATAACTCTATTTTCACAAACAAATGTAATTTGAATCGAAGGCACCGAGCAAAGTAAACGGTACGGAATAAATTCATTCATGTGCAAGTATGCTTCCCCCATATATGGCGTATCGAAGAGACCTATAATCTATCATTCTTTTGTTTATATGTACATACGTATACGTACGTATGTATATGAATAAATATGTAGGGCTCTGATATATTTCTACTCCAATTTTTCAATTCAATTCGCTGGCACCGAGCAAAGTAAATGATACGGAACAAATTCATTCATGTGCAAGTATCCTTTCCCCATATGTAGATTCCTTAGAATATAAAAAATCTCAAGGTTTAAAACGCCAAAATTCTTTTGACCAAACAAAAACATTCCTTTCAGGAGTTATAATTTTTAAAACCAACTAAGACTCTAAGCTTATTTAAATAAAGCTATGAATAACTCTATTTACATATGTTTTTTTCGCTGTACAATGTTCTTATAAATAAAGTGTGCACAAAATATACATACATATGTTAGTAAACAACAATGCACATGCAAATACGAATCCAACTCTTCGGTATAAAACTCAATGTTTACTAAATTAGTTAGAGTTACATAACTTAATAGCCTTAACGATCAGTTTGTTGGCAAAAAGCTTTCCCTATAACTCTTGGTATTGTACTGAACTCAACGAATTGGCGTTAGGGCAAGTTTGACTTCCAATTAAGCTTGCGCGTATACCAAATGTGTGTGCATAAATATCTGAAATCACGTTCCAACGTTACCACGTTGTGGTTTGACTTTTCTTCATATTCAAAGATATTTAGCTTTTCGAGGTATTGTGGTCAAATATATTCAGTTAAGATCGCATCGCGTTACTGCATACACGTTTAAGTCTAGCTCCTTCGAAGCAGCGATTTGGAGTTACAAAAACTTTAAATTTGAAAAATACTATTGTTCCAGAAATCGAGCTTCTTAAAGAGATAGTGCTATGCAGCAAAGAGGTTTAAGTGCTTTAGTAGTTATCCTTGGAGTAATAGCGCAAGGTAAACAAATGACATACTTTTTTTTTGGTGTGAAGCATTCAACAAGCAACCAAATCAAGTAATAATCAATTTTTTTTTGTTTAAAAGTGTATCAAATGTCTGTATAAGTTTCCGTTCAAATTAGATATTGCATGTACGATAATAGGTGAAATATACATAAGTACATACGTTAGATATGATTCGTATATGTGCGCATATGTACACTTTCATAACCAAATCACGATGAAAGTAAAAGCAAAAGTACCAATAAGTCACTAGACAATTTTTGTGTGTGCTAATAAGGCACTCAATAGAAGTACACACATACATATGTAATATATGCAATGCATATACAACCAATATGCACCGCCATATACATTTGGTGTGTGTAAATGGGCCAGTCTGATTTTATTTGCACATTCTCGAACGCTTGCACGTGTGCTTTATTGTATATTAGGGCAGTCCAACATTGTGACTGTTGTGTACGGTCTTATAATCTATTAAAAGTATTTTAGATTCTGAGGAAAGATGCCCCGAAATCAGGTGGAAAAACTATTTCAAACCTATAGATGCACACACCAATGAATGACTTCCTTAAAAACAAAGAGCGTGAAGAGTTGTTCTGGCTAAATTACTGAGAAATTGTCTGCCTTGTTTCGAGCAAAAAGTTGCCCAGCAGAAATTTCCAACTTATCCTTAAAATGAAGTGTCACTAGAAAATGAAATACCAACTTTTCATGCACGATAAACTTTTAATAATACACAACTGAACTTGTAAGTTATATTTTATATAATGAGGCTCATTTAGACCCATATCAGACATATATAATATCATTTTTCCCTCATAAAAACCGATCCACCCTCATACACGTATGTACATATGTATATGTACACACACATGCATGCAGATATAACATTTATGTAATTGTAGCTATAGTATGATCGCGATTTCAAGTAAAGTGGAGCAATACGCTTTTTGTGTTACAGTAATCGATTGTATTGAGTGTGAGATTATGTTCATATATAAGTATGTGCCTATGTATATACTATATTGCAGGCGTGGAAATACCACAAGCTTGAAATAACAGCAACGATCGCAAAAGCAAGCAATGAACGAGCTTCCAAATATCGGATTCAAAATTAAGGCCATGCTCGAGCCATTGAGATCGATATTTAGTGAGAAGCCTTGCTTAACGAATTTATTGGCTACTAAATATATGTATGTACATATACATATGTGTGGCTACCATTCGGTACTGCGCGGCTTCGAAACTCCGGGCAGGAAACACCAAATGATATAAGACATTTTTTCTTCGGTTGTCTCCAAACTTCCGAGTGTATTTCTGCCATGAGAAAACTCCTCATAAAAAAAGATGTAAGAGCCAATTAAACATAAAGTATAAAAAACTATGAATATCAAGAAATGTACAGAAGAAGCCAGTTTCGGAATTGTACCAGTCAATAAAATCAGTAGTCGTACGTTTGAAATAAGGGAAGTTTCGCAAAAGGCTTATTTTATTCTAACCTTTTCGTATTTTTTTCAATCTGTATACTCTGAACGATCGGAGATCTGTACTCCTCTTTAGTTGCGATTTCGAGTGAAGTACGACTTGAATGTGTTAATTTTTACATTCATATTCATTCATATTCATTGAAATTAAACAAATAAGGAATACCTCAATTCAATGTGTTTATGCGAAACCTGTTGGTAGTACGTCCTGGATTCGATATCCACTGTGGATGTTAAGCAATATAACTCTTCTAACAGCAGCCGTCCTTCTGCAGGCAATGGCAAACCTTCGAATGTATGTTATGGTACTCCCATAAATAATAATATCTCGTTGGGTCGCTTCATTTGTTGAGCAACATCAAGCGGCAGGCAAACTATTTAACGTACATTTTTTAATTAAGAAATATTTCCCGCTGGGTGGAAAGTATATTGTACATAATACATGGCGTAGTTTAATTGTCTTCTGGTTTGACCAGATTTGAAAGGTCTAGCAATCGCATTTTAATTCAAATATTAGATATTCAATATTTATATCGCTTTGTATTAATGCATATATTTATATGTAAAATTGCAAACTGGTTTCTTCAGAAATATAACCGAATACCTACTATATGTATTTAAACTTTCCAACTTTGAAGATAGGACCAGGACAAAAATTTGAAGGTCTTGAATATTAAGAAATTTTTCTTAGTTTTAAAACTTTTGGAAATGCAAAAAGGTAGCAAGTTAGAGGTACTATTTGCAGTTTTTTTACGACTTAAAAAAATTGTTGTTTTAACTTTGTTTCAATTTTCAACACAGAAGTTGTTTTATTCCAGTTCTGGCTACTACAATACTACGAGTACAACAATTTTTGTATTGCTTCAGGAAGAATTTTTTGAGCCCTCGACGTGAATCTACTTAGTGATATTTTAAGACTCAAGTTTGCATCCTTAGGGCACTGAACCGTATACGACTGCAAAGAATTCGACCTAAACAACTGATTGCTTGACCAAACGTTTTAACAAACGAAAGCTTGTTATCCGAATAATAGATATTGTACTGTATCGATAATGTTTAGTCGTTTATACATATACATACACAAATGCATTTGTTATGTTGCAAAAGCTTACTTTTACCGTTCATCAACAAAACCTGTTAGTCTGTTTGTAGCGATTTATCGACTGATGGTGATGCAACAGCTTTTAATAAAAGAAAAAAGTCTGTACCGGCACATACATGCGCACTTTATTATGAATTATATAATTCAAACATATGTATCTAAATATGTGTGTAAGTATGACACTCAAAATTAAACACATTGATGATCAAAATTACATGCATACATACATACATCCATACGAATATGAATATCTTCGGGTATGACCTGTTTTATTGTTTGTCGGCGGATGTGCAATTACTAAGTTTTCTCATGGCTTATTTTACACACCGTTATTCGCGAAGGCATACTCGCATGTAATTGAAAATGTATGTACATATGTATAAGGAAAAAGAAATTTGTGAATTTCCGGAATTCGAGACGTTACATGTTGTTTTGAACATTTGTAAATAAACGATGTGAGTCGAAAGGTTGTGTGCATTACCGACTCATAAGAATTCATATAAACTATTTTGGTAATTCCAAATATAAAAATAAATATGTATAAAGCATTTGGGTCCATTCTACAACACATTACTTAAATAAAATGCAAATGTTCGTACCATTTAAATATTAGGTTTTACACCAATTTGTTATTAAAATTAAATTTAATTTTTGCATTTCTTTGTGTGTTCTCAAATAACCCGCTTTTTGCTACCTCTTTTTACCAATTTTAAAGGTTTCTCATTGTCACTAATATTTAACTTTTTTTGTATCATACTACCTCCCTTGTGACCGTTTCCAATCGATACCTAAATACCGATAATAAATGAAAAGACAAAACCGAGAGTAGCTGTCGCGTTGCGGCAAGGGTAACGGTTTTTTAATCAAGAACAAAGGAAATTCCGATTTTAAACCGAGATTTCCGAGCACATCAATAAGGTAGAACTTTAATGACGTGTATTTTGTTATGGTTTGAATTCTCTAGACAACAACAAAGTTAAATATCATATGGAAAAGCTTGACAGTTTAGAAAACACATAAAAGTCAAATCAGCTGATCTATCTTATTGCTATGCCTGGGTAATTCCTTTTTTTCCTGCACTATAGACTCGCAACTCGCTTACTTTTTTAGCATTAATTTCTTTTGCTAATGGGTAGTTTGCGCCAATATTATCTCAGCCTGCAACCTGTGAGAAATTCAGTTACTATCTATTTTTTTGCGAGATGTTCTTTCCTGGCTTTGTTCTAGCGTTATAAGCGGATGCCAATGGACTACTTTTACCTCCTTTTCCCTATTTATTAGGAATTGAAAATTTGCAACTCCACTTCAGTCTTTGATTACTAATGGTTTTAAGGTAGCATTCTATAAAATAGACCAGCTTCGCCCACTTTGAAGACGTTTTGCAGCCGGTACCCAAGTTTTATAAATGGAAACTAATATTCACCCAATACTTTTTTATTTAATGTGCATTTGAATGAAATGCTTGTATGCGCTATCAACCTATCTATCAAATTCCACTCAATTTTTTTTTTTTTTTGCATTTGAGCGTAAATAGCGCAATTTTGTATTATGAGTGACCTCCCATCGTGAACGGAACTCCCATCAAGAATTAGGGAAATTCCTATTAGATGCTTTCCATTTCAATTCAACCGGGCTATTCGGGTCATGTTCTTCGATTTCGATGTAACTTAAATATTATATGTTGCTCTCTGGTCAAAATAATGAGACACGTATTTTTTTATTCGCCCGAAAAAAAATTTTTTTAAGAGTTATCGGCAATTTTGTTTTTCGGCTCAAACTCGATTTTTTTTAATTATATAAGAAAAAATTTTTTTAAATGCCCATAACTTAGTCAAAAATGAACCGATTTTAATAATTCTGGGTTCAACAATTTACATTGTTAATAATTATTGACATAGAAAGCATTCTTTTAAAAGACATTTAAATAAAACTCGTTGTTGAAAATTAAAATGGATTTTATTGCTGCACCAGTTTAATGGGTAGAATAGGATGCTTGGCAGAACAGGTGTTTACCACTAGAGCGCAAAATGTTAAGGCATGTTTATATCCCTTTAATTTGAACGATTAAGTATAAGGCGTTATAAAACAAAATACAATATCGAGTTCACCTAGGTCTCGTGGTGAGTATTTCTATTTATTTTATGCCTTTCCTCGACAAAGCAAAGCATTCGTATAAATTTGTCACGAGAAACTGTCAAAGTTGTGTTTCATTCTAAATCAATAATACTCGTGCCGATTTCACAAATTTCGAAATTGCGGGAGAGTTTCGAGATCTTGTCCTTATTTATAATAGCATTTTTGCCACGTTTCCACATCGGGATCTCCGACGAAATTAGAGGTTCTAATACGCATGCCATTGATTTTAAAAAGATACAAGAATCAACATACCTGTAGCAACATCTTTACGTTTTTTTAACGTTTTTCAAAATACTCATTCATCAATAAAAGGGAAACATTAAGAATATCCACAGTATATCCGCTTAAAAAAAAGATAATTTATAAATCTAAAAATTATTATAGTAGGTATAACCGTTTATATTTGTATAAAGGTAGCTGCGGTCCCGTTCAAGCATCCGAATGCCCAGAAAAGATAGGTGAACAGGCATACGCACACACTGAGCGATGCGACCAATTCTTCCTATGTACAAATGGAACCCTGACTTTGGAAACATGTGAGAATGGTCTTTTATACGATGGAAAAGGAGCTGCACATAATCATTGTAATTATAATTGGGCTGTTGATTGTAAGGGACGGCAATGGGATCGTAAGTGCTTAAATATTATCTTCAATTATATTATTAAACCATAGAAAAATACAAGAAACCCCACTTTCGAACTAGCAACACCAATATCAACACCTGGTTGTGAATACCAATTCGGCATTTACCCAGTCTCAAAGGAATGTTCCACAACTTATATAAAGTGCGCTTACGGAGAACCAATCGAACAAGAATGTGACGCCGGTCTGGCCTACGATGATCGAACCCACGGTTGTAACTGGCCCGATCAGCTTTTACATGTTTGTAATCCAGAAGGTAATTACCAATACAATGTACAAAAATTAAACATTCAAGTTACTCTTAATAATTCTTACATACCGAAACTTATATTTTCCAGCGGTCGTGGGTTTCAAATGTCCGACAAAAGTTGACTCGAGCTCACCAGCTGCACGCTTTTGGCCATTCCCACGTTTTCCCGTTCAGGGAGATTGTCATCGCTTGATAACATGTGTAGAGGGTTATCCCCGTTTGATAACATGCGGCGAGAACAAGGTTTTCGATGAAAGTACACTTACTTGCGAAGATCCAGATTATGTATCCACCAAATGTAACAGCATTGGAAAATAATATGGTTTACTCTCATACTGCGATGTTTTAATAATCTGTTTGTATATACATACGTACTCTCTTGCCTTCTATTTCGAATATTTTATTACTGCTTTATTTTTTGCTGAAAGCCATCAAACGCATGTCTACCGTATCTACGTATCCACATCTCCAACTTTACTTTATTACTAATGTTTCAATGTGTCCAAGAAATTTTCTGCTAGCATAAATCTTAAAAACGAATATTAAATCTTGTAAAAATATACATAAAAAACAAAACAGCATTATTCGATGCAATAAAATCTATTTATTTAACATTATCTGAAATACTTAGTTCAATGTTGTTTGTACGCGTAGGCCAAACGCGCGACTAAAATAAAATATTGCCCACCAATGTATACAAATTATCCAGTATTTTTACATCAACGATATCGATGTGTAAGAACATGTTCCCACGACAGTCGGTTCTACGTTGCCGGAACGACACGGATTTATATCCGGCCAAGGACTGTCACTCCAGCGGTATTCTTCCTCCATGTATGGGGAATGTTTATGCTGCTATAACAACAACAACAATAAAATATGTGTAAGCACGCTGTTATACAGGGTGGGCCAAATAAGACCGACTAATGTTAAGCACAAATAACTTTTTAATTTTTTGTCATATTTATTTTTCTCTTTTTGTAGGTTATAATTGAATTGTTGGAAATTTATTATGGAACCCTACAGTACAACACAACGCGTTAAAATTATGGAGTTTTTCTATTCTTGTCAACGATCAATTGTTTTAACGCAGCGTAAATATCGGCATATGTCGGATGAAGCGCATTTCCATTTAAATGGTTATGTCAACAAACAAAACTGTAGATTGTGGGGCTCTGAAAATCCAAGGGCAACACACCAACATTAGTTGCACCCATCTAAATGTACTGTTTGGTGCGGTGTTATGGCCACTAGATTTATCGGTCCATATTTCTTCGAAAATGAGGATAAAACGCCGGAATCGATTTCAGGAGCTTCATACAGAACATTGATTGAAAACTTTTTACGGCCAATGGCGGAGCAGTATCCTAATTTGTGGTTTCAACAAGATGGAGCAACTGCCCATACTGCTAGACAAACTATGGACCTGCTGCGTGAAATTTTTGGCGAACGTCTGATTTCCAAAAATTCAGACTTCCCTTCGCCACCTCGTTCGCCAGATTTGACTGCGCCCGACTTCTTTTTATGGGGATATTTAAAAGATAATGTGTATCTTAATAAACCAGAGACTATTAGACAGCTGAAGCAAAATATTCGAGACGAAATACTGAGTCTTCAACCAGAAACATTATGTGGTGTAATGGAAAACGCGTTAAAAAGAGCCAATCTTTGTATCGAGAAAAATGGTGGACATTTGTCTGATGTAATATTTCATACATAATTTCCAAAAAAATTATTCAATATATAAAAACAATTTACCAAAATAAATGATTATTCCAAAAGTTATTTGTGTTTAACATTAGTAGGTCTTATTTGGCCCATCCTGTACTTTCGCTTCTAAGAAATAATGTCCAAGTTAAATTTAATTAATTATATCCGCAATGACGCTAGTAAGCGAGTTGAAATGTATGGCTTTATTTAAAAGCAAAACCCTGGCTAACGGTTTCTGGTGCACTAATCCCGCACCGCTGCACTTTTTGCCGATATACCTCGCGTGTCGACGATAAAGCGACACTAAATTTGAAAAAAATTCAGACGGAATTAATCCTTGGAAAAAATAATAATACACAAATTTGCAGTATGAAGCCCGAACAAACAAATTTGTACCCAATCTCAGATAAGAATTATTTATCTATTTCTTGTATAGTATATGAACAATAATACTTACTTACAAAAAAGATACAAACTTAATGTCTCGGGAACTTGAAAATTTATTTTCTCTAAAAAGCCGGGCTGTCAAAAATCCCATGGATAATGCCAAACACAAAAGTTAGTGAGAGGACAAACCTCCCACTTTCCAATGGTTTTAAATTTAAAAGCAACAAATGAGAATTATACGGCGGAAGGAAAACGGATTAAACGCTTTTAATGCTGCCAATGTTAAATTGTTAAAAAGGCCGCCAAACAATTGTAGCATATGCAAGATGTAATCGTTGAAAAGAGGTGTAGGGTGATTTCCCCTATGGATAAAAAATTCTGCACGATCCTGCCGAACAAACCCTATCATAGTATCGTTTTTTAAGAGCTTGAACTTAAATGCAAAACAGAAATATTGTTGGAATGAATTTTTTTAATATAATCTGGTAGGTAATTTCATTGCATTTATTTGTGTAATATGATATCCGGTATATGTGCGCTGCGGCTACGAGTTAATGGTCCATTCGATCAGTCCAATTTTTGACTACTTTTTTCAATAAATCTGGCTCTATGGCGTCAATAGTGGCTTGAATATTGATATAAGTCGATTTTTAAGCGCGCTGTTTGGAAAGTTGTGCCGTCTTGTTGGAACCAAATGTCGTCGATGTTTAGCCGATTAATTTTTGGAAACAAAAATTCAATCAGTATAGCTCGATAGCGTTCGCCATTCACCATAATGTTAGCTCTATCCTCATTTCGAAAAAAAGAAAAACCGATGATGCCGCCAGTGCTCTATGAACTTCGGGAACAGAATTTTTTTTTTTTTCAAAGTAGACTTGCATCACCTTACCGAAGAGAAATGTTAACACATTTTGCCATTATCAGCTGTCAAACTATGTATCATATATCGATGGTTCCTCATGCTGTTAAAAAAACACCCGATATAAGATTTGAGACAATGATTATTGATGACATGATTATGAAAAGCAAATTTATCGTCAAAGACAACCTCAAGACCTTAGTATCATGTATACTCGGTAGAGTTCGATGTATGAACTTACAAATCCACTGCGCCATTTAGAAGGACTAACAAACAATTTTTAAACCTTTAGAGTTGTTCAAAGTTACTTTACCGTATCGGTCAAGAGGAAGTATTTTTTTATAAACACCAATGCATTGCGATTTACTTGCCATTTCTTTCAGCCCATTTATTAGCATGACTTAAGTCGTTGTTTAGATTTTAAATACATATATTAATTGAATCGAACGGGCAACTTAGATACATTTGAACATAGTCAGCATAAACATGTATATCACAGCGTTTTAGTACTTTGGGTAGGTCGTTGATGTACAGGATAAACAATAACGACCAAATTCCGACCTGATACCATTTGTGGTATTCAAAAGTGCAGTGATGCAACTTCTGTTTGACCTTAATCCAGATTGGCTTTCATGAAGCAGATAATGTTTTCTCACGAAAGAACTTCAAAAACTTTGTTCAGGGAAGAATCACAATCAGCCTTTTCTTGCTAGCTCATCTGCTATCTCATTACTCTCTATATTCCTGAGACCGGGAACCCAAATGAGAGTAATTTGAAGCCAATGACCAAGCAGTTCTAGTTCCTCTTGGATGAAATGGAATTGGAATTTAGAGCCTTGATAACTGCTTGACAGCCTACTCTTGCACCAATTTCTTTGTAGTACTTTAGTGTTTTGCAAGCTTCCCTGATTGCTAGTAGTTCTCCCTGGAACACGCTGGCATAGTCAGGAAGTCGAATTGATTTAGAATATAAGGTAGTATTTTATGAAGTATAGATTTAAGAAATTTAGGGTAATTCAATTATTGCGAAGGGATCTGTCCTCAGACTTGTCAAAATCGCGAAAAATAAAATAACTGTGTTTTAATGGCACCACCTTCGATACTCAATTCGCTTTAGGCGTCTATGCTGTGGGTCAATTTTGCTGTCAGTCAAATTCGTTGCCGCAACGGATGGAACAAAATAAGCCCGTTACAAAGGCTTGAATGCTGAAAAAGCTCGTTCAACAGTAACTTATGTCGGAAAATGCATATGAAATAAGGAGACGCAAATATTACTATTAAGTATTTTTAGTACAATTGAATATTCTCTGCTTATATTTCTAGTACTGAATGGACGGAGATTTATTCCTTTACTTCATAAGACCCAATCTCGTCAAAGGAGTCTCTTACCACCTTTTTAAGCCCCGCCTCCCGACGCCGTTATCCGAGTCCTGCTACAACAACAATATATTTTCAATAAATCAGCACAAAAACGCATAACCCTAGCACACATGAAACATTTCTGTGTAGCGCTCTGGCCGACTCCAAGTTCTTTGCTACTAGTCAAACTACAGACCGCTCAAACTAACACTTTAGAAGATTCTCATCATTCCCGTCCTAACGTATGGCGCTGAAGCTTGAACGATGACAGCATCCGATGAGGCGTCCGTTGGAGTATTTGAGAGAAAGATTTTTGGACCTTTGCACGGCGAGTATCACAGGCGATGGAACAATGATCTTTATGAGCTTTACGACGACATAGACATAGCGCAACGAATAAAGATCCGGTGGCTCCGTTGGCTGGTTCATGTCGTCCGAATGGGTACAAACGCTCCGGCTTTGAAAGTATTCGATGTGGTACCAGCTGGTGGTAGCAGAGGAGGAGAAAGGCCTCCTCTGCGTTGGAAAGATCAGGTGGAGAATGACTTGGCCAGTTGGCTTCGTTTAGCACGAGAAAGCGACAAATGGCGCGTTTTGTTACTGAGCGTAAGCGGTTATCGCGCCAATCAAGAAGAAGAAGAAGTCAAACTACAGATAGCACTTCAGTTGTTTTTTAATATTGCTCGAAGCTACAAGCAGGAACGAAACGTAGCAAAAAAGGTTTGCGCGCTGGGTGCTACCTATTCTCCTACTTATCTGTTCCAAGTTGAGAGCAGTAGCGATAGCAAAAATTAAAACTACGAAATAGCGTAGCAATTGCAATCACTTATTACAACAGCAATGTTTAAATTGATATGCACTTATTCCTATGTTAATTACATTGCTGAAGTGTTTTTGTTATCCCAAAAATGCGTGAAAGTACATTTAAGCTTTAAGGGAATCAGATCGCATCTAGATTTTGTCTCCCTTATTGAATTGAAAAGGTTCAATTCAACCAATTATATAATATATAATACTTTCAGACCTGGAAGTTACGACGAATCGATTAGTCCTAGTTCAAGTACTGAAGGTACTTACATATGTCATTTAGCCAAGACTTTTATTTTCTCCGAAACAAATAAGTCCCATTTTTAATCGTTATTTTTTTACTGATAAAGTAAAATTCAACTTTTAACAGTTTATATTGAACTTTTCCCCAAAAAGAGAAACAAAAAGTTTGAAGGATTCTTAAATGAAACAGTTTATATTGAACTTTTTCCCAAAAAGAGAAACAAAAAGCTTGAAGGATTCTTAAATGAAACCTCCTAAAGACCTCAAGATTGTTAAAGTAATTCAAGCTTATTTTCTTGCAAGTATGAGCGATGTTTACATATATATATGTTCAACTACTTTACGTCCTTTATAAACTAAAATTAATTTGAGATCAAATGTATGATTTTCGGTTTGAAGTTTGCATTGAAAAACGGAGCAAATTTGAGATTAATAGTAGCGTTGTGTAAGTACGTACTCAATGGTTGAACTTATATTTAATAATGGATTACTGAGATTTGTACCCGATCAAAAAAAATTGTGTATGCACCCAGAAGGTAATGATAAGACATTTTAAATAATGAGTGTGAATAAATTATATGTATAAGTATATATGTATATTTGAGGATTACATAAGTAGCACAACTATTTTTCAAATATTTCATAAATATTTGTTATGAATATGACGGGATTATAATATTTTTTCGCTTATTCTATTACACTTCTAGACTGCTCCTGCGGTGTTGAAAAAACAATTGCGCGAATTAACCCATCTCTCACCGACTCACCAGGATTGCCTACATTGAACATGAATTTGACCCTGTTACAGACAACATCCGGAACACAAGTATACATGGGATACCATCCAACTTTGTTGAAAACAACATACACCTTATATATTAAATTACGATAAACGTACACTGGGCGATCGAACGTTATTTCTAGCAAGGAATCATATCGTACCCGGGATGTGCAGTGTGTATAGGTAAGCCTTGAACCTTGAATATCTTGAATATGTGCGTAGAGAATTTCCGTATATCGTTCGGAAAAGCCAGCCGAATTCATAAGCTCTCCACAAAGGACCTGGGTGGGAACCTGAACACCTGAATATATTACATGTTTTTTATTGAAAAGTTTTCAAACCTGAAATTTAATTTTGCAAACCTGTGATCCATATGTTACTATCTACTTGAAATGTTAGTCCACAATCAGTAACACTGGTGTTTCTATAATCAAACTGTTGATTAAGTGTTCGAACGCAGTAAGATCGGCGAGTATCGTTCGTAGCTAAATCAGTATCACTACCACCTTGGAAAGTACTTAAATTGTTCGAAGATGCCGACTGAGCAGCTGTTGATACATTAGATGCCGTATTTCCCATAAAAGACTCAAATGATGCAAAACTTGTTGGAGCAGGAGCGTTCGAAGGAGCTGAATGGCGGTAAGAAGATAAATCTCGTTGGCTACGAGATTCATAATATTCTCGACTAGTCCTTGAGCTGCAAAAGCCTTGAGGCATTGGACAATCGTTAATTGTCGGGCTTGAAATTTTAATGAGAATGGCAAGAGCTTCATTCTGTTTAAGTAGGTTAGAACGTGCAGGGCCTTCCGCAAATTGTTGGGGTGTGAGTGTTAGGAAACGAATTTTCTGAATAGCTTTACGTATAAGAACCTCGTCAATTTCATTATTGGAGCACGATAGCGAAGTAACCATATTAGACTCGGAAGGTGGTGTCATTTTATGTGCACAATCTTTTTCATCATATGGACCAGAAGTGTCACTGTCCACAACAACCACGTCTTCTACTACATTACCAGTAAAGTCATCGTCCTCTCGACTGTGCAAAGTGTTTGAGATGTCCGGCTCCATTTTGATTTCCACATCCTCAGAGTCGTCATTATCTAGGGCTGGCAAAGGTTGTCTCGGGCCCTTTTGATAAGAGTTTGGCTGTTGTAAGTGCAAGCTTTCATTTCCTATAAATAGTCCACGTTCAGAAGCATACTTTACTAATGCATTAAACAGCTCCAACTCTGACGTAATATTTAAACGGTCTTGATCAAGAATAGCCATTAAAGTTGACATTTCTATATCTACAAAACTAGGATCTTCTAACACATCACGTGTGTTAGCTGCTATGATCTGAAAAAAAAAGAAATAAAGAAACCAAATGGCACTAGCTTATTTTATAAACATAATTAAATTCGGTACTACTGCTTACACTCATGCTGCTTTGCATTAATCGAGGCTCATCAAATAGCTTAGCAAACTCATAAGCGCGGCAGGCATTTTTAGGGCTCAAATCTGCCCATAGAAAATGAGTGCATTGCTCCACTACGTAAGGCAGCATATACTTCTTTGCCACATAACACAATTCACACGCTTTGTCGAAAGAGCTAATACTAATGCGGTCCGAGTAAATGTACTCCATCATTGCTTGAAAGGCATCAGGTTGCACGTCGGGTATTAAAATAGGATCACTCTCGTCTGGGAGGTTACCATAAAACATTCGTTCAAAAACAGGCGAGGACATTGCCAAAATCAATTTGTGCCCAGCCAAAATACGCTGATTAGGAGAGGTTCCCACCAGAAATCTACAATCGGACCACTTTTCAGACTGGAGCAAATACAGTCCGCGCTCCTTAATTTGTTGAAAGCCATTCTGCCAATCTAGCTCCATATCTTCTGAAATTTTAATTAATAAATTACGACTTTGAATAAAGCAATTTGAGCATATCACTTGAATGCAAGTATACAATTAATAAAATAACTTCCATGTTGCCAGACTTAGGAGAAAGGTTGATTTTCCATCCTACTAAAATTTAATCGACTTTTAACTAAACTATCGGATAGGATCGTTCACACTTTTGTGTGTGATAATGAAATTTTAGCGAAAATTCAAATGATGTCTGAATTTATATTAATAAAGGAGAAAAAGTAGTAGTTCTGCTGGGCGTCCTTTATTTATTATGAGAAAGAATGTAACCGAAATATTCACAAAACACCCAACTTGGCTTTGGTCATATTCGGGCACAAAGGCTCTGTTCGGTTTCGATAAAATATACGAACTTTGAGCAAATATTTCTTAGTTTTTATTCCTTCAAAACAGTGAAAAAAATAATTTATCTACACAAAAAACAAATTATGGGTGATAGAGGGGAAAACCGATTTTAACGAAATAAGTATCATTGTATATATGTACATACAGCCTAAAAAACTCCTTCGTTTACTTTGCCTATTTGTATACATATAATTAATATATAATAAAAAATGCGAAATTAACCCCGTTTGAAAATAAGTTGGTTGAACAGAAAATAAATTAATTTTGATTTAGTTCATAAACTTTTCCCTTATTTGGCCTGCGTACGACAGGCCCAGGTGGAATCAATATATGTAATTATGTTGTGGAGTTTCTTATAACAAATAATAAATATATATATCAAATGAAAGGTGACTTGTACTTGTTCCGCATTTTGTCACCCGGAGGAACTGTTTAAACTTCGTTCGAAAAACTAATACTTGTTTTGCAATGAAAGTGTTTGCTTTGGATACGCATTGAATGTCAGAACTTGCACAAACCTGTCAAAAAAATTCGAAAGTTCAAATGCAACTTTTGTTGCAGGCTGATATAACTTTGCTTGTGTTTATAAATTTATGACACAGTCGTCGTTCTCAGGGTATAAACATATGGTATACGGAATTTCACATCAATCGGGCAATAATTGACCGAGTTTTGACAATTTATTTATCAACGCATCGGGGGCCGAGGGCAAATTGCGATGCATTGAGTATTTCAAAATTTCTTTGGGAAAAATTATAATACTTATCTACTACTTTCATCTACTTTTGAAAAATTTGTCTTCAAAGAAGGCAATTTTTTTTTTTTCAAAAAATGTTACAGTAAGCGTTACATTGTGTCATTTCTAAAGTAATTATAAACAATGGGATTTTGCATAATCTTTTCTTCTCTGTGCAGATGATGGTAACAACACATGTGTATCATATATACGTATATTATGATTGGGAGTAATACTAGAAAACAATTCAATAAATATTATATATTAATTATTATATTATTAATATTATAATAAATATTTTTCGGGACTTTTGGCAATACAGATTTGTATAATGTAATTAAAATTACATTTTTATGTGGATTAACTAGAGATTACAACACAACGGAAGTCAAGGATACAAATTTTTATCTTGAAGTCAAACAGGTTTTTTCATAAATGCCTATTTTTTCATATCGATTCATGTCAAAAAAGTTTTTGAAACTTCGTCTGGAGAGGGAAAACTCTTCCAAACTTAGTACATAAACGTATTACTCTCCGCCTCATTTAGATTCCACATAAATATCATTGATATTGGATAAAAACCACGTCCGCTAAATTCCGTGCGCCCTTACTTCTACTACAAAGGTTCTTTCATCCTCCATCCTTATTGAGCAGCGACAAGTTTGTTTATTTTAGCGGTGGTGAACAACAGATTAATTTGACAAAACAAAAATATTTTTGAAAAAATAATATTTTGAAGTTTGATATTTATTTTGCCTTTAATACATAAATATAATAACTTTAAAACTTACGCTCACACAATCAATATATTTTATCACATTGTTAATTTGGTTAAA
Source organism: Anastrepha obliqua (assembly GCF_027943255.1). Lineage (NCBI taxonomy): Eukaryota > Metazoa > Arthropoda > Insecta > Diptera > Tephritidae > Anastrepha > Anastrepha obliqua. Next base: position 573,634 of record NC_072893.1, read on the forward strand.
TGGTTACATAAATAACTACATTTCGTATGATTTCTTCGTCTTCGTAAAACTATGTTTTCCTTTAAATTCTATGTTTCACTTACGCTTAAACAAATTTTAAGTATTTTTTGACAAGTGAATTTTTGACAAATACTCCAATTCAAATATGTAAACAAGGTAAAACTAAAATAGAGAATGTTTATATGTAAAATTAAATGCTTAATTAACAAGTCGTTCATTTTCTCTAAATATATATTCGTAATTTTCAATTAACAATTTAGTTAATGTGTTCATCCGGCCAATGTCAACAAATACCATTTGGTTTGAGGAAAAAATACAGGGGCCCCATACAATCGCTAGGTTCGATGCGGGCATTCGGTTTTCCATACTGCAGGCTGCCACACTGATTTCAAGGTAAATTGGGCGTTAATTATAAAAATGAGCTAATAATTTTGGTGAACTTACTTCTTCAAATGTCGGATAAGAAACTTCAACGTTGCATGATTAGGTTCAGGTATCTCTTCAAGGACATCTCGTAACATCTCAATACCAGCAGCATCAGAGCAATTGCGTCCGATGCGATCGTATATCGGTTGGGGAATCAGAGGGCTACTTAGTTCTCGAAAGAATTGCTTTAGTAAACTGGTGATTGTATGTATATCATCCGCTACTAACAGTTTCGAATCGTAAATGTAGCTTTCTGATAATTTTTGCTTTAATTCATCAATGGCCACTTTGTTGCCGGAGGCTCGATATAATCCATCTTGTAATATGCAGTCTTTCCGTTCAATGTAAGATACGCAGTCTACAACAAAGCGTGGGACATTTGGATTTATGGATTCATTCATCTCTAATTGCTCCAGTGACGCGCAGAAAATCGGAAACTTTGGTCGCATGCCCTCTTCTAAGTACAAACTTCCCGTTTTTACAGGGCGAAAGATGCCATTTCGTTTTTTCTCGCTTTTTGGTGAACGCATATTTCTACAATGGAATAAAAAGTGTTGAAAATAGTTTATAAGGTAGTCAACAATTTTGAAACATGAATAAATATTTTCATTAGAGTTTCAATTCGGTTAACAATTAAGTGCCTCTCCAACATTTTTATTTCATTCTAGTAGTCTTGCCTGTTGTGCCCATTGACCTATTTTTCAATTTTAAGGAACAATTAACGGAATCACGGGTTTTCGGATGAGACGGCTGTCGAAAATCAATTTGAACAGAAATCTAGAGAATAAATATTCCGTGGCCTTAAGGTACTTTATTTATGATGGAAAGTTTCGTAGATTCGTAAATCAGACCTATTATTCAGATAAAGAGAAAGCCGGAGATGATGTAAATCGCTTTGACGTTCCTATTGGCGTTAGCCAACACGAGTAACCTACATTTAGTACAAGATTCCCTTCCGAGAGATTTCCGTTGCTGTTAGAATAACTGCGATCTAAATTCAGCAAAAATACAACTTTCATCAGCATTCCTAAGAATTCGATTTTGAGGAAATAAATAAATAGAATGCATAGAGAGCCAGAGCGATAAATGTGAAGTCTATTTAAAATCAAATCTAAGTTTCACGATTTCGAAAAACGTTAATTTTGAATAAAAAACGTTTTTTAACAGTGCCACACCCTCTTGCCTTAGTCCACTTTTATGAACCCTATCTGAGAAAGTGATGTTATAGGAATACTGCGAATCATTTTAAAAGTGAAATTTAACTATAGAGTTAAGATTGGTCAGTGTCAGTATGTATTTTATATTGGCAAATGATATCCATTACAATACCCCTTAGAGTTGTTCGACATGACCAAGCCTGAGTCCTGGAATTTCTACCAGATTGTTTTAGGATTGGCAGTAATTCAAGGGGCTTTTCCTACGCTCGGTGACCCTAATACGCATATACACACATAAATAAGTATACAATACAGCAAATTGGAACGCTTATAGTTTCATGGCCAAACTTTAAAAACTTGAAAATGAAACTCAAGCTTAAAATGTGACAACTCTTCCGATACCAGCTGTACGGACAATTGTTCGTTTTTTAAATACATATATTGGAATTTGTCCAGCTTTCTTTGTCACATTTCAATGTGACGATGAAGATATTATATTTTTTTCAATGAAAATAGTTGTTAACTAGTCCCACACAGAATGCCATTTCGTATTTGTCATAAAATCAAACAAAAGAAATTATTTACCTACTTCTCAATCTAAAATTAAAAACCGATACCCAATACATACAATTGCAGGTGAATTATAGATCTTTCGTTTCGAAACAAGGTTTCGTTTCGGTGTATACTTACAGCTTGAAAACTCCGCGTTGCACTGTAAGAAAATGAAACAGTTAATAAATCATATTAAAATTACAATTTTATTGTAAAAATTACAGCAGAGAATGACCCAATTGAACTGCCACTACCTTAAAATTGCATCGTTAAAAAAAATTTTATAAAGCTATATTAGATTGAAAACTTGGAAGGAGCTTTTTATAGAGCCTTGGAAAACATCAAAGGTGTAGCACATGCATGAACACAGCCAACTATCTTCTTCTCTAATTACAAATTTCCCATCTGGTCAATTTGGCATAAGAAAATGTAAACGATTCTGGCCCACAAAAAGTCAAGCCCCTCCACCTGTAATAATTGGGCGGCTATGATGGTCAATAGGGCTCTCTGAGGTTTTTGTGTTGAAATTCAAATTCAAATTTAAATTCTTTTTCATGTTCAATAAATTTTAGTTCAGTTTAAGAAAACGAAATCTTCTAAAAAGAAACAATTCAATTGGGCCACCTACACAAATAAAATAACCAAGAGTTTGGAAATAAATCGCATAAAGGTTTAAGCGGCTATATCTATATATGACTGAAGCTGAATAAAAAATATAGCGATTACATAAAGTCAAAGTGCATACTTACATTTGTTTCGCATACGTTCTGTAATAGATTTCTTGTCATCCTCATTCGGTATTTCCAAAAGATTTCCGAAAGAAGCACTTTTGAAGCGCTGTAAAGTGGTGGGTTTGACAGAAGCCGGTTTTTCGGGTTCCTCCTTAAATATTTGCGATCGCAAAATCTCATTTTCTGACACGATCTAAAAAATTAATAAAACATTTAATATAAGAAACACATCCAAATTAAAATATTAAAAAACTCCTATAGCGATCATTACAAATTAGACCGAATGAATAGACTTCACGTTTTCGAGGAGCGTATCAAAATATAGTTATAAGTATCATATATAAGAAGGGCTTAATATACAGCTGTATACTGCGCTAGTATCATACAGTAACTCTACGGGATCTCAGCGTTAGCAATGTCGGAAAAATATATAATATTTTATTTAGGTTTCATTGCAGACGCCACAATGAAATGCTTTCAATAGTGAGTTAAATTTAACACATTTTAAGCAGCAAAATGCAAACATTGCCGAAAAATAATAAAAATATTAAAATATATTAATTAACAGTGATTAAATCTTGTGACTTATGCCGGTATTTTTACAACATTCACAGTTTTCAATTCGTGAAAGAAATCAGACCCTAAACCAGTTCAGAAAAATATGTTTTAATTTGGAGATTGTGTTAAGTGCTATTAAAATATTATAATCTACATTTCACTCAAATGTAAACCCAAAACATAGAAATCAGAACAAGTAATTTTTATGAAAAAGCCCTGACGGTGGTTGCTTAAAAGTCTTCATGACTGTCTTATACAAACAATGCTTCTTTTTAATTATTTATTAAGCCAATGAATATAATAGATTCTTATAGGCTAAGCGAACATATTTTAAGATTTATAGGCGGTAAAAAAAGTACAATTAAACTATCTACAATAAATATTAAAAAATTTCAATAGACGACGTTTTGAAAATTAAATACTTGTTGAACTCAATTAAAGCGCTAGTAGTAGGAGCATTTCGAGCATAAAGAGACAACATAGAAGAACTCCGAACTACGTAGAGCTCTGGCCGGAATATTAAAGAAAATCCTCTCAAGAAGCAGCACGGATAAATCAAAAATGAAAGACAACGATAGGATTATTCTCCTGTTCTGGAATGATTTTAAGTTAATCAATAAGCAGCTTCATAGCTAAAGATAGGATTCGAAAAGCGTAAATTACGCAACACAAAATGGAAGAATACTTTCTGTATTCGTTCAGCTCTAGCAGCATGGCACGTATATTACGGAGACCAAATGAAGCATGCATACCTCAAATTTGAAGCGTCAAATACAAAAGCTTCAGCATATAAGGGTCAAAGACGCTTATTAAAATGGGCAGTGCTAAGTTCACATATATTTTTTTTCACAATAATTTATAACCGACATAATTAATATTGAGAGCCGATAAAATCTAAGACTTCTTTTTGCATATTAAGAATACGTTTCTTTCGTTACTCTGGTGTTATAAGCTACAATATAACTTTCCGAAAATTACCAGCCAGCCCAAATTAAATTTTACTAAATTTGCGAGGATATATTTAGTTCAGTCGGGACCGAATTTAGCCTTCCTTACTGTTTTTTTATGGCGGCCGCCGTAGCCGAATGGGTTAGTGCGTGACTACCTTTCGGAATTCAGAGAGAACGTAGGTTTGGTGAAAGTCCAAAACGAAGAAAAGGGTTTTTCTAATAGCGGTCGCCCCTCGGCAGGCAATGGCAAACTTCCGAGTGTATTTCTGCCATGAAAAAGCTCCTTATAAAAGTCAGCTAGAAACTGTAGGTCCCTCCATTTGTGAAACATGGGTGTACGCGCCAATTATATACATATATACATATATATACTCGTTTTTTATATTAATACAATTTATTTCAATTTCCAACTGTGAGTTTGCTTACTTCAAAATTGCTTGTAATGCTACTTTTACATAAAGCTACTCAAAATAAAGGAACATTTCTATAGTCTATTTGGTCTTCATCCTAGCTTACTCAAGTGGCTTGCATCTTATCTAACAGATAGAACTCAATTCGTTCGTATAAATAACATAAAATCTGATGCCATCAAAGTTACCTCAGGCGTACCTCAAGGTAGCCATCTTGGGCCACTATTGTTCTTAATGTTTGTTAATAACATTCCAGACGTTTTCGAGACATCACGTTGTCTGATGTATGCAGATGACCTGAAAATTTACAGTCGGGTAGAGAACGTAACTGACTGCATAAGACTTCAAGAAGACTTAACCAGATTGGAAGCTTGGTGTGATGATAACTCCTTACCTCTTAATGCTGGTAAATGCCAGCACATGTCATTCAGTAGACGAAAAGTTACGATTGATTTCGATTACAAGTTGGGCACTACCAACCTCACAAAAATTTACGAAAAGCAAGACTTGGGGGTCATATTTACATCGAAAATGTCGTTTTCCAAACATATAGACTTTATGATTGCCAAGTCTAGATCTATGCTTGGCTTTGTAATAAGGAATTCAAGGGAGTTTCAGGATATTTCTACGCTGAAAAATTTGTATTTTTCTCTTGTGAGATCAAACCTCGAATATTGCAGCATCATTTGGGATCCATTCTACATGGGTTCATCTTTAAGAATTGAGAAGGTTCAAAAACGTTTCACTCGATTTGCTATTCATTCACTTCGTTGGCCTTGCAGTTTGCCTGCATATAAAAGTAGATGTCTTTTGTTAGCATTGCCAACTTTAGAAATGCGGAGAAAAACTTCATCGGTAATGTTTATAAGGGACATAGTTACGAATCATATCAAATGTCACTTCTTGCTGGAGCTAATACTCTTTAATTGTCCTACTCGTAACCTAAGACTCAGCAATATGTTCCATTTACCTTATCACAAGACCAGTTTTAGTCGAAATTAACCGCTTGCACGTTGTATAAGACAGTCTAACCAATTATGCAAACATTTGGATATATTCTCTAACTCACGAGAGACTTTCAAATCAAAACTTAATCTGGATATACACTTTTTGAATTGTGACTAATGTATCTCACAGTATTGTTTACCATATATTATATTTAAGCTTTAATATTAGTAATCTATTTAAGTTATACTTTAATTGATGAAATAAATAAATAAATATTGTGGAACGCTTTCCTATTTCCGAGGAAGGTCGCTATGTCAAATATATAAAGGAATCATATTTGAACGCTATTTAGTAAGAGAAGGATGCATTTCAAAATAAACAAAAGTCTACACATTTCACATAAAGGAGGTAAGTCGCTTTCACTTATTGGAAGCCTTTGTCCTTAAATTTCGTTGCTCACTATTTCGAATGCCTATTTAAATGAGTATTCATTAACCGAGCAGTTTCAGTGATTCTGGAAACTAAATCCCATATCCCAATACCTTGGCTTACTTATACAAAATTTCCCATTAAGTTACTCTTACTTACCAAATCTTCCTCATCTTCTGCATAGGATATATTTAAAAGGTTAAGCTTCCACGCATTCACCGACTTCAAATTAAAAACTGATAAAGCTTCGCCACTTTGAGAGGTTATCTTGGTTGTTGAACAAGTTGAGTTTTTACGAGGTGTTGAAGGCAGATCCATTACACGATCAATTGAAGATGATTTCCAAAGGTAATTAATTGGCGTAATGGGGACTGTTTTACTCCTATTCTCTGTTATTGGGTGCACTTGTGCACTTTTTGAAAAATATTGCGAAGCTTGAGCCCTTTTGTAGTCGTAGATAATGGCACGGATATTGGGCTCACTCAGACTGAAAAATATGCACACTGCACGGAGTTGAGGGTGTTCAAAATTGAAGTTCGCTGATGAAGCGACATTCGTATTACTACTTGTCTTTGTATTGCTGCCCTGCGTAACGGAGCTGTGTAATGTTTGTGATGGTGTCGTGTCTTTAGCAACGCAACATCCGTCGACAATTTTTGAGAACATGAACTCATCATCTGTCTCCCACTCGCCATGATCTTCCACATTATCAGAAGTTAAAAGCGATGGTATTGATGAATCATATGATATTACTTGTTGTTTTACCAATGAGGATTTAGAGCTTGTAGACCGGCTATTTGCATCATAATATTCAGGATCACTATCGTAGGATTCATGAGCTTCTCCAACAGTTTGAAATTTCCAAATGGGTTGATAAATATCCTCCTCCTTTTGCTGTTCTTCATTACCATTTGGAGATTTTGTTTCGCAGGAAACGATTGCTTTTTCATTAAATGATTCCAACCTAACTTCTATGTTTTCATCGCAGTTATCGCTGCGACCCTCCTGCTTTAAACCCTGCTCATTCAATTCAGCTACATTTTTATCAAGATCTAAAAATTTCCCTTGAGCTTTTTTACTTCTTTCTAAAGACTCTTTGCTCTTTATACGCAAAACTACTTCGTCGTTGGTTTTCATTGGGCTGTTTGTACCCACAATTTTTTTCACACATAGATTTTCACTATTTTTCTCATCAAAAACAGCTACGTTTTCCAGTTCACTTTGCATTGCCATACGATTATATTTCATAACAACTCTCGCCCCTTGTTTATCATATTTCCACATACTTTTATGTCGCGGCACTGACTCACACAGTATAGCCCATAATTTAAAAGCTATTTCAAAGCTATTACAATTAGCAAGCACCTTCAAAGTACGTTTGGCGTGCAAACTCCACGGGTTATAATAACAAAGCAACCATTCTTGTAACCAATGAAAGTACTGTGATCGATTAGAGAACGAATGTAAAACGTTTGTATTAAGACTATAAGATATATAGCTATTATTTATTAAACGCACTAAATTAATCTTTAAGTGAGCTTCATTTGCTAGGCATGAATTATTTCCAATATTATTTGTAGCATTGGCAATAAAGTTGATTTGCTTTACTTGCTTTTTATTAACACCAGATGCCACAGCACTGTTATATGCGTCAGCCGTTTCCGTTTTTAGTAAAGTTTTTGCTTTTATTTTTTTATTCTCATTTTTTTCAACTGAAGCCACTGTTTTCTGCTGGAATTCGGAGTACGGGGCACGAGGTATACGATCTCCCACGTTTAAACACCCGCAACGATGATGTTTCCCTTCGACCACATTGCAAGCTGAGCAACAACTAGCTAGACATTTTTGGGAGCCAACTCTTGAGAGCGCTTGTTGAGAATTTATTACTGAAATCGGACTGTGCTCGGCAGGCCAGTCAAAAGCTGCATTGTTTTCGTTATTCATACATATTATTTGGTGTTTTGTTCGCTGTTGTGTTGATCGTGTTAAGTGGTTTGCTTTGGGCACTGCGCTGAGCGAATTGGAATGATCAACAGATGGTTGCGACTCTCTCTGATGATAGAGCAAATGTTTTGTCATCACATTTTTCTTAAATGCGTCCACCATCACATCGAAGCGACTTTCCATTTGCTCACTAACACGAGCATTACTACTGGAATCAGAGTGTGAGTTTATTTTATTCATAAGCGCTGCATATTTGAATTCACCTTTTTTATCAGTGACTGGAAAATTAGTCATAGTTTCTGCTAAATGAGAGGGGAACGCCTTCAAACTACAATTGTTATAACTCGAACTAGAGACGCAATATGTATGTAATAGTACGTTTTTTGAGGGAATACTTTTTGGAATGCACGAAGTAAAGTCCCCATCATCAAATAATGCATCATGAGCGTGATAATTGTAAACCTGCTTACGTAATAATTTCATCCAATAACAAACACTATTGGACAATGGCAATGCAAGCTTGGTATCACTCGGTAGATTAAAATTTTTATCTGGAATGCATTGTGGATTGAAGTCTAAAAGGGGGGGTTGCGATATGTGTGATTGCCTTCTCGAAGAAATCAAAGCCTTTTTGATGGCCGGTGGTGAATGAAATTCTTTAGTGTTTGTGAAACAAATAGAATCTAATTTGGATGCTTGTAGCTGGTCTTGGGAGTTGGATCTAAACATACGCAATGTATCTATTGTTACTGTAGTAGTGTCACTGTCAATGCTTTCATAATATTTTAAACGACCGTAAATATGCTGGTCACTAGTAGAAATCTCAGCGAAATGTTTTTGGGCTTGTTTCAATTCGCATATTCTTTGTATATCAAAGGTTTCATTTGTACGAAAAACGTTATTGGATCCATCCACGTGATGGATAATATCCAGTTGAGTAAGTTTTTTTCTGCCGTGTTCTGGACCACTTGGAAAACGTTGATTGGTTTTTACTCCTCTCTTCAACGATCCAAAAATGCCACTAATAAGTTTTTGTTTATTAAACTTATTAAATGATTTCAATTTTGGTATTTTTGTGGGAATTTGATCTTTTTTGGAAGCAGCAACTGCCAATTGCATTTCTTCAAAAATATTGGGTGTCATCTTATTTTCGTTCGCTAAACAGATCTCACATGCATCTGTATTATACAAAGCAGAGCATTTGACGCAGACATTTTCATAAATATTCTCACCAGTATTCACATAAATTTGATCGCTTTCTTCTAAATGCCGCAACTGGTTATTCCGCAGTCCTCCAACAACACATGAACAAAAATTACATAAATAGCTTTTTGCTTCAAAAACGCCGTAACCACATCCACGACACAAATTCTCATATATAGTATCCGGCTTTTCGATAGTTCGAAATAATTTTCTTAGTACACATTTTTGGTCTGAGAGCAAATCGTGCTTCATATTTTCATAGATGGGTTGGTTTTGCTCAATAACTCCAGGTTGTAAGCCATAAATCATGTATTTGCTATCCATACTCGAAACGTTACTCTCGTGATAATTACTTTTGTTTACTTCGCACGTTTTCTTATCCCCCATTCTTAAAATACAACTGCTTTCCAAGTTCAATCCCATTTTATCAACTGAAACATTTTTCTTTATTTTTCCTTTACCATTAAGGAAAGCACCGTCATCCCTTTTTCCTTCCCACATTTTGTAGTTAGATATCTGCTTCTTTTCTGAAAACTATTGTAGTTCATAATTATAGTCAAAAGCTCATATTACTCGTCATTATTCAGACAGATATTATATGCACATGAGTAAATATACCTTTGAGTTACTACAATCGAAGCAAGTAGCCTTCAAAGATTTCTATTTGCAACTATTTAAAAAGTTACATTAATTAAAAACAAAAAAACAATTAAAATTCAATTAATATATTTTTCACTCAGGGAAAATTATAACTCTCGCTTATTATTTATTTTGCTTAATATTAACAATTACTGGGATTAGTTTTTAAACTCAGAAAATAACCAGAATTCCAAGAAACAATATTTCAAGAAAACACGAAAACTAATATGTAAATACATACATATCTACAATTATATATACATATATATATATATATATATATGTATATATATATGCCCAACTCTCTTTTTACACAGTCTTTTTTACACGATTTTGAAATAACACGGTTCACTAAATTTTCTTTCTTGGACGGATCTCAAGACGAAAAATAATATTATACAAAAACTAATTAGTAAAATAATACTTATTAAGTACAAATTTTTCACGTACATATATACGAGTACATGCATACCTTCAAAAACGATGCAATAAGTACATTTTAGAACTAACCAATAGACTGGGCATTAAAATTTCAACGTAATTTTTAGGCCGCGTGTAGCAAGTATTGTACAAGGGGGCGCAAAATTAGATATCCAATTTAGTTTTTGAATCATTTTTTTACTGGATAAAAAAATTTTTAATGATGAAAATCTTTATTTGGCCTTTACGCCCTCCATTGCTTGTAGGTTTATATACTATGGATGTCTAGTTCACTAGCGTAAAATACGCCCGACGTACAACGCCATTTGGAAAATTAGAAGTTTTCCGATAGGGTGATTAATTTTGCGCCACCTTGTATAAACAACTTGAGACAGCAAAAAACCAACAGTAGTCATTAATAGTTTGAATAAAACCCGACAGATGGGCTGGACTTATCTGATGTAGTATCTGACATATCTATGTACTGATGAGAACATGTTTGGTCTAGTCTGTAATAAACGTGCACGCTTCCTCTCATTATCATATTGATTTTTATTCCTAATGGTTTTTTGTAATAAAAATGATTTTTTGTTTTATAAATATTTATCTGATTTGGATTTCATTATTACGTGGTTTTTTGGGAAAATATTTAGGGTTTTTTCTCCTTAGTCGCTCTTTTAAAGTTGTGCAGGCTATCCCCAAATTTATCATATGTCGCATATATTTTTTACACGATTTTTTGCATGTAAAAAAGAGTTAGGTGTATATTTATTATATTATATATATGTATGTACTTGTATACATATATATGTAGGAGTCTGAGTGAATGGGATGCAAGAATAATAGAGAAATGGTGAGACTTTTTTTAAGTTAATTAATGAAAGATGGGAGAATGACTTTAAGGTTGCATTTCGACTTCAGCAGTACAAAAATACATCCACATGTATGCACATATAAAGATACGTGTACACTTGTGTTCATCTCAATTCACCACACCCATTACTTACTTTTTATTAAAGCACGATATGAGTATGTACCGTATTGCATGCTTTATTCTTATTTGTGTGTTTGTTCAAAACATAGCTCTGTATTTTAATAAAATGTATCTGCAATAATGAGCGTTTAAATGAGCCATTACTTGTACAACGATTTATTCTAATATGTATGCACTTATTCATATATATACACCATCTAATTATTCCGGCTAAATATATATATTGTTTTACATTTTATTTAATGCGAAAGAAAAATAATTTAACACATTCACAAACATAACTTCTTCATTAGGTTGGGGGGAAGTGCAAATTATATTGTAAATAATATGTAAGTATATTAACTCTTTGATTGTAAAAAATTCAATTTCCGTATTTATCCCGTTAGGTTGTGTATAATTTGACCGCGAGAGTTTGACTGAATGACTCCATCTGGGTCTGGCGCCAAGCTTCAGCCCGCGGACATATAAATGTAGTCTTTACATACGAACACGCATATAAAATATAAATGTGTGCCCAAGTTATGCCTCTGCTTTTCACTCAATTAATAAACACAGTAGTAATCAAGTACAATGAGAACAATAACATCGAATCATGTCAGGGCAGACGTTCTTATGCTTTCGCTTCAATGCGATTTTCCTTCGTTGATTTCACTTTTATACTGTTTTAAATACGAGCTCAGTGTCTTGGTGGATTATTCTGTATGCAAGCGTGGGGCTTGGTTCTGAATTTTCGCTTAAGTAAGTACAGATATGTAAGTACAAGGTGCTTCGAGAACTCATTCCTGCATATCTTTCTGAGATACTAAAAAAATTGAAAGTTTTAACTTTACTTTGTACTCGGCGTTTCATTGCATGTCAAGCCGTGCAATTCAAAAATAATTCGTTGGTCAACAACCGTTACAGGACTGCGGATTAACTATTAAAAGTGAATGATGACAAATAATTGTTAAAAATTCGGAAGAATTATGAAATCGCGCGGTCCAAAGGAAAGAAAAGGAAATCGAGGGAGCAAAGTTAAATTTTATTTTGAAGGGAAGCTTCAAATTGTTTTGATTTTGCAAGCGACAAAATCCACTAAATATAAACAGCTCATTGTAATTATTGAAAACAAGAAATTCGCCATTGAGAATTTTAAAGTACAAAATAATGAAAAATACATACATACATATCAAATTTACGAATTTCATGTTTCGTCTGTAAATTGTCCCAGAAAGGCATTTTCTGTCCATATTTATATTTCCGTCGAATTCAAACAACATTGAAATTTTCCCCTCACTGAGCTCTTAAAACGAACGACTCATCCATTGAGTCTGATTCCCTGGCACGGAGGTATTGTTTCGGCCGTCACCAGCCGGGAGAAGCTGTCAGAATTCCCGAACTTCATTTTTGTCATATTAAATACACATTGGGCATGACGAAGTCTACAGAAAAAAAGATGGTACGGCGAACCAGGAAAATATTTTGGGTAGACTTACCAACCAACTAATCTAACAAAGTTCGAGTTAATTACAACATTTCTATTTACAACTGAGTTTATAATTAACTAGAAATAGGCTCATTTCTTTTCCGTGTTAATGACCCCTTCCTGCTTCGCCCACAGATGGGATTATAGAAGGATGTTGATGGAGGATGCATCACGTATTGCGGCATGTTGAAGAATAAGAGGATCAGAGAACCCGTATGTTGCCACTGTCATATCTGTGTAGATAAATTTGGGAAAAAGAGAATTATTATAGTTTTTCTGGGTCAATATGTAACCAAATCTTACCTTCAGTGGGTTGGGTCAGAAGAATAAGACCACCCTTTCCTTTACTAGCCATTGTTCCGGAAATAGGTCAACTCCTTCCGCAGGTCTACTCCTTCTTCTAAAGTGCACAACCTTTCGGATTTCTAGACTTTCCGCATCAAGAATGATGTGTACCCTTGCGGTACAGGATTTGCGGGGATTGTGAACCAATCTTAATTCAGAGATCCTATAATTTGCTTTACGCTACGCACGACCTCGTGAAATCGTCAGATTAGCAGGAATAGCGAGAGCCATAATGTGGTGTCGTCCTATGCAACGGGAAGTGGAATCCTCACTCGTACTGTTGCATGTGAAGATTATACATTTTACTTACTAATACATACAATTGCTAGTTCAATACAACAAAATAAAAATTTTAGTTTTGCCCAGTTGATGAATGTGTATTCTAAGTAGGGCCGATATGGAGAGGTCGATATACGTCAGCTGTCTTCCAATGGTCAGTTTGGAACAACAACGATATGATCCTGATAGAGATCTGATTGAATTTGTGATCTGTTTTCAAAAAATCAGGAAAGACGATTATGATAAATGAAACGATGTTACAAAAAAATCATTTTTTATTTCCTTTTATTATTTAAAATAGCGTTAGATAAATGCATGTGAATACATATTTGCAAATATTAAATATTTCATCAGTGGTCAGATAATTTGCGGTAGGACTTTTGCTTAGGCATCATTTTCAACCTTTGTTGAACTGTAAAAAATGGAAAAAAATAAAATGCATTAATATGTATACAATAAAGAGTCAAGTAATTGTTCATAAGTAACTACATACATACATACACTAATACACTAAACTAAATTTTCAAATTTGCAGGTACATTCGACTTTCGACTTTCGATTTTTGTTTTTTGTTTGTTTTTATGTTGGGACACTAGTCTCAAGGACATGTCCACAGTTCCACCTATATAGCATATACACAGTTTGTTTGTGAGAGGCATAAATAAGACCAGTGTTTTGCGTGTTCGGCGATTTTCTGCTATCGAAAAAATGGTTCAAAGAAGTTGCATCAAGTTTGGTGTAAAAAATGGAATTAAGTGCTCAAAAGCACTTGAAATGTTGACAGTGGCATACGGTGAGAGTACTCTGAGTCAAAAAAGTGTTTACAAGTGGTACAAGCTTTTCACAGAAGGTCGAGAAGATGTGAATGACGTCGCTCGCTCTGGACGCCCCAGCACATCAACAATCGATGAAATTGTTGAGAAAGTGAAGAAAATTGTTATAGAGAAGTTGCTGAGGATGTCGGCATATTGGTTGGCTCATGCCATGCAATCTTTTCGGAAATTTTGAGCATGAAGCGTGTGGCAGCGAAGTTCCTTCCAAAATTGCCAAATTTTGTCCAAAAACAACGGCGCATGAGCATCGCTCAGACATTGTTGAATGACGTCTACTATGATCCAGATTTGCTTAAAGGGATCATAACTGGTGACGAATCATGGGTATATGGTTATGACATCGAAACCAAAGCTTAATCGTCCCAGTGGAAGAGTCCAGTAGAGCCAAGAGTCGATAGCAGAAAATCGCTGAACGCGCAAAACACTTGTCTTATTTATGCCTCTCAAAAACAAACTAAACATGCTATATTGCTAAAGCCGTGAACATATCTTCGAGATGAGTGTATCTGCATAAAAAAAGTAATAATCGAAAGTCGAATGTACGTAGACGCGAAATTTGAAAATTCACCTTATTTTTTGAACACACATTGTATATCTACATGCCGCATAAAAAGTAAAATTCTAAGAAATGCGTTGCAACAAGGCGCATTTTTTAAAGGTGGTGGCACTAGACCAACAACAACGTTTTGTACATAAAAATGTCACGACAAAAGAAAAAGAAAAGAACGAACTAAGTTGCACAGCCGACATGAAGTTGGAGCTAGCACCTTGCGACAATGGTGGGGATACAGCGGTTTTTCGTCACCTCATTTTATTCTGACATCCGGATGCATACGGCGAAAGAAAAAAACCAAATTAACTGGTCTACCGATACCACCTTTAATAGATTCGCGTTGCGTAGTAGTTGTCATGATAAAAAATATAGTAAGTTTTGTATTTTCATTGAAATAAATTAGAAATCGAAAATATTTTTAGTTTAGTTCTTCTACGATGTGTAAAATTTGACAAGTGGGTAAAATTTGGATAAAAACCTAAAAATATTATACTTAAATTTTAGTTCTTAAATTTTAAATTCGCGTGTGTATAATTGGAAGTTAATTATCCCCGAAATCTTTTACCACACCTTCCAAAGAATGCATGATCCAGTGCTCACTGCTACAAGGAACCTAACCAGCTCCCAGACCAGTGGATTATTCTAATAGAGTTCAGGTGTTCCATCTTATCTCCTGGAAATTTATTTATGAATTTGCATAGATAAAATTAAGAATAAAAAACCAAATGGCGTGAACATTTTGTGTGCTGAATTTCTTTTGGTGTTTGTGCATTCGTGATAATTATAGGCCATTTTATTTTTTTATTTTCTTTATATACATACATACATACATTCATATGTAACCCGATTCAATTATTAACGGTTTGCTCATTAGATTTTTGGCACTCCCTTACAAAAGGTTTCATTTAAGAAGGTGATTAAGAAGGAACAAATTAAATCCATTTTGGGGAAAATGTTAGCAAGAAAGTATTTTTGTACTTAAATGGAACCAAACAGCGAATGGCTTAAAAAATAAATTTCAATTAATATTTGAATGTAAAAGTACATATTTCATACATGTCCGCATTTATACGTACAAATAAATATATGGTACAAATAGAAGTTATTTGCTGAAATTGCTAATTCTGATATCCAAGATTATATTTTGTGAATTAATTTTTAAATTTAAAACCGATCACGAAGTTGTGAAGTTTCGCCAATATGGAGCCATTATGTTAACTAAGCTATCATAAATAGGGTCATAATGAATTATTTCATAGAAGAAGCGGATTCGTTACTTAAACTTAATTAACTAAAACGAACTTTAACATCTTATTATACTACGGTTTGCCCTCATAAGTTTGGAGTTTTAACCTCCAAATCACGATTATTCTTACATTACCAACTACATTCCTATATTTCTGTTTTAAAAAAAGGTCCTTGCCGTCGGCGCTAACATTCACTGAGCTTTTACTGAGCTTTGCTAAACCTCATTGCTAAGGCTCATTGGAAACAAGTTCTGGCTCTTTGCAAAATATGAATTCCTTCAAAATCACCACATCATAAAAAATAAAGCCTTTTAAATTCTCCAAAAATGTATCGATCTCAGATTGTCTCAATTGCTCTATCATGTCGTGACTTAAGCATTATTTCAGGATGTATTTCATTTCATATTAGTCCTGGACATACCGATACAAACTCTATAGATAGTTGTTGCCATTTTGAAAATTAAATGTTTTTTTTTCTAAAAATTTTACTTTTCCTCCATTTTTACTGAAAGATTCTAGAGCTAGCAATCCAATGGCTTGTTAAGGGAGCCCAATTGTCAAGAGGGAACGAGAAAGCTGCTTACTGAGCAAACCTTTTTATTATTGAATCACACATATGCACTCTCACGTAAAATTTGAAATTGTTTTTATGTTTATATTGTATTTCGTTAGGTAGTTTTTGCATGGCATCTGCATGCTCTCCGGTGAAAGGCCTTATGATGCTGGCAAACCTTAAACAAAAAAAATTATAGCCGAGGAGTTGAGAGACTGGTTCTTACTATGTTTTTATCATGGTTGCTACTTCTCAATACAAGGAACCTTCACACAGCGCTCATTGCTTTATTAATCGTTAATTTGAATATTTACAGAATATTTTGTGATATCAAAACCGCAAGCTAAGCGATATTTTTTATGATAGCATAACTACAGCGTTGATTGGAGGTTCCTTCAGTTCTTTCCTCATATTTATTTTCAACATCTGTATATTTATAAAAAAATGGCAATGATCAGATGTTACAAAACATAGTTTAGATTATTAAACGAAAAAAGGTTCATTGCTAAGGAATCCTGCAGCCAGTGGGATTTCAAATTTAAAATCGAAATCGCCATGATATCGCCATGAACACACACCATAAAAAGGAGGTTGTGGCCATTTCTGCATACTTATCTAAAAAACAATTTTTGATTGGGAGACTCTTGCAGCAATTGAGCGATGCATATATCTTTTCTGGCTTGGCGTGACAAGAATGCAATGCTCGTTTGAATTTCGGGAAGCGATGACGTCCATGCAAACTGATGAAAATAACAGATTTTTACTATGTACTAGCGACCTACATTTGTCCATTAATCCCCATTTTCACTTACGTATGTACATATGTATATTTTTAAACAGAAGAAAATCGTCGAATCACTGCTTAGCTTTCAACTTATTCTTTCTCTTTTCACATTCAATACTTGAACATCACACACAGAGAGGCAAGTAAAAAAGAGTGATCACACACAGCATGACTTTGAAATTTTATATAATGACAATCCTTATGCCTGCAAAAACGGATTTATAGATGCATGAAATGAATCTGCAGAACTACTTATAAAAGCCTAAAAAGCGCAGAAATACCGATTTTTTCGAAAAAATCAGAAATGAGCAAAATTTACGATAATAATATTTTAAAACTTGGGAGATTGGTAAAGATTTGCACTTCAAGAAACCTTTCAAGGCTATTTTTAAACACACCAGCTTTCAATTAGCAGAGAGTTTTATTGTATTATCGGGCAGAATTATTTAAGATAGACCTATGTAAATATATGACTTATTGGTCAACTTTGACAAAGCTTAGACCTGTTCATGAAGCAAATAATTTGTAACAATTGTTATAACAGTTATCAAGTTTTGGTGTTCATGTATGTATCCAAAAAACTTGAAAAGTAGGGGAAAGTTAGAGAGGTAAATTACATTTCATTCTGAGGGGAAGTTGCATTTTTTTACTGGATACATTTTTACTCGTAATAATTTGCAAGTGAAAAAAACAGCTGATCGTAAAATAAAAATAAACAGGAATTAAAATTAGCGAATTGAGATAAAACTCTAAATTTAATTAAAAATGGTTATATATTTTAGATAAAATTTGTAAAGTTTATTTGAAGTCATATGTTAAATAGTTAATTAATATGTTGATTGGCCGATCATATACATATACTTTTGAACCACAGCTTCCAATCACCGCTGCTGGAATGAAGATTTAAGTCAACTCAGAAAAATCACAAGAGAAATCTTCAACATCTACTGAAAAGACAAGTACTTCAAACGCTACAAATATTCCCTTAGGGAATACAAGAAAGCAATCAAAAAAGCTCAGAAAGAAGCTTGGACAGATTTTTGTAGTTTCACTGAATCAACCAAAGATACGGCCAGATTAGGTAAGCTTTTATCCGAAGAACACTCCTGTCCTTCTTTCTTGAGGAAAGATAACGGGGAATAGAAAACATCCTCGGCCGATACATTAGAATATCTTATAAAAACACATTTCCCAGGTAACACAGAATGTATTGAAAGTAATAGTAACAGTGTTCAAACGTCCAACCTGTCATCCAATACAATCAACCACATCGTATCCCAAGATAGAATTCTATGGGATACTATTTTATCTTTGAACCATACAAAGCAGCCGGCCCAGATGGGATATTCTCTGACATGCTGTGGGAAACGACGATTCCGTGGCTGGAGGTCTTTTTCAAAAAAGCTGGGGGAGGATTAAGGCGATTTTTATCCCCAAAGCTGGTAAAGAGAAAGATTTCAGACCCATCAGTTTATCCTTCTTTGTTCTTAAAACTCTCGAGCGATTGTTGGATGTATATCTCAGAGAAAATATTACAAACACAACAATTTCATCATCCCAACATGCCTACCTCAAAGGAAAATCTACAGGGACAGCTCTTCACTAGTTGCTTTTCTGGGCATAGAGGGGGCTTTTAACAACGTTAGCATAAGATCCATAAGTGAGGATCTTAATATGTTAGGCACAGACATAGGTCTCAACGAATAGATAGAGAACATTCTTAAAACTAGAATAATCATCGGTGAGGTAGGCAGCAGCACGGTAAAACGCTCTGTCAACAGGGGGGTCCTACCCCCTTCGCTGTGGTTATTAGTTGTCAACAATATCCTCACCAAATTCAACCGAAAGGGAATTAAAGCATTAGCGTATGCGGATGACATAGTGCTAATGCTTTCAGGAATCATTCCAATCATAATCAGTGAGATTATGGGAGGAGCTGTGGCATTACTAAGCAATTGGACCACAGATTGTGGTTTAAGTGTAAATCCGAGCAAAACTGAACTGATGCTATGCACTAAGAGAACCAAGATACCAAACTTTAATCTCCCAAAATTAAACGGCGTTAGTCTTATGCTAACCCAACAGGCAAAATACTTGGGTGTTATCTTAGATCCCAAACTCAGCTGGAAGTCCAACGTAGAATACAGGGTAAAGAAAGCGAATATAGCCCTTTACACGTGTAAGAGAATGTTGGGAAAAAAGGTCCTACACAGCAATTGTAAGGCCAATACCAACATATGCGGTACTAGTCTGGTGGCCCGCAATAGAAAAGAAATACAACCAAACCAAGCTGAAAAAGATACAAAGAACATCGTCATCGTACAGTGCCAGCAAGATCCTCCTACAGGTTCCCTCGCAAATCAGACTACACAGTCCCCAATCTTAACATCAAGAAAGACTTTACGGTACGTTTTCCGCCGAGAGCAGGGTCTAAGATGAACTGTGGCGCACGAGCTGGCTTCCATTCGGATCCGGATTACTTCAGTAGAAATACTCAACCACTTCAACAACAACAAGCTCGCTAGAGAGTTCATACTTGATTGGTGTTAATGGTTTCTAAGGAAACCCATCCCACCAGTTTTTGAATGTGTTACTTGTACAAGGTGGCGCAAAATTAATCACCCTATCGGAAGATTTTTGATTTTTGCAAATAGCGTTCTGCGTCAATCATATTTGACACTTGTGATCTAGACAGCTGCAGTATTCAAATAAACAAACAATGGAGCGCGCAAAGGTTAAAGTAAAGATTTCAGTAACTTAAAACCATTTTTTTTATTTAATAAAAAAGTTATTCAAAAACAAAATTTGATGACTCATTTTACATTTATTGTGCGCTTTATACTAAAGTATTCTTTTTAATTAATTGCTGTATTTTTATTAGGGAAAGGTAAATTTGCTTGGGAATATTTTTCGTCTGAAGTTAGTTTTGTGTTTTCATTGTGTAAAATTTAAATTTTGTTTGTATTTTATTCGAACGAATTTTTTTTAGCCAAGCCTGTATTGAAGAGATAAATAATAGGACTTAGTTATAGTGGAAACTCTATACAGAAATCACTTTTATTGCATTTTATATTCAAAATTACAGTAAATACGTTGACGGGGTTATCTGAAAAGTTATGTAATATAAAATATATCATTAGAAGTCAATGACCAATAATATGTTTATTCAATTTGTACAAGTTGTGTATGCTTTAAATTATTATAATTAAAAGCCATTTAAAAGCACAAAAAATACCACTTGTGAAAAAACTACTCTTGATCATATGAACCGGTGCTAAGTGGTTAAATAAGGGCCTACATTTTTTCAAACACTAGATCGAAGGCTCATAGGACACAATTCGCTTAATTTGAGCTTTTGGAGCGGCAGAATTTCGATACAGCGGCAGCATTTCGATACAGTGGGCTCGCCGACATATGTACATTGATGTTGTTTGCAAAATAAAATTTGATTCACAATAATTTGCAAAGTAAATTTTTCTTGCATTACATTTTCAATTGGTTTATCTCTTTATCTCTTCTTTGTCTCATCATGACTCAAGCCCCATGGAAATCCATTGGCTAGTTTCGGAAATTAGTGATTACAAATAGGCAAATACATAGGTACGAGAAATGTAAATAGACAAACAGACACACAAAAAAATAAAATTAAAAAATTATCATAGAATTATAAAGGGTTTTCCTAGTATAAGGATCATTAAATTCTTGCGCCTAACATCGAAGAAAGCGCAAGTTGGAATAGGCCTAGGAATAATGAAACTCATGTGATTATCAAAAGGGAATCCGGAGTGAAAAACAGCAACTAGATCCGAAAATTTATTTCAAGCGGAAAGGCGACCCTTAGAAATGCTACATATCATATAAGTGGAGACAATCGAAATTAGATTTTTAGCGTGGTTCACGTGGAAATATTTACCGACAATTTGTTTCTGTTGCTGCATTCGAATAGATTGCTTAAATCACTTTGTAAAAACGAAATATCCGAGATCCAAGTAATTCTGCTTGGAGGAGAAATTTATCATGGTTAAAAGGGAAACCTAACTTTATAAGCTTCAACATCAATAAAGGGTGATCAACTTAGAGGTAGCGGATTTTAAATTGAACTAAAACAATGAAAATTCAAAATGATTGGGCAATCTTTATTATTTTTATGTAGAACCATTTGACATTTATTTTTTAAAGATCATCCCTTTCAAATGTTAACCGCAAGTGCGCCTTAATTCGGCCATCCATAAACTCCAATTTTGATTAACTCGTTGGAGGCCTTCGGTCAGTATCTCGTGAGTAACTTTAGTAATGTTGGCTTACAATGCCTCAATCGAAGGTACTTTATCCACAAAGCATTTAGACTTTAGATAAGCTCACAAATAAAACTCCAAAGGTGTGATATCACACGATCTTGGTGGCCAATCCACTAGTTTGCGACGAGAGATACACTGCTCGCCAAAACGACAACGCAGTAAATCGCAGCAGACCAACGTAATAATCGGAAAATATTTCAATAGGAACCTTAATAGTGCTTATTTCACAAACAACTCGGAAAACGATATAAAATCTACCAGAACTTCTTACAATAGGCAAAACACATACCCAACCCAAAAACAATCAAACCATCAATCCGTTAAATTCTAGACTAGTAATCTACTACCTTCTCTATATAAAAAAATTACGTCACAATATCTTTCAAAATAGACCCCATATTAGCATATTGTTACTTATTAGAACACCTGAAACCGATTCTGGTATCTAGGACAATGGTTAAAATATTTTATAATAAAATCCCTGATTTCGATAGTGCTGAGAATATTCGTCTGGATAGAGGAGGACAGTGGCAAAGAAGGTGCGAGATCGTCTCTTCCACTTCTTCGTTTAGACAGCCTATCCTCTGAGCGTGTCTGCCTATAACAGGGTGCTAAGGTTATTGCTAATGGTTATTTCGGCTAAGCGGGGATGCTGTGCGTTTAGCATTGATCTGCAGGTGAGTTCGTTACGCCATCTTTCATTCACTTTTCTTAAAAATTTTTCAAAAATAAGTAACTTACATGTTTGTAGGGATACATCAGTATCATTTTCACTATTCATCGCCCCTACAATTCCCCTCGAGGCCACAAATGAGCGAAACGACTCAGCCATCTCATTAAGAGATGTGCTGCATTTCATGGCTTTCCTTCAAGACTACTTTGTGAGGAATTTTTGTGGCCGCTTGGCCGTCAGTAAAAATGAAGGTATCATTTCTCGGCATCGCAACATACTGTACTAATGTCTGTGGCCTTAATTATTGCCATCAGTTCAACCTGGAAAACACTACAATAGTCGGGGAGCCGAAAACTGAAAGAGATCCCCAGATTTTAGAGTATACACCTCCGCCCAGCCTGCCTTCGAGCTGTGAGCCATCTGTGTATACTCCACCATGTCCTGTTTCCACTCTTCTTTTGATGATAGGAGGGTTACAGTTGTAGGCGGAAGTCATAGTCCACCATTCTGGAGAACTCCGAAATAGCTCGGAAAGACCATGACTGGAACTATTGCTTGATCAATTTTCAGATTTTCTTGAATTTTTTTTTTTTTTTTAATTTTATCTAAATTTTCGGCATAACTTGAAGGGACTCCAAATTTTTAAACAACTTATTAACCTTTAATTTGTTGTTTCATACAACACACTCTGTGCCGTTTGTGTGTTTGTTACAGTTCCGGAAGTTCCGATCATCTGACAGTTGCGCTACTAGGAGACGTATTCTTTGACAATTGTTTTAAGTTCTGTTGCGCGAAAACGTCTTTCTGTATATTTCATCTTACGAAAAATGCAGTGCCCGACTCGAAATAACTTTTGTTACGTTTGTGGCTTATTCGCACCAAGTAAAAATTTTAAAAATATTACGAAAACAGTGATTAATTCGTTTCAGAAAATATTCAAGACTGCTTATGTTCCTTACTTGTGGTATACTCCGGAAGTCGTGTGCGACTATTGCTATAGAAATTTATATAAATATTTATTTATATTTATAGAAATAAAGTACTCTGTACCAACAATTTGGCTACCACGTACGGAGCACTGCAGTGAACTGTGCTACTTTCGCGTAACTTTTACTCAAACTAAAGGGTACCAATACTTTCGCTGCAACAAAATTCGCTACGCTAATGTAGAATTGGTTATTCCAGCGGTTCTGTACTCACCAGAAGAACGTATAGCGACTTCAATGGAGATTTTTGATGATGTTCCCGAATTAAGGGATGGAGAACCAACAGCAGCACCAACAATGCTATCAACATTTCTTGCATCGAATGCGAGATGCAGGGAACCAGAAGTATCGGAATTTGTACCAACACCCAGTGAACTTGGGACTGCAGTGCCGCATTTAGTAACGCAAGCCGACTTCAATGACCTTGTACAAGAAGGAAATTTGTCAAAGAGAACAGCCGAACTCTTTGCATCACGCTTTAAGCAGTGGAATATAGTGGCGGGTGATTTTAAAATAACAGCCGCTCGTGATCGACGTAGCAGTATTCCATATGACGAATTTTTTAAATTGCACGAAGATCGGGAAAAAAACCTGGCTTATTGTTGTGATATTGATTCGATGTTTGAAAAAATTGGTTACCCTCATATTTCAGAGGAGTGGCGACTTTTCATCGATGCATCGGTCAACAGCCTTAAAGTAGTGCTGCTTCATATCGGTAACAAACATCCAGCTGTCCCGATCGCATATGCCACCAACATCAAAGAAACATACGAAGGCATGGAATTAATATTACAGCTGATAAACTACCAAGAGCATAATTGGAAAATATGATGCGATCTAAAAGTGGTCAGATTACTCATGGGTGTTAAGCGTGGATTTCCAACCCACCAGTGCTTTTTGTGTACATGGGAAGGTCGCAAAAGAGATCAGAATTACACTGAATTTAAGTGGAAGCCGCGAACATGCTACAAAGTAGGCGTAGAAAGTATAGAAAATCTACCATTAGTGCAGCCATCTCAAATCATTTTGCCATCACTACTCATTAAGCTCGGTGTCGTATCAAATTTTGTTAAAAAACTGGATCGTGAGGGCGAGGCGATTGCAAGTTTGCGCAATATTTTTCCGAAACTGAGCGGCGCAAAGATTCATACAGGTATTTTTTTTTACGAAGGCTTTTAGTAACTTTATTTTTTTAATGATGTGTATAATTTAAGGTGTTTTCAGTGGTCCGCAGATAAAAAAAATAGTTGCAAGTTATGAATTTTCATCAAAATTGAATGCTATCGACAACGTGCATGGAAAGGCACAGTTGCCGTTATTGAGCAGTTTCTTGGCAACAAACGAGCTGACAATTATAAAAATATTGTTGCAGAAATGATTTCGGCATATGGCGAAATGGGTATATTAATGTCGCTAAAGATCCATTTCCTTCACAATCATTTAGATTGTTTCCCTGGTGATTTGGGAGCTTGTAGTTATGAACATGGCGAAAGGTTCCATCAGGACATTGCGGCGATTGAAAAGCGCTTTAAAGGACAAGACATTACGCATATGCTTGGCGAATACTGTTAGTCTATTTGTCGCGATACTGACACAAATGCTTACAAACGCAAAAATAAAAGGCCTAAGTTTCTTTAAAAGCATTAAAATTTTTAATGTAACAATTTTTAGTTTTAATATAATAAAATTAATAAAAAAATTCGGGGTTTAAATCTCTATTGTAATGCGGAGTGAAATACCTTTCTTTTGATACCCACATCGGCATATCTCATGCAATTTTTATTTTTAATTTCGAACAGGTGGCAACCCTGTGAAACATTGTCAGTGGCAACACCTAGGTGGAAAGTCTAGAAATGTGATACACTATCTGTGTGCCCAATTTCATTCAAATCCGTTAAGCTAAGCCTGAGATCGTGTGGCTATACAGATATGCATACAAGAATTGCTCGTTTAAAGTTATAAAATACAAAAACAAAAAATTGTGACGTGTACATGAAAATCGCCGATACACGTATATTTTTATTTTTTATCCCCTTTCCGAAAAAGTATATTTGGTTCATAGGACAGAATGTGTGTAACGCGGTGTATTTTTTTCAGTATTCACTAAGATTTCATCATGGAAAAATTTACGCCTCCACA
The DNA here is from genome assembly GCF_027943255.1 of Anastrepha obliqua. Taxonomy (NCBI): domain Eukaryota; kingdom Metazoa; phylum Arthropoda; class Insecta; order Diptera; family Tephritidae; genus Anastrepha; species Anastrepha obliqua. Next base: position 599,150 of record NC_072893.1, read on the forward strand.
ACGTTTACGATCTGTGAAAATTATTCATCGCGCGCTCGAGCCAACTTACGGTGTACAGCGATGAGACCCATTTTTGGTTTAATGGCTACGTCAATAAGCAAAATTGCCATATTTGAACTGAAGACTAACCCGAAGCCATTAAAGAACAGCTATCGCATCCATTGAAATCAAACGTTTGATGCAGCCTATGGGCTGGAGAAGTCATCGACCCATATCTCTTCAAAACCGAGGCTGGTGCCAATGTAACAGTGAATAGTTAACGCTATCGCACCATGATAGTCGACTTTTTATGCCGAAAATTGAAGCCCCTTCACAACCTTTGCTTCCAATAAAATGGCGCTACTTGCCATACAACCCGTGAAACAATGGATTTACTGCATCGTCGTTTCGGTGAACAATTTATCTCTCGTTTCTTTTATTTGTGGGGGCGTGAAAAATCTAAATGCTTTGTGGATAAGCCACCTTCGATTGAGGCATTGGAAGCCGACATTACTAAAGTTATTCACGAGATACCGACCGAAGATCTCCAGCAAGTCATTTAAAATTGGTATTTACGGATGGCCGAATTACGCCGCAGTTGCGGTTAACATTGGGAAGGGATGATCTTTAAAAACTTAATGTCAAAAATGGTTCTTCAATAAAAATTATAAATATTGCCGAATCCATTTGAAGTTTCGTCGTTTTATTTCAATTTAAAATCCAATACCTCTAAATTGATCACCCTTTATATAAAAATACTTTTTATTAACGTTCCTTTAGACCATTTTACATCTCTCGTTATAACTTTTGACCATTGTGCAACGCCAGTTTTAACATTTTTCATTATTGGATGACTTTTTTACGGTTGTTTATATCACTTTTTTCTTTCCGTATGCATAGATAGTAAAAGTGCTGGGTTCTAATTAGCTGTGTCAAGATAAATTATTCACCAAAAAAGCGCACTGCTTTTCCTTTCACAATTCAAATGTCATTTTCTAACTTCGCTGATGAGTGTGATTGCATTATTAGCCGCTGAGTTTAATTTACTCTACTAATTGTTCTTCCAAAATGTTGGGCTTAAAATTTGGATAATATTTGTGTTTGTTTGCTTCCGCATTCTTTTCGATTTTCTTTTAAACTTTGGCAATTAAGTGTTAACTACCGGTTTGTGACGCACAGTGACCTTAACCCTGGTTCAACTCACTCAAGCCATGTATTAATTGCATACGAGTATATGTATATACGTACAAGTTAAATTCTGTCATTATTTTTATTTTATTTTAATAAGCAATTTATATATATTTATTTAATTTAGAAAGCAGCGTCCTCATATTTTTTTATATTAAAATTGTTATTTTAGGTTAATGATCTCCAAATTAAACCTATTAAAATCATTTCAGATAACTAAAACTGTGATTCTACTCACTCAAAATTTGGAACTGGTTTACCACTTGTCAGCTAATTTGTTTCAAAAATAATCCATTGAAATTGTTGATGCAGCCAAGATTATCGAAACATCGTGAGTTCAATAACAAATTAATATGATTTGAACGATGAGACCATACACAGTCATTGTTGTGAACATAAATTTCGGCCGCTGCTACAACTCCATAGGAACTTTATTCTATCGCTTTAAATATCTTTCCCACTATGTATCTAACCGAAACACTACTGTCTTTCTTGACGTTGAAATAACGACTAAATCTTCAAGCTAACAAGTTCAATGCGGCAATCGGATTTCACTATACAAGTAGTTATTTGGCGTAACTCACACCATCAAAACGCTTTGTGCGAGCACAATTTAAATACTATTACAATCGGGCACTCAGTTTGACTCAACTTGAACTCTTGCGAACTGATTGTACTTGTATGTGCATATGAACTTGTCTTACCTTCTTGTACATATGTACATCGCACTTAGTACCTATGTGTGCACGTGGTTAGCAAAAAATTGTTAGATGGTGCTATGTCCGCGAGTTAGACAAACTGGTTGAGGAACTCCGCTTGCCACTTAAATCTTTTGTTGCTTATGTGTTCTGGACATCTGATATACAGTATTAGAATGTAGAATTTAATGTCATTTCTAAAAGAAAATTAATCTTTTTAATTTTTATTTATTTATTTAAGGTTATATAATATTTAAAACAAACAAATTAAGATAATCCAATATCTATTGAAAAGTTTTATATACTCGTTTATCTGTAATGTATAAATGATATGTAATAGCGATAAAAATAAGCGTACTCTGGTATATTACAACGTTAGTATTACCCTTTGTTACACTTATCACAGTTAATCACGCAGCAGTGTTTGTGGTTTCTTTTCCAAGCATCTCGAAATTTTTCAAAAAACTCTTTTGCGTTTCCGTCGTTGATTTGCTGGCGTAACCGGACGGTTTGTTTACAAAAAAACTGAGATTGGGTTGATGATATGCAAAAAAATGTTGTTTCGTAGCAGCAAAAAAAACAACAGATTAGAAGAGTGTGTGAATCCGTGTGTAGAGTTCTGCTGCCGAATCCCCTATGACGTGGCAGCCGAAGTTACCTATCACCCTGGAATTACTATCACAAATGTTTGCTTTATCGTACACCACCCTGAAGCTTGATTAGTCAAAAAATACATGAATTGAGATTTGTCTTATGGATAAATATTTACTTCTCCGCTGACTACAAAGAAGCATTAGAGTAAGCAGTTTAACTATATGTTTGATTGGTCGACAAAATCCATAAGATAGAAGAAGATGTAGAACCACACACATACATCTCCGTCAAATAAAATGATATAAATTAAACCCCACTTCAAAATGGAAACAGCATTCAAAGCAAGTTTTCTGAAACGACATGCATTTATGTTATGCTCTGGTTTAACAAATATTTGAAAAAGTTGACAAAACCTAAAATAATTCAAATTAATAAACCACTCTTTTAAATACAAATATAGAATTTGGTACAGAATTATTTACTGTTACGCATGGAATGCGGTTCAATTAAATGGAAAACATAGAAATTTTATTTAAATATTTTGTTTATACAGGAGTCGACTTCATCATGAATGGACTCTAATTCAATAACAGCCTTATCTGCCGAATTATTAGTGCATATATTCGCGTCCATAAATACGTCTGGGACGCGCTGCTTAGATTGTTTGATGGTCTTTATGGATCGACGAGAATTTCTTAGATACAATGTGGCTTTAATTGATAGCTTCGTATAACAGGTACTTTTCAAAACACTGTTTTTGTAGTTTTTGCACTTCTGGTAAAGCTTTAAGAGGTCATAGCCATCAAACACCAATTGCTGGGTTGCTTCATTAACATCAATCATAATTTGTGCTGATGTTCTAGCAGCAACAACGCCACACGCCATCAACTCCTCATGTAAAGTATCTACGACCAAATCTATTTCTGGATCTTTAGGTGCAACACAGTTGGCATCCTCTTCACGTCGCTCCTCAATTTTCTGCACGGCGGTATCAACTTGATCGAGGGGCTCTACAACAGTTACCTTGTACTGAACCTCCAAAGCCTCTGCAGTTTTTAATGCTGCATCTTGCGCTTCCTTCACTAAATCGTTAACCATTCCTTCATAGTTATCAATTGGAACTGGAACGTCAGCAGCGCTGATCTAAAAAACAATAAAAATTATAATATTTTTCACATTTTCATTTGTACTCAATTGAAAATTAATTACTGCTATCGCTGAAAGGTATAGAACGAAAGTTTTAATAATAAGCGCCTTCATTTTCCAAGGTTGGTTTAGCCTGACGAAAATTTGAAAACTGATATATTTAATATTTAAGTAGCTTCTTTTATAAGAAAATCTCAATTTTCAAGTGTATTTAGATTATGAAGAAATTTAGATTGCTACAATAAATCATGCAGTCCATAATAAATTTATATAACGCCACACATTCGCCATAATCTGTGTAAAGTGACAGTCATTACTGTGGGCTCAATATTTCATTATAACTGCATATGTGCGTAATTTGATTTATGAACATAACAAGAAGCAGTGTGAATTTATAGCATATTGAATAGTGTGTCCTTTAAAAGAAACGATTCTAGATTCTTTAACTCATTTGAATTTTTTTATACTATTTTTAACTATTATACTTATTGATTTGGAGAGGAAAGCTCGACCCAAACCGAGCAGGAAAAATATATTTGTTACATTCAGCAATAATTCATAATTAAGGAAAAATAAAAAGATACAGTATATGTGAAGCATGGCGTATACACTTATATGTCCAGCTTTGATCTCGAAGATCTTGCTTTTGCTATATAATAACATCAATGGCATATTGGCAATTGGTAATTCGTTAGGCATAGCAGAAACAATTTCTACTCCTTAATTCATCGGTAAAATTGTAAGCTGTTCCGAAAATTATATTGTATATTGTTTTCAGGGCTCTAGAGAAAACCACTGTCCAAAGCCAGCAAAAGTTATCAAAAAGTTAATAAAACTGCTTAAGATTAGCCACTAAAAAGCAATTTATGGCAGTGCTAATATTGTAGACACAAATTTTCAATTAATCTACCATAAATGGTCCTATTGTTACACACATTTTGACTTATCAGAAACCCGTTGTATTCGGAGCATACACAAACAAATTTTGTTAAAAAATAAAGGTGCAAACGAAACCTTTCATTTTGCAAATGCTTTAATTTTTTTGTGAATATTTTGATAGACCAATTTCTGTAGTAACTATTTACTTTTTATACGCCCAAAATTTACAATCTCTTAGTAATATATATTTCAGAACATAATGAAACTAAAAGCAATATGACAAAGTACGTATTTTTAAATATCATTAGCTACTAGAAGGGAGCGTTCCTCTATTCCGCATTACAATATTCCTTTGGATAAAAATCTGGAATGAACCGAATCGACCTAAATTCTTTGAATCAAAAATCTAAAAAGACAAAATAATGTAATGCTAATGTTTCGAGTATTAGAATTCTGTATACAAATTTATTTTGGGCCATAATTCCATATTTTTTAAAGAACTGAAAAAAAAGAAATGTATGTGGTTTTCAAGAAAAAAAATTAGTATTTATTAAAAACTCAAAAACAATGTGTTGATGTTAAAACATATTTGTACATACCTTTTTGCTTCTGTGCCTGCCTTCATTTTTATAAGTTAAAACATTGCTACGAGTATAAGACAAAACGCTGTGACATATTTTCCATTGTAATTACGCGGGGGCAGATACGAGGTGTCAATGTTTTAATATCGATATGTATATATGTACATATTTCTTACAATAAATCAGCTTGATATGAGATACCAATGAAATTGATATATAATACAATTAAATTTTTAGCGATTTGAACCATTTCTTAATTTGGTGCTAGTTATTTCGATAATACCAGATTACCTCAATATAAGCTTATTCTATATGTTCGCACTTCTTCTCATTATCCGTACGATTCTCAGAATTTTGAAATGCATCATTTCCAAAGAAAGAATTTTATGAAGTAAAATTTTGAACACAAAATATTATATTTACCAAAATAATTGGTATTCAACCGTTGCTAGAGATCCGTTCTAACTTTTTCGCTTGGATTTGTCGATATTAACACATTTATTTTATCATTACAATACTTTAAGACAGCAATGGAAGGGATTATTTCTGCTTAGTATTTTAGTGTAAATATATGAACAAATTAACGTTATCGTAAAACGGATGTTGGATTGCGCAAACATTGTGAAAATAAGCGTATTAAACTCTGAAGAAACATGAATAACCTGTGGCTATTCTACCACTCTGAGTTCAAATACGTAGTCACTATAATTATTAGACTGTAAAACGATTTTTTGCCTAGAATTTCAAATGTTTTTTGGTTAGGCAAAGGTAAGCAGCAATAGAAGTTTGCATTGAACTTAATATGCGGTCTTGTTACAACTACTTTGAATTGATTTTAAACGCTTACACATGTTTTAGTTGCAACTTATAGTGTACGAATATATATATGATATATATATATATAGTTATATGTAGTGTATGAGTGTGTGTATTTGACGAGTTCTATGTATATTTCACGAGTAATATACATAAATGAGAGTTCTGAAATATTTGCCCTCATTTTCTTTTTATTTAATTTGGTTTCTGAAATTATATACAAGTATAAATACATACACAAAGTCTTAAACATTTTCACAGACCTCTTAAAGCTAATATGGTCTTAAATTGCTATAGATGATTAAATAAAAAGTTAATTAAAAAGCCATTTGCCGTTCAGAGTCAGCTTAAAGCTGTAGGTCCCTCCATTTATGGAACAACATCAAGGCGCACGCCACAAATAGGAAGAGGAACTCGACCAAACATCCAATGGAAGGGCAAGCGCCAATTATATATTTATATATTTTTTTAGTTAAATAAATTTAAGTTAAAAAGTGCATAAAACTCCATCTTTGACACCGAAAAATCAAGCGAAATAGAGCTCAACATCCAATTAAATTCTTTAAATGCGCGGCAAATTTATCAGTAAAGTTAAGTTTATGAAGTTTATTCCCTTTGTTTTTAAGTTTCTTAAGGTCATAAGTCTACCAATTTAAAAGGTTGTTTCTTTAATTTTTTGTATATTGTATTTTTCATAAACATTTCGAGCAACTAAGCTTTGAAGGCAGATAGCACTCATCAACTTCCAAGCCAGAAAGCAAGTCTTTCCAATTGATGTCAAACAAATGCTATTTAGCCTAGAAAACAAACAAAAGAAGAAATTGAAAGCAATTTCTCATCTTGTTAACTCCTCGAAAATTTATGAAATTCAACATTAAGCAGTAAGTGACATGAAGTTTGTCGGCAAATGAGAAGCATACAGAGATGGTAGTATTAATATTAGCGTTAACCAGTATAAGATCAAAAATTCAATTAAACTTATTTTTATGTGGTTATTAGGGTACTTTTGTTTGTCATTTTTCAATACCGAAAAAAGGTATTGCTCACGAACACTTTTATCACAGTTGGTAGGTTACTATTTTGTCAATGTGCGACAGAGGCTTTCAGGGGCGCGCCAATATTATTATTAGTATTATTTATCACGTTTGTCTTAAAAAACCCACTGCTTCCTAATGCTACAAAGATTATTTTTCCAATAGCGGCCGCCAGCCTCCGAGTTTGTTCATCGCTTAGATTTTAATGAAATTTGGTGAAGATGCTCTACTGTATAATAACAGCAATTGTGTGAAAGGTGGGGAGCAAATACGTCCGAGTATAAGTCAGGGTTGGGTATTATCACTAAACCTTTAGCGATAGTGAAAAAAAATCCACTATCAGTACAAGTTTAGTGGTCTTAACGGTGCAAAAAGCAGTGTTTTTAAGCATTTTTGCGGCAACAGTTAATTTAAACGAAATTCTGAAGATAAAAAATTATAGTAAAAATGTTTACTAATAATGCAATTTTTTTTTGTATCTGGAAATTACTTCCCTCCCTCGGTGAGGACTGACTACATCGTCCCGATGGTAACGTTCAATAGGAATTTTGTGACACTCTTTCCATCTAAAAAAGAATGGAATAAGGGATTCTCTGTAAACAACTTCGATACCACAGTCTATACAGATGGCAGTAAAATGGATTGTGGTGTCGGAGCTGGTATATATTATCAGAGACTGGGAATTGAAAAATCTGTGCGTCTCCCTAATACCAGTAGCGTCTTCCAAGCGGAAGTACTAGCAATTGGGGAAGCCTGTAGGTTACTAATCGCAGATTTCTCTTTTAAGGGCAATATCGCTATTCTTTCGGATAGCCAAGCTGCAATCCAGGCGCTGGACGCGACTATAACAACCTCTAAAGTGGTGGAGCAAAGTAGGAATAGCCTCAACAACTTGAGTGAAAACCATAGAGTAACCTTAATTTAGGTCCCGGGACACCGGAACATAGAAGGTAACGAAAAAGCTGATGAACTGGCAAGAGGGGGATCTGCCATGAATAGCGCTCTTGCAGTACGAGTATTCACTCCACTAGGTGCGGTCAAGAATGCAATTTCCCAAAAATACCTTCGAATTGCAGATTGTAGATGGAGAGACCAGACGAAATGCAAAATCAGCAGAACGTTATGGCCCACCTACAACCTCAAGCAATCGTCGACATTAATAAACATGAAACGACGGGACACCTGTAGACTTACGGCAGTCATAACTGGCTTCTGGTCTATCGGAGAACAAGCCGCCAAAATGGGCATCCCTCACAACACATACTGTCATAGTTGTAAACAACCGGAGAAAAAAGAAACAATCTTCCATTTCCTCTGTGAATGCCCTGTCCTATGGAAGGACAGAATGTTAACCCTGGGCAAACCGTTGTTCGAGAGTCTCGAGCAGCTGTCTGCCTTAGACGTCAACAACCTTATAAGATTCCTAAACCGCACAGACTGGATATAGTCCTGCTGTAAATAACTGTTAAACAATTTGGTAACGAGGATGTGGCAACAAAATGGTGCGGAAGCGCTAGTTGGATTCTGGATGAATCACCACTCTAACCAACCAACCAACCAACCATGCAATTTTTTAATCACTATTACTAAATCTTCACTGAGAGTGGAATTCGTGTTTTAACTGTCACTAAAGGGGTAGTGATAGCGAAACGCTTATTGCACTAATTATTTAGTGCACTATGGCCAACCCTAATGGAGTAGTTTTTGATATAAAAAAATTCTAAAAAATTTTTTGATACAAAATTTTTTGATTTATTTAAATTTTTTTTTGTGTTTTGAATGTTTTGTGAAACGATAACTTTTGTTTTAAAAATGTACCTAACTTAATATGGAGAGATAAAATTCCATGATTGAATTTTGTTCTAGAAAAAATGAAATTATGTGCTATAAATTTGCTTAGTTTTTTTTTGCTAATTTGTAGGTAGGTGAAATGGTTAAAGTACCAGTCTGGCTCTCCCCAAGTATTACTAAAGCGCCGTTTTGAGACCTTCATCGTCTAGACCAATACAGTCCACCACTTTCTGGCAATTTGTAAATTGTACTACAAATAGAGACCCTTAATATTAAATGTATTGGCCAAATTAAAGCAATTCCTATGACGAAGAAGAAAATAATTCTGGTTACGAAGAAACCAAACCCTTCCATGAGAAATATTTTCATTACAGAAATGTACTTAAAAGGTGCCATTGTAAAAAACTTTTTCTATAATTTGATATGCACCAAATGGACGCTATCTACAAACTCAATTGGCTTCAGAGGTCAAAGATTTCCTTTTATGTTACTCTTCGTATTATCTCTTACTAAATTTTACCATCTAAGCCAATTGAGTTTGTGGGTGACATCTATTTGGTGGACATCAAGCCATCTAAGCCCATAATATTTAGCATAGGAAAATTGTACTGTAAATGAGGGAAAGGTTGTTGCAGAATAGTTTAGTTTTAAATAATTTGAGTGCCAAACTTTCAGTCAGAATGTAAATAAACAAACAAAGCAAGCAACAATGGCATTCAAAGTACAAAATGTGAAAAAAATAAACAAATCTGCTGCTCTTAGGATGTAACTTCAAATTACTTCAACTTCAAATTTGGTAGTACGAAGAAGAAGAGACATAAACAAATTTTCCCATTAGTCCACAAGATTCAGATGATTACTTAATTTCGAGGAAAATATAAACTTAGACTTCAGCGTTCAAATAACTGTATATGGATGTATTCTGCACATGATTTTCTGTTTTAAATATGACTGCATTGAAGATGAAGCGTTAAGAAGCTGAAATACTTGTAAATAAAAGACATTTTTACGAAAACGATATTTCATCAGGAAACGGGCGTAATACAGTGTTTGAAGAGCTAATAAATACAAACTTTGTAACTGTAAATTTGTAACTGTAAATAGTTTATGCCTAATAGCGTAACATCAACAATTTTTGAAAAAAACCTCATTCAACATGTAATTTATCGCTGAAATAAAATATATCCACACTCGTCAGTGAATGTATTCAGGAAATAGCATTCAGAAAAGTCAGAAACATAATCTTTAAATTCTGGCAGTTTTCTCCTGAATTCATACCTAAAAATCCATTTTAAATGATCCATTTCTCGTTTTTTCTTGACGTCGCACTGTTTGGATTGTGTGTGTGCGGTATACTCGGTTGGCATACAGTGCAAGTAAAAATACCATAAACTGTAGCCTAATTCAATAACTTCACTTAAATAAGCGTGCAGAGTAAATAATTTTAAAAATTATGTAAATAACCGTATATTAACTTCACGCAGTTGCATGCATTTTGGAAAATGCAATTATTCGAAAAATGAGTCTACATTCGTTTTGGAAAAAGTTCAATAGAAACATCGCCATTCAATAATTTTTAATCGCCATCGAAAGTTTCGTACAAACATTAAACGTTGGTTAATAATGCTTCAACTTACTCTGCGCTGAACAAAACGGTCAATATCTTATAGTATACATACACGCGTACATTAATTCAGATTTCATTTTAAGGCATTTTGGTAAACAACGTTATTCATTGCATTGATTGGAGCGTAAATTAATATATTTTCCGGGTTACCGAGCCTTGAACAAGCGACGCATGATTTTTTGTGTAAAAAACTTTATTATTCTAATTGGACTCTTGCGAGCTTCAGTGATTGTCTTTGTGCTTTATTGGTTGGCATTGTAAAAACCGTACGAGGGGTTTAATGTACTTTTTTTTAATTCAAAACACATGTCAAAATTTTCAGCTGCCCATTTTCCCAAAAAAATGAAGTAACTTTTTCTTCTAAGGGTTATCTACGGCTTATAATTTATAAACAAGTCGAACAGATTTTCACATTTATATGTTACCGACCGTGAGAGAGGAACAAAAGTTCCTATTAATCCAAGAGTAAAGTGTCTGTAATTTTCATAATTTTTCTTACAGTCTTATTATTATGAGACCATAAAATTCATCACAGACACTAGATTTTTCATATTTTTGACAAAAGTTCGTAAGCTCAAGCAAGCAAAATAGTAAGTACTATACCAACAGTTCACACGTGAAATAGGTATTATCAAATACATTCTTCCCTTAAAAATAATCCCGTCCTCTACGAATAACCTATGATTTTTATTATAAATATATATATCATTGGCGCGTACACCCTTTTTGGGTGTTTGGCCGAGCTCCTCCTCCTATTTGTGGGGTGCGTATTGATGTTATTCCACAAATGGAGGGACCTACAGTTTTAAGCCGGAGCTTTTTCATGGCAGAAATACACTCGGAGGTTTGCCATTGCCTGCCGAGAGGCAACCGCTATTAGAAAAATGTTTTTCTTTACGTTTGGTGTTTCACGGAGATTTGAACCTACGTTCTCTCTGTGAATTCCGAATGGTACCGCACCAACCTATTCGGCTTTGGTGGCCGTTTTTATTAGAAACGGGTTTTAAATAGATTTCGATTTTGAATTAAATCTAATTTCTATTCTTCCTCCGCCTGTGACATTATCGACATTCAGAGGCAATCAACGACATAAGCCTCCATTTAAGGTTAGAATATTTGATGCATACTATTTGCGAATAGCTAAATATCTTAAAAAAAGGGAATTTTTTGTCTAAAGGCTTTTTTGCAGCAAAAAATAACATAATCATTTTGGTGACCTTCAAAAATAAAGTTAATGTAGCATAAAATATAAATAAACACAATAAGTAAATATATTATTGCTTCAGTATTTTTAAACTTCTAACCAAAAAAATAGTACATTTCCGTAAATTGTGTTCCAATATTGCCCATAGTTCCGTTTCTGTTATAGAGTGGAGACTATTTTAATTACGAAAGATTCAACACACGAACTTTGTTTTGAATTCCCATGAACAAACTTATAAACTTTCATATGAACCACAATTCCAAGCCTACCATATGAAGACGGCTTTAATTGAAAATCGTAATTTACGAAGTTCTAGAAGTAAATTGTAATATGTTACGACAAACCGATTTGAATGATTATTTTTTAATTTTTTTTATTCTATATTAATAGGTTTGTTTCTTTACTTACCGGGCATAAACTGTAGAAATGCACGATTAAGAGAATGCAAGGGTAGTAGCTCATCTCAAACCGGTAATCCGCATTCCGTAAATTTGACAGAGTCAGTTCTGTTTGTGACGCCCTCTTCTTCTTAATTGGCGCGCTAACCGCTTACGCGATTTTAGCCGAGCTTAACAAAGCGTCGTTTCTTTCTCGTGCTTGGACACACCAAGTGAAGCCAAGTGACGTGACACTTGTCAAATTAGTGATTGAAACACAGCAATTTATTCGCGTATTATTTCTCAGTCTTATATTATTATGTGATCTTATTGTATTCTTGAATTCTATCATTCTTTAACATAAGAGTGTAACTATTTTTTAAGGAGAGGATGATAATAGAAAGGCCGTAAAAAGTAAAAGAATGCAAAAAACATGCAAAAAAGTTTATTTTTATCCATATGAATTATCCATATTTTGTTAAATTTATTAATTTTTTCTACCAAAAATATTTAAGTTATGGAAAAAACTTGCTAATTTTGTTTAGAAAACATACATTCGCACACACACCTACTTACATACATATGTGTTATAATTGATGGTACGTACTTTATGCTTCATTTAAACTTATGTTAAATTATAAAACTTCAAGCACGCACAAATGTACATATATATTAAAATATCGCATGCGTTTATACATATGTATTTGCATACTACATATATTATACATATACATGTATGTAAGTATTTTACTAGTGCACTTTCTTTCAAAGCTTTCGTTTCTTTGTTGTTTGTCAAAAGTTTTCGAATTGATAATAAAACCAGAAGCTCAAACCAAAGTGGAAGCTTACTCATTACCCGAGTGCCATAATGTATGGAAAAAATGCATTGTGTTTGATTTCTCTTTGGAGTATTTATTTCAGACAGTACACAAAACCAATGCATACATAAGTATATGTCTACATATATAATATTTATGTATGCATGTATAAGTACATAAGCAGACTGTAGTTGCATACAATCATGCAACACATAGTCTCGAACCATTTAGTGATTCCCACTCACTGTGGCGTGGTGTGCTTTCTTCTCTCTCTTCATCTGCTGTTGAAATACCTTAATTTACGGCAACTTCAATTCGGTTATGTTTAGTTGTTTGTCCTCTGACAAAGTATCACGTTGATAATTCTTGTACGAAATCATTTCTACTTGGCAGCGAGCTGAATAGATTCGCATAAAACATAAAGTTTTACTTTCAATAAAAATCAAAAGTGAAAATATTTAGTCTAATTCAGTTTTATTTTACTATCTAAACATACTTTCAAAAAAATTGTAAAACAGTATGCATACCAATTTACAAATTTATAAATGATCCGAGATAGAGTTCAAGAACAATGTAAGTACATGTTTTAACTATTTGTGTTTGTCAATATTATATACTATATGTATATATGTACATATGTACTTCTCTTCATATGTATATCAAACTTAAAACACCTAAATATTATGAACATAAAACAAAAAAATCAGAGAGCATCGTCACCAGACAAGTCAAAAACTCTAAACACTCTAAACGAAATTAAATAATAATAATAAATAAATTAATTAAATGTTATTTATTTTTATTTGCAAGCTTTGTTGCATAATAATAATAATTAAATAAACTAAAGCAATCGCACCGCTAGGCTTGCGGCTCCGAAATTAAAGTTTATATATCATTTCCTTGATGGAGTTGTAGTGTTGTATTATTTTAGGCTAATTTAGTACGCTCACCAACGGTAGTGTTGTGAAAAATTGGAGAGTACAGCGTTAGTAGTACGTTGACACGACACTTAGTTATTTTCCTTTCGCGCATTCAAATATGTAATTAATAACTGATTTTTTTCGAACAACCGAGCAAATGTGTTTTAGTTTTGTGTTTTTGAATCCGCTTCAGATCCATTTTAATAAACAGATTTAATACATATGGAATGGATCTCTTCAACATACTTATGAGATATTGTTACTTTTACCAAGAAACTTGTCTTATCAACATAGAGACTAGGGACGAATTTAGAAATCATGTGTAAAAAATAAATGTCTGCCCATTTTCAGTACAATGAATGTTTACTCGGTTTAATATGTCAAATGAATGATACATAAATCACTTGAAACGGTTGCGAAAGGTTTTCTGGCCAGAAACTTCAAATGGCCGATTGAACAGTTAAAGTCGAAGATGTCTCCCTTGTTAGAGATTTTTGTCCAATAGAAAGCGCATTGAACAATCTGTAATTGACCGGATACAATTCTTTTGGCTTTCTTAAGCATTTGGTGAAGATGTAATTAAATTTGAACAACGTGACTATATTTTGCGCGATGGCTCAATCATTGACTTTGAAAAAATATTAAGGAGATATCGTGTTCTAACACAAAAATACCTTTTAGAAATATGTATGTATGTATAAAGATCATAAAATTCAGTTGTGATATAATTTCTTAATTGTATATTAATATGTACATATGCACGTGTATAAATATTTTATGGAAGCGTCTTCGAGATGTAAAATTCACTCACATTTGGGGGTTTCGGCTTATTAACATCTCGGCCCAAAAGTTTTCGAAACTAAATGGAGACTAAATGCCGCGTAAATTGAACAGTATATGAAGTGCAAAGGCACCCGGTTCCCAATTCATATAATATTAATCCATGCCAACCACTTGTGTGCCTTCGTTAAGGGAAGCTGTTAGCCCACTTATAGCAATTTTACCATTGTAATATTTTGATCGTATTGACCGCCTCTTTTCGTCGTTTTCATGACTTACTCATAATGTGCGAATAATATAATATTATATAATATTTTCCGCGTTGTCGAACCTACTTTTAATTATTAACTTGAATTTCAAACGAATGATATAGAACTTGTAAGATTTTACTCGCATATGTGTGTAGCAGATATGTGGAGGGTGATTTTGGTACAGAAGTACTTGGTTGGCTATCAGCTTCTAACCATTAAAATAAAGAAGCAACAATGCGCAACCGAAAAGTCTGAAATACAAAATTAGACAAAAAATTAAACATCACTAACGCTGGCTAGATTCTTTCCTGTGTTTTGCGGTGCGTTTCAAAGAGCAGTTACAAATTTCCGCCTCAGCTGTTTGAATTCTACGTCATTCTACGCCAATAGTAAATGTACACATACGAGGTGTGTTCAAAAAATAAGATACACTCGTCTCGAAGATATCTTCACGGTTTTAGCAATATAGCATGTTTAGTTTGTTTATGAGAGGCATTAATAAGACAAATGTTTTGCGTGCTCGTATTTTTTGAACACACTTCGTATACATCTGAAATTATAATTATCACCCGCATAAAAAATGCAATATTTGCATGCATAGCTTGCTTAAAAGAAACAAATATTGGTGAATTAAAAAAGCCATATGCACAAAGCATCTATTTAAATATCCGTAATGAATATTCACAATACGCCAAATCTTGGAAAAGACCTATGAAAGGAGAATCGGCACACATCATCTTTTCATCGATTTCAAAGCTGCATTCGACAGTACGGAAAGGAGTTACTTGTATGCGATGTCTGAATTTGGTATCCCCGCAAAACTAATACGGCTATGCAAGATGACGTTGCTCAACACCAGCAGCGCCGTCAGAATTGGGAAGAACCTCTCCGAGCTGTTTGATACCAAACGAGGTTTCAGACAGGGTGACTTGCTGTCGTGTGACTTCTTTAACCTGATGTTGGAGAGGATCGTACGAGCCGCAGAACTTAATCGCTCAGGCACAATTTTTTATAAGAGCGTACAATTGTTCTCCAAACTGGATAAAGAGGCAAAGCGAATGGGTCTGGTGGTGAACGAGGACAAAACGAAGTACCTCCTGTCTTCAAACAAACAGTCGGCGCACTCGCGTGTCGGCACCCACGTCACTGTTGACAGTTATAATATCGAGGTTGTAAAAAACTTCGTATATTTAGGAACCAGCATTAACACCTATAATAATGTCAGCCTGGAAATCCAACGTAGAATCTCTCTTGCCAACAAGTGCTATTTTGGACTAAGTAGGCAAATGAGTAGTAAAGTCCTCTCTCGACGAACAAAACTAACAATCTACAGGACTCTCATCATGCCCGTCTTAACGTATGGCGCAGAAGCGTGGGTGAGAGAAAGATTCTGCGCAAAATTTTTGGACCTTTGCACGTTGGCAACGGCGAATATCCCAGGCGATGGAACGATGAGCTGTATGAGCTTCACGACGACATAGACATAGCGCATAAAGCGAATAAAGATCCAGCGGCTCCGAAAGTATTTGATGCGGTACCAGCTGGTGGTAGCAGAGGAAGAGGAAGGCCTTCTTTGCGTTGAAAAGATCAGGTGGAGAAGGACTTGGCTTCATTTGGTGTGTCCAACTGGGGCCGGTTAGCACGAGATATTGCGTAAGCCGCTATTGCGCCAATTAAGAAGAAGAAGAGGATGAATGTGTAAAGACAAAATATATATCTAAATCAACAGCTAGCTTTATTTATCAAAAATAACATAATTTCATTACGTATTATAAATTGCGTAGCTGCAGATACTGCCAATACCACTACAGTAGTCAAGTGAGCATGCAGGCTTAATGATACTGAGCTGTACTAAATTCATGATCTTATTTATAAACATCCAATACATGGCACAACACTCAATACAAGCGCAAAGTCAAATGTTGAAAAGTGTATGAGACTACATTTTTGCATGGCTTTGATGTTGTCCTTCAATGAATGCTACCTCAAAACAGCAAAAAGGGTTAGTGTTGCCAGACACCTCAAAACAGAACGAAGCTCGTATGCAGGTAGAATTTTGCAGTGGCGTTGGCTAGAAGGGTGTTTGTAAATTTGTAGAATTTTTATATAGAGCTTCTTCCCGCGTACGCGGCCTTCGGCTGCATTTCAAAAAATAGCCCCCATCAGTCCATCTCCGGCTACGCTGTCTACAGTATTTGAAAAAACGAATGCTCTCAAATTAAAACGTGATATTTATGTGTGTATTATGGAGATACGATAACCCCCATTCCCATCATCAACGCTGAACTTAAATTCTTCATTTTTGATCGTTTTTTTATTTTCATTTGCAGGCATCCGGCAACCCAATATTGTTCCAATGAATGGTTATTCTCGTTTAAAATTGGAAAGTGATGATATTGATAAATGCATTGCATTGAATTTTCATTGAAGTATTTTGTTTTAATTGTTTTATGTATGTACCCAGGCATAGCTGTAAAACAAAAACCACGAGAGCAATGTATTTTGATTTCTGCTTTGGTCACTAAATGTCAGAAACTATAAACAAGGATTGGGAGCTTAGAGTAATTTAAATTAAATTTGACAATTTGGAGACGAAATAAATAGAAAAAAATCAAATCAGTTGCTCTACTGATACTACCTGTTCAATTGATATATATGTATGTATGAAACAAGCTGTTTTGTTCACATTTGTGTTTGTCATAAACTTTATATACGTATATACTTTATATACAGGGCGGATCTAAACTTTTTCCTACAGAAATGTTTCCAAAGTCTTTAATATTTCGCGCTTCTGTTTATGCTATAACAACAGTTGCGTTCGTTAACAAAATAATTTCTGATATTTATTCCTAATTTTTGCAAGTAGGCGTTCGTTAACACCAAATAATTATCTATCACTCAAAAATTGACAGGGTAAAGTGGCAGTTCGAGACAGGAGGGCCAGTGAAAATTATCAATCACAAAAACATAAAAGCATATACATATGTATATGTACATAAGTATATATACACCCAACTTTGTTTTTACACGGTAGAACGTTCCTTGGAAATGCGTGCAAAAACACAAGCAATTGTGGGAAAAAATACATGCGACTTATAGTAAATTTGGCGATAAATCCCAATCATGTAAGATGAAAAAATTCTAAATATTTTCCAAAGAGCCGCGCAAAAAAAATAATAACGAAATCCATATCATATAAGTATATATAAAACAAAAAAAAATCATTGTTCATCGTTGACATGTTTTTTTAGTTGGTGTGTGTGAGCTGTGGCAAATTGCTTCCTTACTTCAGTCACAGTTGGTATGCCAAAATCACGATGAGGGTCGCTATTCCTTATGTAGTATGGCGCATTTACCATACTCCGCAGGATTTTGTTTCGCAGATGTTAGACAGAGGTGAGCACTTTTGGCTAGCGCATCCCCAAAATTGCATAACGTAAAGCTTATGATTGTATTTTTTTTAAACAAACAAATTCTGTGTTCGTTAACTTTTTTGCTTTTTTGCTCTTTGGGAGAGAATTTCCGCTATTACACTCTTGATTTGGATTGATGATTGGCGTTGACTAATTTTGTCTTGACAGCTGATTGTTATTTTGTAGCTAATCTGTCATATGAAAACGAGTAGATTAATTTTTCTGGATTTATTGCCTGAACGGATTCAAAATCAATATATAGATTGAATAACTATTTATTGTTTAATAATTTAGCTTAATGTTATTGGAATTCATCCTTAAGCGCATTACACTAAAAAAACCTATATTTTGTAATTTTTCCGAATGTCTATGCAATTTAACTCTGAACATAAATGAATACAAAAATAAAAAATGAAGAAAAAAATTATTTTTATTTCTAAAAGAAATTATTTAAAAACTTGCCTGTTCTACCATTAAGGTCGTCCGTTGACTAGCGGTAGGACATATTATATTTTGCAGTGCTAAATAAATACTTACCGTTGAAACAACTGAAGCATTTTGAATTGACTGTTGTTCATAACCGCAACAATCACCCGAAACATCAACAGAATTTAATTTTTTTGTGATGCTCGTTGCAACGAACGCCAGCTATGTATCCAGCATACGGATGATTTGAACTGTGTTTTGGTTTTCCTCTATTCAGAACTAATAATAATAACAGGTCAACCTATGTGTTACAAAGCATATGACAAAATTCCCATTGAGTTCAGTGAAGTAAGTCGCTTCAATGCGGGATTTATGTGAGAAATTGATTGCAAGGCTACCCTATATTTACTCTCCTTCAAGTTTGTGTAGGGACCGATGTTTGTCCGATTTGAGAAAACTCACAGCCAGAGAGAAATCAAGAGAAACGCGTTGTTTTTGATTTGGCCAACTCCTATTAGTGCCGTAATATTATAACCGGCAATTTCTTTATCAGATATGACTTGGCACAAGAATTCCTCAAACGAAATATGACTATTGTTGGCACTGTACGAAGTAACAGAAGATTCCTTCCAATGGGCAGTACTAAAAAAAGAGAGCTGTAGATTGCTTGTTCACAAGCAGGGTTTTTTCAGCCAGACAGTTTACTCTTGTTACAGGCAAACTAAGCGGTGGCCTATAACTCTTTTTACATAGCAATTTCATTCATATATTCGCTATTAACGGTTTTTTTCTGGGACTGGAATTCAACCAAAACATACAAGCGAAGACTTTACTTAGAAGCGCTGGAGTATACGCAGCGTCCCCAAAAATGGAAAGCGACTGAAAAGTGGCATAGCACATGGCCTTTTCCCAAGTGGAAATCGTCGAAACATTTTCGCGCATTGTGTGATATGTGGAATTGCATTGTGCCCTCGCAACGAGCTACGAGCTCGTTTTCCACCTCTTACAGCAAAAAACATACCCAATGAGTTTTAAAAGAAGGTTTTGTATTTTTAAATTATCGGCATTTTAAATTCGCATAACTTTAGAAATAAAAATTCATTATTTTTCAAATTGCACGATGTAATCTTTGAACTGAAATATCTGACTGGTCATTTTTGACCTTAGCAAATAAGGTGAAGTTTTTCTTAACGATGCAAAAGGGGTAAGAAGTACAAATATATATATAAATAATTACATATAATAATAATTGGGGCGTGCGTTTTATACCGCCTCCAAACGACAGATGGTTTCTCATGAGGAGCATTTCATGACAGAAATGCACTTGGAGATTGGCCACTGCCTGCATATGGGCGACCACTATTAAAACACCTTTGCTATCATTTTGATTTTTCGTGCTCACTACAAGCTTTAAACCCGGGAGATATCGAGTGGTAGTCATTCGCCAACCCATTCCGCTATGGCAGCCTATGAAACTACAAATAAAGGGTGATTTTTTACCTATTATCTTTTTAAACAGTTGGTTTAAACAGCTGACGCACGTTTCGTGTTTTGTTTCACTGTCAAACATCTTCAGTTTGGTCTATAATTTAACCATGAATCGTCTTACAAACGAACAACGCTTGCAAATCATTGAATTTTATTATAAAAATGCGTGTTCTGTTAAGAAAGTTTAAAGTCGAAAAATTGTGTTCAGCGACGAAGCTTCATTTTGGATAATTGGGTACGTAAATAGACAGAATTATCGATTTTGGAGTGAAGATCAGCCAGAAGAATTACAAGAGTAACCAATGTATCCAGAAAAGGTCAATGTTTGGTGCGGTTTATGGGCTGCAGGTATCATTGGACCATATTTCTTCAAATATGCTGCGAATCGTAACGTAGCTGTGAATGATGAGCGCTACCGTGAAATGATATCCAACTTTTTTTTTGCCAAAAATGCAAGAGCTTGACTTGCATAACATGTGGTTTCAGCAAGACGGTGCCACATGCCACACAGCACGCGTAACAATGGACTTGTTGAGAGGCGAGTTCGATGAACTTTCTATTTCATTGCCGAAACATTGGAAAAAGTATGCCAAAATTGGACTAAGCGGATGGACCATTTGAAGCGCAGTCGCGGTCAATATTTGACTGTACTATCGATTTAAATAAAAATTCCATGCATTTTTCTGAATTTTACGTGTGTTTTTTTGAAAGACTTTCCTATAGCTCTTAAAAAATCACCCTTCATTATAAATATTTTCTGAAGAAAAACCAGTGCAAATCCTATGAATACTAAATGCCAAACAACACATTCGAACACACGAAAACAAAAATAAACACATTTTTATTCATCACCCTAAAATGATGATTAAGTATTAAGAATAGTACGTTGTATATGCACATTTTTTCAGCTCTTGGAAGTGACATGTACATCATATACAGCCTATCTAATAGAAGCGCGCCCGCCATAACTCGGAAACTATTTGACCAATTCGATTCTAACAAACTGCTTTGTATGGGCTTATAATATTTATAATACGCAACATATTCAATAAAATGTATAGTCACCGATATTAGGCTGGCTACACATCTTTGAGTCATACTTTGTGTTAATTTCTGTGCACGATGTGGAAGTAATCGGCTTCTTGATAACTGTTTGGGCATCCTTATTTGTTTTCCTTTGAGTTATTGCTCTCTTCTCTTTCCCAAACATTTTCAATGGAATTGGCATCAGACGACTATGAAGGCCAATCCAACATATCAGCCCCATTTTGCTGTTTCTGCTCCCTACACCTTCGGCTTCAATACTTGAGATCGTTGTGATCTTGTAAAATCCAAGGTTGGCTAGTTCTTCCCAATATCTTCGCAGCTAATGGCAATGATGCTTTTTGGTAAATTTTATTCATCAAAACTGCATTCAAATTGGCTGTAAACACAAACAGCCAAATCCTTTTGGGAGAAAGAGCCCCAAACGTCAACCTTAACTGGATGTTTAAAAGTTCCTTGAAGTTGTCAATTATCAGCAGAACACCAGGGCCGATATATGCAACTATTCGCCCAAAAGGAAGATTTCCGCGTGAGTATTACCTTTGTCCAATTCCGTTCTGAATTTGCCTTAGCCCATGCAAAACCATTTTCAACGTGTGATAATGCGGCCGCCGTAGCCGAATGGGTTGGTGCGCGACTACCATTCGGAAATCACAGAGAGAACGTTGGTTCGAATCTCGGTGAAACTCCAAAATTAAGAAAAACATTTTTCTAATAGCGGTCGCCCCTCGGCAGGTAATGGCAAACCTCCGAGTGTATTTCTGCCATGAAAAAGCTCCTCATAAAAATATCTGCCGTTCGGAGTCGGCTTGAAACTGTAGGCCCCATAAACAAGACGCACACCACAAATAGGAGGAGGAGCTCGGCCAAACGCCCAAAAAGGGTGTACGCGCCAATTATGTATGTGTATACCGTTGCACCCATTTATTTATGAACGTCTCCGACTTCTTCAAATATTTTGCTGCAGATACACGTGATGTTTTTGGGCCTGGGTGTGTACATAGAAACACTGCTTCAAATCAAACAACGAACTTTATAAATTTCTCATAAAACTAACAAATTGCACAGCGCGAATTGCGAAAAGGATAGCATTTAAATAAATTATTAATTATAGTTAATTTTTGTAACGCAACTCTAAGTTTGAATTTTGTCGGTCACGTTTCTTTAAGACAGACTGTATATATGGCATGTACTAAACTAACTTTCAAACTATCTTATTATATATTTGTTGAAAAAAATATTTTATTTGTTAAAATAAAATATAAAAACTTACTGTTTTAAGTTGCTCAGTATGTTTGTATAAAAAACTCCAAATTAAGTTCTTGTAAATTCATTTTAATCGGTCCAATAAGTTATGTTATATTAGGCATATTCCTGCTTGCTGCCCATTTACATTAAAAAAAGAAATTTTCTGTCAGTGTAGCATTTGGAATTTTTATGGGATGAAATATGTACATATTGAAAAATAAATAATATAAACATCCAAATATGTATACTTTGCAATCCGATCAATAAAATGTTTGCATCTACGATATGTTACAAGAAACAAAAAACAATATAAAATATCATAATACAAGACTCCTAATATGTTGCCAATTCTTATTTTCGTTACCCACATCGGAACTTGATATAAAATTATTGTAAGAAAAATATCCAAGAAAACTTTTTTCATAGCCAATTTATGTTGGAAAAATATTTTCTAAACTGTAGAGAAGCTTTTGAACATGATAAACTGACGTTGATGCCTGCATTGAATTACCACTTTGCAAAAATATTTCAAATTGTGACTTTATCAAGCTACGCAGCAGCAAAAGCATGTTTGCATCATTGGTAGGCAACTCAAATTTTATCCAATTATCTATAGACATTATAGCTTTTGGGTTATTAATTTCAGAGGGGTCTGGTAAGGAAAGCGCTTCAACCTTTGTCATCAGTTCGTTAAATGTTTCATTTGAATCAACAGTTGCATTGCCAGAAACTGACTCTTCGTTATCTGAAATTTTAGAGTCGTCCAAAGCGTCTTCATCCAGCACACAATCTCGACCACATTGAAGAGCAATTACCACAGGCGAAACTACGGTGTTCATATTTATCGAGCATTTACTACCAACACCTGATTTTTCAAAGAATATCACCCAATCGAATGGGAGTTCGTCAATAAAATCTTTTAAGTTTTTCATGCCAGGTGGGTTCAGCGCCGATGTTCTCTGTAGTAGTAACTGCTTTTCTGCTCCCGAAATAAGCGTCCCTTTTTGGCGATCAATTACTGCTACGTTAGGGTAGAAACCAGCAGCCAAACAATAACGTACCATATTCCAGTCATCATTAAATAAGGACGCTTGTTGTCCCAAACGAAATTTTTGACATGTCAGATCAGCAATTTGACGCCGCGTTGCACAAAACACTTCCATAGCTGATTGCGATAGATAGTATTTATTGCAAAACTCGCGAACACGTTTCCTATTGTTACGTACTGAGCAGTAAGATTTATACAATGAAAGTATTCCCAGCTGATCGCTAAAAGTCTTCCCTGCAAATGATTTTCGTTGGAACGAGGCATGACCTTGAGCTGCGCGATCCGTTGGTAAAATGAAAGGATCTTTTACCGAATGAAAAGCGACAATAGTCAATATGGAATCAAAGCATTTAAAAAAAATTCCGTATAGTAAACATTTGCCCAATTGTACATCCAAGGGAATCTCTACCAAATGTCGGCCTAACTCTGTTACACTTTCATCATCGTTGAAAACTTCCAGCATTTGTAGCTTTCTTACCGCATTTTGCACACTTACACTTGAAGGCGGATTTAGAGCCCTTGCTAAAAATGTTGAAACATCACTTTGACGATCCAGCGTCTTAGCGTATAAACAAATTTCAGTTAAGGGTATACGCATGAATTCTGGAATGCAGAATTCTGGCATATATTCATATGTTGCTGTGGAATACAATCGGTAGCACACCCCATTCTGAGTGCGACCGGCACGGCCAGATCTTTGATTCGCATCTGCTTTGGATATCCACACCGACTGCAGCTGCGATGACTCCGTGATTGAGTCATGAGTTTTCATTTTAACCTTTCCTGAATCGATAATGTAGGCCAAATCGGGTACTGTTATTGATGTCTGCCCAATATTTGTGGAAAGTATAATTTTGCGCACTGTATGCCTTTGTAGTGCCTCAAATTGATCCTGTGAATCCATTTGACCATGAAGAATACAAATTCGATATGTATTAGCAGGAAGAGTGCTTTGGATGAGATCCCTTTGCTGGACGATATCATTGTAACCTGGTAGAAAAACCATAATAGCACCAGGATGAGGACTCCGGTAGAGACCTTCCAATAACGACAGAATCAAATCGTGATCGACTTCATTTTCGTCGTTGAACTGTTGCTGATACGCAAGCAAAATGCGTTGTTTGTTTTCCAGTTCTTGCTTTAATTGCATTTGCTCCTTTAAAACAACATCCGAACTTTGTAGTATTCTTAAACAGGTCTCGTCCGAATGCATTTTCGAATAATCAAGAGCAGTTAGCCCTCTCGCATCTCGGAGGTGGACATTGGCCTGATGAAATAAAAATAGCTCTACATATTTTGCGTAGTTGCATTTACAAGCTGCCATAAGTGGAGTAATACCTAATAAATGATTGCAGTAATACGTAAAAATATCTATAACAATCACATATTTAGGGGTATACCTGTTTGTGAGTGCGCGGCATCTACAGGCATGCCTTCGCTTTCAATAAAATACTGCATTTGGTCAAACAAGGCAAGTAGTTCCTCCTCACATCGAAAGTTTTCAAGGCAACACTGATCTATAATTGCATCTAAGCCCTTTTGCAAATACACATCACTTAATTTGGCTGGGTTTTCAGTTGAATAAGTGGAATTGTTTTCCACACTAGCTGGCAATTTTGCATATTGTGGTGAATTTGATTCATTCATTGAACGCAAATATTTCTCCATTAAAGCCGTTCGATAGCCGGTGCGATAAAGTATATCTTCAAGTTGGAAAATTTTTACATTAAACCCTTGTCCAGGCACATTCATTACTGGACAATCATTGAAGTATTTTGAAAGTAAACTAATGTCCATTGTGGCAGACATAAGTATCACCTTAAGATCTTTATCACGCTTTAGCTGTTCCTTAATGGTTATAAGTGTAAAATCTGTGTACTTATCACGTTCATGAATTTCATCTATTATTAAATGAGTTACTTTACGAAAGAAATCTTTCGCATCAGCCATTATCGAACGCAATAGACAGCCACTTGTTGTGTAGATTAAATTAGTAGTTTTCTGAACACGACCTAAAAATCAAAATTTAAGATTAAAATGCAAAAACATGAATTCTTATGATTTAGCCCTTACGTACTTTCCAATCGTATTTGGTAACCAACAGTATCACCGATTTGTTCACCCCGTTCTTCCGCCACTCTGTGGGCAACAGAAACAGCTGCAACTCGCCTCGGCTGTGTTACCACAAGACGGCATGGACGATTTCTACGCATACTATCATTCAAAATATACTGCGGCACTTGTGTGGTTTTGCCTGAGCCAGTTTCCCCACTGATGATAAAGATCTAAAAAATATTGACAATTTACAGCCGTTCGAATTTCATAATTAATGTTTTGTACAGCATGTTGTTTTAGCATATTATGTATTTCCTCTTGATATAGGTAAATAGGGAGCTCCTGTTTATCTCGGTAAAGTTCAGAACTTATGCGATTGGCACGCGACGGTACAAGGCGTGATCCCAATCCAATTAATAACGACTCACTCCGCAGACGATTTTTTT